>NC_135888.1:76268855-76992453 GCF_964194155.1 Cetorhinus maximus
CTGGTTTCTGAAGAAACTCAATGCTTGCAAAGAACTAAGATTTCCAAGAAACTAAGAACAAAAATGCAAAAATATTAGAAATATTCATTTAATTTATAAGATGATGGAACAGGTATACACAGCAATATCCTCCTTGATCTGCCTTGAAGAGCTGCAGCAGGAGCGCTAAAGATGAAAACATATCGTTAAGTCATAGTTTGGTGCTTTATATCAAAAGTTAATAATAACAAAGTAGAGAGTAATATTTTTATTCCTTTAGTTTGATCAGTAATTTCACTGAACACAAAACTATTTTACATCACACTATGACCTGTGGATTCCCAAAAGAAAGTATTGCTGCATCCTTCCCATTTCCTCATTATATCCTACCAGTGCAGATTTATGGAAAATTGATACTTTACTTTCAAAAATAAAATGGAGAATAGACCATATATTTTGAAACAAGATGGAGTTGAGAGGTCAGGTGACCTCCCTTCTTGTCTGTCAATGTACTTGGAACGGCATATGGCTAGAAGTTAGTCAGCTTGTCTGGACAGGAAATTAAAATACAAACGAACTTTTGGGACATTCCATTGAGAAGTCATTAAAATGCAATAGCCCTTTCCTGTAGATTTAGTGTTTGCTACTAGTTCACAGCGGCCCTCTGGGCTTTTTGGCTGCAGAATGGAATTCCACAGAATGGCGGTGAGGAGAAACCCATTCTATCAAAAGGAGGTGTAAAGGGCTGAAACTCAAAACCTATTACGTGTCATCGTTTAAGTCATCAGAGATCATTTGTATGGGCAATGGGACACTAGGTATTATGGTCACCTGACGGAAACCAGTTTGTGATAAGGAACATTTATTAACACACATTTTGAGAGCAGCCTTTGTCAGTCGGTCAGTTTGGGAGACCAGGAGACTCAGAAGCAATAGATCCAGCCCAGAAAAAAAAGGACCATGCCTTGAATCCACTAACAGGCAGAGAAATATGGCTATCCTTTTATCTACTGATTTGAAGAACCAAGCCAGGTCTTCGTTACAGGAGCTCGATTGTCCCTTGACTGGAGCATGGTCAGAAACCTGCTCTGCAAGTTGTAAACCACTGTAAATTTATCACCAGAAGCTTGCAACTCCCATTTCTTCAGTGAACCAAAAGGGAATCATCAGGCCTGCAACATTTCAAGCTTCCACCTTGAAAGACTCAAGTATAACAGTGAATTTTTGGGCTTTTTAAAAAACCTAAGTTCATTCTACCTCTTTTGTAATTACCTTTTCTTGTGTGTGTGTCTCGTTTGCGAGTGTGAGTGGGTGCTGTTATGAATACATTCAGGTGTTGAGAAAAAACAATTATTTTTCCATTTATTTAAAAGCCAATGAGACAACCTGCCCAATGTCTATTCTTGGGAGTCGCAGCATTGAAGGGGTCAAAACACTTTTTCTTTAAAACACATATATCTGCAGTCAAGCAAGAGGTGGAAAAAGGGGGAACTATCCCACCATTTCTCCCTTATCCATAACATTAGCAACGTTGGCCCATAATTTGCTGCGTTTTTGATAGCCTCCTCTGAAATTGACCACAACTTCCGGATTTAATGCAACCACCAATTAACAGATAAATCCTAAAATTGCGGCTTGTCATTTACTGTTCATCACAGCCTGCACTATGAAACACCCACACCCCCAGAGCCAGCCACCAGTGAAATAAATTGATTCAGCGAGAACTTCCCTCTTTCCATTTTCATATCATTGTTAGGAGCCCCATTAAAAGTTAAGCCTTATTTGATGATGTGAAGCTGGGTTTTTAACAGTGATCCGAGTAATAACTAACTGCTGCACAACCAAACTGGCCCTGAAGAAATAATTTCATATTTGTGAAATTTTGTTAAAAGTCTCCATGATGGTTAATTACTAGATTTTTTTAAACCAGATTTCTTAAATAATTAAAAACAAATTAGTTTCTTGCCAATATTTCAGCTTCTAACTTAACCCCTTGTGTGAACCCCTATCTCTATTACACTCTGTAAAATATTTAAACAGTGAATTGATTTTAGAGCTTTCTATTTCCTGATTGGCTGTCTGTGACAATTCTTTAATGTGATTGGCTGCTTGGATAGCTTGATAGCATCACTCCAGCTTGATGTTGGAATCCCCATTAAAGAATCAACCCCCCGCTGAAAGGTTAAAAGTTCTCACCACAGAGATAAACAAGATCTCTGCAAGGTTTTGAGGTCAGTCTTGTGTGACCTTGCTTCACTACTACTGCAAAATCTGGGCCATTATCTCAAGGTATGAAGGAAGCTTTTATACATATGCTGACAATAATCCTCTCTACCTCTTTACCCCACAAACCACCACTGTATTATCAAACTGCCTGTCTGACATCCAGTCGTAGGTAAGTAACAACTTTCTTCAGCTGAACAGGGAAGACCAAAGCCATCGCTTTCTGCATCCACACAAACTTCATTTCCCTACTGCCATTCCATCCATATTTCTAGTCATTCAGTCAGTCTGAACAAGCCAATGCGAAGTTCTGATATCCTGCTGAGCCAAGTCAGAACCTCCAAGTCACAAGGCCAGTTATTTGTTTTGCTGCAGTAATGCCAGTCCCCAAACCTTTGCTATTGGAACAATTATCCACCTCGAGACTGGAATGTACCAATGCTTTCTTCACTGCCTTCCTTTTCTTATCTTCCATAAACACCAACTTGTCCAAAACTCAGCTGTCTGTTTTCTGTCCAGAATGAAGTCCTTATCAATGCTCACTCTCTTCCTCTTTGACGTATATAATCTGCCTGTCCATGTGGCATTAAAGTTAGGAACAGGAGTAGCTCATTTAGCCCCTCATCCTGTTCCGCTTTTCGATGAGATCATGGCCGATCTGCGACTTAACTCCATATGCTTTTTTTTTTCCCATATCCCTTAATACTTTTGGTTAACATAAATTTATCAATCTAAATTTGAAATTAACAATTGCTCTAGCATTAATTGCCATTTGCAGAAGAGAGCCCCAAGCTCCCACTACACTTTTTATGAAGAATTTTCTCCTAATTTCACTTCTGACAGGTCTAGCTCTAACCTTTTGACATGCCCCTAGTTCTGGATTCCCCAACCAGTGGAATTGGTTTCTCCCTATCACCTTAAGTGTTCCCCTTAACATCTTGATTTTTTTTAAATCAAATCACCTCTTAACCTTCTAAATTCCAAGAGATACAACCCTTGTTCGTTTAATCTTTCCTTGTGGCTTAACCTTTGGGGTCATGGTGTCATTCGAGTAAATCTAAATTCTAGTAAATTGTAGTAATCTAAGCTGCACTCTATAAACCAGTGCATCATTTAAATTGTATTGTATTAATCACTTTTAATCATGTAACCCTGCTTTTAATTCTTTCATATTAATGAATGTAAGCTGGGTGTGGTGGAGTCCTGTGAGCAGAGTTTGTCACATGGTGGTAAGAAGATGGAGCTACCAAGAAGTTTTGACCGAAGACATTGCAGAGGCTCATATCAAATATTTAAAAATAAAGACACTTTCGACTAAACAGACACACACACACACACACGCATGTTAGAGCAGGTGTCTGAGGTGGTGGTTTGCCATAGACACTTTGTCTACAGCAACTGAATTAGACAATGGCCTCTCGGGAATGTGTGAATGGCCTTCTTCCTGCCCTAAGATACTGTTGGTATGCACCAGGATTTTGATACATTAAAATCCATTTGCCACAGTTTTGTTCATTTACTTCATCTATCAATATCTCTTTGTAATGTTATACTTCCATCTCATACTGCTTACAATACGACCTATCTCTGTAAGCAATTAATGAAAACAATGAATAGTTGAGGCCCCAACACAGATCCTTCTAGGACACCACTAGTCGCATTCTGCCAATTAGAGTACCGTTATCCCTATCCCCCCTCTATGCTATTGCTCAGCCAATTTCCTCACCAGGCCATTAGTTTGCCTTCAATTCCATGAGCTTCAGCTTTAGCAAACAACCTCTTATGAGGGACTTTTTCAGTTGTCTTCTGGAAGTCCATATAAATAACATCCACAAGCATTCCCCTATCCACTACTTAAGTCATCCCTTCAAAACATAATCAGATTCATCAGTCATAGCCTTCCCTTTACAAATTTATGCTGCTTCTCTATGATTAGGTGAACATTTTCAAGATGTTCAGTCGCCCTATCCTTAATTTAGCAATTTCCTACTAAATCTTTATCCTCATCTTCAAATCCTTCGGTGGTCTCACTCCATTCTGGCTCTGCAACCTCCTTCAGATTCAGATAGTTCCCCTCCCATATTCTTTGGTTTGCTAACTCTGAGTTGTAGAATTGCATTGAAATTTACACATGGAAACAGACCATTTAGCCCAATTGACATGTGTTAATGTTTTTTCTCCATATGAGCCTTGGTCCTGATCTCATATGCGCTCCCTATTCCCTTATCACTTTATTCCCCTTTGCTTCAACCTCAAATTATCATGTTCTCAAATGTCACACAACATTCTGCATAAAACAAGTTCCTCCTGCTCCATCCGAAGTCTCTTATATGTCCATTATAGCTCCTGACTGTCTTCTTCCTCTGTTCAACACGCCATTGGCAACTGAGCATTTAGCCATTCAATTCCTCTTACTACTTCTCAGCAAAGTATCCTGAGTCATTTTGTACTTTAAAAGTGCTGTATAAATACAACTTTTTTCTTGCAGTTGAACATACGAACATACAAACAAGGAGCAGGAGTAGGCCATTCACCCTCTTGAGCCTGCTCCACCATTCAATAAGATTATAACTGATCTGACAGTAACCTGAAATCGACATCTCACCTACCACCTGAAAACCTGTCACCTCCTTGCTTACCAAGAATTTATTCACCACTGTCTTAAAAGTATTCAAAGACTCTGCTTCCACCGTCTTTTCAGGAAAAGAGTTCCCAAGACTCACAACCCTCTTAGTGAAAAAAATGTTGCCTCATCAATGTTTTAAATGAGCAGCCCCTTATTTTTAAACAGTGACCCCTAGTTCTAGATTCTCCCACACGAAGAAACATTCTCTCCTGCCAAGAACCATCAGGACCTTATATGTTTCAATAAAATCACCTCTTATTCTTCTAAACACCAGTGGATACAAGTCTACCTGTCCAACCTTTCCTTATAAGTCAACCCACCCATTTCAGGTATTAGTCTAGTAAACCTTCTCTGAACTGCTTCCAATGCATTTACATCCTTCCTTAAATAAGGTGACCAATACTGTACAGATGTCCTGTACAATTGATACATAACCTCCCTACTTTTGTATTCAATTCAATCAAATGATAACATTTTATTAACTTTCCTAATTACTAACTGTGCCTGCATACTAGCCTTTTGTGATTCATGCACTAGGGTACCCAGATCCCTCTGCATCTCAGAGCTCTGCAATCTCTCACCATTTAGATAATATGCTTCTCTTTTATTCTTCCTGCCAAAATGGACAGTTTCACAATTTCCCACATTATACTCCATTTGCTAGATCTTTGCTCATTCGCTTAACCTACTGATATCATTTTGTAGCCTCCTTATGTCCTCTTCACAACTTACTTTCCTACCTATCTTTGTGTCATCAGCAAACCATCCCATCCATCCCTTCATCCAAGTCGTTCATATCAATTGTAAACGGTTGAAGTCCCAGCACTGATCCCTGTGGCACACCCTTTGTTACATCTTGCCAAACTGTAAAAACCCATTTTTGCCTACTCTCTGCTTCCTGTTAGCTATCCAATCTTCTATCCTTGCCAATATGTTACCGTCTATACCATGAGCTTTTATTTTCTGCAATAACCTTTGATATGGCAGTTTATCAAATGCCTTCTGGAGATGTAAGTATGTACATCCACCAATTCCCCTTTATCCACAGCACATGTTGCTTCCTCAAAGAACTCTAATAAGTTGGTTAAACATGATTTCCCTTTCTGCCTCTGCCTGATGACCTTGAGCTTATCCAAGTGCCCTGCTATAGCTTCTTTAATAATAGATTCTAACATTTTCCCTACAACAGATGTTAAGTTTACTGGCCTGTAATTTCCTGCTTTCTGTCTCCCTCCTTTTTTGAATAATGGAGTTACATTTGCTATCTTCCAAACTAATGGGACGTTCCCCAAATCTAGGGAGTTTTGGAAAATTAAAACCAATGCAACAACTATCTCACTAGACACCTCTTTTAAGACCCTAGGATGAAGTCCATCAGGAGGTTACACATGATAAGGACTAACAGCTCTTGTTGTTTTTTGCCTCTCTAGATCAGGTACATTTAACAAATTAAACCACCCCTCCCATTAGCATAGCTGAGATTAGCTCACCAAGGATAGACAACAGAGCTGACATCTGTCTCGTCTATATGGCACTGGATCATATTGGATTGTCTATTTACCCATGAAGCCATCAGAGCAGGCAGGTATAAAACTCCTGAGCAACTTTATCTACATGCTACTACAGAACTGTTTTATTGTTTCCAGAAATCAGTTTTTCCTTTTGGGATTGTAGAGAAAGCTGAATTTGACAATGAGTTGTGTTTGTTCTAATTTTAATGGAGCATTTCAATAGTCAAAGTACTGAAAGTTGCTGTGTATATATTTAATGCACTTTAGTTACAATTAGCTGTTCTGTATTAGGGCTGTGCTATATTCACAGCAGTTTGCTGGCTCCAGTAGCAAACATGTTGACACTTGATCAGGGGATCAGGAATTAGAATCCCACAGCTGCTTGTCCCTTGAACTCACTTGTTTTGGTTGGCTGAATTTAGTCAGCTTTCAGCCAGACCTGTAATGGGAGCATTGCACATTGGGGAGATATTCCATGTCACAAGGAAGATAGGCCCAGTGAATCAAGGTGACAATCATTAAAAACTGTAATTGGTATTGTGCAACTGTGCAGACTGTGCCACAACCTAGAATATCCCAATGTTGTGATGTAAACATGTGAAAATCACGAATGAAGAGGACTATCATTATGGCTATAATACTTACTGCTTTACATCTACATTAAACTATACTGTGTGCACAACACTCAGGAAACTGCAACCAGTAGCCCATGTAATTGGCAAAAAATTCATGGGCATTTCTATTATTCAGTGAAAGACTGCAAACAGCCTGGGTGCTTCAAAATGAACAGTAAATGCCAATCACCATCAACTCATGCTTTATGCTGAAGCAAGCAAGCAGGCACAGATAATAGTTTTACATTATTAATTAGCCACTCTTGGCAAATGACTTCTTGCTATAGGCACTCAATGGGGGATGAAACTAGCTCAGCTTTCATGGGACATTAGAATGAGGGCAGCAACAGCTGCAATGTGGGGATGTTCGCTGATGATTGCACAATGTTCAACACTATTCGCGACTCCTCAGATACTGAAGCATTCCTGTCCAAATGCAGCAAGGCCTGGACAATTCCAGGCTTGGGCTGATAAGTGGCAATTAAAAATTCATGCCCCTCAAGGGCCAGGCAATGACCACCTCCAGCAAGAGAAATCTAACCATCGCTCCTTGATATTCAATGGCGTTACCATCGCTGAATCCCCCAACATCCTGGAAGTTACCATTGACCAGAAACTGAACCGGACTAGCCATATAAATATTGTGGTTACGAGAGCAGGTCAGAGGCTAGGAATCCTGTGGCAGTTAACTCACCTCCTGATCTCTCAAAACCTGTCCACCATCTACAAGGCACAAGTCAGGAGTATAATGAAATACTCTGTCACCATCCAGGACAAAATAGCCTGCTTGATTGGCACCCCATCCAAAACATTCACTCCCTCCACCTCTGACGCACAGTGCCAGCAGTGCGTACCATCTCAAGATGCACTGCAGGAACTCACCAAGGCTCCTTGGACGGCACCTTCCAAACCCAAACTACCATCTAGAAGGACAAGGGCAGCAGACACATAGAAACACCACCACCTGGAAGTTCCCCTCCAAGCCACTCACCATCCTGACTTGGAAATGTATCACCGTTCCTTCACTGTTGCTGGGTCATAATCCTGGAACTCCCTCCCTAAAAGCACTTTGGGTGTACCTACACCACATGGACTGCAGAGGTTCATGAAGGCAGCTCACCACCACCTTCTCAAGGGCAATTAGGAATAGGCAATAAATGCGGGTCTAGCCAGCGATACCCACAGCACACAAATTAATTTTTTTTTTTTTAATTGTTTGGTATTCATCAAAAAACATTCATACAACTGGAAGAGGAGCCCAGAATTAGCCTTATTTAAAGAGCCAGACAACAACTGGCAGGTAAGATAATTTCACACAACTTTTGGCACAGCCCAAAGTGTCTGTGAAATGTTTTTTGAGGTGTTGTGGTGAGTTGCTGGTTTGGCAGGGAGTGTTGCTGCATCCTCACAGGGTGGCCAGTGGATTTGGTTGTCTTTCCACACAAAGGTTGCGGCAGATATTAGGGTGCAGTAGCAGTGCAACATGACAGGGAGATGGAGCAGTGACCATGGAGGGGGAAAGCTCCCCACAATGTCCACTGGCAAATTGGAGCCAGACTCCTCCATACTCCCTGACTGTAACAGGAGGCCATCTGTTATGACATGGCAGATGATGTGTGCCAGGTGGATCAAATCCACGAGGGAAACTTGATCGTGCTATCACAACATTTTTGCAATTTGTATTTGAGATATATGCACTGGGCTCAGAAGTAATAAGTCCACCAAGGCCTTTTAGAGATTTTTTTTAAAACAAAATTGAAATATTTATTAATAAAAGAAAAGATTTCAAGCACATACATGGCATTACAAATAACTACTATAATAACTCCTAAAATTTCTAATTAACCTGACTCCCAGTTACACCCCTTTTTAAGGCAACAGTCCAAAAATAGATTTTAAGATTTTAAAACTGATCCAGCAAATTAATACCCTGGACAGTAGAATTCCAAATGACTTTTCTCCAGCTCCAGTTTCTGTAGACAGCAGGCTTTTGGCACGAATACTGGGGGCTTCATTAGGCTACTTCACACACTTCTGTTAGATCTTACAATGCCTTCTCCTGACACATAGCCTCATTTTCATTTATATATGTTTCTCCCCTTTTAATATGTAAATTCAATTGTTTCCATATGTCTTTGGAACTTTACCTTTCTCATAATATAAATCTTTTCATGTTGCCAATATTCTCATTAACCTCCTTGAAATTCAAACCTCCCTTCATCTATCTAAAATAGCACATTCCCTTCTTAGCATTTTAAAAACACTTCTACACCTTACTTTTTTGGTTACTTCAACTTACATTCTGCTTGGCTACAAAAAGTAATTAAATCACACACAAACAGAAAAACATAACCCCCCATAAACCTACTTAACAATAAATCACAATAATATTATGAAAATTTAATTTACTTTCATGACATATCTGACAGGCCAGCTATTGCACTCAGCATCTCTGTATGCATCTGCAGTTGTGTTCTCCTGTATGCCATCCCATCAAAGTCCTCATCTGAATCCCCCGTAGCAGAACCCATCTGTGGCCTCGCATCCAATTAGCTTTTCTCCCTGGCCTGGCTGCAGCCCACTCCTCTGCAGTGACTCACCATATGCATATCCCAGCTTTATACTAGCCTCTAAGGGATATGCATTACCAATATCTGAGCTGGAGGCCATGAGTGTCAGATCAAGTGACGGGGCCTCTTCATCAGTGCTGCGCTTTTGCTCTTTGACTTCCTCATGGGTGTGTTGTGGCTGAGCAAGGAACAGCGTTTGGGTGTCTGAATACAGGAAATGAGCAAATGGAAGGTTGGGATGAGGCAAAGAGGGGTGGGGTGGATTGCAGGAGGTCCATAGTCATACCATCTGCAGCTTTATTATCATGCCAGATAGGAGGATAAAGGTAAATTGGGAGTTGAGAAGGGGCACAGCACAGTAATTTATTGTCATCCTCAATGTTCTCACTGATGCTGGATTCCTGAGGTTCTGACATGATCCGAGGAGCCATTTAGTTGCAGATGTCCTTGCCCCCCACTAGTTCAGCGCTGCTCCTCTTGTTACGGGCCTCCATGTCTTGAAAGAGAATAGGAATATTCTCTTTGATCTCTTACGTTGATCACTTTGAAGATCATAAATATTAGATAGTGTGGACCTACACTGGTGTTGGTCTTGTTTTAAGGGTGAATGGTGAATATAGGAAGGACCTCTGTGAATTAAATTCCCCATTTTGTGTGGGTTGCTTTGCCTCTAGTTTACAGTAAAGTGTGAAGAACTGGATAAGTATTCAAAGGGAAAAAAAATTGCAGGGCCATGGGGAAAGAGTAGGCAGGAGTGGGACTAATTTGATAGCTCTCCATCAAAGAGCTGGCACAGGCATGATGGGCTGAATGGCCTCCTTCTGTGCTGTAACATTCTATGATTTATATGAATGTCAGTAATGGTGTTGCACTGTTTTTGGGTGATTTACCTGCTGAACAGCTGGAGGTCTATTGAAACAGCTGGAGGTCTGTTGAAGCAGCAGGAGTTCAATGTAAGGCTGGTGTCATTGAAAAAAGTGAGAGGGGAAGGTGCAGTATCTGCATATTGGACATGAGTGCCAGGGATTGCTAACGTATGAGTGAAGGAGAGGGGGGTGGTAGTGGATGAGAGACTGGTGTGGTGGGTATGAAAGACTGGTGTGGTGGGTCTAAGATGTCATATGAAGATGCATTCACTGACTTGGACTAGGCTGCTAGCACCCAGCACAAACATGGCATCTCTATTTCTGTACACCTCCAGAGCCACATACGTAGTGACCCTGGGACCCCTTTCTCTGTCCTGATGCTCCATCTTCCTTGTTTAGAATTGCAGCAAAAGCATTCAGCAGCAGCTCCCTTCCACTCAGTGCAGCTCCCCCTTTAAGAGGGACAGACTGCCTTTAAGGGGAGCAAGATGTCTGCCAATGCTGCTGTGCCTCCTGTGGCCCTGCAAGGATCAACACTACAACCATTTAAATGAGGAGGCAGCAAGAAATTTGCATGCTGCCTACCTCCACGCAACAGATACAGCAGCTCGCAAATCATGAACCCTGTGCATGAATAAAATGCACAGACCAATTTCCAGTCCTTGAAGTTTCTGAATGCTATTGATCTCCTTGTACTACGAAACCATTACCATATAGTTATACAAATAGTACCTTAGAATAATACAGCAATGCCCCTTTAGGATGCAGTAATTGGATTGGTCTGGTTTGGTTTAAAGCCTTGGGAATACAATGCTGTTTTGTGCAGAGCTGAAAGAACTACAGCTGGCCAAAAGAGTTACCATGGCTTTGATTTTAAATAAAATGAAATCAGATGAACAATTGACTCTCTGTTCTCTCTCAGTGTATTCTGTTACATGTCAACCTCCCGCTTTCTCAGAAAGGCGACTTAGCCTAAGAGAAAGGACGTGACCTTTTCAAAATGGAGATTTGAATGTGTTTGCAAAAAAGGTTTACAAAATGATGAACAGAACACAAAATTGATCAGATTTGACAAATTGGCCCCGATCTTCCGAGAAGCAGCCATCATCATCGGACAGCCGCTCCCCTTGAAATTTCCCCTGACTCAACACTGTGCTGCATTTCTTGCTGGGTCTTCCAAGCCCAGCTTTACCAGGAATGCAGAGCACAGCGTCCATCAGGGAACTCCATTGAAGCACAGCAGAGACAGGCTGGGGCTTGGGGAGGTGAGACAGGGCACACCCCCTTTTTACTAACTGCCATATGGTAAGTGTAAAAGGCCAGTTTGAATGTTAGTGAATGAGCAAAAGGGTCAGTGGATGAATGAGTGATTAGTAGGCTGGTAGAGTGGATGAGGTAAGTGGTTAGGTGGGTAGAGTGGGTGAGGTGGTAGATGGGAGAGGTGGTAGATGGGAGAGGTGGTAAGTGGGTAGGGTGACAAGTGGATAGGGTGACAATGGGATAGGGTGACAGTGGGAAGGGTGGAAGCGGGGTAGGGTGTGTAGGGTGGGCAGGGTGGCAGGTGGGCAGGGTGGCAGGTGGGGAGGGTCACCGGTGAGTCGAGGGTTGCATGGTCGGGAGGTAGTTGAGTCTGGTCAGGGGGTTGGGTAGTATTAGGGGTAGTCGGGGGGGGGGTCGAGTGTCAGTGAGAGCGATTGGGATGTCAGTTTTGGAGTTACTCAGGGGTTAGATGAGGTTATACATATGATCACCCAGAGAGGAATTACCTTCTGTTGATCGTACTCTTCAGCAACTGATGCTCGACTGCAGCATCATTATTCTTTACAACTACCTTTATCCATTTCTTTCCAAGGTGGGCAGGATGTTACATCAATAGGGTGGTACTGTCCAAGTAAACTTCACACCACTTAAGTCAGCTAAATTGGCATTCTTTTATCCCATGGTTGTCTTCTACAACCCTTTGAAACAGATTTCTGACTGATTTGTAAATTTACTTCCAAGGCTTTCTTGTTCATATTCACCTATTTATTTATGTCATAATGGTGGCCCAGTTCAATCATGCTCATTTCTGATCATACTTATTGAAACAAAGTCACCAATGTTAACACAGCTTTGAAGCATGAAAGTCTGTTGTCTTTAGTTCTAATTTTAGGATCTTGAGACTTGGATAGCTGATCCATGTTTTGAAAAATATGATCTTCTTATTCTGTACTGACGAGTGGCTTTCGTTTATCTGTGTATAAACAGCCTGCAGCTTTTAGTGGGTTTTGTTTTACTTTGAAAAAGGCTCTTGTGGCCTTGCAAAGCATGCTGGTATAAAATTTGGTCAAGTTATATTAAATCCAGAGATTGCAGGTAAAACTCCTGAAAACAATTTTCATTACATAGAACATTTTAGTAACAGTAAGTACTTTTGTGAAGATACTTAGTAGCGAATGAAAGATGCTTTTACTTTTCATCTTTGAAGTTTCACTATTATTGGTGCTCACTTCCAGGGAAAGTTGGAAAGTGAGAGATATGCAGGTATTTTAGAAAGAAATTTACCTACTATTTCAAGATGCAAAGGAAACATTATTTTTATTTGATTTCAGAAAAATACACAGAAAACACTTAAGGCCCTACCTGAGGAAATCTGTTACAATTTTTTACGTATGACCTCTCAATCGAGATGTGCATCCCTCTCCCATTCCTACACACCAGGCACTCTTGCCTGAAACATTGTAACCTCCAACTCATCGTGAGCAATGTCATGGAAGATCTGTAAATGTTTAAGTAAAATAAAATGTTCGTATTTTACACAAAGATAATTGTGCCTTTCAAAGTTTGTCATAACATTCTGACAGCATACAAGTGTTTAAAATATTCAGCTAAAAAAGATAACCGTTCCTGATCATTCTTACCTAAATTAAAAGGCATTTTGAAATATTGAATGCTTTAGTGAATACGATCACGCTCAAGGGTAAACAGTGACATTTGTTCCATTCATTTGATAATCTACATAGCTTCGGCCTTTCTTGTACAAAATGAACATTCTGTTCCTAAACATTTGGGATCTGTCAGTTAAAAAATCAGCCCTGTTCTGGTGATTTCAGCAGAAAGACAGCAAAACTTCTCCTCTGAAATGCAGTGGGCGAAATTTTCCGAGCCCGCTGGCGGCGGGCGTGATAGGTGGCGTACGCAGAAAACATGGCATGACCTGCTTCACAACGGTGTGAAGGCAGGTCACAATTGTCCGCTCAGCCCCCCAATGGCAGACCGCCATTGTTCAGCGGGGAGTTAATTGTAATACATTAGCATATCATTAAAAGGCCATCCCGCCAGGCTCTTGGAACCCCGCCGTATCATCCATCCAAGTCGGCGTTGCTTTCCCGCCGACGTGTTTCACAACAGCACACAAGCGACATGCACTTGGCGGCCTTCACTTTCAGGGGACTGAGGTGAGTGAGCAGCAGCGTTTTCCACAGCTCGCCTGTTGTTTACAGGCCTCAGGGGTGCCGGGGGAGGTTGGGGGCAACTGAGGCCTAGCCCCGGATGCGGCTGCTGAGGGGGGAGATGGTATCCGGGGGCAAGTGCTGGCCAACCTCGGAGGCAACTGCCGATGGGGAGGCGGGGTCAAGTGCTGCCCTGGCGCTGCATCCTGCACACAGGCAATCGAGGTGGGGATCAGGATAAGCAAAGGGAGTGGCCACACATTAGGGACACCTGTATAAACTAACCATGCCTCTGCAACCAAGACAGGTCAGGTGCAGCCTCAGTGATATGATTGGGGTCGGGCCACTAGCCTGCTCATCCATGCAAGCAATGTGGAGGCACCAAAGGGCCACCAAGCGCTCCATACCTTACCTACCCCCAGCACCCCCCCACTCTCCTGGCACAGACTTCGAGTCCGCCCACCACTTTATTGGACCGCGAAGCAGTTGGACGGCACATGTTGTACAATCTCCTCGCCAATGCTGAACATGTAGCAGTCACTGCTGGAGGCGCTCACAGCCCTTTGCAATCTCAGCATCCTGGTTTGGACCTGTGTCCCTATGTTGTAGATTGACAAGGCAGCCATGCCGCGCACTCATCTCAGGCCATCTGAGGGGTGACCAGCACTCTCCGGGAAGCATTAAGGGGCAGTCACACAGGGCCAGGAAAGGTGCTAAGTACAGCCATGATAACCACATCTCTCTCTCTTTCATGCAGCAGGAGGACCACATCAGGATCATGGATCCTGGTGACCTAGCTGTATGCCTGATGGCCCACAGAGACCATAGCAGATGGAGGAGGGAGCAACTGAAGCACTTGGCCACACAAAGGCACATGAACCTCATGAAGAAGAGGCAGCAGGGGCCCCCGCACATGCTTCGGTGAGTGAGTAAGTGAGTGGGCAAATGAATGGCAGATGCAATATAATGTGGATAAATGTGAGGTTATCCACTTTGGTAGCAAAAACAGGAAGGCAGATTATTATCTGAATGGCTATAAATTAAGAGAGGGGAATGTGCAACGAGACCTGGGTGTCCTCATACACCAGTCGCTGAAGGTATGCATGCAGGCTCAGCAGGTGGTAAAGAAGGTAAATGGTATGTTGGCCTTCATAGCGAGAGGATTCGAGTACAAGAGCAGGGATGTCTTGCTGCAATTATACAGGGCCTTGGTGAGGCCACGCCTGGAATATTGTGCACAGTTTTGGTCTCCTTATCTGAGGAAAGATGTTCTTGCTATAGAGGGAGTGCAGTGAAAGTTTACCAAACTGATTCCTGGGGTGGCGGGACTGACATATGAGGAGAGATTGAGTCGGTTAGGATTATATTCGCTGGAGTTCAGAAGAATAAGGGGGATCTCATAGAACCCTATAAAATTCTAACAGGACTAGATAGGGTAGATGCAGGAAAGATATTCCCGATGGTGGGGGAGTCCAGAACCAGGGGTCACAGTCTGAGGATATGGGGTAGACCATTTAGGACTGAGTTGAGGAGAAAGTTCTTCACCCAGAGAGTGGTGAGCCTATGGAATTCGCTACCACAGAAAGTAGTTGAGACAAAAACATTGTACGTTTTCAAGAAGGAGTTAGATATAGCTCTAGATATAGTATCAAAGGATATGGGGAGAAAGCGGAAGCAGGCTGTTGAGTTGGATGATCAGCCATGATCATGATGAATGGCGGAGTGGGCTTGAAGGGCTGAATGGCCTACTCCTGCTCCTATTTTCTATGTTTCTATGTTTCTAACCATGCCCCTACATTTTGGTGCTCCCTGGATATCCACAGCAGAGGAGGAGGCAGCCCGCTGACTGTGACGCCCTGACTGTGATGACTTTGGCGGGCGTCCTCTAGAGGGCCAAGACTTGAGGGCCCCGACCTGCTTTCGAGGTCCTGCTGTGTGGCAGTGGCACCCTTCTCGGCCTGTGAAGCTGGATCTGCAGAGGTCACAGGATGGGCCGGTCACTCCCAGAGTCACCTGGGTTATTGGCCCTGGAGTGCGCGCCTGCTGATCCTCCTCCCTATGGGTGCCCAAGGGCCCCTGGCTGACATCGTGAGTGGAAGGGGTAGCTGGATGAGATGAAGCTGTCCAGCACCCCTCTCGCATACACACTGTTGGAGGTCAACTGTGGCATCAGCGATGGAGTTCAGCCCGCACAGCAGTGCAGGAGTGACATCCTGGACCAATTTCTCCTTGGCGGTTGCCATCCTGCCAATGTTGACCTCGGTGCATCTGTAGGTGCAGACGGATGGACTCCTCCATCGTATCTTGCAAGCTGAGGAGTGCTGCGGACATCCCTTCCTGATGTTCCCTAGCTTGCCTTTGCAGCTCCAGCAACTGTGATATGACCGAATCCAGAGGCTCGTCATCTGACTCAGACTCAGCAACGTTCTGCCCACCAGCAGTCATCCCAGTGTCGGGGACCTGGAAAGTCCCTGCCTCCGCCTGCTGTGCATCAGAAAGTGCGATGTGCTCTTCAGATTGTGATCCTGAGCCTACTCTAAAGCTAGGTCCCACCGAGGTGTGTGTCTCTGTGCTGGCGGAGGGTGTGGGTGAGCACTGTGACAGGACTTCAGGGAGGGTCCCTTCAGATTCCTCTTCAGAAGTTTCTTCGGAGCTTGATTGGAGGCCTTGGGTCATGGACTCTGTTGGCTGTTTGGCAGATGTGCCTGCGAAAGCAAGGGGAGATAATTAGTGCATGGCAGTGGCCTGTGAAAGAGGACACATCACTCACGGCATGGTTGTCTGATGGATGTTGCACTGCTGGATCCTCACTTGGTAGAGCAGAACCAACCTCACCGTCAGCACAGGAACGGTCCCGTTTATCACCAGCCAGCTGGATGGCTCTGTTTTCAAATTCTGTTAGAACTTTGAATTCCAGCATTCCTCCACCTGTTTGCGACCATTCCCTCCTGTTGTGAGCCAATTTGTCCTGCATGGATAGAGATGGGGAGAGTGTATCGGGACTCCCGTCAGGCCTGATGATAAGCATGCCTGGCCCCTGTGTGGGTGGTGAGTGGTCCCATGGATGGGATGAGGACAATGACGGTATGTGTGAAAGAGTGAATGGTGATGTCGCTTGCACTGGCAGTGAGTGAGGGCCCTGTAGATGTGTGATGGGTTTGTGAGTGTGTGGGTTCGGAGTGATGAAAAGAATGACTTACCCCGGCGAAACAGAGATCATCATTCATCCTTTTGCAGCACTGGGTGGTTGTCCTCCTCTACAGGGCATTTGTGCTGACCACCGTTGCCATCACCTCCCAAGCTGGGTTGGTGACATTGCTGCCCATCCTGCGGCCAGAGCGGGAGTACAGCACATCCCGGCGGGCCTCCACAGCATCCAGCAGTCGCTCGAGGGACCCGTCGTTGAAGCGGGGGGGCTGCAGTCTTCTTGCCTTTGCTGGCCATGTCTCCCGAGCAGCAGTGGTGAGCTGGTGGCGATGAGTGCTTTGCTGGCGGCTGCCTTTTAAACATGGCAGCTGGTGTGATGCAACAGCAGGGTGATGACGAGCGGGCAAATGAGCGTCCGCACGCATGGAAATGGCGTCTTTCCTGGGAATGCATAAATAATGAGGCGGGCTCGGGAAGATACAGCATGAAAACCCACCATTTTCGTTGGCGGGTAGGACACCATTTTACCCGCCCACTACTGCGCTTAGTGCAATTCTGGGAAAATTCCGCTCAGTGCTTCAATAACAGAAGCGTCAATGAAAACTTTCCTTTCAATATTTTCTTCATACCTCTTCCTATAGCTTGCATTAATCCTGGATTGCAGCAATTCTTTGGGTGAGCATGACTAATACTTTCATTAATCAGAGGATGGGTGTCTCAAATAAAAATCAGAAATTACAAAAGCACAATGTACCTAAACTACTTATGTAGACTTCTGCTGGAACATATCCATAGAAGAAGACACAACAATGATTTTGGTAGATCTTTGCACTTAGAAGTTCTTGGATTTTAACGTATAACTCAATTCACTGGAGAAATATCTTTTTGGTTGAAATTTAATCCTAAGATTCTAACATAAACAGAACAGCGAACAGAACCTGCCCAAGGTTCCAGTGCTCGTTTTGTGATGTGATCCTTCCACTTCCTTTGAGGCAGAAATCCTTGCATTTATTTGGCGCCTTATACAACTTCAAGATATCTCAAAGCATTTTACAGCCAATGAAGTACTTTCAAGGTGTAGTGACTGCTCTAATGCATGAAACATAGCAGCCAGTTTGCACAGCAAGGTCCTACAAACAGCAATGAGATAATGACCAAATCATCTGATTTTTGTGAAGATTGAGGAATAAATGTTGGAGAACTTCCAGGCTCTTTTTTCAAGCAGTGTCATGGGAACTTTGATGACCACCTGAGAGGGAAGACTGCGTACTCAATTTAAAGTTTCATCCTCAAAACAGCGTCTCCAACATTGTAGCATCCTGAATATTGCACTAGAATGTCAGCCTAGATGTTGTGCTTAGGTCTCTGGAGTGAGACTTGACTCTACACCATTGAGTCACTTTGACTATTGACTTGTGAATGTGTTGAATTCCTGTCAGACAAACCTGGTGAACAGCTGACCAAAACTCATTGGTTTAAGCTCGTGCATGAAGAATGGTTTCTAGGTTGAAGGTGCTGAAAGGCTACTGGTTAAAAAAACAACTGTAGCAAGAGTCAAAAACAAAAAGCTAAAAGCTACTGCGGATGCTGGAAATCCAAAACAAAAACAAAATTACCTGGAAAAACTCAGCAGGTCTGGCAGCATCGGCGGAGAAGAAAATCAGTCAACGTTTCGAGCCTTCATGGCCCTCGGCAGAACTGAAGCATAGTTAGAAGAAGGGAGAAATATAAATTGGTTTAAGGTGGGTGGGGTGGGGGAGGGGGGGAGAGACACATTGAGGGTGTGGTGATTGTGGAGATGAGCAGATAATCAAAAGATGTCACAGACAAAAGGGTCAAAGAGGTGTCGAAGGTGGTGACATTTGTCTGAGAAAAGTGCTAATTAAGAATGGAAGACAGGATATTCAAAGTACAGCTCTAGTGGGGGTGGGGTGGAAAGACTAACAAGGTTTTAGTTTAGATTTAAAAATAATGGAAATAGGTGGGGAAAGAAGAATCTATATAAATTATTGAAAAAAAAGGGGGGGGGGGAAAGAAACGGGGTGGGGATGGGGGGAGGGGGAGTTTAAGATCTAAAGTTGTTGAATTCAATATTCAGCCCAGAAGGCTGTAAAGTGCCTAGTCGGAAGATGAGGTGCTGTTCCTCCAGTTTGCGTTGGGCTTCACTGGAACAATGCAGCAAGCCAAGGACAGACATGTGGGCAAGAGAATAGGGTGGAGTGTTAAAATGGCAAGCGAAAGGGAGGTTTGGGTCTTTCTTGCGGACAGACCGCAGGTGTTCCGCAAAACGGTCGCCCAGTTTGCGTTTGGTCTCTCCAATGTAGAGGAGACCGCATTGGGAGCAACGAATGCAGTAGACTAAGTTAGGGGAAATGCAAGTGAAATGCTGCTTCACTTGAAAGGAGTGTTTGGGCCCTTGGACGGTGAGGAGAGAGGAAGTGAAGGGGCAGGTGTTGCATCTTCTGCGTGGGCATGGGGAGGTGCCATAAGTGGGGGTTGAGGAGTAGGGGGTGATGGTGGAGTGGACCAGGGTGTCCCGGAGGGAACGATCCCTACGGAATGCCGTCAGGGGGGGTGAAGGGAAGATGTGTTTGGTGGTGGCATCATGCTGGAGTTGGTGGAAATGGCGGAGGATGATCCTTTGAATGCGGAGGCTGGTGGGGTGATAAGTGAGGACAAGGGGGACCCTATCATGTTTCTGGGAAGGAGGAGAAGGCGTGAGGGAGGATGCGCGGGATATGGGCCGGACACGGTTGAGGGCCCTGTCAACGACCGTGGATGGAAAACCTCGGTTAAGGAAGAAGGAGGACATGTCAGAGGAGCTGTTTTTGAAGGTAGCGTCATCAGAACAGATGTGACGGAGGCGAAGGAACTGAGAGAATGGGATGGAGTCTTTACAAGAAGCGGGGTGTGAGGAGCTGTAGTCGAGGTAGCTGTGGGAGTCGGTAGGCTTGTAATGGATATTGGTGGACAGTCTATCACCAGAAATTGAGACAGAGAGGTCAAGGAAGGGAAGAGAAGTGTCAGAGATGGACCATGTGAAGATGATGGAGGGGTGGAGATTGGAAGCAAAATTAATAAATTTTTCCAGGTCCAGACGAGAGCATGAAGCAGCACCGAAGTAATCATCGATGTACCAGAGAAAGAGTTGTAGGCGGGGGCCGGAGTAGGACTGGAACAAGGAATGTTCCACATACCCCATAAAGAGACAGGCATAGCTGGGGCCCATGCGGGTACCCATAGCCACACGTTTTATTTGGAGGAAGTGAGAGGAGTTAAAGGAGAAATTGTTCAGTGTGAGAACAAGTTCAGCCAGACGGAGGAGAGTAGTGGTGGATGGGGATTGTTGGGGCCTCTGTTCAAGGAAGAAGCTAAGGGCCCTCAGACCATCCTGGTGGGGGATGGAGGTGTAGAGGGATTGGACATCCATGGTGAAGAGGAAGCGGTTGGGGCCAGGGAACTGGAAATTGTTGATGTGACGTAAGGTGTCAGAGGAATCACGGATGTAGGTGGGAAGGGACTAGCAAGAGTCAGTACCTTTAGGTGAAGAGGAAGAAAATTGATTATATATTTGTCTGATATCACTATTCATTTGCAGCCTTCCTTCCCACAAGACCATGGTTTGTGCCATGTGGTCAACTCAGAAAACTCGATAAACTCAGAATTCCCACTCTGTCATGGCAGTCACTGCCATATTTGCTGCAGAGGAAGACAGTGGGCTGAGAAGATGCAGGATATACTGGCCTCTGTTTTCTCTGGTCCCAGAGAACATTGTGAATTATTTGAGTTGAATTTAGAAATGCAACATTACTACATGTCCTATTGGCTTGCTGTAGTCATGTGACCTCTGCTATGAGGGCCTCTCTCTGTAAGCAGACATTTTATAGAAGTTCAATAAAGACTTACGCTGAGAAACTACTGCAATCTTTCAACTCAAAACAGTCATTACTATTAATGGTAATAATAATCCAAGGCAACCTGAATGATACAACCACAGGTAGGATGGTACAAGGATGCTTAACCTTTAATTATATTGATGGAAAACAGGTTATCCATGCCATTAAGTCTGCAGTTGATCATAGTTCTTGTCTGAACCTAGCAAGATCACATCCCTTATATAGCTGAGGCTGAAGCACAGTCAATGAAAGGAAGCGGACTCCCAAAAACAGACTGAGGGGCCAGCGTTCCATCATTTAAGTCACCACCCCTGCAATCCACTATGGTGGTCTGGCAGCTGTTGTCAGTTTTTATATGCTCACTTTGAAAAGTATGGAGAGGGAGGGTGCCTCCATCTTGAGGTATTCTCTCTCTGTGTTACCTGTATTGGCAGCACCTACTTCTGAATTTGGGACTGGCGATCTCTCAGGGCTGGAGGGTCTCTTAGTGGCCCTCCAGCCTTGGGAATCTGCCCACCTTCCTTAATTGGACAGCAAGCGAGCTCCCTGGCCACTGATTGGCCAACTCGTCAGAAATTCCATCGAGCATCAGGCATCAATGTGATGTGAAATCGGGACCTGGAAATACACCAACATTGGGATCCTAACCCCAGATCTAGAATCCAGCCCACAATGTTCTTTCATCTCTAGGATTGGACTATAAATCTCACCAACAAAAATAATCCAGTTATTAGTGGATGCAAACCTGCAGCAAAAAGCTTCAGATACGCAGCTGCTTGCTATGAATTTTCCATGAGAAATGCTTGGAGAAAAAATATCCGGTGAGAGCAATGTCACAGTGGTTTAGTGAGAATGCAATCTGCTGCTTGAGTCCAAGGATCGACAAGTTTAAGAGAGACCTTTAACCTTGTGAGTGCAAGATTCAGAAGCCGATGCAAAAAGTGGGAAAATAATTTCAGTTTCCTGGCAGTGGCACCCTTCAGGTTGGCAGGGACAAATTCACCATTACTTAATAGAAAAAACAAGCTTTATGAAACAAACTTTGGAAGTTTCAGTCAAAATCAAAGTACTCTGAAATAAATACAGAAAATGCTTTAAATACTCAGCAGTTCAGGCAGGCAGGTCTGATGAAAGGTCATTGACCTGAAATGTTAACTCTGTTTCTCTTTCCGCCTGACTTGCTGTGTATTTCCTGTTTGTAAGTTCTATATCTCCATCAAACCTGATGGAATATAATGGCCTAGATTTTGCACTCTGTGGCAAAAGAACACCTGTTGCCATTCACCTCACTGTCAAATTCCCACAGACTTTCTATAGGCTTGTCAGTCGAGATTTCCAATAATCAGGCATCTGTTTTGATGCAGCAACCTCTACAGGGAATTGGTGATGTCTGTGAACAGGGCAAAAAACAGCTAGGCTCCTCAGCCAATCAGTTTGAATAATCCTCACTGAGATCAGCAAAGTCCGAACAGGAAATATAAATTAGATTTAAATTATGCACACGAGAAAAATAAAAAGACTGGATAACACAGATGGTATTAAAAAGATTAGAGACAGGAAAACAAAAATACTCTTTCTTTAAATCTCCAACATTAATTTTCTACTGAGGGAATGAGACTTCACACTCAAAAATTAAATTTTCGGAGCCACACATGTTGTTCAGCAGTAATTATCATCTATTACACAGTTTAAAAACTCACCTACCAAATACATATTTCTTTTGCTAAAGGTTCAATGTAAACTATGTTCAGTTTAAAAACTCACCTACTCCTAAATACAACAGCACTAACTTTTACGATCATTTTTGGATAGATCTGGTGGGCAAGTTTAGCAAGTTCAGGTCACTGCCGTCATTTTAATGTTGCGTTTGTTGGCAGGAACAGCAATAGCTGGGGAGCAAGGCATCTCTGAAAGCAGCTTTGGACTTCCATGTTTAGCTATGCATGTGCAAAGCCAGAAGTTGCTTTCTTCTCTATAATAACAACAAGTGCTGATAGCCTTGGTATTACAGCAAAATGCAGGCCAATATTGCAGTTATGTTCTGCCTTGCCATGTGAAAGCATCTCAAAGCATTTCATACAAAGAATTATTTTTGAGGTTCAGTGACCACTATGAAGCAAATAATATGATCACCACATAGTATAAATCCATACTTCTTTACACCATTTTGAGCTGGCAGTGTGCTATTAATAGGTTTTGAATGTATTCTCTGTCAAGAGAAAAAAACTCGCTTTCTAAAGCACTAAGAAGCAAATAAAAAAATGCAGGATTAAACATTAACCTTCATTTTAAAAGTTAAAAAACAGGTATAATGCCTTTTACAGCCCTTGCTGTTTCATGCAGTATCTTATCAATTAAATTGCTTTAAATAAAATTTAATAAGCTGAGCAAGTTCATTCATCGTAATTCACTCAAGATCTCATGATACTGTACCACCTACTGGAACAGAATGGAACTCCATGCAGCTGATAGAAGTAATTTCAAGGAGTTCAGGACCTCAAAGCAGCTCCTGGAATTTTTGCAGACCATGACAGCTTGACAGCATGGACCGAAAGCCTGACCATGCTCAGCATTCTGAATTTGCTCCAGTGTTGCCCATTACCAGTTCCGAATGAGAGACTAGGTCAGATTAAACAAAACTCAGGAACACCTCGATTACAGTACTCTTTCACTCGTGCAAATTACACCCATAACTCAGTAAAGCTTGTGAGTTATGTGTCTCTCAAACTCACAACATATTCAATTAACTCTGTTGAGTTATTGCCCATTTAAGCATTAGGAAAAGATTTGGTCAGATAATGGTGCTTACAGTACATTCACGTTATCTTATCATTAGTGGGCTATAATGATGAATTTCTACACACTTGCACTTCATTTGCACACATTTATGCCATTTATCTTTAATTTCAGAAGGATTGTGCCGCAGTCTTCATCTTGCTGAATCGTGGTTGAATGAACATATTTTACATTGAACCTTTAGCAAAAGAAATATGTTTTCTCAGAAGGTCATAAACACTTCCCTTGCGCTAGCTTGTGGAGGCAGAGGTGGGGCGGTGATACATCCATCTGGAAATCTTGAAAAAATGTTTCATTTGTCATTATAATGTTTTTAAGGTCTAAAAAATATCTTGAAAAACAAATTAAGTAGTCACCTTAAAAATGCAATAAGTAGGTCTGATATTTCCAGAAATGCAGGGATTTCAGTTTCATTCTACTTGCTGTTATGCTCTCTTAGACTCACTTTTTCTAATTCACTGTCTCATTTGCATCTGATTGATTTTTTCCTTTCCTACTGTCCTTAACCTCAGTTCCCAATGCTGCTTCTCTATATTCAAGGTTCCCAATTTAAATACATCTTCTTCTTCTTACAAATTGCACACAGGAATTTTAAATAATGTGGCACCAGGCATTGAGCACACTGTCATTTTCATAATTGTTTTCAAGCATTTCGAAGGATATAATTTGGCTCACTTTTTGTGAGAATTACTATGAATAATAAAAGCAGAGACTATTAATATCATCTGAATGTGCTTTTGAAAAAATATCACAAGCTATTTAAACAAACCTTCATGAGGGATACTAAATCTTCAGGTGGATTAGCAAATTGAGCATTATTCAGAGAGGTACTGAAGGGAGTATTGCACTATCAGAGGTCTCATCTTTAAGGCAAGATATTAAATCGATGCTCTTTGGTGCTTTTTGAAGGGCAGTGAAGTTCTTCCAGAGTCCTGTTCAAGCTTTGCTCTATGAAAAATCAGAGCTACAAACATATTATTTGACTATCCAATTCGTTACTGTCTGTGGGATCCTTCCATGCACAAATTACCAGCCATGCTAGCTGCCATGGCAACAGTGGCTGCACTTCAAAATTGATTAATTAGGTGCGAAGTGCCTTGGGACATCCCGAGAATGTGAAAGGCCTCATGAGAATGCAAGTTCTGTATTTCTGTTCCCACCTTTGAGATCTTGCTGTTTACAAAATGGTTCATTGCTTGCTTAGATAACAAAAGTCTTCAAAATTCAAACTAATTCATTGTATGTAAAACATTTTAAGACAATTATGAGAGGCACGCTAAGATGCTACATAAATGTAATGCAAGTCTATATCAAGATCTTAGCAATTATTTCTATTAACACAGTGAAAAATATGCACCTTGAAATTTTCTTGAAAAAACACATTTTCCTTCCCCTGATTTTCAGTTGTCATTTTGAGCTCTTCACTGTCCCAGGAGCTGAGGGCTGTTTGTGTAAAACGTAGTGGCTTCTATGCAGATTCATCCTGAATTAGATTATGGAAGTAGATGAGAACAAGGAATAGCAAAACACCAAATGATCCATTAAGCCTGCTCCTTCCACAGACGATGCACAATCCCTTCATCACAGACTTCACCTATTTAATCAACAGAGCCATAAAATGACAGGACATTCTGCAAAATATTTCATTACCTCCTAAAATTCCAAAATGTTCTCCATCTTATCACAGTTTGATCCTCACCTGCTGTCCTCCAATATTCTTTCACCCAGCAATAGCACACAACTGCAAAGACACGTGACTGCTAATTATTTTCTAACATGATAGTTTATAATCTAGTACTTTTGTGATATTGATGTGGGGCTAATTTAATCTGTCACACAGCCAGCAATCACTGGGCATTAGACTGGAAGCTTAAGGCTACATGAACAATCGTTTTGATCGTTATGATTGTTAAATTTGTATCACACAACACATCTCTAGCTAACTTACTTGCTGTATGGGTCAACAGACACAGTGACACAAGAGAAATGAAGATGTGGCATAAAAGTCCACTTTCAGAGGCTTCTAGTTGTCAAACATAACAGTGCAAACAAATCCAATGTCAATGACTGGTGTAGGCTTTGAGCAAAGTCAAAGCTTTACTCAGTTCCACACAAATAAATGCTATTCGTGGCAAATGGGAAGTGTGGAGATATTTAGAGAATTCTGTAAAATAAGAAGAACTTCTGGGTGTTTCACAAATTGTTGATAAAGTTCCTCTCATGTTGCTGATAGATATTGGAAACTATCAAAACTCAAGTCCCAAGCTTCTAAACCAGGAGCGGGTCTACCAACAAAAAAAATAGCTTGCACTTAGATCGCTTCTTAGCACATTCTCAGGATGTCCCAAAATGTTTTGCAGTTTGAATTACTTTTGTTAGTGCAGTAAGTATTACACAGGCAAAGGAAGCACAGCAGGATCCCACAAATCCACGCGGCTTTCCTTAATTATCCTGCACTTGTCTAATTGACTATCGATTTTATCCTGTACTATAGTTTCCAGAAGTTTCCCTATCACTGAGGTCAAACTGACTGGTCTGTAGTTGCCAGCTTTATCCTTGCATCCGTTTTTGATCAAGGATGTAACATTCACAATTCTCCAGGCCTCTGGCACCACCCTTGTGTCTAAGAAAGCCTGGAAGATTGTCACTAATGCCTCTGCAATTTCCACTCTCACTTCCCTCAGTAACCTTGGATGCTTCTTATCTGGTCCTAGTATCTTATCCATTTTAAGTAAAGATAGTCTTTCCAACACCTCCTTCCTCTCAATTCCTTCTGTCTGAAGAGGAGTTGAAACTTTAGGTTCAATTTAGCAGCTGCAGTGGCTTTTGAAGTCGAATAGTCAGAGTTTTCCTCTGTAGGTGGACTCAATAGATAGAGCAGATGCTGGGAGAGAGTACAGGCTCCTTTCCTGACCGAAGACTGCAGGTACCAACACTTGAAGATTAACTGGTTTCTTCTCAGCAGACCCTGGATAATTTTGTGGATGCCTTATTCTGTAACGCCCGGTGGCAGGGAACCCCAGCTCTTACATGTAGTTCATGACTGCTCCACTGACAGCTGTGTGTGCTGCTATTGTCTATCACACTGCCACACAAAAATGGCTTCTTACAGCCGCCTTCATTCAGATCAAAAACACAAAAAATGTCCAATTCCCAAACTGTCCAATCATGCTTTCATATTAGGTATGGGGTTAGCCCAGGTCTGGGGGTGTAGTCCCATACCTAATATGAAAGCATGATTGGACAGTCTTTTACCCGAGGTGAATGACCTTCTAGATGTGTCAGCCATTAACTTCCATTCTTCCAGGTTTGGTGAGATAGGAAAGAGCTATCCACACCTCCAAGGAAGCTATTGTCAATGAATGTCCAATCCCTCTACACCTCCATCCCCCACCGAGATGGTCTGAGGGTTCTCAGCTTCTTCCTCTTACAGAGGCCCGAACAATCCCCATCCACCACTACTCTCCTCCGTCTGGCTGAACTTGTTCTCACACTGAACAATTTCTCCTTTAACTCCTCTCACTTCCTCCAAATAAAACGTGTGGCTATGGGTACCCGCATGGGCCCCAGCTATGCCTGTCTCTTTATGGGGTATGTGGAACATTCCTTGTTCCAGTCCTACTCCAGCCCCCTCCCACAACTCTTTCTCTGGTACATCGATGATTACTTCGGTGCTGCTTCATGCTCTCATCGGGACCTGGAAAAATTTATTAATTTTGCTTCCAATCTCCACCCTCCATCATTTTCACATGGTCCATCACTGACACTTCCCTTCCCTTCCTTGACCTCTCTGTCTCAATTTCTGGTGATAGACTGTCCACCAATATCCATTACAAGCCTACCGACTCCCACAGCTACCTCGACTACAGCTCCTCACACCCCGCTTCCTGTAAGGACTCCATCCCATTCTCTCAGTTCCTTCGCCTCCGTCGCATCTGTTCTGATGACGCTACCTTCAAAAACAGTTCCTCTGACATGTCCTCCTTCTTCCTTAACCAAGGTTTTCCACCCACGGTAGTTGACAGGGCCCTCAACCGTGTTCCGCCCATCTCCCACGCATTTGCCCTCACGCCTTCTGCTCCCTCCCAGAAACATGATAGGGTCCCCCTTGTCCTCACTTATCACCCCACCAGCCTCCGTATTCAAAGGATCATCCTCCGCCATTTCCGCCAACTCCAGCATGATGCCATCACCAAACACATCTTCCCTTCACCCCCCTGGCAGCATTCAATAGGGATCGTTCCCTCCTTGACACCCTGGTCCACTCCACCATCACCCCCTACTCCTCAACCCCCACCTACGGCACCTCCCCATGCAAACGCAAAATATGCAACCCCTGCCCCTTCACTTCCTCTCTCCTCACCGTCCAAGGGCCCAAACATTCCTTTCAAGTGAAGCAGCATTTCACTTGCATTTCCCCCAACTTAGTCTACTGCATTTGTTGCTCCCAATGCGGTTTCCTCTACATTGGAGAGACCAAACGCAGACTGGGTGACCGCTTTGCAGAACACCTTCGGTCAGTCCGCAAGCATTACCCAGACCTCCCTCTCGCTTGCCATTTTAACACTCCACCCTGCTCTCTTGCCCACATGTCTGTCCTTGGCTTGCTGCATTGTTCCAGTGAAGCTCAACGCAAACTGGAGGAACAGCACCTCAGCTTCCGACTAGGCACTTTACAGCCTTCCGGACTGAATATTGAGTTCAACAACTTTAGATCTTAAACTCCCTCCTCCATCCCCACCCCCTTTCCGTTTCTTCCCCCTCCCTTTTGTTTTTTTCCAATAATTTATATAGATTTTTCTTTTCCCACCTATTTCCATTATTTTTAAATGTTTTCCACCCATCGGTTATTTCACCCCACCCCCACTACAGCTACCTTGCTTCTCCTGCTCTCCACTCTTAATTAGCATTCTTTTAGATAATATCACCACCTTCAACACCTCTTTGTTCTTTTGTCTGTGACATCTTTTGGTTATCTCCTCCTATCACTGCTTGCTTGTCCCAACAACCCACCCCCACTTCTTCCCTCCCCACCTCAAACCAGCTTATATTTCACCCCTTTCCCATTTCTACTTAGTTCTGTTGAAGGGTCATGAGGACTCGAAACGTCAACTTTGCTCTTCTCCGCCGATGCTGCCAGACCTGCTGAGTTTTTCCAGGTATTTCTATTTTTGTTTTGTTGTCAATGAATGTCTGTTTACCCTTGTGGATATGTACATTGAATTTCAAATGTCTTCACGTGTCTGGATATGTCTACTTGCAATCCACTTGGAACCTTCTAGAAGTTTGACAAACATTGCAGTTGTAAAAGGTAAGGTGGCTTTTGGTAGCCTACTTTTGGCTCCTTATACCCATTTAAAAGAAGATTATCTTTTTTACAAAATCTATACTGTCACAACTACATGTTTGTGACACCAGGTTTTAACTTTTCCTGGGTAACTATCCGGGTAAGTACCGCAGATCTGAACAAAGTTTCCGACTCTAGCACAGAGTTGGAGACATTCACAAAGAGTCCTGGGGACAGAGGAATTGCCCATCAGAGGTTTAAACTTCACAGGAAATTCCCACATAGGTCTGTGTGTCAGGACTTCCACAGCGCAACTTCAATCATACGTCCAGTCTCTGACAACCTGGAGGCCAGAAGATTGGAGCCACTATGAATTATTTCATTTTGTTTTAATTTATTATGTCAGAAACCTTATTTTTATGTTTGTTTTCTGAGGTCACTGGCAAAACAAGATGACAGACAAAATTTTTTTCAAAAATTGTGAGCAATTTCAGTGGGCGGAATTATCCCAGATTTGTACTAAATGCGGTAGCAGGTAGGTAAAACAATGTTTTGCACGCTGGCTGCGATGGTGGGTTTTCACGTCGTATCGTCCCAAAACCACCCCATTACTTATGCATTCCCAGGAAACACGGCATTTCCATGGAGGTCAGGCTCTAATTCGCTCACCACACCATCACCTCGCCGCTTCATCACACCAGACACCACATTTAAAGTACAGCCGCGCTCAGCGCTTCCAACCCAGGGCTGCAGCAAAAAAGACATGGCCCCGAAAGGCACAAAGACGGCAGCCCTCCAGCGCCTTTTGGACGGTGTGGATGCCCACTGTGATGTCCTCTACCCCCACTCTGGCTGCAGGAGGGGCAGCTCTACATTACCACTCTGGCTTGGTAGGCAATGGCAGTGGTGATCAGTGTCAATGTTGCACATAAGTGGTTGGTGATCCAATGCAGGTGGAGGATGGATGATCTCATCCATGCAGCCAGGGTATGGCAACCATCTCAACACTCTAAACTCACACGCTCAAGCCCATCACACATTCACTGGCATCTCACTCACTGCCAGCTCAAGGGACATCATCACTCATTCTCACACACCTACCCTCACATGTCCATCTGACCTCATCTCCTCTGGAGACTGCCTCCATCTATCTAACTGCCTAAATCTATTTAACTCAGCCTTGAATAAATTTAATGACCCAGTCTCCTCTGCTTTCTGGGAAACAGAATTCCACATACTAACAACTCTCTGAGAGAAAACGTTTCTTCTTACCTCAGTCTTAAATGGTAGACCTCTTATTCTTCAACCGTGTGCCCCTAGTTCTGGGGTGGGATTTTCCGGCCCCTCCCACCAGCGGGATCTTCCAGTCCCGCCGAAGTCAACGGAGATTTGAATGGCACGCTGCTTCCACCATGGGGAAACTCACCACAGCAGGGCCAGAAAATCCCGGGTGTAGTCTCTCCTACCAGTGGAAACATCCTCCTGGTATCTATCCCATCAAGCCCCCTCAGGACCTTATATGTTTCAATAAGATTACCTCTCGTTCTTCTAAACTCCAATAGCGTAGACCCAGCATGTTCAACTTTTCTTCATAAGATAAGCCCCTCATCCCAGGAATGAGTCAAGTGAATTTTAATTTAGTGACCGTGTAACTGTTTGAGTGTGACTGTAAAAGACACAGACACAGACAGGTTTTCTTGTAAGTTTTAAAAGAAAAGGAATTAGTGTTTATCGTCTTTAACACCCATAAAAATAACTTTAAAAATGCTCCAACTCACACATGCATCCAAGACATAAACACACAATCACATACACACACACACAAGTAGGTTACAAGGAGTGAGGGTAGATTAAATTGTTCAAGAGTGTGCAAAAAAAAGGTCAATCATATACGAATCCTGTAGGTTGATGTTTGGGTTTTTCCTGGATTCTAAGCAGAGATGATTTAAAGTCTTGACGGATGATCTTTGTCTTTTCCTCTGAAGTCAGCAGCTGTTTGGTTTACTTTGAAGACGCTGCCCATGTGGTTTGGCTACTCATATACAGGCAGAGAACACACTTGCAGAACAGCTGGAGAAACAGAGAGAGACTACGAGCTTTCTTCTCACTGTTACACACTCATGGTCTGTCTGACTCCGACTCTGGAAAAGCAGTGTCGTTTCTAACTAACTTGGCTAGGGCTAGCTTGCTGTCAAATGACCTCCATTCACAAACTAGCCAGTTACTAAATATGGTCATAGCAAGCTGGGGAGCCTTCATTCTAGGTCCAGTGTTTACGGTGATTAAATTAAATGATCGGTGGAGCTCTCTGCTCAGCTGCGGTCTATTGTCCAAAGTGATTGAGTTTAATAGCTCAATATGCACCCACCTGAATAAATAGATTCTGCCTGGATGTCTATGAGTAGTTCAGGAGATGCACCATTTGTACTCATTTAGGCTGGTTGGCTTGGTGGGCTACTTCCAGACAGCATCCTTTCTGATAGCTTCGTAATTTACATGGTGAAGTTATATAAATGTTCAGCCATTTTAAGAACTGCTGTATAGGTCACTTAAAATACTCTTAAAAGCCTTTTTAAGGCATATCCTGTGGTTTCAGCCCACGCAATAAATAAAGTAATTTTTGATATAAAACATAGTTTCATAATACTTTGAGGAACTAAAAGCTTATTGCACCATCTCCTACTGCAATTCATTCTAAAACTGTTGTGACTCCTTACCTCATTAGACATTCCTTCCACCTGCCAACAACACCCTTAAAACTCAAACTTTGCATCACCCAGCTACTACTGGGTTTGTTTAATTTTCTCTCCTATTCTTTAACTTATACAATGATTTGCACCTTGGACCGTGGCCCTTCTTCCTTCAATTTTAAAAATATGCTGGGTATCACCATTATCTTCTTAAAATAAAATATATGTCAAATCTATTTCTTCATTGCTGAAGTCTCACCTCCGTAACAAAAGGCGCAATGAAACCAAAACTATTAAGGACAGACAACAGGTGTCAGTTCCTTAAAGATCTCAAGCTGTAAGATTACAATTGACTTTTCCAACATTTGGAAGCACATAACCCACTGGTCTTCTGTAAAGATTTCATACACTTACAACATTAATGGTATAACTTTAAAGGAGGTGCAAGTACAGTAGCACAACCCCTTGAAGGTGACAAGTCAGGTCAGCAAAGCAGTTAATAAAGTGTATGGGGTCCTGACTTTTATACATAAAGGCATAAGAGTACAAAAGCCAGGAAGTTATGTTAAACCTATATAAAACACTAGTTCAACCTCAAATGGAGTTTTGTGTCCAGTTCTGGGTAGCACATCTTTGGAAGTGCATGTGCAGAAGAGATTTACTAGAACTTTCCCAGGGATGAGTCATTACAATTACATGGATAGCACTGAGATGTTGAGCTGTTCTCCTTAGAACAAAGAAGGCTAAGAGGTGATTTTATAGAGGTATTTAAAATCATGAAGAGTTTAGATTGTGTAAATAAAAAGAAACTGATTCCAATGGCTGAAGGGTCGATAACTGAAGTTTCATTTAAGGTGACGTGAGGAATTATGCAACAAGTTACGATTTAGAATGCTTTGGCTGGTTGGATGGTGAATATATATTCAATATTAGTCTTCAAATGGAATTGAAGAAGAAAAATATTGTAGGGATATGGGGAAAGCGGAGGGACTGGAACTAATTGGATGCCTCTGTAAGCCGGCACAGATTCAATGGGCCAAATGGCCTCCTGCTGTGCTATACTATTCTTAGTTAAAGCTCTGCTCTCATTATAAACTATATAGTAAATCAATACTGGTCGAGGGCTCACCTGCAGGTCTCAGAGAGCAAACCAAAATATGAGTTGTTACTTTCAGGTGAACAGCAGTCAAATAGCTCCCCACTTTTCCCACTCTTCGTTTAAATGATTTTAAACACCTCTATCAAATCACCGCTTATCCTTCTTTGTTCTAAGAAGAACAGCTCAACATTTCAGTGCTATCCATGTAATTGTAATGACTCATCCCTGGAAAAGTTCTAGTAAATCTCTTCTATAGCCTGGCCAAAACCTTCATGCCCTTCCAAAAATGTGTTACCCAGAATTAGGCACAATACTCCAGCTGAGGACAAACTAGTGTTTTATATAGGTTTAAGATGACCTCCTGGCTTTTTTAAAAAGGATATGCTTGCCAATTCAATGAATGGTTAACTGTTTACATGCTGTGAATATAAAAAGCACAAACAGATAGGTTTCCTAAAGTTTAAAAAAAAGAAAAGAGAATGGCATTTGTTGTACTTAACCTGGTCTAAGAAAAATAGTAAAAACGCCCTAACTTTCACTCCACACAATTGGAGTTCACACACACACAAAGAGAATACAGAGTAGTGTAGATTACAGATTAAAGATAGATTAAGTAAGTTAAAGTCCAATGAAGTTAAAGCAGCATACAGTTCTTGAAGGTTAATAACTTGGCTGGCTTCAGGCTGAACTCTGTAGTCCTTCTGGGTTGGAGTCGAGGCAGTTTAAAGATGTAGACAGACAATTCATCTTTTTTTTCTGAAATTAGCAGATGTGGCGTTGGGTTCTTTTTAAAATCATTGTCTGTGGCACATGGAAAATAAAAAAATACAGGGTTCAAAACTTGCAAGTTATCTGGAGAAAGAAAGGCAGAGGGATCTTGCTTCTTCAGTGTCACATGTGCTTGTGCTAATCTGCAGAAAAACAGGTACTTAAACACACAGTGTTAGTGGGCCTGTCACAAGACCCTCTTCCTCCAACTGCCCAGTGTCCCAAATATGGTGACAGCTAGTGTATTCCACTTGTAACTTGATTAGATTATTGTTGGGAATTCACTGAAGGGTGCAGGAGGGCATACCAGGAGCAGCACCAGGCTTACCTAAAAATGTGATGTCAACCTGGTGAAGCTACAAAACAGGACTACTCACGTGCCTAACAGCATAAGCAGCAAGTGATAGACAGCGCTAAGCTATCCCACAACCAACGGATCAGATCAAAGCTCTGCAGTCCTGCCACATCCAGTCGTGAATAGTGGTGGACAATTAAACAACTCACAGGAGGAGGCGGCTCCACAAATATCCCAACCTCAATGATGGGGGAGCTCAGCACATCAGTGTAAAAGATAAAGCTGAAGTATTTGCTACAATCTTCAGCCAGAAGTGCCATGTGGATGATCTATCTCGGACTCCTCCGGAGGACCCCAATATCACAAATGCCAGTCTTCAGCCAATTTGATTCACTCCACATGATATCAAGAAACAGTTGAAGGCACTGGATGCTACAAAGGCTATGGGCCCTGACAATATTCCAGCAACAGTACTGAAAACTTGTGCTCCATAACTTACCACACCCTGAGCCATGCTCTTTCAGAACAGCCACAATACTGGCATCAACCTGACTATGTGGAAAACTGCCCAGGTATGTCCTGTACACAAAAAACAGGACAAATTCAACTCGGCCAATTACCGCCCCATCAGTCTACTTTCGATCATCAGAAAAGTCATCAACAGTGCTATCAAGTGGCACTTGCTTAGCAATAACCTGCTCACTGATGCCCAGTTTGGGTTCCGCCAGGGCCACTCAGCTCCTGATCTCATTACAGCCTTGGTTCAAATATGGACAAAAGAGTTGAACTCCCAAGGTGAGGTGAGAGTGATTGCCCTTGACATCAAGGCCACATTTGGCCAAGTGTGGCATCGAGGAGCCCTAGCAAAACTGGAGTCAATGGGAGTCAGGGGGAAAACTCTCCACTGTTTCGAGTCATACCTAGCACAAAGGAAGATGGTTGTGGTTGTTGGAAGGAGGTCAGTCATCTCAGCTCAAGGTCATCACTGCAGGAGTTCCTCAGGGTAGTTTACTCAGCCCAAACATCTTCAGCTGCTTCATCAATAACCTTCCTTCCATCATACAGTCAGAAGTGGAGATGTTCGCTGATGATTGCACAACGTTCAGCACCATTCGTGAATCCTCAGATACTGAAGCAGTCCAGGTCCAAATGCAGCAAGATCTGGACAATATCCAGACTTGGGCTGACAAGTAGCAAGTAACATTCGCGCCACACAAGTGCCAGGCAATGACCATCTCCAACAAGAGAGAATCTAACCATCGCCCCTTGATATTCAATGGCATTACTGGGGGGGGTGGGGTTTCCATTGACCAGAAACTGAACTGAACTAGCTATAAATACTGTTGCTACAAGAGCAGGTCAAAGGCTAGGGATCCTGTGACAAGTAACTCACCTCCTGACTCCCCAAAGCCTGACCACCATCCACAAGGCACAAGTCAGGAGTGTGATGGAATACTCTCCACTTTCCTGGATGAGTGCAGCTTCAACAACACTCAAGAAGCTTGACACCATCCAGACAAAGCAGCCCACTTGATTGGCACCACATCCACAAACATTCACTCCCTCTACCACCAACATACAGTAGCAGCAATGTGCACCATCTACAAGATGCACTGCAGGAATTCACCAAGGCTCCTTAGGCAGCATCTTCCAAGCCCACAGCCACTACCATCTAGAAGGGCAAGGGCAGCAGGTAGATGGGAACACCAACACCTGGAAGTTCCCCTCCAATTCACTCACCATCCTGACTTGGAAATATGTGGCCGTTCCTTCACTGTCGCTGGGTCAAAATCCTGGAACATCTTTCCTAACAGCACTGTGGGTGTACCTACACCACATGGACTGCAGCGGTTCAAGAAGGCAGCTCACCACCACCTTCTCAAGGGCAACTAAAGCTGGGCAATAAATGCTGGCCCAGCCAGTGAAGCCCACATCCCACAAATGAATAAAAACCCAAATCCTCTCTCAGCCAGAGTCCTTTGTCTGAAATGATTACATCTAATGGTTTGTCTCCACCTATTTGGATACCCAGGTGTTTGTCTGGATGCTTTGCTAAAGAGTAGGTGATGTCCCCCATTGACATGCCTTCAAGGCAGTTGTTCCTGGTGAAGCTTTGCCGACAGATTGGCTCCACTTAATGGCCTTAGAATGTAGAAGGTACAGTGACGCAAATGTGCAGCCATCTTTGATTGTGATTTCATGTCCTTGGAATGTGGCTTCAGTTTTTTTTTTAAATTCAATTAGTGGTTTCTGTAGAATAAAGGGTTTACATCAGAAGCACATAATACTGATGTAACATTATATGTTTGAATAACAGAGATCTGGAGGGAGGAGAAGTTCAACCTCATGCAGAGTTCCCAATATGTACATAGTGGCTGTAAATAAAGAGTAATGGTTTTAACAAACTACAGTCTCTAGCAGCTCACATTGAGAGAATATTGAAGCTCCAAAGAACACTCTCTAGGCTGCGAACACCCAACAAAACATGGTGGCAACGGACAGTGAGCAAAAGCCCCAGAAAACTTTAAAAAGCAGCTACAGACCTGACAAGTCAAGAGATCCTCAAAAGAAGGATGAAAGGAACAGATTCAAGACTCACCAAAAAGTCTTGAGTATCGCAAATGCAAGTTGAGACACAGATCTGGAAGCCAGACAGCAGTGAGCAAAGACCTGAAGCACCAAACGACATGAGTAAAGCAACAACAATTTCAGGGTTCAGTAGAATCATGGACTCCACACTACTGCTCCCAGAACCATTTCGAAGCACTGAAGGCTTGCAACAGGCCCAAAACTGGGGCAACTGGAGAACAAGGTTCATGAGATATAGAATTGATTTAGGCTTACACAACAAAGATCAGAAAGACCAGGTCATTACACTACTTTGTGCAGTTGGATCTTTTGCTTATGACATGATTGCAAGGCAGGGAGTTATTGAGGTTTAAAATTCTTATGAAGAAGTCCAGCAAGCATTTGATTCACATTTCAGCGTCTGCAGAAACTTAATTCTAGAAAGGGAAAAACTTAACAAGAGAAAGCAAAGACCAGGCAAAAGCATGGATTCGTTCATCAACTATCTATTCAAGCTGGTTGGCAGCTGTGATTATGTAATCTTAAGGGATGAATTGGTTCATGGCAGAATCATAGTAGGGGTCCTAGACAAAATCTCATCAGGTCTCTTACAGATAAAAGAGGATTTAACACTAGTCAGGGCAGTACAAATTGTGAGGCAAACTAAGTTTGGAAAACAAAATTTGGTGTTTTTTCGCAGAGAAGGTGAGGTCTGATTGAGAAGAACGAATGAGACTATTCAGTTTTAGACCATATGAGAGAAAATGCACCAAAGCATAAGCCCACCAAAATGGTGAAAAGCATGCCAACCACCATTTTGAAATGTCTTAGATGTGGTGGGAACAACAGCACAAGTGACGAGAATGTCCAGCAGGGGATACAGAGTGCCACAACTGTGGAAAAATAGGCCACTTCAAAAATGTCTGTCACTCAAAAATGTCGTCAATCTATAAAAGGAGGGAGAAAATATTAAAGTAGAGCCATATACCAGAAGTGGAAGAACCACAGAAAAAGGAAGTAACCTTCTAGGGGAGGTAAATGGTGCTGAAAACAAATACTGAAGTATTTAAGTATTTTAAATAAAATTGTACTATGAAAGGGGTTTTATTGTTAGAAGAGGTGGAGTTCAAAGGGGCTGGAGATACAATGAGAATTTACATTCAATGAGCTGTGTTGGGCATAACAGACAGCAGTTTTGTGCGTGCAGGGCAGGGGAAATGTAAGATCAAAGTAGCTGTAAACCTACAACTGTCTCCACAGGAACCAAAGTGAGAGGAACCTCATTTTGAATTTGTAAGGTGAAAATGCTTTGCCTGGTGTCTAGTAAAGTTTATAGGTTGCTGTTGCCTTAATGGAGATTAGTCTGGGAATTTATTAAAAGTTATGATAGTAGTAATTTGTAGCCATGTGTATGTGTTTAATGTGTTGTAACTTAATAAAAACATAACACTTAAAATATAGGTTATTACAGTTGTTTAAAGTTTCCCTCTGGGATTTTTTAATAACTCAGCTTTGCCAGCTGCTGGGTCATAACAGAGAGAACAGTCATACTGAGAGCACTTCAGTTGATATTCTTCAAAGACTTCACCAAGGTAACTTAGGGATAGAAAAATGTCATATGAGAGCTTAGCAATGAGTCTGGTACCCAAGCAATACTCATTCTATAGAAGAAATAGTTTCTAATTGTTTTACATGTGCTGTAAACCGCAAGAGCAAAAAGAATCACCATCACCTTCTCCTTTTCCATCAAGGCAGTGGGAGCACCTGAATTGGACTTATTTAATTTTAAGAGGAAGACATTCCTTATTGTCATTGATTACTACTCAAGATGGATTGAAGTAAACAGATTGCGCATCACACCAAAAGCAGTCATTCAATCACTAAAGGGAATTTACACAATAAATGGCATTCCGGGCATTCTTGTGTCAGACAATGAGCCACAATTTGCTAATGAGTTATTCCAAAATTTTACAAAGGAATACGGATTCATTCACATAACCAGTTCACATCATTATCCTCAAGCAAATGGAGAAGCTGAGAGAGGCGTATGAAGTGTCAAAGATTTGCTGAAGAAGAATGAAGACCTTCATCTAGCTCCTTTGAGTTACCAAACCTCACCACTACAAAATGGTTTTTCACCATCAGAGTTATTGATGGGAAGCAGACTGAGAACACAATTTCCATCTCTGACACAGAAACTTAAATCCAATATCACCACAGATGACCATGAAAGGGTAAAATAGCATGAGGAAGAACATAGAAACAAACAGGCTTGTAACCTTAACCACAGACACAAAGCACACGAGTTCCCAGTGCTGAAGCCTGGGGAGAGAGTATGGGTATGGGACCAACAAAGAGAAGACACAATCATCAAAAGAATTCCATAACCGAGATCATACAGGATTGAGACAGACCGTGGTACCATAAGGAGAAACCATATTTCCTTAATGTCCTTGAAAAAAAAACCAATAGAAACTTGGACTTACTACTCAGATCCTGAAGAGAAAAAAGAAGAAAAAAGACAAAGCTCTACAGCCATCCAGGAGAAGAACACTCACAACGACAGAAGGGAGAGTTCGGAATATCCTCGACCTCAGGAAGAGATTAGAACAAGATCAGGGAGATTGGACAAGGTGTCTCAGAGACTAACCCTGTGAAGTATGAGACTTTGCAGGGAGACGTAGGATAACGTAAATATGGGGATAAAGACTTGGGGGAGATGTAGAGTAAACGGTTAACCTTAGAAGCACATGATGTTGAAATAATGATGTTGTAACATTAGACGTTTGAGTAAGAGATCTGGAGGGAGGAGAAGCTCCAACCTCGTGCAGAGCTCCCATTATGTATATAGTGGCTGTAAATAAAAAGTAATGGTTTTAACAAGCTACAGTCTCATCAGCTTATTTTGGGAGAATAGACAGGCCCCCAAAGAACCCCATCTAGACCCCAAACACATGACGAAACAGTTTCCAGCCAGTGAATTCATTGTCACTTTTCATAAAGCATGGTTTTACAATACAGCACCGACTGTAGACCCTTACCCCAATCTTTGTAATAGAATACCACTGTTAGCATTAAAAAAACACAAGTACAATTGAGTAGTGGTAAATTGGGAAATTAATAAGCAGAAGATCAGGTGTCCATCTAGCAGTATCACTGCTAGCGGCATCTAAGAAAATCACCAGTGAGGCAGTAGTCAAACCCATTCAAATTTCACTCCTCAAATGTACACACACAGGCTGGTTTTCACACCTATTTAAGCATTTCACATTTTAACTGCAATCAAAGTAGCATTCTGTTTGAACATCAACTCCCATCTTTATCACAGAATAGTAAAAGTGTTTGATGCTATCTTAAATGTGTAGGTTGTTTGGCAAGATGAATCCAACAAGTTAACAGAATAAAAAAAAGTACAAATATTTCTGTCATTTTTTTTAAAATGCTCTTCAGGTTGAAGAGTGTTTGCCTTAGGAATCATATTGCATAAAGAAAATACCGTAAGATTTCAGGCAGAAGTCTGAGGTAGTCAGTATTACAATGTAGTCAATTTGAACATTTAGATTTTCAATATCAATATAGTAATTAGATGTGAACTTTACTCCATGGAAACACTTTTATATTAACTAGAATGTTGTAGTTATTCCTTATTGTCTCCTCCATTGTTGAAAAACCTTAGCTGAAAGATTCAGTCTGTATGACACTGATAGAAAGCATGGAACTTTTAAAACTATTTTGACTGACTTTCATTCTTCTTTGGCAGGGAAGGGAATGAATTGTGTGGTCTCACTCTAATGAAATCATAAGCATGTTGCTTTTAAATGTATTTACAATGTCACTAACACAATGAAACCTAAGTAATTCTTCCCACAACCCTGCTAATACCAAGTTACATGGGTAAGATAAAATTTCATTGCATTCCCCTTCAGATATTCTTTAGAAATGTCTACACAGCTAAACAAACATCTTTCAACTTAATTTTCACAAGCAGATACTCATCGTTATTTTCTAATGTATATTTAAGTGCAGTTATTCCTCTCGCCATCTTTTATGAAGATATTCACGTCTTTAGAGGTTAATTCAAAAATGTGTTACTGTGTACTTACACTGCTGAAGTTCATGTCTTCTTCATTCTACAATCAATAGCCATCCAGTTTCATGTTGTCAAACCAGTAGTACTCCTTTTATCCTATTTTTGTCTTTGGTGCTATCCTCCAACATAGTCTTAGTCCTTTATCCAAGTTTCTTAAAAAGCATCTTGGAAAATAAACAGTGGGAGAATTCTTACAAAATAAGTTAACAAATACTTTGAAAATCGCTGCTCATAAATGAATATATTTAAGTTTTTGCAATTAGAGTTGGATTCAGCCACATGTTCACGCATGCCACAGATCTCTATTCATCAACCCTGGGTTCTAGCTTCATGATTGGCAATGAAGTGGCAAAAATCAAACTTCAATGATGTATGCACACAAATTTCAGTCTTGAATTAACTTTCTATGATTTGAATGTTTTCACCAACAGATGGCATGAGGGATAATTGCTCTTAAATATAAATCAAAAATTATTTGGTGACTTTTACAGGGAACTGCTCTGATAAATTAAGTCAACAGATGTTTGTCCAGCTGTTTAGATTATTTTTAACACTGCTATCTCAAGGATAAGTCAATGAGATGACTACCTATTTTTGTTACTTGACACCAGAGGGATACACAATAACACGAGATAATCATATTGTTTAAAAATTCCACGTTTTTCAACCAAATGTCACATAGGACGAACCTTCCAGTCAGAACTTCTTAACAGTAAGTCAATGCAATAGTAATTAAAGATCTAAACAACTGCTAACAGTTGTGACCCTTCTAAGTAATTTACTGTTCATTTGCCTCACTATGTTTAGTTTTCTATGCCTGTTGTGAACTGTCACTGTTGCTGATCCACATGTCACTTTACATCATTCCTAGTTAGTAAGCCCGATGACATTACAACGCACCTGCCACTGCTGTAAATATTAATGATCATCATAATGTATTTTGTTATGTTTTTCATGGTTAAGTAGGTTAAGAAGCATAAATATTTTAATATTTTGTTCAAATTACATAGAATATATAGCACAGAAACAAGCCATTAAGCCCAACTAGTCTGTGCTAGTGTTTATTGTTCACCCAATCTCCTCCCATTCCAGCTGCTCATCTCAGCCTTTCAGCACATCTTTCTATTCCTTTTTCTCTTTTATACTTTTCTATATTCTTTTTAAAAGCATGAAAGCTATTTGCCTCAATGATTTCCTGTGGTAACAAGTTTCACACATTCCAAACACTCCCCGAGTAAGGAACGTTCTTCTTATTTCCCTATAGAATCTATTACTAATAATCTTATATTTATGGCTCCTATTTTTTGGATTCTCCCACCTCTACTCTGTACAACCCAATCATAATTTTAAAGCCCCCTATCAGTCACCTCTAAGTCATCTCTTTTCTAAAGAACAAAAGGAAAATCACCTGAGCAGTAGTAATTCTGTTACTGAGGTAGTCTGCTCAGAGCTGAAGAAGTCACAGCAACCTCTCTGTGACATCTTTCACTTCTAGCTCATGAAATACGGTTGAATTATTTGTTAAGCTTTGGGCTGCTCTGTAAAGCAGTGATGCCATTTGTCTCCAATCCCACCACAACAATGAAGTTGTCATGTCACCCGTCTTTTCCTGCAAGTTGTTGAAAAGTTGGCTGGTCAAAGCAGTTGGGAGTTATTAATGTGCCCAGTTATCAATATAGCTAGATGAAACTATGCACACCTAAGCATTTACTCTCTTGCCCATCTAAGGAGGTGATGGAAGATTCATCAACAGCCTTCACTTTCCAAGGAAATCCTGGGAAGGAGCAAGCTTGACTGATGAAATGGCCTTTTCACATTTAATGCCTTTGCATGGAATCACTCTTAGGTGAAAGGCACCCAGAGATATGCTTGTGTGTACTGCTGTTTCCTGCTTAATGTTTTAACTGTTCACCATTCATTTTGTCTGAAACTCACTGCTGTTACTTTACCCACTAGTGTGCTCCTTGTATTGGTTAATACAAAGATTTTTTTTTGAAAACAGTTTCAATTTTCGACTTCACATTGTTGGGGTCGGAATGGCTATGTTTAGTTACACGACAGAATATCCAAATTCTTAATTGTGTGAATTAATATTCGATGTATTCTGTCTTGAGTTTTGTTCCATATAGTGAACATATACAGCACCACATTTTGTATGGACACTAAATTAATACCACTGGGCCAAGCCCTCTCCAGATTACTGTGGATCAGACAGTTCTACCAAGAGGCTGTGGTCTCGGTTTTAACCCCTAGCCCTGAATGGAAAGGAGGGAGCTTGGGAGAGGTCAAAATATCAGAATTGAGCAACCCAGCCTCACACTATTAGATTTTGAACTGCAGCATTCAAGCCATGGACAAGGCTCAAACAAGGGCCAGGGGCCTAATTAAGCATAGCAAGGTCACAGCCTGATGACGTCATTATTAAATTTACATAAAAATGAGGGGAAGACCGAGCTGTGGGATTCCTGGCAACTGAACCAAGGCAGGAACTGCCAGATTCTCAGGCTAAGTGGTTCTTCCGTACATTTGTTCTGAGCCAAGAGGAGCACGTAATGCTAACCACAGGCTCCTCAATGAAGCCTCGGGCTTTCCCCCGGTTCAGATTTCCAGTCTTCTTCCCCCAGCCCTTCCAATGGCAGACCTTGTGACCTCACCCAGGACTCAAGACCCATACCTTCCAATCATGAGCCTCATCCCCAGCTCTCTCGATCACCCCAGATTTCAATTTGACTGATTGCCAGGCAGGACTATCTCATCCTTGGTCTTGCCGGGCTCTTTGTCTGATTTCGGCTCCACCTGAACTCTCCCCACCTCCCTGTAAAACAATGGGCAGAACCTTTTTTCCGTATCAAGAGTACTGACAGTGGGACTGGAAGTGCACACTGCAACCAGCTAATTAGACACGTGAAGGCCACAGTCACTCATGCAGTGGGGATGGGCATGAAGTCACTGGCCCCGCCATTACCTCACGGGGTCAAAGATCCAAGCACCATATTTGAATGGCACCTGGATAGGCATCCACCTCATGCCATCCAGCAACATCAGTCTGGCTGTTTGTGAGGAGCCTGTAACCCCTGGATCTACTGGCACTTACACAGCGACATTTCATGAGGAGACCAAGAGATCTTGTAGTGACCTCATTCTGGCTGGAATCTGAATGGAATGAGGGTGTCACAAGCCTGTTTGGCATGTCGTTCCTTTGCCATTTCTCTGCCTTCAGTGACAACCGATCCACCCCCCATCTCCCTTGGCCAACTATCATTCACCCTAGAGCTTCCCCCCATCACATCGGTCAGACCCCCAGCACACAGGAACTGCACCCTGTTACCCTCAACCTGCCATATCTGTTATCCTTATCTCTCCTTCTATCATCCTTGACTGTCCTCAGTTACCCTTGACTATCAAGGCCTCAGCATTGTGTCCTGAAACTATCTAATGTATATAATATTATTGGAAAATATTTTTACTTTAAAATGGCAGTTTAGTCTGTGGGTGTGTCTTAATTGGATTAAAGCCAGCTAGTCTGGGTGCTTTGATAAGTACTAGTTTTGAGATGTAAGAGGGGTAGAGTGCATTTGCATTTTTTGAATAGAGCATTCAAGAAGGTGAGTGAAGTCTGGCACCTAGCTAGCAGAGACCAAGCAATATATTTATAATACTAATAAGATTGGTAGAATGAAAGGGTTTTTATTATTAGAAGAGGCTGGTGATACAATGAGAATTTACATTCAATGAACTGTGCTAGGTATAAGGATGGCAGTTTTGTGTGTGCAGGCCACAGGAAATGTAAGATCAAAGTAGCTGTAAGCCTACAACTGTCTCCACAGGAACCAAAGCGAAAGGAACCTCATTTTGAATTCATAAGGTGAAAATGCTTTGCCTGATGTCTGGTTAAGTTTTCCCTGCATAACACTTGACCTCCCCACAATCATGTGTGACCTATTGTCCATAGACATTGACCTTCCTTGTATAATCCAGCTTCCTCCCTCTGTCCTCCACAAGACTTCATAGGGCTCCCAGCTCTCTCCCTCCCTCAGTCAACCATGACCCATTCTCTTTTCACAGTCACCAGCCTATCTCAATGCATCGATGCCTCCTCTCCCCTGGTTCAACAAAGCTCGCCATGAAGAAACACAGCTCCTACTCAATCCAAATCCACCAGCAAGACTACCTTGCCTGCTGCATGCCATCTTTAACCAGCCGTCAATCTGAAGGCATTTGTGTCTCATTTTTTGCATGCTTAATTCCAAAGGTACAATTTAATTTGGCAAAGTTATGTTTGAATGAACATGCACGGCATGCTAATGTATTAAAAATAGGTTCGCAAAGCTTGCCGTCAGGAAGTACGATCCACCCTCAGGCCACCACCAACTTAATAACTAACTTTCATCATGCCATCGGGAAGCTTAACATTTTGTCTCCTGCTCAATTAAGTACCCCCATCCACCTTGTTTCCTGCTCCCGGGAGCTTCACAAGGTTCTGCCCAATAACTCTGCTTCTCTCTCTGCACCTGCTGATAGACCTCTTAAGTATCTCCAGTACTTACTGCTCATATTTCAGATTCCCACCATCTGTAGTATTTTGCTTTTATGTCAGGATTTGTACCCTACTCACTAGAAAAACAACTGGAAGGGACCTTTTTTCACAGTTAACCATTCAATGATACAGCATCAGGAAGTAACAAACCATGCTTCAACTTAAATAGTCCAAATTTTGCTATTAGTGGCAGCCATGAAGAATCATTAAATGCCCCAATTTTGAGCATTTAAGTATTCCCATAGGTTTCTGATCTCTTACAGCTATTTACCATCATCATCTCTTTGTACAAAAAGTCTTAGTGCAACACGTTAGGGAGTCCATCTGATGCCTCTATGTGCAATGTGTGCTTCATCAAAACAAAATCTAAATTACATTTATTTAAAAATTAATTTACTGTTGTGTTTAAGTGAAAGCAATTTACTCATTCAAAATTTTATGCTAAACTCAATTTCATGAGGAACTGCTAAAGAGCAGTCTGTTTTTTTGCACACTTCATCAACAACTTGCAGCTTGATCTCTGGTGCTGCATAGCTACACGCATTAATGATTTTTCACTTGAGGTACAGATTATTGACAGTAAATTAGGTTTCAGCAAACCGAATATTTAGTAGCTCAGTGCAACAAAGGTAAGGAAAGAAACAGTATGACTGCCACCTTCTGGTGTCAAGTATGCGACAGTGCTGTGATGGGTAATATAGCGATTTGTATGAATTGTGGTGGTTCAAATCCTGAATCTAGAAGAAAATTAGGTTTTGTTTTCTCCCAATTAGCTGTCTCTTCCCTCGAAGACATTAGTTCCGCAGACACAGACAAGCCATCAATAACTCCATTCTTCATATTTATAATTGAGAAAGCAGAGTGAAGCGGCAAGGACCATACAACATGACACCACCAGAGATTAAGAAAAATTAACAGATGAGGTGATTCAGCAAATAGTGATTGGAAGACTGTTATGACCACAGCTGATGTTAATTGCTGTGCAAACCAAATCCCAGAGGAAAACTTGACTTACGGGTCATACCCTTTTTTTTGTATTCTGAAAATGAGAAGGGGATTTACTGATATCAGCAGCAAGAAGTCCAGTAACACTTTGGGGATTTTAAAAATTAAAAGTTTTAGTAACAAGAATAAAAGAAAACTTAAGTACATAAGATACAGTTACACCATTAAAAATTAGTCTTACAAAATATTACCCCAAAGGACTCTCTGCTCGGTCAGACCCACAAGTAAATACTTCCCATGCAATACTCCCTTGCAGATGTTAACTATAAAATCCAGTAATATTATCCAAAGCAAACTGCTGTAGCTTTAATAAAGGCATACCACATAACCTCCAACTCTCTTTCACTCTGTTGTGGAAATCCAAGACTTCAGAACCAGACTGCTTGTTGCAGTCCAAGACTTTTCAGGCTTGACTGGATGGCTGCTTCAGACTGCATCTTCTCCCAGCCTAGAGCTGTTTCCAGGAGATCGTCCTCACACAGCCAACAGCTAACAGCCCCCAGCTCAGCTACAGTAACTCTAAAAAACCTTCTTCACCCTTTCATCTCATGTTCCATTGTTCTCATCCCTCTTTGAAACTCAAATGCTTCCCAATATAAAATCTTCCATGTTTCTATTTTCTCTCTGTTTTCCAGTCAATAAAATGTAATATACCCTCTTCTGTTTACCTACAGAACTGCAAGATGTAAAAAATTTTTCTTGTCACTTCTGACTTCCTTTTGATATTCAAACGAACACTCAACTGATCTAAAATTGCAAATGTTAGATCCAACCTATTCACTTGTACCTCAAACCTAATACCTCTATCCTTTCATGTTTTAAAGCCTTCAGGCAACCTGTTTTCTATTAGCCTATGCCCAGCTTAATTAAATCATTTACACCCACACAGACAGGCACATAGACACAAAGCCTTCTTTACAGAATAACACAATATTCCCCAGAAATAGTAAAAAGAATAACCTCCATTTCTCACAGAGACACCACGGGCAAAATCTTTAGCTCGGCGGGCTGGCGCACGTGATGGGATGATGACATCAGGTGAGCATCCCAACGTCAGGAGTTGGAGTCGGCAGCACGCCCGCTGATAATTAAAAGGTCTGTTAAGGCCATTAAATTATCAATTAAGCTGCATTTTTCGCTGCCCATCCAACCTTACGGTTGGCGGGCAGGCGAAAAGGCAAGTGGCCTTTGCACTCTTTAGAAAACCTCATCGACGTGTGGGATGAGATTCCCTAAAGCAAATAAAAATAAAATTAAAATGTTAAAACTTAGTTAATGACATGCCCCTGCTCAGGTGACAGAGTCACATGAGGAGACGCGTTCCATTACATTTTTATTTTCTTTATTTTTTTTTACACCTCTTCATCTCCCTGAGGCAGCTCTTTGCCCGAGGTTCGCGCTCGCCCCACTCGCACTCTCCCTCTCCCTCACCCGCACAGGCAGCGCTGAGCGTTGCCGCTCGTGTTTCACGCCGGGCGGGCCTTAATTGGCCCGCCAGCGTGAAATCACCTTCTGGCCCTGATCGCGGGCGAGCCCGCCCAACATGGGTGAAATTCTGCCCCATGTTTGGGTTTTGGATACCTGCAGGCTGTAGAAGCTGGGGGGAAACAAGGAGCTCACAGTTGCCCTGGATTGAAATAAAGTAGAATGCACAACTGCAATCAATGAGCCTCAAGTTAAACAAAATGTGGATACCAAGAGGAAGAACTGTGTTCAGGATAGGATATTTACAGTTTACAAAAAAAGGGAGAAAAGTGGTTCCCTGACCAATGTAGTATATTTCAGTTAAAAAAAAGTAATGAAAATTTACAGCACAAATTGGGACAGAATGGATATCAGAGATAACAGACATATTGCATGTGCATCAACAGCCATATTCTTGTCTCAGTCTTTTGTCCCCAGAGTGCAAGAGAGCTGTTGGAAGAAGCTCTCAGATAGGAAGTACATTATAATTTTGAATATTCTTAGCCTTTCTGGAAAGTATTGGAGAGAAAGGAAGTTCCCCTACATAACAACTAATCTAAAGTCAAAAGTAATTACTTCACTGAACTGCCTTTGAGACTTGTTCATGTATATAGCAACAGCTATTTGCAATTACACAGCACCTTTATATATAATAAAACGTACCAAGATGCTTGACAGGAGTGTTATAAAGCAAAATTTGTCACCACGCCACACAGGGGTGTCCGTGTGGGTGTCTGATGACCAAAAATACTTGGTCAAAGAGGTGGGTTTTACAGGAGTGTTGTAATGGAGAAAAGAGGGACAGAAGAATACTGGGTGGGAATTCCTGAGTTTAGGGCCTTGTCAGCTGAAGACACGGCCAATGGTAAAGGAATTAAAATCAGGGTTGCTCAATCAGCCAGAATTAGAGGAATGCAGATATCCTAAAGGATTGTGGGGGTGAAGATTGTGGAGTGATTTGAAAACAAGGATGAAAATTTTAAAATTGAGGCGTTTCTTAATCAGGAGCCAATTTAGATCAGTGAGCACATGGTGATGGATAAACAGAGCTGTCAGTATTCAGCAGAGAAGAGGAAACAAGAATTCCTTGGAAGCAGCTTTAGCAAAGGAGCTGTGGGCACAAAACATGAAGCCAGAGATGACACAAACATCATTGGATCTGTATGGGTTGTACAAGATGGTATTGATGATTCAATTTGAGAAAGTTGTTAAGAAATTATACCTTTGAAGTACTAAAAGAAACAAGCTTTTCATTGCTTCAAAGGTCACAGAGAATGTCAGGATACAGAGATTCAATCAGAATGTGAAAACCTCAACAGCAAGTCTCAGCAAACTGTTTGGCCATGGAGGTACCATAACTCAGCCTAATCCTTACTCACCTGGCCACTATTCACATCCACTCTTCAGGAGGGGTGAAGAGGTGACAATCATAAATGGCAACCTTGGACCACTGAGACTAAATGTAGTAACCTTAACTCTGTCCAAGATGAGATAACTATTCTGAGCACAGAATGAGGATTTAGTGTGGGACCCTGCAAGACTGCATGGTTCAGTACAACATCGTGCAGTACATTTACACAATAAGCTATGAGGGTACTTTTTTCTGCATTTCAAATCTTTTGTTCTGTAAGCAGGTATTGAAACTTTCATACAAGTAACAGAAAAGGATATGCCATATGACAAAACATTTATATGTTTTGAATCGCAATGTGATAAAATACCCATCTCTTCATATTAGCAACACCAAATGCAAGAAAATATTACAAATCAGCTCTCAGACATCAAGACCATTCAGCATAGAATTGTTCAGATAGTCTCTTCAGCTCAAAGTAATTAAATAAAGTAATTAAATGCTTGATGGAATGGTAATTATGATGTCTTCTTGTTGATTAAATAGTCACAGAATCAAAAGGGGAAATTTTAACTTAAGTCATTGGGCGGAATTGTCCCAGATTTGCACTAAATGCGGTAACAGGCAGGGAAAAAGTAGTTTTACCCACCGGCCACAATGGCAGGTTTTTGCGCCGCAACGTCCCATTCCCACCTCATTAATTACGCAGCCACAGGAAACACACCATCTCACTGGCGGGCAACCTCTGATTTGCTCACCGCGCTGTTACCTCACCACTTCCTCACGCAAGGCGCCGTATTTAAACTGCAACCGCACGCACTTCTCAATGCTTGCAGCCCAGGACTGCTCCGGTGAAGACGTGGCCTCAAAAGCCAAGAGTGCAGCCCCCCTGATCCAGTGCCACATCCCTGGGACGCCTTCTGGGTGCTGTGGAAGCCCGCCACGATGTGTTATACTCCTGCTCTGGCCACAGGAAGCCCATCAGTCTCACCACTCCAGCTTGGGGGGGTGGTGGCAAGGGTGGTCAGTGCCAATGCCGCACACAAGAGGTTGACCATCCAGTGCAGAAAATGGATGAATGATCTCACCTGTGCCGCCAGGGTAAGGCAACCATTTTATCACTCTGAACTCACACACTCACAAGGCCATCACACATTCACTGGGAATCTCATTCACTGCCAGCTCAAGGGACATCACCACTCACTCTCTCACACACACACTCAGATCTCCATCTGGCCTCATCTCCTCTGGAGACTGCCTCCTCAGCCCTCACCATCTTGAAGCCACTTGCACAGATCAACATGTGCCCCCACACACACACTCTGGGATACCCCCCTTCCCCAGTACAGTCCTCGCCCTGCAGCCACTTTTCCCCCTTCGCCAAGCAAGCCCTAGCCCTCGAGCCATTGAAAAACCACCCCTGCTTTTCTGGTCTGGTAGGTAGATACCCGCCCGTGAGCCCCCATAAAAGTGATGTGGTACTGCCTATCAAACCTGGCACTGACGACTGTGAGCACTGCCCAAAGCAAATTAGGCAAACAAACTTTGAAGTCCCAAGCGAAGTGCAGCTCGCCGGGTGCACATCGCTCATGTACAGTTGTGAAACACGTCAGTGTGCAATCAGGCCAACGTGCCCAGATGATCCAGCATCGGGGGTAATTCCAGCAAGAGGGCTTCTAATGAAAAGTATTGAAATTAGGTGCGGCAGGAAATGCGGCCAACCATTGACAGGTGGAGCGGATGATTGCAAACTGGCTTCATGATGGCGTAAAACTGATTTTTGGGCTTCTTGCCATATTATCTGCTCACGCCCGTCATGGCTCCTGCTGCCAACGGGAGCAGAAAATTCCAGCCCTTGTCTTTTAATGTTAATCTCTGCCGTTCTTCCCTTAACCTTTTACCTCCTGCATATCCTGAAGGCACGCATTCATTCTGAGGAATAATTCCACCAGTTGTGACAGCAGTTAAGGTACCAAAACAACTGTCCACTCTTCATGTTTGCGCTTAAGCAATGAATGTTGCCAAGTTACCAATATTTACCTAAGTGGCTCAGAAGTTCCAGATTTTGCATTGAATGAAAATACCAAAAAAGAAAAAAAAAATGGGAAAAATGAAAAGCTATCCAGAGAATTAATGGAGATAGATGAAAATGTATTTGCAGTGACAACAGTCAATATGTGCTTGTGTAACCCGATGGGGTTTTCTTTTACAAAACCAACGTTAAAAACCCATCACTGCTATAGAAACAAGAAGAAGTAGTCATACCAACTAAGAAAGGACAGCACAACTGAGTATGTACGTATGATGGGACTGGATGAAAGCTGAAAGGAAGTCTGACCCATGACAAGCCTAACCTACAATGCCAAGACCATCACCAGAATTGCACTTGGAACATCCAAACACTCTTGCAGTGTGGGAAGGTGTCCCAGGTGCTGTGAGAGCTGAGAACATCATGACGTCTTTGGTATCAGCAAGATACAGTGGACAGGCCAAGGACGAATCAGTGGTGAGGGAGCAACGATCCTGTCATCCAGGCAAGAAAAACGCTACATCCATGGAGTTGGCCTCATATTCAACAGATGCTCAGCACAAGCAATAGTTGGATGGAAGCCAGTAAACCATTGCATCATCACCACCAGATTCCACACAAGGTCACTATTGTGGAGGCTTACACACCAACAGAGACAGGCACAGAGGAAGAGAAAGATTAATTCTACCACCAATTGTGGGACACACTGGGCAAGGCACCCAGCTATGATGTCAAGCCACTGATCGGTGGCCTAAATGATAAGCTCAATGACAACCGGCGAGGACTGGACAGTCCGATCGAGCCCCACGGCAAGCATGCTCGATGGAAAGGGTGAATGACTGTTGGCCTTCTGCAACAGCACTGGGTTCAGCATTAGGAATGCCTTCTTCAAACTCAAGGACATCCACAGAAAGGCATGAAATTCTCCAAGTGGCATTGTATCAATATGATATGAAAAGAAATCCAAAACATCATTCTTTTTGCTTTTTTTAAAATAGACTTCTGCTAACCCAAAAAAGATAGCTGCTACAAGTCACATGGTCATACAATTGGCTCTTTGTTCTGAAAGCTACCAGCAGGAGTTACAAGAACAAAAGGATCCTCCTCTCATCGTGGAATCTCACACCCAATTGTAAGGATATATAATCACAAAACCAAGGGACTCATAGGTCAAAACTCATTATGCCTGCAGAGATGTTAACTGACTCATCTCACACCTGGGACTGTCCAGGTGTATTTCAAAAGGGGACCATTGAGGGGACAATGGGTATCATTTGCATTTTGATAACCTTACCCCTCTAGCGGAATCAGAGAGCCTGCCTAGATAATGATTTCCTGACACAAGACCCTCAATATGGATGGTAACGCTTTCAAAAGAAAATGACTGGGACATTATCAGTCCTGAAATCAAAGCCAGTTCCAGACACAGGATAACCATCCCTTTTGAAATTGTGGAGTGCCCATTTTCAAATTTCTATATTCTTTTGAGAACTGAGAAAGCCTCAGACTGACGTTTTAACATCAACTGAAAACAGCTCCAACAGCCCGGCTAGGTAAGCAGTCGGTTACCATCTCTCACCTCCTCAAAGCCTGCTTGATTTTAAAAGTCTCCAATCAATGCTTGCCTAAGGGTCTAAGCACAGAAAGCCCAATAAGCTTCGCATCATTCATTTCAAGGATTCTTGTGCTGTTGTCTCCAACCAGAAACTCATCAGGACTGAACTCCAACACAAAGTAAACACCCTCTGGACTTTGATTTCTCGGATTCTGGAAATCACGTGAACTAATATCCATTTCAGTGGTTTCTTTTACTGTTACTATCTATAGTTGGAAAACTTGCTTTTTTTTCTCCCCCCGTCTTTACTCTGTGTGCGTGCGTGTGTGCATGCGTGCGTGTGTGTGCAAGTGTGTGTGTGTGTGTGTGTGGAGATATTATGAACACTCCTCCCATTAGGTTTTGAATGTCAATAAACTAACCTTCTGAGTTCATCATAATGCCAGTTTACCGCAAGTTATTAATAAATTGCACTAAATAAACTGGGGGCTTGAGAAAACACGCCACAGCCTACTTTAAGAATAATTTAAATCACCTTCTGCCTACAGACAGTTGGTGAGAGGAAAGAAGTACATTTTGCCTGTCTCTCTTGTCCACAACAGAAATTGAGAGTTCAGATCCGGAATAACCCATTACAAGTGAATTAAGTTGATCAAACAAGAAAATCTGACCAAAACTTTGACCAGAGTCCAAGTCTAAGAAACAAGCTGAATCTGATATAAAAGGAACCAACTGGGAAAAATTCTGGGAAAAAAAGAGGAAAAAATTCTGTGGCTGGAAAGATTGTTAAAACAGAAGAAAATTACCACAGCAAATTCCCTTCCCCGAACATTAAGAAAATAGCAATTTTCAATGCACGGATGTGGGAAAAGCAAGGAGAATTAAATGGTGAAACATTAGCATCCCTAAGCACAGAACAACTGAAAGCTATAGCTGGGGAGGTACAATTAAAACTATCCAGTAAGGTTAAAAGAAGTGATCTGCTCCAGTTGCTGGTAGAGCCTTTGGGCCTCACTTATCAACTAGAACAGATAGACGAGGAGTTCAATTGTGACTCCAAACCCCTTCCCCATGGAAGTTGATTGATGAAAGAAAGCTGGCAAAGGGCTAGAGAGACCAGGAAAAGAACATTGAGCAAAGACACGGAGACTGAATAAAGCCATGAAGAAGAGCTGCAGGAGGGACAAACGAGGCTGGATAGAGTTAAAAGACAGGGAGACACAAGAAGCAGAAAACCAGAACAACTCCAAGGCGCTGTATAGGATTGTACGGGAACTGACTTGTGCAAGAAGTAACAATCAAGGGCAAGGAGGGCAGGATGCTATTGACAGACAAGGAACAGGAAGCAATATGGCTGGAACACCTTCGGGGGATCCTGCACCAGTCCAACCCCAGCTCCACGTTCAAGTTCAATAACAGCACTGCCCCTCAACAACTGAACATCAACCTGGGAGAAATTGTCAGGTTAGAGGCTAGAGAAGGCCAAAAATCAGTTACACACTGTCGTGAAACCAGTTTGCGATTGTCCTCTTCACCTGTCAATGGTGGGCCGTGTTTCCCTCTGCTGTATGTCTGGAACTTAATTTCAATACTTTAACATCCCATTATAAGCCCTGCTTGCCAGAATTATCCCCCCACGTCAAATTTACTGGCCAAGTCGGTGTGACTTCAGAATGGCGTGCTTCATGACTGCTTTTAAAAGGCGTGCACCTGGCGACCTGAACTTCGAGCGGCACTCAGAGGTGAGTGCACACAATGTTGCACGGTGCTTGCGGGCATCACTCATAGAACATCAAGGAAGAGGCGCCGCACATTCTGGAGGGGCACAGGCAAGTTGCTTTATCCCAGTTGGTTTTCAATGCAGTGCCAGGGCAAGGGCCGCAGTGAAGGTCAGGCCGGGGTCAGGGGCAAGGCAGCACAGGCTGAAAGAAGCACACAAGCAGATGCCGGGGGGTAGGGCGGGGTGCGGGAAGCAGCCACACACTTGGAAAAGCTTGTCAAAAGTGATCATTCTTCTGCAGCTGAGACCGTTCAGCTGCAGCTCCATCGACGTGCTTGGAGTCGGAGCTCTGAAGCTTTTTTGCCCACTTAACCAACGCAAAAACATGAAGAGTGCCACCAAATGCTCCAGAACATTTCACCCCTCAGACGCAAACTCGAAATTAATGTGCGTTTTAGGGGACAGCAAAACAATTGGCCGAAAGGGCAAGTTGTAGCATCCCCTTTCAAAAGATGGCCATGCGCAGTAACTGGTGGGGGTACTCATAACCCCTTGCAATGTCATCATTCAGGTTTGGACCAGAGTCCATTATGGTTCAAGCTAACAGTGCAGCCTTGCAGTGCGGCTTAGGAGAATGCCTGTGCCTGAGCTGAGAGCAGATCATGCAGTCCAGTGGCCAAAGCTGATGCCAAGTCAAGTGAAGTGGGGCGGAGGTGGTTGGGGTTTCGGACAGTTAATGAGCACACTACACACTGGCCATCTGAGTGATGGCTAGCACTTTCATGCATGTGTGAAGGGGCCTTCACACTTAACCAAGAGACGTTCTTAGGATACCTATGCTCACCCACGCATCTCTCCCTTTGATCCTGCAGGAGCAGAACATCAGAATCATGGAGCTTGATGATTTAGCAGTATGCCTCATGGCTTACAGAAAAGAAGAGGAGAGTGGCAGAGGCACCTAGCTCGGCAAAGGGAGGAGCACCTCCCTCAAGGTGAAGGGGTGGCAGAGCCTGCTGTGCACGGAGCTTAAGATCGATAGCAAGCCATCGCTCAAGGTGTTTCATTAGACCCAGGATCTATAGAAAGCACTTGTCATTCTTGCAGATGCCTGAGAACCAGTGTCACTGAAGACAGTGCATGCCTAGGGAACTGGTTGGTCACATATGTCACCTGATGCAGGATTTGTTGCCATGGGGACATGGAGGGCATCCACGGCCAGTGGCCATGAAGGTGATGGTGATGCTCAATTTTTACGCCAATGGCTCCTTCCAGAGCTTCACAGGTGACCTGTGGAGGATCTCGCAAACCTCCATGCATAAGTGTATCCAGGAGGTCATGGACGCCATCTTCATGAAGGCGCAGAACTTTGTACATTTCTCCTGGGATCAGGAAAGCCAGGAAGCAAGTGTTCTGGATTTTGTGTAGATCTCAGGTTTTCCACAGGTGCAGGGCACCATCTAGTGCACTCATGTGCGCTTAGATCTCCATGGCAACAAGCAGTCAACTACATCAGCTGTAAGGGCTTCCACTGGTTGAATGTTCAAGCAGATCTGCGACCACCACAAACGCATCCTACAGGTCTGCACACACTGTCCAGAGAGCGCTCACGACCCCTACATCCTTAGCAGGTCTCAGATCCCTGACATGTTTCAGGGTGCAGAGAGGCTGCAGGGTTGGCTCCTCAGAGAAAAGACTTACCCACAGAGGACGTGGCTGATGACGCCCATGCAGCAGCCTCAGGCTGCAGCCACAGCAATGATATGACAAGGCTCATGCCACGACCTGGACTTTGGTGGAGCAAATGGTAGGCATGTTGAAAATGAGGTTCTGGTGCCTAGACAGGTCCAGTGGAGCACAGCATCCACCGAGGGTGTCACACATCATCATGGCTTGCTGTGCGCTCCACAACCAGGTGCTGCAGCGGGGGGAGGCACTGGCTGAGCAAGAGATGGAAGAGCTGTACGTCTCCTCCAATGAGGACGACGTCGAACGGGATGACAATCATGAGATCGTCGAAGTCAAGGATGATGGCAATGAGGCCATCGCACTGGCCAGATGAGGCAGGTGCGCTCAGGAGGGCCTGTTAGCCGCAAGATTTGTGGAGGATGGTGACGAGATGCAGTGAGGACAGTCCAGACATCCTCGCCTTGCATCTGTCAATGTTTGACTCCTGTGTGGCTGATGGCAGCGCACATATCCTCAGTGCTCAGGCTCATGTCATTAGATTGCAGGAGGATGATGACAACATGCAGTGTGCACACTCTGTAGATCTTCACATTGCCTCTGTGAATGTCTGACTACTGTCTGGCTGAGGGCAGCTCGCTTGCACTCTGTGATCAGGGTCATATCATGGACATGCAGCCATGAAACTTTAAATGCACCTGATCCTTTGTCAGCCTTCAGTACCTGACCCTTCAGGAGCACAGTGTCACCGGACAGAGATGCTGAAGAGATGCAGGGTGCCAAAGCTGCTGAGAGCACACAGAGAGAATGATGGAACTCTGGGATGCCTGCCCACGACATTCTGGTAGCAATGTGCAAACATCACTGTTGTGTCCAGTGTGCATGAAAACGGACCAGCACTTTGGTCTGAAGGTCACACATGCACAGGAAAGAGGCCTTGGACTGAGACACCAGCCTTTATCTTGTGCAGGAACCAAGGTTTCACATCTGAGTGACACAAACACTGCTCATCATAACAAGGAGCCATAGACAAGGAGATATTCTTGGGAGTTTATTAACAATAGTGAACATTATGTACAAGTGATTAACACCATGCCCAGGCTGTGCAAATACATCTTAACTTTCACACCCTTCACTTCCTTGCCCTCGCCCGCCACCCGGACATGCCCTGGCGTGCCTTGTTGCCATCCAGAAGTGGAGGTCCCCCTTGGGGGGCCCTCTACGGAGGTGTCCTCCCGCTTTCCATCGGGGACCTGGGGTGGAGGTTGTAGCATGCAGCAGTCCCCTACAATTGTAGAATGTGTCAGTTCACAGACTCCCAAGATACCTGCCCTTTTTGCGGTATTGTGGAGTCCATGGACCACGTTTATAAAGGGTGTTGTAGGCTGCACTCCCTTTTCAGTTATTAAAAAAACCCTTTACTGATGTTTTGTTTGCACTTCAGTCCCATGCTCCTGATCTACGGGCACCCAGTGCAGAGGGGGGCCGGGAAGGAGGAGGATCACCTCGTGCACCTGCTCCTGGGCTTGGCCAAGTTAGCCATTAACAGGTCCAGGCAGCGGGCGATCGAGGGGGTTTTCCCATCCGACTGTTTGCCCCTCTTCCACGGCTACGTGCGTGGCCGGGTGTCCCTGGAGAGGGAGCACATGGTGTCTGCAGCACCTTCGAGGCCTTCCGTGCCCGGTAGACACCGCGGGGACTGGGGTGTTTTATCGACCCTGTTAATCACATTTTGGTTTGATATTATAAGTTTCCTATAAATTTTGTCTTTGGTTTTGCAGTGACCCTAACTTAGGGGTTGCGTTTTATTTTATCCCTCATTTTGCTAATTTAGTTGGCTTTAAAAGAGCTACATCTTAACTTTCACACTCTTCACTTCCTTGCCCTCGCCCGCTGCCCGGACACGCCCTGGTGTGCCTTGTTGCCGTCCAGCAGTGGAGGTCCCCCTTGGGGGGCCCTCTACGGAGGTGTCCTCCCACTTTCCATCAGGGACCTGGGGTGGAGGGTGTTGCACGCAGCAGTCCCATATAACCGCAGGATGTGTCGGTTCGCGGACTCCCAAGAGACCTGCGCCTTTAGCGGCCTTGTGGAGTCTGTGGACCACATGTATAAAGGGCGTTGTAGGCTGCACTCCCTTTTCAGTTATTTAAAAAACCTTTTACTGATGTTTTGTTTGCACTTCAGTCCCACGTTCCTGATCTACGGGCACCCAGTGCAGAGGGGGGCCGGGAGGGAGGAGGACCTCCTCATGAACCTGCTCCTGGGCCTAGCCAAGTTAGCCATTAACAGGTCCAGGCAGCGGGCGATCGAGGGGGTCGTCCGACCCGACTGTCTGCCCCTCTTCAATGGCTACGTTGTCGGCCAGGTGTCCCTGGAGAGGGAGCATGCAGTGCCTGCTGGCACCGTCAAGGCCTTCTGTGCCCGGTGGGCACCGCAGGGACTGGGGTGCTTTATCAGCCCCTTTAATAACATTTTAATTTGGTGTTTGTAAGTTTCCTTTAAATTTTGTCTTTGGTTTTGCAGTTTCATAATTAAGGGACTGTGTTTATTTTGTCCCTCGTTTTGTTAATTTAGTTTAATTGGTTGACTCCGAAAGAGTTAAATCTTAACTTTCCTAACCCTGCCACTACATCTTGGTGCTCCCCGGGCATCCTCTGGAGGGCTCCGGCCTGCTTTGGGTGCCCTGCTGCTGGCCAGCTGTACCATCCCCAGCCTGTTGAGCTGGAGTTGTGAGTGTCACAGGAAGAGGGGACTTGGACGGGCCAGACACTCCCAGGGTCACCTAGGTGGATGACCCTGGTGTGTCAAGCCGCTGGTCTTCCTCCTTATGGGTTCCTGACGGCCCCTGGCTGACTCCTTGGGGAGAAGGGGAAGCTGGCATGAGATTGAACTGGCCTGCACTCCTCTCGCATTGACACTGTTGGAGGCCAACTATAGTGTCAGCAATGGAGTTCAGCCCCGCAGCTGTGCAGGACCGATGGCTTGGACCAAGGTCTCCACGGCAGCCACCACCCTGTCAGTGTTGACCTCGGTGTATTAGCGTGCTGGCGTTATCACCTCAGACTGAAGTTGGACAGACTCCTCCATTTTACCTTGCAATCTGAGGAGTGCAGTGGACATCTCTTCCTGATGTTCCCGAGCTTGCCTATGCAGCTCCAGCAACTGAGCTATGAGCGAGTCCAGAGGCTCCTCATCTGACTCGGACTCAGCAGATGTCAGGCCTCCAGCAGTCTCCCAAGTGCCGGAAACCTCGGCAGTCCGTGCCTCCGCCTGCTGTGGATCAAACGGTATAATTTGTGACCCCGAAGTTACTCTGAAACAAGATCCCACCGATCTGCGCTGGTGTAGGGTGTGGGTTAGCAATTGTGACGGGTCTTCAATGAGAGCGTCATCAGATTCTTCTTTCGAGGTGTCTTTGGGATTTGAGTCAAGGACCTGGGTCGCGGACCCCCTCGGTTGCTTCCCAGGTGTACTGTGAAAGCAAGGAGAAATAATTGGTGCATGGCAGGGGACTGCGGAACAGGGGAACTCACTCACAGCATGGTTGTCTGATGGATGTTGCACTGCTGGACCCTCACTTGGTTGAGTACTGCCGGCCTCACCGTCAGCACAGGCATGGTCCAGATTGTTGTCAGCTCCATTTTCAAAGTCTGGGAGGACCTTGATGTCAGGCATTCCTCCACCAGTCTGTGACCTCTCCCTTTTGCTGTGTGCCAACTTGTCCTGCAAAAAGACAGATGGAGAGCATGTAAGCAGGACACCTGCTAGGCCAGATGAGAAGGATGCCTGGCATGTGTGAGTGGTGAGAGGTGCCATGGTCAGGATGAGGACACAATCCACAGGGTAGATGAAGGTGAGTGTGAGAGAGTGAATGGTGATGTCCCTTGACTGGCAGTGAGTGAGATCCCTGTGATTGTGTGGTGGGTTTTTAAGTATGAGAGTTGAGAGTGATGAGATGAGTCACTTACCCTGGTGGAACTGGGGAGATCATTCATCCTCTTTCAGCACTGGGTGGCTTTCCTCTTTTGCAGAGTGTTGGCACTGACCACCACTGCCACTGCTTCCCATATTGGATTGGTGACCTTGCTTGCTGGTCTTCAACCAGAGCGGGGATAGAGGACTTCATGGCGGGCCTCCACTGCATCCAGTAGGTGCCTGAGGGAGGCCTAACTAAATTTGGGTGCAGCATGTTCCCTCTCTTTGGCAGCCATGGCCTTCCAGCAGCTTCTGATCCCTTAGAGAGTGCTAGCTCTGTGTAGGGATGGCCTTTAAACATGCCACCCAGTTTATTGAAGGCCTGAGGTGACGGCAGGGTGGGCAAATCAGAGGCCAACCCGCCAGCGATCCATAGTGTTTCCCCTGAATGCATTATTAATGAGGCTGGACGCACCGGGAATGGGACGATACGGCACAAAAATCCACCATTACGGCCAGCAATTTTTCCCGCCACGACCACACATAGTGCAAATCTGAGATGATTCCGCCCTATGTCTAAGTAAGTCTAACCCAATGAGTATTGTTATATGTTTTGTGTTCAGTAGGTCTCACAAAGAGGTTCTGAGTCTTGTATGGTTGAACATTAAGTGTTTATTGATAACACACAACTATGTACGTTTATACAGTGTAAAGCCCAAGCTATGAGCTATCTTGTTGCTTGCTTCTACACAGGTCTCTGTCCCATCCACAACTGACCTTAGTCTCAGGTCATGTGTCTCTTTAGATTACATTGTGGGCAATACTGTTTCCCAGTCCCACATTAACCCTTGCTATGCCAGATACCCTTATGCTACAGTTATGATGGGCTAAAATATACAGCACTGCTCAGGATACAGCAGCCAATTCACACTCCACTTCTCCTGCTCAAACTCTGCCAAGACCCACAGATGAAGGGTTCAACACTGCAACAGTACTGTATTAACTCCAGTTGAAAATCTAATACTGACAGAGAGCTAATCAGGGGATAATCCTGAAATTCAGGCATGGGAATTGTGACGTGATTTTATCCCATGCGCGATTGACAAGATATGGGCAGCATGCAAACTTCATGCTGCCTCATTTCCATGATTGATTGTGGTATGCAGTCAGTGCTAAACATGCTGCTGAGTGGTTGGATGCCTCAAAGATGAGGCCCCAGTTTTCCAAAGCTAACACCACTTAGAACAAGCCTGTACTACTTAAACCCAGTCTGCACCTTTTAAAGATGAGGTGCATTCTGGCTGTACAGGATGGGTGAGAAAAGGGGCGGTATGCAGGCACCGCTGCATGTTTGACCTCATGGAGGAGACAGTGCTTATCATTGGAGAAACCTTCACTGAGGCAGTGGCCTGTGGGCTCGCTGAAGTCATCGAGAATGATGGGATCTCCTGATTTATGCATATTCTCAAATTCCACTTCACCCTTAACCCACAATTTAATATGATGGGGTAACCACACATCTCCTTGCTTTATAATGACCCCTCCACCTCCACTTGCCTCATCCTAACCCTGCCCTCATTAATGCTCTCAGATGTCTAAGAACTGCCTCTTAGCAACCCAGTGAAGCCTGAGACTGAAGACCTAGAGAGAAAGCAGATTTTGAAGATATTATGACACAACCGATGGTAAAGGCTGAGTTGGTAAAGGCTGAGTGGTTCAAATCCCAGAGGGAAGCTTGAAACAACTGTCATAATCTATTTTTTCAATTTCTATGTTTTGAGATGCAGACTTTAAATTCAGTAGTAATAAGACCACCAAATCTCAAGAGTTTTTTTATGAAACTAAATTAAACATTTGTTAATACAAGAAAGATTGTAAACACATACATACATCTACAAAATTACTACTATAATAACTACAAAAATCCCCTAATTAATCTGACTCTCAATTACACCCCCGGTAAGACAACAGTAAAACTCATAGATTTAAACAGACACCTGGCAAAGCACACCCAGAACAGTCGCATTCAAAATGAGTTTCTTTCAGCTCTGAGTCCTTGTAGATGGCAGTTTGAGGCTTACAGGCTGGAGGCTTCTCACACTTGTTGGATCTTAAAATGCCTCTACCTTAAACATAATGTCCTTTCTCCTTTATACACATATTTCTCTTTGAATGTAAATTTTCCATTGTATTACTAGGCTTCCAACATCATCTCTTTTAACAATAATATCCTTTCGTCCCACCAATTTTATTAATAAACTGAAAAAAATTAAACACATTGTTTGGCGTCTTCTAGCTAGGTGCAAGGTTTCACTCGCAGTCTAGAATGGTTTCTTTTAACAAATGCAAATTTACACTTTACCTTCTACCCTCCTTACATTTATCTAATTAACATCTCAAAACTACTATACATCAAGTACCCAGACTAGCTGGGTTTAACCCAATTAAGACACACACAGACACACACATAGACACAGACCCCATGAGAACTCTGTTTTAAAATAATTTCCAATGACATTATTATATCTTCTTGACAAGGAAGAAACACACTCACTTTATCTGACCATCACAACCACCAGCTCAGATACTGTCACTGTGTATAGAGGATAGCATAGAGACAAAATCAGCACATGATCAGTCACTGTTTTGAGCAGACTGCTGCCAGGCTAGGAAGGCTAGTGTGGGTGCCAGTTCCCCAGAGGGTGAGGTCCATATGAGTTCTCCTCTAGAGGACTCTGATGGGGACTATCTTCTCTCTTCATTATCAAGGAGCTTGGAGCTATCCTTTCCAACATGGAAGTGGTGGTCAACTCTGTGACAACACTTGGAGACAAACTTGATACAGCATCTAATGGCCAATGTCTCAGTTTCCACTGCAGCACAGGAGAAACCAATGTCTGAGTGATTTAGTTAAAGCTCATACTGAGGTCACGAAATTTTTGTTTGTTACTATGCAAGTCCAGCTTGAGGCTATGCAGGCTCAGACTGCTGCAATCACAGCTGAGAATAGCAGTGCTCAAAACAGATTGCAGGGTCCACAGCAATCCAGCAATCTGTCCTCCAGTGATTACCCGAATTGCTGAGGCACCACACCATTGGGGAGGCAGTGGCAGGGGATCACAAACCAGCTGTCCTCTTTCTGGAGGGCAGCATTCGTGCTCCCACCACCACCATTAACATTGCTACTCTGCCAGTGCCCCTTCTGTAGACTGCTGCCACTCATGCCATGGTGGTGCAGTCCAAAGCCAGGCCTTCTTGGCACACAGCGGCTCAAGGTTGGTCTCCAAGGCCATCTGCAGTCTCCTCCACTAAAAATAAGCAGCTTTTTCCCAGCCATGCTGTAGCCACTGGGATAGTACTGTGTAGGAGCACCAGAACAGGCTGTAAAGAGCGAGACTTCAGTGGGCAGAGCAGGGTGGTAAAGAGCGAGACTTCGAGAAGAACGGGGCTCTAAAGAGCGAAACTTCAGTGAGCAGAGCAGAGCTTATAGTTAAGGAAATAGTCTTTTAACTAAAAACAAACAAAAAGTATGGCAAGGGAGCTCAGTCCCATGTGTTATACAGCCTGCAGCATGTGGGAATTCTAAGGCACTCCTTGCAGTCTGGATGACCACATGTGCAGGAAATGCCACCGGCTTGACCAGCTTGAGCAATGGGTTTTGGATCTTAAGGGTCAGCTGGAGGCACAGCGATGCCTCCGTGAGGCTGAGGGTTATGTGGATAGCACATTTTTAGATGTGATCACCCCGCAGCTTAAGGAAGTGCAGTCAGAGAGGGAATTGGTGACCACCAGTCAGAAGAAAGCAGGCAGGCAGGTAGTCAGGAAAGCCCCAGAGTGCATCTCACTTAAGAACCATTTTTCTGTGTTGGAAAATGGTGAGGGGGAATGTTCCTCTGGAGAGTGCAGCCAAGTTCACAGCACTGTGGGTGGCTCAGCTGCACAAGGGGGAGGAGTAAGAGTGCAAGAGCAATAATGGTAGGAGACTCAATAGTGAGGGGTGAAGACAGGTGCTTCTGCGACTGTAGACGTGACTCCAGGATGATTGCCTCCCTGGTGCCAGGGTCTAGGATGTCACAGAACGGCTGCAGGGCATTCTGAAGGGAGAGAGCGAACAGTCAGAGGTTGTGGTTCACATTGGTACCAACGACATAGGTAGAAAGAGGACTGAGGTCCTGCAACAAGAATTTAGGGAGCTAGGTAGCAGATTAAAAAGCAGGGCCTCAAATATTGTAACCTCTGGATTACTCCCTGTGCCATGTGCCAGTGAGTATAGGAATAGGCGGATAGAGTGGATGAATGCATGGCTGAAGAGATGGTGCAGGAGGGAGTGCTCTAGTTTCCTGGATCATTGGGTCTGTTTCTGGCGAAGGCAGGGCCTGTACAAGTTGGACGGGTTGCACCTGAACTGGAACGGGACCAATATCCTTACGGGAGGTTTGCTCGTGCTGTTGGATAGAGCGGGGGTGGGTGTGGGTTAAACTAATTTGGCAGGGGGATGGGATAAAGAGTGGAGGTACATTAGGTGGGGAATGCACAGCCAAATATAGACGAGAAACTAAGTCATTCTGGAAGACAGAGCAAATATAGACCTGTTAAGGCACAAGGGAATAATGCAAGGCTGGATTGCATCTATTTTAACACAAGGAGTCTTACAAGTAAGGCAGACAAACTGAGGACATTGATTAACACATGGTAATATGATATTGTTGCTATTGTAGAGACATGGTTGAGGGAAGGACAGGACTGGCAGCTTGATATTCCAGGGTATAGAATCTTCAAGCATGACCAGGGGAGGGGGGGTTGTAAAAGAGGAGGCGGCATTGCACTGTTGATCAAGGAGTCAATTACTGCGGTAAGGAGGGATGGTATCTGAGAAGGTTCCTCAAATGAGGCCATGTGGGGTGAACTTAAAAACAAAAAGGGGGCAATCACATTGCTGGGAGTGTACTATAAGCCTCCAAACAGTCAGGGGGAGATAGAGGAGCAGCTATGTAGGCAAATCTCAGAGAAGTGTAAAAATAATAGGGTAATAATAGTAGGGGATTTCAACTTCCCCAATATTAACTGGGTTAGTCTTAGTGTGAAAGGCTTAGAGGGGGCGGAATTCTTAAAGTGCATCCAGGAGAGCTTTTTGAGCTAGCACGTAGAAAGTCCAACAAGAGAAAGGGTAGTACTGGACCTAATTTTAGGGAATGAAGCCTGGCAAGTGGTAGAAGTGTCAGTGGGGGAGCATTTTGAGGATAGTGACCATAACTCAGTAAGATTTAAGGTAGTAATGGAAGAGGACAAAGATAGACTGGAAATAAAGGTCTTGAATTGGGGGAAGGCCGATTTCAACATGAATGGGATCTGGCTAAGGTGGACTGGGAGCAGCTACTTGTAGGAAAGTCTACATCAAACCAGTGGGAGTCATTCAAAAAGGAAATAGTGAGAGTTCAGGACCAACATGTTCCTGTAAAGGTGAAGGGTAGGACTTACAAGTCTAGGCACCATGGATGTCAAGGGATATAGAGGATTGGTTCAGTAAAAAAAGGAGGCCTATGTCAGATATAGAGGGCTGAAAACAGCGGTAGCCCTAGAGAAGTATAGAAAGCATAGGGAAGAACCTAAATAAGTAATTAAGAGAGTGAAGAGGGGGCATGAAAAAACACTGGCAGACAAGATAAAGGAAAATCCCAACGCATTTTATAAATATATTAAGGGCAAAAGGATAACCAGGGAAAGAATAGGGCCTATTAGGGACCAATGTGGCAAACCGTGTGTGGAGCCGAAGGACATAGGTGAGGTTTTGATTAATTACTTTACTTCTACGTTCACTATGGAGAAGGACGATGTAGGTGTAGAAATCAGGGAGGGGGACTGTGATACACTTGCACAAATTAGCATTGAAAGAGAGGAGGTGTTAGTGGTTTTAGCAAGCTTAAAAGTGGATAAATCTCCAGGTCCAGATGATATGTATCCCAGGCTGCTATGTGAGGCAAGGGAGGAGATTGCAGGGGCTATGACATTAATTTTCAAATCCTCTCTGGCCACAGGAGAGATGCCAGAGGGCAGCAGATGTGGCACCATTATTCAAGAAGGGTAGTAAGGATAAACCAGGTAATTACAGGCCAGTGAGTCTAACATCAGTGTTAGGGAAACTATTGATAAAAATTCTGAGGGACAGGATTAATCTCTACTTGGCGAGGCAGGGATTAATCAGGGATAGTCAGTATGGCTTTGTCAGGGGGAGATCACTTCTAACAAATTTGATTGAATTTTTTGAGGAGGTGACTAGTTGTGTAGATGAGAGTAGTGCAGTTGATGTAGTTTACATGGACTTCAGTAAGGCTTTTGACAAGGCCCCGCATTGGAGAATGGTCAAGAAGGTAAGAGCCCGTGGGATGCAGGACAAATTGGATCCAAAATTGGCTTAGTGGCAGGAGGCAGAGAGTGATGGTCAAAGGTTATTTTTGTAATTGGAAGCCTGTGACGAGTGATGTATCGCAGGGATCGGTGCTGGGACCCTTGTTGCTTGTGGTGTACATTAATGATTTAGATGTGAATATAGGAGGTATGATCAGTAAGTTTGCAGGTGACACGAAAATTGGTGGTGTTGTAAATAGTGAGGAGGAAAGCTTTAGATTACAGAACGATATAGATGGGCTGGTAAGATGGGCAGAGCAGTGGCAAATGGATATTTAATCCTGAAAAGTGTGAGGTGATGCATTTTGGGAGGAATAACACAGCAAGGGAATACACAATGAATGGCAGGACTCTAGGAAGTACAGAGGATCAGGGGGACCTTGGTGTATATGTCCATAGATCCCTGAAGGCAGCAGGTAGATAAGGTGGTTAAGAAGGCATATGGGATACTTGCCTTTATTAGCCGAGGCATAGAATATAAGAGCAGGGAGGTTATGTTGGAGCTGTATAAAATACTAGTTAGGTAACAGCTGGAGTACTATGTGCAGTTTTGGTCGCCACACTATAGGAAGGATGTGATTGCACTGGAGAGGGTGCAGAGGAGATTCACCGGGGTGTTGCCTGGGCAGGAGTGTTTCAGCTATGAAGAGAGACTGGGTAGGCTAGGGTTGTTTTCCTTAGAACAAAGAAGGCTGAGGGGGAACCTGATAGAGGTATACAAAATTATGAGGGGCATAGACATGGTAGATAGGAAGAAACATTTCCCCTTAGCGCAGGTGTCATTAACCAGGGGGCATTGATTTAAGGTAAGGGGCAGGAGGTTTAGAGGGGATTTGAGGAAAAAATCTTTCACCCAGTGGGTGGTTGGCATCTGGAACACACTGCCTGAGGGGGCGGTAGAGGCAGGAAACCTCACAATATTTAAGAGGTATTTAGATGAGCACTTGAAATGCCATAGCATATAGGACTACGGGTCAAGTGCTGGGAAATGGGATTAGAATAGATAGATGCTTGATGGCTAGCATGGACACAATGGGCCGAGGGGCCTGTTTCTGTGCTGTATAGCTCTATGACTCTATGAGAACAGGCAAAGGCACTGACCAAACACGTACTAAGGGAATGCAGAAGGATGATTAGTGAGTATTGTATGGAATGGATGTGTTGTCGAATAAAGTTAGTCTGGAATGTTTTGGAATATTTTTTCTTTCAGTATTGTGGCCAAAAGGATGCTGTCATAGTCAGTAACAGAAGGATGGTAATTTGGGGAAGTTGCTTCATCTCTTCCTGCTCCTCCTTCTCCTGAGGTGCTCATGAACATGTGCTGGCAAGAGCTGTGCCCTCATGAAAGCCAAATTGTGGAGGATACAACACATACCACAAATTGGGACAATTGCTTAATCAAGTGCGGAAGGGCTAGTCCCGAGTAGTGGAACTGTTGCTTCATCGCCGCAGTGGTCAGCTCGATGGCATTCCTCGTCACAGTATGGCTCTCATTATATGAGTGCTGATTGTAGAGTAACGGGTTAATGTCAGAAGCATACATGCTGCTGATATAATAATGATGTCAGATCACGCGACTGAGAAGTAGGCGAAGAGAAGCTCCATCCTTGTATAGAGGTCCAAATATGTAAATACTTGATGTAAGTAAACAGTAACGGTTTTGAGAAACTACTTTGGGAGAATAGACAATCCCCAAAACCCCCATCTAGATCCCGACCACACAATGAAACACTGATCATCTATGGTAGCTTTGGGGTTGGGAGTCATGAACAAGGTGCAGAACATATAGCCCTCATCCCTGACAGCCACCTTCGGGTTCGACGTGATAGCTGCAAGATTGCTGGAGCTGCAGGCTAAAAGCATAGGATAGCAGACATTCACCAATGTGATGTTCTGACTGTGCTTGCACACCAACTGCACATTGAATGAGTGGTAGCCCTTCTAGTTGCGGTATATCTCCCCATTGAGATTTGGCACCCGCAAACCCATAGAAAGAAGCAGAAGTCCTTCTCCTGCCATACAGAGTGACTGTATGCAGCAATAGGTGGTGAACATGGGATATTTGTTATCTTGCCTGTCCAGCCTGGAATAAACCCCTGATGAAAATATTTGGGACCACAGTCACCTTGACAGCCACCAGCACTCCCCTTCTCATCCTGCTCTGCAGTTGCAGGTCTGAGCCCATGAGGTGGCATAATTCTGTAAACATCTCCTTGTTGGATCACAGCCGCTGAACTACCCCTGGCTTAGGCACAGGTAGGAGAAGTGTTCCCTGAAGACTCTAGGTGGGTAAGGCCTGCTGCTAAGAGCCTCCTCTTCCCTCTGCAAGCAGCTTGTCTTGCTGCCTCTGCTCTATCTCTCTCTGATGCTGCAGCCCAAGTGGGACTGTAACCATAGCCCTCATGACTGGGAGAAAGTGGTGTACTCAGATGGTTTTCAGTAACAGGCAATGGCTTCCTAAAGTCCAGCAGCACACTCACTGCAGGCTTTAACTATTTTTCAAAAGTTTTCCAACAACAGAATACTTCTACAAACTCTGCAAGAGCCAGTAGACAGTAAAAAGCAACAAGCCTGCAAGTTGGATAGGTCCCTTTAAATAGGACTTCCCTCCTGCAGTTGTTCAACAAAGGGTCTTAACTACAGTGGTGATGTCAAAAAAAGCAGATTGTGTGACAAATCAGCATTAGATGCTGACTGTTGTCATGATCTGCCAACTCTGCATACTGCTAGCACACGCACATGCCACCAACGCTATCACATTCAATGGCATGGCGATCAGTGTGGTCAAGAGCACACAACCCCATGCCCCAACAAGCATTTTTGACCTTAACCAGCTCTGGTAGCGCAGAAACTACCGGTGCTATGGAGCTGAATTTTGCAGCCTTGAGATTGAGAATGGAGTATTTCTTTTTATTCATTCAAGGGGTGTGGGCTTTGCTGACTAGGCCAGCATTTATTGCCCACCCCTAATTGCCCTTGAGAAGGTAGCGGTGAGCTGCCTTCTTGAACCGCTGCAGTCCATGTCGTGTAGGTACACTGACGGTGCTGTTAGGGAGGGAGTTCCAGTGTTTTGATCCAGTGACAGTGAAGGAACCATGATATACTTCCAAATCAGGATGGTGAGTGGCTTAGAGGAGAATTTCCAGGTGGTAGTGTTCCCATCTATCTGCTGCCTTTGTCCTTCTAGATGCTAGTGGTCATGGGTTTGGAAGATGCTGTTTAAGGAGCCTTTGTGTATTTCTGAAATGCATCTTGTAGATGGTACACTCGTAGATGCTCAACTGTGCGTCGGTGGTGGAGGGAATGAATGTTTATGGGTGGGGTGCCAATCAAGCAGGTAGTAGCTGTTTTTATTTGATAACTTGAATTCATAAAGCTCCTGTAACATCAAAAAAAAACTCAGGCACTTCACAAAAGCTTAATCAGACAAAAATGTATGCCACGCCAAAGGAGGAGGTATTAGAATGGATGGCTAAAAGTTTAGTAATATCTGTATCAAATATGTAATCACGTTCAAATAGAATTCTCTATTTGCAATTTTAATGTATTAATAACCCATTTGAAGTAAACAGGTGTGATAAAGTAACACAGAGAAATTATCTATAAAACATGGGTAAAATGTTGGTTACAAATATCACAAAGAGCAATTCAACCCCAAATATGAGTGAGAGAGTAGAATTCACTCAGGTGATGGTTGGCATTTGACACCAGTCAACTGCCTTACGGAACCTCATAATGTCAGGTGTGGGGAGGGGAACAAGAAAGAAAAACAGAAAGAAAACAGTATACAAACATTGATCTAATTTGCAACATCCCTTCAATATCAGTTAGTCCCATCATTCTTATTCCTTTATTTGCTTTATTTTATAGTCCCACAACTGTATTTTGTGCTTTGGTAGGGCAGTGCAATTACCAGGTTGTTCAGTCCAACTAAGTAATACTGAATGACAACCATCTCCTGAGTGAATTTTATTCTCACTCACAATCAGGCTGCAGGAACTCACTGAGGCTCCTTAGGCGGCATCTTCCAAACCCACGACCACTACCATCCAGAAGGACAAGGGCAGCAAACACATGGGAACACCACCACCTGTAAGTTCCCCACCAAGCCACACAACATCCTGACTTGGAATTACATCACCGTTCCTTCGCTGTCGCTGGGTCAAAATCCTGGAACTCCCTCCCTAACAGCATTGTGGGTGTACCTACACATCAGGGACTGCAGTGGTTCAAGAAGGCAGCTCACCACCACCTTCTCAAGGGCAATTACAGATGAGCAATAAATTCTGGCCTATCCAGCGATGCCCACATACCATGAATGAATAAAAAAATTAAGTATAATTATCGTGTTGCCTACTTTAGTATGAAATTCCCCTCTGTGCTATTTTACCTCAGTTGTTAACCTGTTTACTTTTAATTAATCCACTTGGCAATAGTTCTTGTCCCAGAAGAATCTAGCAAGGTTATAAGATGCATGGCCAACATGTAAGTTTGAGATCTATTGACACATGACGCTGTTCTTTGCAAACTCTTCTTTTCGTCCCCAAAGGGCCTCATTCTGCGTGAACTTCATTCTACTCATTGAACTTTTTTAATTCTTAAACCTCCTGTTCTTAGATTAAAAACTGAAAGCATAGATTTTGCTCTACAGAAGAAAGGAATCAATACAGCAGAATGAATCCCTTCCTTAACTTCCTTGTTTAGTATGCTCCTTTACTGTGTCTTGGGTATGACAAGCTACAGATTGCTGAGTACGCCCATCTGTCCAGGTTGGAGCGCATGGGTAGTATAACTCTTAGGTCTCAAAGGAAAAGTCTCGATACCATGTCTGATTGCTAATGCTGATTCAATGTTATTTTATCTACAGCAAAATGGTTTCTGAGTGACTACTATCTACTTAGCGATGCAGCTATTTATTATTTAAGTTGAAGCAATGGTGGGGAGAGAGGAAAAATGCTAATAGTTTTCAGTCACCAAATAATGTTAGAGAGCTCGCTGGTACTGGAGTACATCCAAGTGTCAACGGAAGAGGGATTTTTTAATTATTAGGATTTTTGAAAAAGTTAGTTTCTTGTACGCAGAAGGATTTTTTTACCCTCCATGTTTCTGGATATTTAGCAATGTGCTGAAAGAGTGAAAGGGGTAATATGTTATAACTGCAGCCCAAGGCCTCTCAAACAAAGGAAATGTTTGAGTGCTCATGTTCAGACTCTTGCAACAGCAGGGGTTTTTTTTAAATGAGGAGCTATTACCAATGATTTTATTAATAACAATGCAGGTTACTAAAATGTCATGATCAAATTTATTTCTGCTGGTTCTGAAATATTAACAAGGGCAATATCAGGTTGAGATTAAGTTAAAAAGTAAAGGGAATAATTACTTGTTTTTAAATAGTAAGAACATTTATTCATTAATGGCTTGTGTCAGCAGTTTCATAAAATAAAAGAGCTGGTCCAATTGATTCCAGCACAATGACATAATGAACTGTTAGTACAAGACCACTAATGATCTCTCCAAAGTTGTTAACGGATTCTACATTAAATTTTTCTTCAAGCATGGTTTTCCTTTCTACCTGCCATTGGGTATACAATTTGTTCTTCAGTTTCCTTGTCCTTGCAACAACTGGGGCCAAAGGTGGACCAGTTCCCAGAGTTTCCTCCATTTCCACCCTCAAGCCAGCTTTGAGAGTTAGCTTGGCTCAGTTGGTAACTATCAGTTCGGTGCATTTCACAGCAGCATTGACTTTGAACCAGTAAGTTGGTCCTCATTTTGGAACCTGAACGCACAATCAAGTACAAATGGAGATGCCATTCTTCAGATAGTCAGTTTTGACTCTGTGGTACCAATCTCACCTCTGAGTCAGAAAGTAGTGAGTTCAAATTCCATTCCAGAACCTGAGCGCATAATTTCAGTTGGCACCTAAGTGCCAAAGAAAGGAAAATTTATATTTATATCATCCCTGAAGGGCCTTCAGTTAATGGAAGTACTTTTTAAGAGTTGTAATGCCTCTGTCTACCCGCTCAAGGAGAAATAAAAAATTACATGGTGTTATTCATAGATTAGTTCTGCCACTGACCTGATCAACATTTATTCCTCAACTAACGCCACCAAAACAGATTATTTAGTCATTTATCTCATTGCTGTTTGTGGGATTTTGCTTTTTTTGCAAATTGGCTGTTGTGCTTGCATACATACCAAACAATAATGACTACACTACAAAAGTAATTCATTGGTTATAAAGACCTTTGGGATGTCCTAACAATATAAAAGGTGCTATATAAATGCAAGTTCATCCTTTCCTCTATTTGATCTGAAACTGAGATTCTGCCTGCCTGCTTGGACATCAAAGCTACAATGGGGCAGTGGGCAGGGTTGGCATTCCACAAGGCTGAGATCAAATCTTCATTTAAGCTTACAATGCATCTTCCTTGACCAAGAGGAACACGAGTGCAACCTAGAGATTATTGTCTTTCTGTCCGTAAAGGCAGCAACTTTGCCTCAACTTGAATTATCCCACAGCTGTGCAGCTAGCATCAGAAATTTATCAGAGTGACAGAAAGGACAGAAATGCACAATACACAAGACAATTTCATTCGAAGTAACAGGATGATGTGTGCTGTGGTGTCAAAGTGTCAAAGGGACTGCAGCAGTTCAAGAAGGCAACTCACCACGACTTTCTCAAGGCCAACTAGGGATGGGCAATAAATGCTGGCCCAGCCAGCGAAGCCCACATCCCATGAACAAATTTTTTAAAAGGTAGGCAGTAGTCTCCCGACACAGAGTTAAAGCTTACTTTTCAGGATCCACCTATGCTTAGGATGAGTGCTCAAGTGTACGGTTCCCCAATAGGAAGATTCCTCATCTTAATAAGCATAAAAGTCACCAAAAAAAACTTTGCTTAAATACAAAAGTCTGGGTTTGTGGATCTTTAACAATGGCGGGTGGAACCCCGATCCGGAAGTCCCCCATCCATTTCCAACAGAACCCATTTTCGCTGGTAGGGGAAAGGGTGCAGGGCATGACTCATATAAGGGAAGCCCAAATTCACCAGGGGTAGTTGAACTCGGTGCTGAGTTCAAACAGACCACATTTTCGCTGCTGCAAGGGCCTTAACCCACAATATGGGAGTTACAAACTTTTAGAATAGTTGTAAATAGTTGCATTTACAACTAGAGAACAGGTAAGGTCTGTAGAACTGTCAAGCTGTAAGGTGGGGTTATGAATACAAAGCCTGTTTGTTTATACAATGGACTAAGTACTTGAGAGGATTTAAATGTTTTGAAGGGGCTTTCATGGATGGGGTTTTATTTGCTATAGAAAATGATGTAATAGATCTTTATACCTTTATTTAATCTCAACATGGTTCCTGAGGTCTTCCCATAGTGGATACTGGATAAGTTGGCATGGAGGGTTTAAGGGCAAAGGGTGGTATGTGGGTTGACCTGATTTGGCATGGGAATTATAAGGGACCATGGGGATTAGAATAAACTGGCATTAAGTTGGCATGGGAGCTATAAGGAACCATGGGAGGGGGTGGTGGTATGAACTGACATGGAGGGTATGAGAGACCATTGCAGGTAGGTGGGGGGGCATGGGTGGGCATGGATGGGGCATGGGGAGCGGGTTGAGGGGTGAGGGGGTGTGAGGGGTGAGAACATAATATTTAACAAAACTAAAGTACCAGAGAACTGAGGCATGTCTTTTGAACAGCCCATCTCGAAAATTTGCAGCCCCTGTGGCCGCCTCTGATATGCGTCCAGGGGCAGCAGGTCTGACTCCATCCCACACACCACTCCCTGGAACGAAAATCCTACCATTCAGGCGAGTTTCTCCTAAGGCAGGTGCGGCAAAGCAGGAGATTTTCCTAGCTCACGCTACCTGACTCAGGAGTGAAAATCTGGACTAATATATTCACAATCCAATTTCAAAGGGATTACAGGTTATACGTGCATAACCATGAAAAGAAATCATTTAGCTCATAAACTACTAAAGATTGTACTGCACAATAGTCCCTCTTGTGAGTCATGCCCTGCCCCCTTTCCTGTCCAGCGAAAATGGGTTCTGTTGGAAATGGGGGTGGGGCTTTCAAATCCGGGTCCCGACTGCTATTTTTAAAGGTCCACAAATCCAGGCCATTGTACTTAAGCAGAGATTTTTTGGTTCCAAAAATAATGTACATGAACTGTTCATGTAACTCCTATCCATGAATTATTTTGAACTAATGGAATACAGAAGTAAGTTTGATTGCACAGGGCAAAATACATCTAATGAGCTTTCTATTACATCACCCTGCTTAAAAGCCGTTTTTTTAGACATAAATTCTAATTTAATGTGACTGGTATGACTTGCTGCAGCAGACATTAAAAAAGAATGTCAGTATTAAGCATGCATGATCTGTGCTGACCTCTAATTTCCACACGTTTCAGGCCTGACTGATCTTATAATATTAAAAGTAAAGTAAATTGGTGGCCGCCTGTCTTACTGTCAAAGTTATGTAGCTACAGCATTACAAAAAGCCCCCAAAAAATGTCAGATAGGCTGAAAGTAATAGTAATTAGATAAAATGTGACTTTACCCTTTTCCCAGCTAAAACAAGATAGTGAGTAGAACAAAATGCCTCCAGGATGCCATTAACCTATGTTTAGGCTTGCACTGATTTTCGTCCTCCCTCTGTTTAATCTTAAACGTGGCAGCCTGTACATGGAAAAAATATAGAAAAGCACAAAAAGCTAATGAAGGTGAACATAGACCTTCACAAAGTTATTACTTTAACATAAACTCGGCAATGTTAGAGGCAGACACGGCCATTCAACTCTAAATGCACAGCAAACACAATTCAATCCTCCACTTTTAGCAAGCGAAGGAGTTAACAGATCAGAATTTATTTCTTCTTCTCTCAGTAAAAGCCTAGAATCTACATTAAGTTCATTCATTATAATATTTCCCCACTGCTCCAATTTTTAAAAATATATAGATATATTAGAGATAGCGAGACTACCATCTTGCTTTGATCACTATCATGAGTGCTTGCTACTAGAAATAAGGCTGGTAATGCAATAAAAACAAATAAATTGCAACATTTATAAGAGAATTATTTAATTAACTGTGCAATAATCTTATCTGTGTTTGATATGCTACTAACTATTTTTTATCGGAAGCCTGTGCCTCCCAAATGCCCAAAGCTCAAATCTATGGGAGCCTTCCAGAAACATCACTGCTGAGATTCAACAAAGTAACAAGCTACAATTCCCAGTATTCATCTGTATCTATCAGTAGAATTATGATGATTGATAGCAGAAATGTCCATTCAAAGAGCATGCTGATAAGGTTTCCTCCCCAATATCTGCCAGCTTGGGAAATTACTAATTCAATAATCAATAAAGTAACATTGTCTAATTTTATTGCAATTACTCCAGATTTCAGAATGTTCTAACTTCACGTCTTAAAGCTTCTTTCTCCAAGTATCAGCATCAGGCAATTCATTGCTAGGAGAATTTTTAAAAATAATGGCCTAGATTTTGCTCCCAGCATTGAAGTAATGGTGCTCACCATTCGCTTCACTTAACAGTTAATTGCCCATAGATATTTTTTGCAGGCTTGTCGGGGAGAGTTCCACTAATCCAGTGTCTGAATCCAGCGTGACAGCCTCTACCGTGGGACCTGTGAGCAGTCAAACAACAGTGAGGCTCTTCAACCAATCAGATTGAATAATCCTCACGGAAACATGCAGAGTTCAAACCAGAAAGTGAAAGAAAGATTGGGAAATACAGATGGGGTTAAGGGAGACAGATAAGAGAGACAGACAGAAAAGTTAAAAAAAATACTTTGTTAAATCTCCAATATTATTTTTCTTCTGAGGGAATGACAGCCCACATTTTTAAAATACATTTTCTAAGTCAGGAAGGTTGTTCAGCAGTAATTACCACTTATCATGCCGTAAAACTCCACCAGCTCCTGAAAGCACCAGTCCTAACTTTTTCAATCACTTTAGGTGTAATTTTCCCAGAAGTGCACTAAGTTCGGTAGTGGGCGGGTAAAATGGAGTGCTACCCGCCGATGAAAATGGTGGGTTTTCACGCCATATCGTCCCGAGCCCGCCTCATTATTTATTCACTCCCGTGAAACGCGTTGTTTCCATGGCGTGCGGGCTCTCATTCGCCCGCCATCACCCCGCTATTGCATCATGCCAGCCACCATCTTTAAAAGGCAGCCACCAGCAAAGCGCTCATCACCACCAGCTCACCACCGCTGCCCAGGAGATATAACCAGCAAAGGGAGAAAGACTGCAGCCGCCCCGCTTCAATGATGGGTCCCTTGACCGATTGCTGGATGCCTTGGAGGCCCAATGGGATGTGCTCTACCCCCACTCTGGCCGCAGGATGGGCAGCAATGTCACCAACCTGGCTTGGGAGGCGGTGGCAAATGCCCTGCAGAGGAGGACAGCCACCCTGTGCTGCAAAAAGATGAATGATTTCCTCCATTCCGCCAGGGTAAGTCACTCTTTTTATCAATCCCAACTCACGCACTCACAAACCCATCACACATACACTTACTGCCAGTGCAAGGGACATCACCATTCACTCTTTCACACACACTGCCATTGTCCTCATCCAGTCCATGGAACCACTCACCACCCACACAGGCCAGACATACTTATCATCTGGCCCAGCAGGCATCCTGATACACTCTCTTCATCTCTATCCATGCAGGACAAACTGGCTCACAACAAGAGGGAAAAGTCACAGACAGGTGGAGGGATGCGGGAAATCAAAGTTCTGACAGAATTCAAAAACAGAACCATCCAGCTGGCTGGCAACAACTGGGACCGGTCCTGTGCTGACTGTGAGGTCGGTGCTGCTTTACCAAGTGAGGATCCAGCAATGCAACATCCATCAGACAACCACGTTGTGAGTGATGTGCCCTCTTTCACAGGCCACTGCCATGCACTAATTATCTCCCCTTGCTTTCGCAGGCACATCTGCCAAAGAGCCGACAGGGTCCATGATCCAGGGCCTCCAATCAAGCCCCGAAGAAACCTCTGAAGAGGAATCTGAAGACACCCTCCCTGAAGTCCCATTACAGCGCTCACCCACACTATCCACCAGCGCAGAGACACACACCTCGGTGGGACCTAGCTTTAGAGTAGCCTCGGGATCACAATCTGGTGAGCACATCGCACTTTCTGATCCACAGCAGGCGGAGGCAGGGACCTCCCAGGTCCCTGGCACTCAGAGGACTGCTGGAGGTCAGAACATTGCTGAGTCCGAGTCAGATGACGAGCCTCTGGACTCGATCATGTCACAGCTGCTGGAGCTGCAAAGGCAAGCTAGGGAACATCACCCCTCAGATTGCGAGGCACGATGGAGGAATCTGTCTGTCTTCAGACTGAGGTGATAGCGCCGGTATTGCAGCACACCAAGGTCAACACTGGCAGGATGGCGGCCGCCATGGAGACCTTGTTCCAGGACATCACTCCTGTACTGCTGCGTGGGCTTAACTCCATCGCTGATGCCATAGTTGGCCTCCAACAGTGTGTACGCGAGTGGGGTGCTGGGCAGCTTGATCTCACTCCAGCTACCCCTTCTGCTCACAGAGTCAACGAGGGGCCCTTGGGCATCCATAGGGAGGAGGATCAGCAGGTGTACACCCCAGGGTCATCCACCCAGAGTGGGAGTGACCGGCTTATCCGAATCCCCTCTTCCTGTGACCTCTGCAGTTCCAGCTTCACAGGCCGAGGAGGGTTCCACTGCCACACAGCAGGGTCCTGAAAGCAGGCCGGGTCCCTCCAAGTCTCAGCCCTCCAGAGGACACCCACCAAAGTCATCACAGATAGGGCGTTGTAGCTAGCAGGCTGCCTGCACCTCGGCTGTGGATGTCCAGGGAGCACAAAGACGTAGCGGCAGGGTGAAGAAAGTTAGGCAAAAGTAGTTGCACTTGTACATACTGTTCACTATTGTCAATAAACTCCTTAAGAATACCTCCCTGCCTATGGCACCTTGTCCTGATCAGCAGTGTTCTTGTCACTCAGATGTGAAACCTTTCTGCACAAGATAAAAGGCAATTGTTTCAGTCAAGAGCCTCTTCCCTGTGCCCTGAGCAGCCTTCAGACCACAGTGCTGGTCCAGCCTAACACTCCCTGGAAACATTACTGATGCGTGCACCTCGGTGGTGCTGGTCATTGCTGCCAGATTGTAGTGGGCAGGTGCCACAGAGTTCTCTCATTCTCTCTGTGTACTCTCAGCACCTTTAAGGTGGGGCTGGCCCCCATCACACCAGCATCTGCAACCAGTGATGCTGTGCACCAGCTCCTGAAGGGCTGAGGTGCTGAAGGCAGACACAGCATCAGATGCTTCTAAAGTTTCATGGCTGCGTCTCTGAGGTGGACCTGATCACGGAGTTCAAGCGAGCTGCCCTCAGCCAGACAGGAATCAGACATTCTCAGAGGCTATGTGAAGATCTATGGAGTGTCCTCACTGCATGTTGTCATCATCCTCCTGCGATCGAGCAACTATTAGGGCCTCCACTGCATCTCCATGACAGGAGCATTCTCACAGAGGGTGTTGGTGTTGCGATAAGCCAGACTAGAGTCAAACGTTCACAACTGCGATGTGAGGATCTACAGAGACACCTCACTGCATGTCGTCATCATCCTCTACAAATCTATCTGCTATGGGGGCCCCCCAAACGTGCCTGCCTCGTCTGGCCAGTGCGAGATCCTCATCCCCATCATCATCACCACCAAGGACCCCCTCACCCTCATCCCTATCGGCGTTCTCCTCATCTGAGAAGACCTCCAGCTCCTCCATCTCCTCCCCAGCCAGCTCCTCTCCCCGTTGCAGCACCAGGTTGTAAAAGGTGCAGCACACGACGATGATGCGTGACATCCTCTGTGGACTGTATTGCAGGGCTGCACCAGATCGGTCCAGGCACCGGAACTGCATCTTCAGCATCCGATGGTCTGCTCCACCAAGTTGTGAGCTGCCGAATGAGCCTCATTATAGCGTCGCTCTGCTGCAGTCTGAGGCCACCACACGTCATCAGCCATGGCCTTTGTGGGTAGTCCTTGTCCCCGAGGAGCCAACCCTGCAGCCCTGTGGACCCTGGAAGACTGCAGGGATCTGCGAACGACTCAGGGTGTAGGCGTCATGCATTCTCCCTGGAAAGCATGTGCACACCTGCAGGATGCATTTCTGGTGATCTCATACCAGTTGCACGTTCAGTTCGTGGAAGCCCTTGCAGTTGATGAAGTCCACCAAGTGTAGTGATGGAGACCCAAGCGCCACATGAGGTCAGTCAATCGCACCCTGCACCTGTGGGAGTCCCGAGATAAGGGCAAATCCAATGGCCCTTGCTTCCTGGCTGTCCCAGTCCCGGGTGAAATGCACAAAGTTGTGTGCTTTGGAGAAGATGGCATCCACGACCTCTTGAATGCATTTGTAGGTGGAGGATTGTGAAACCCCACAGAGGTCACCTGTGAAGCCCTGAAAGGAGCCACTGGCCTGGAAATTGAGCACCACAGTCACTTTCACAACGACTGGCAGTGGATGCCCTCCATGTCCCCTTGGCTCCAAGTCCTGCAGTAAGTGGCAGATGTGAGCCACCAGGTCCCTAGACATGCGCAGTCGTTGGCCACACTGGTTCTCAGTCATCTGCAGGAATGGCAGGCAGTGTCGATAGACCCTGGGTGTCGCTAGGCACTGACCAGCCACGGCTCGCTGTCACTCCTGGGTAACATGTGCGGGAGCCCCTGCTGCCCCTTCTTCATAAGGTTGCTGCTCCTGCCTTTGCAGAGACAGGAGCCTCAGTCGTTCTCTCATCAGTCTGCCACGGTCTCTGTAGGCCATTAGGCATACAGCTAGGTCACCAGATCCATGAACCTGATGTGGTCCTCCTGCAGCATGAAAGAGAGAGAGATGTGGTTATCATGGCTGTACTTAGCACCTTTCCTGGCCCTGTCTGACCACACTTTAATGCTTCCTGGAGTGTGCTGCTCACCCCTTGGATGGCCAGAGATGAGTGCGTGGCATGGCTACCCTGTCAACCTGCGACATGGGGGACACTGGTCCAAACCGGGGTGTTGAGATTGCAAGGGGCTGTGAGCGCCTCCAGCAGTGACTGCTACATGGCCAGCGTTGGTGAGATTATACAACGTGTGCAATCCAACTGCTCCACAGTCCAATAAACTGGTGGCGGTCTCGAAGTCTGTGCCGGGGGTTGGGGGGTAAGCTATGGAGCGCTTGGTGGCCCTTTGGTGCCTCCACCTTGCTTGCGTGGGCGGGCAGTCTAGGAGCCCGACCCCAATCATTTCACTGTGGCTGTGCCTGTTCTGTCTCAGTTGCAGAGGCACGGTCAGTTTATACAGGTGTCCTTACTACGTGGCTACTTCCCCACCAATAACGGTCGCCTCCGAGGCTGGCCAGCACTGCCCCCAAACCCCCATCCCCCCCACCGGTGCTCCTGAGGCCTGTAAACAACGGGTGAGCAGTGGAGAACGCTGCTGCTCACTCACCTCAGCTCCCCCAAAGTGAAGGCCGCCAGGTGCACATCACCTGTGTGCTGTTGTGAAACACGTCAATGTGCTTTCCTGTCGACGTGGACGTGGACGGACAATATAGTGGAGTTCCAAGAGCCTGGCAGGATGGCGTTGTAATTATATGCTGATGTATTACAATTAGCTCCTCACCGACCGATGGTGGGAAATGCGGTGCGCCGTTGGCAGGCTGAGCGGGTGATAGCAACCTGCCTTCATGCCGTTGTGAAGCAGGTCATGCCATATTTTCTGCGTATGCCACCTATCACGCCCACCGCCAGCGGGCTCAGAAAATTCCACCCTTTTAGTGAGTGACTAGTGGGAAATTACAGCAACATCACATCCTTGCAGCCATTTCAAAGCTGTTTCTAGCAGGGAGGACTTCAAAACTTAACAACATAGGTTTGACAGAAATCTTTGGATTTCCATATTTAATTGTGCATGTGCATACTCCAGAAGTAGGGAGGATATTATTTCTTTCTCAGCATTTACTTTATTGTCTTTGTGCAGGGCATGCAGACTTTTCCCCAACCTTTTCAATGGAGATGTGTAATCATCCCTCCACAAGAAATGTAACAACGATCACAGACAAGGGAAAATCCTATCTATAAAACTACAAGCACGACGGAATACCAAAACTTTAGACAAACAAGGTGTTTAATATTATGAGAGGTTTTGATAGGATAAATCATGAGAAACTGTTTCCTCTGCCTGGTGTTTGAGGACACAGATTTAAGATAAAAGAACCAGAAGGGAGAAGAAGAGAATTTCTTTTACGCAGCAAGTTATGATGATCTGGAACACACTGCCTGAAAGGGCAATGGAAGCAGATTCAGTAGGGGATTGTGCATATACTTGAATAGGAAACATTGGCAGGACTATGGGAAAAGAGCAGGGAAGTGGCACTAATTGTATAGCTGTTCAAAAGAGTCACCTCAGGCACAATGGGCCAAATGGCCTCCTTTTGTTCGGCATAACTCTATGATTCTATGAAAACAATCTTAAAATGTGTGCTCTCAGTTGATAAGATGGTGACACTGATGAACACATCCTTGTCCCAACAATTTCAAATAATTGAACAGAGTGACCTTTGATCCTCCGTTTACTTGAAAATAACTATGTAATGACATGATGATCAGTAATCAATTCAGCATTCATTTCAAAATAGAGGCCAATTATACCTTATCTTAAAAAAGAACACAACTACACTGGGGTGTAGTGCATATATAAGTACATGTACAAAAATCTTGTACACAGCACATATTTTGTCTGTCACAGACTTCCTGCATTACATTGCACACATCACATCTGCATACATGAACATTTCTCTCCACTGATTTATAAATTCTGGCCTCTTGCACATCCCCTATTTTAATTGCTCCACCAATGGCAGCCATGTCTTCAGCTGCCTAGGTACTTAGCACTGGAATGCCCTTCTTGAACCTAGCTCTCCTCCAAAATGCTCCTTAAAAACTCTTTGACCAAGCTTTTGGTCATCTGTTCCAGTGCCTCCCAATCAGACTCGGTGTCAATTTTTTTTTATAACAATCCTGTGAAGCACCCTGGATGTTTTGGTACATTAAAGGTGCCATATAGTTGTTGCTGACATCTCAAACAAACAGCAAAATCACACTGAAGGGAATGCGCCATTCAAGTGTGTGGTAAGCAGATGAATAAATATCCAATGAGGATTAAAAAATCATAAAAACAAACATCAATCATGAAAGTAATTTTTTTATTATTCATTCGTGGGATGTGGGCGTCACTGGCTAGGACAGCATTTATTGCCCATCCCTAATTGTTTGTTCATTAGAGAAAAAGTAGTAGGAAAACTAATGGGACGAAAGGCTGACACGTCCCCGGACCTTATTGCCTGCATCTTTGGGCTTTAAAAAAGTGGTTGCAGAACTGGTGGATGCATTGGTTCTAATCTTCCAAAATTCTCTCAATTCTAGAAAGGTCCCAGCAGAATTGAAAACCACAAATGTAACATTCCTGTTCAAGAAAGGAGGAAGACAGAAAGCAGAAAACTATAGGCCAGTTAGCCTAACAGCTGTCATTGGGAAAATGCCAGAATCCATTATTGAGGAAGTAGCAGCAGGACATTTAGAAAATCATAATAAAACCAGGCAAAGTCAACATAATTTTATGAAAGGAAGCTGTGTTTGATAAATTTATTAGAGTTCTTTGTGCAGGGTGGATAAAGGGGAGCCTGTAGATGTAATCAATTTGTATTTCCAACAGGCATTTGAGAAGATGCCACATAAAACGTTACTGCAAAAGTTAGGAGCCCATAGTATTGGGAGTAATATATTAGCATGACAGAGGATTGGCTAAGTAACAGAAAACAAAGGGTTGAGATAAATATGACACTTTCAGACTGGCAAACCATAACTAGTGAAGTGTCATAGGAATCAGTGCTGAGGTCTCAACTATTTGCAATTTATACTGATGCCTTTGCTGAAGGTACCGAGTATGTAGCCAAATTTGCTGACATTACAAAGATCAGTGAGAAGGCAAGTTATGAGGAAGACACTAAGGACTGAGTTTTACCACTGGCTTTGGGACCCCAAAGTCAGGCTGAAAAGCTGGTCTTGAGCTCAGGCTTGCTGGCAGTGGGGCCAGCTAACGATTTTACCTCAGGCGGCCTCCTAATTAGCCACCTGCGGTCTCACATCTAATTAAAGAAGGCAGGCAGGCTCCTCACACTGCTGGCCCAATCAGAGGGCAAGCAGCTCTGAAGCCAAAGGGGAGGTGCGTGCTGCTGAGGCAGGCAGGCAACCTCGGAGACACATCAAAATAGAGACGCCCTTAGATAGGTATGTAAAAATTAAAATTGCCAAGAGCAATAGGCGCCCAAACACAGAGGGGAATCCCCTCCATGGGGAATCAATAGGGTCACAGGGGCTGCCTTTCATGCCCCTCCAGGCTGTCACAGAGAGGCTCTTCAAGTTGTGGGGGTCATTCCACTATCGGAAAACTGCCAGTGGCCCTGAAAAATAGTCCATAATTGGTCTTTGTATATGCAAATTGATTGCCCACCTCTATGGAGCAGACACTGGAAACTTTCCCAGTGGCAGGACAGTGACAAGGATGCATTCCAACCTTGCTCCCCTCTATTTTACAGCCTTGCCGAGCACTATCTCGGCTCCCATTACCCTGGAACCGTAAAATTCAGCTCGAAGAGTCTGCAAAGGGATATAGATATATTAAGTGGGAAAAAATTTGGCAGATAGAGTATAATGTGGGAAAATGTGATGTTATCCACTTTGATGGGAAGAATAGAAAAGCAGTATATTATTTAAATGGAGAGAGACTACAGGATGCTGTGGTACAGAGGGATCTGGTTGTCCTTGTACATAGAACACGAAAAGTTAGCGTGCATGTACACCAATTAATTAGAGAGGCAAATAGAATGTCGGCCTTTATTGCAAGGGGACAGTGTATAAAACTCAGGAAGTCTTGCTACAGCTGTACAGGGCATTGGTGAGACCACACCAAGAGTACTGCGTACAGTTTTTGTCTCCTTATTAAGGAGGGGTATTCTTGTATTGGAAGCAGTTAGGAGAAAGTTCACTGGGTTGTTTCCTGGGATGAAGGGGTTTGTCTCATGAGGAAAGGTTGAGCACCTTAGGCCTATAATTATTGGAGTTTAGAAGAATGAAAGGTGATCTTATTGAAATATATAAGATTCTGAGGGGGCTTAACAGGGTAGACCCTGAGAGGATGTTTCCCCTTGTGAGGGAATATAGAACTGCGTGCATAGTTTCAAAACAAGGGCTTCATCCATCTAAGACGGAGATGAGGAAGAATTTCTTCCCTCAGAGGGTTGTGAATTCTCAGCCCAGAGAGCTGTAAAGGCTGGGAATTTGAATATATTCAAGCCTGAGAGACAAGATTCTTGAACTATAGGGGAGTCGAGGGTTATGGGGAATAGACAGGAAAGTAGAGTTGAGGCCAGATCAGATCAGCCATGATCTTATCGAATGGTGGAGAAAGCTTGAGCTGCCATATAGCCTACGCTTAGTCCTACTCCTATTTCTTATGCAATATAAAGCCTGCATCCACTGAGGACAGTGGAGCAGCAAACTGAGGGCTGGAATGGGCTAATGATACATCCAATGTAGATATGCTTTAAGAGGTTTTCAATAAATATGTGGCAGGGGAAATACATCTGTAATAACAAAAACTGTTTCAGCAAAAGTTCAGAGGCCAAGACCAAAAGAAAGCTTTTTTCCCAAAACTATCTCCTTTCATATTAAACAAATAAAATTTGATGGGTAAAAGCACCACTTGCAAATGTTAAGGACTTGAAGATAAACTCCAAACAAAGAGTATCACACTTTTGCAAAAGTATAATTCAAACAATTTTTCATTTTCTGCATTAAATTTATACTGTGCTTTTTTCTGACTTAGCCACCAACATTTTTCTGTTTTGTATTTATTTTGTATGTATTAATTTATTGGGTGTTCCAATACACCCCATCTGAGTAATCTCTTAATTACCTCAGATAGCCTTTGTGAAATGCTTTCTCATTAAAAACTAACTTAGCTCCTCTGAAATTGTTTCATATGTTAGCCTTGTCCCAGGGCTCCGAATGGCTTGGTTGTAGATACTTGCGTTTTATTGCTCTTGCTATTTGTATTCTTCCTTCTGGCTTCCTTCTTTTGTCTGAAAAATATTCCCTTGCTTCTCAATTCTTCCCATAGTAGCTTTCATACATTAATACTTATTACATCATTTATTAAGGTTTTCATAATATTTGTTAAAGGCAGGTCCAAATTTCCTATTATCTTTATTTTGTTTCTAAAGAACGTCTTTTACTGATTATAGTGTCTGCCTTCTCTCCCAGCTCATGATTCATCTTAACTTCCCAATCCATTTTACACAGCACTGCTGCTTGTATTTTTATGACTATTAACTTTTCTTTTAACCATGGCCACTCACAAATGTTGGATTTTTAGTTGTTATTTTTTCACAGCTGCATGAACCACAGAGGGAAAGCAGTCACTATTTCAATATCATCCAACACCAGAAATTTTCATTAAATCTGAAGTACAATTACTTAAAAAAAGCTCCATATGAAGAGCTTCAAGTATCATCTGGACTCTTCCAGAGAGTCTAGTGATTGGTTCGAAGCTTTGTTTTTAATATTCTGATGGTGGAAGAGGTGAAAAAAGATCAGAAAGGAGCTCTCGGGCCCGAATAATCCACAATATTGGACTAAGAAAAGTGTCAGAGGGAAGAGTTTCTGGACGGATGTACATGCACAATGTAATCTGGCTAGAGACTGACTCACTTATACTCCTAATCAGCTGAAATAACACGCCTGTAGAGCAAGTGTAAGTTGGCGGAGGCCTGAAGTGGTTTTGTAGCAATCAACATTACCTGAGCTCAGCAACAAGGCAAGAATGAACTTGGCAAACAAAGAGTCAACGGACACTGCCCGGGAAATCCTTAAAGCAAACAGTGTTCTAAAGACTACTAAAAATATTTCTAACAGTCACTTGGTAGTACAGAGCTTGAATATTGCTGAAAAGGGAGTCATGTTGTCTTGCAATCATCAGGGCAAATACAAAAATGCCAAATTTCAAACGATCACAACAATTTATACTACAGGAGAAAAGGGTGCTGACTGGTTGGCAAGTTAGAAAACATATTTCTAAAGAAAGAGGGGATTGTAAGATATTGTGAGTGGTAATTATGAGCTTTGAATCTACATTGTGCTTCCCAATTACCTTTCATGTAATATCCTTAGAACTGGCAGCAAGAGATTTTCATTTCATGTCCTTGAATAAGAGTTGAATGGAAAGGTGCACCAGTCACTAACTTTACATATATGAAACTCCTTTCAACCTATCTGGCAATCATTCTGCATATAACCTATGCACTGGCCATTCTTCTTTATAAGTAGTCCTTGGAATATGGGTTCTGTTATTCCTAGCAAAGATAATAAATCGGTCAAGCCCAAAAGAGTTACTTATTAATATGGCTGCAAATTTCCCAACTCCAACAAAAATATTTGTGACCTAATTAGTACACTTGAGCTTCACCTTCCACTGTACCAACTTAAATGTAAAGGCTCAGATTTTGCATTGAGAATAACTGTGGGCAGAATTGTTCCAGATTTGCACTTAGTGTGATAGCGGGCGTTTTACCCACCGGCCACAATGGCGGCTTTTGACGCCATATCATCTGAAACCCGTCGCATTAATTATGCATTCCCGGGAAAAACATTGTTTCCATAGCGGGCGGGCTCTGATTCACCCGTCACGCTATCACCGCACTGCGCCATCATGCCAGGCTCCACCTTTAAAGTGCAGCCGCACGCATACCTCTAAGTGCTTCCAGTCCACGACTGCTGCAAATAAGACATGGCCCTGAAAGGCAAAGGACTGTAGCCTCCAGATTCAACTGCGTCCCATGAGTGCCTTTTGGATGTAATAGAGGCTCACTGTGATGTCCTCTAACCCCACTCTGGCCGCAGGATGGGCAACAACTTCACGAATCTGGCTTGGGAGGCGGTACCAGCAGCGGTCAGCGCCAAAACCCTGCAGAAGAGGACAGCCACCCAGTGCCGCAAGAACTTGAATGATCTCCTCCATTATGCCAGTGTAACTCACTCTTCTCATCACTCTCAACTCACACACTCACAAACCCATCACACATCCACAGGGCCCTCACTCACTGCCAGTTCAAGGGGCATCATCATGCACTCTCTCAAACACACCTTCATTGTCCTCATTCCGTCTGTGGGACCACTCACCACCCACACATGCCAGGCATACTTATCATCTGGCCTGGCAGGAGTCCTGATTACACTCTTTCCATGTTTATTCATGCAGGACAAGCTGGCAGACAACAAGAGGGAGAGGTCACTTACCGGCGGAAGAATGTCTGAACTCAAGATCCTCACGGACTTTGAAAATAGAGCCATCCAGCTGGCCGGCAAGGATCTGGAACGTTCCTATGCTGACGTGCTTGGTGCTCTACCAAGTAAGGAACCAATAGTGCAGCATCCATCAGACAACCATGCTGTGAGTGATGTGTCCTCTTTCACAGGCCACTGCCATGCACTAATTACCTCTCCTCGCTTTTGCAGGCACATCTGCCAGGTAGCCGACAGAGTCAACAACCCAGGGCCTCCAATAAAGCCCGGAAGAAACCTCTTCCCCGAAGAAGAGGAATCTTAAAGCACCCTCCCTGAAGTCCCATCACAGCGCTCATCCACACTCTTCACCAGCGCAGAGACAAATACCTCAGTGGGACCTAGCTTTAGAATAACTTCAGGATCATAATCTGGTGAGCACATCGCACTTTCTGATCCACAGCAGGCAGTGGCAGGGACTTCCCAGGTCCCTGGCACTCGGAGGACTGCTGGAAGCCAGAAATCTGCTTAGTCCAAGTCAGGTGATGAGCCTCTGGACTCAGTCATGTCACAGTTCCTGGAACTGCAAAGGCAAGCTTGAAAACATCAGGAAGGGATGTCCGCTGTACTCCTCAGATTGCAAGGCACGATGGAGGAGTCCGTCCACCTTCAGGCTGAGGTGAGAGCACCGGCATGCCAAGCACCGAAGTCAACACTGGTAGGATGGCAGCCGCCATGGAGACCTCGGTCTAGGACATCACTCCTGCACTGCTGCTTGGGCTCAACTCCACCACTGATGCCAAAGTTGGCCTCCAACAGTGTGTGCGTGAGTGGGGTGCGGGGCAGCTCGATCTCACTCCAGCTACCTTTACTCCTCAAGGAGTCAGCCAGGGGCCCTTGGGCACCCATAGGGAGGAGGAACAGCAGGTGCACACCCCAGGGCCATCCACCCATGTGACTGGGAGTGTATAGCCCATCTGATTCTCCTCTTCCTGTCACCCCAGCAGCTCCAGCTCCACAGCTCGAGGAAGGTGCCACTGCCACACAGCAGGACACTGAAAGTAGGCTGGGGCCTCCAGGTCTCAGCCCTCCAGAGGACACCCGTCAAGGTCATCAGAGACAGGGTGAAGCAGCGAACAGGCTGCCTCCACCTCCGGTGTGAATGTCTGGGGAGCACCAGATGTAGCCAGCAGGGTTAGGAAGGTTAAGAATATATAGTTGCGCAGCCTGGGCACGGGAGTGAATCACTTGTACATAATGTTCACTATTGCATATAAACTCCCAAGAATGTCTCCCTGCCTATGGCTCCTTGTTCTGATGAGCAGCGTTCATGTCATTCAGATGTGAAACTTTGGTTCCTGCACAAGATAAAAAGGCAGGTGTCTCAGTCCAGGGCTTCTTCCTTGTGCTTTGTGCAGCCTTCAGACAAAAGTGATGGCCCGGCCTCATATTCCCTGGACAATCACTGATGCCTGCACCTTGATGGTGCTCGTCATTGCTGCCAGAATGTCATGGGCAGGCATCACAGAGTTCTGTCATTCTCTATGTGTTCTTAGCACCCTTAAGGTGGGACTGGCCCCCATCTCTTCACCATCTGTGACCAGTGATGCCAGGCCCCTGAAGGGGTGAGGTGTTGAAGGCAAAGGATCAGGTGCTCTCAAAGTTTCATGGCTGCATCTCTATGACGTGACCCTGATCACAGAACACAAGCGAGCTACCCTCGGACAGGCAGGAGTCAGACATTCACAGAGGATATGTGAAGATCTACGGAGTGTCCTCACTGCATGTTGTCATCATCCTCCTGCAATCGAGCGACTGTTAGGGCCTCCAAAGCGTCTCCATGACAGGAACATTATCACAGAGGGTATATGTGCTGCCAGAAGCCAGACTGGAGTCAAACATTCATAGATGCAATATGAGGATCTTTTGATGTCTCCTCACTGAATTTCATTATCATCCTCCATAAATCTAGCAGCTATGAGGGCCTCCCAATTGTTCCTGCCTCATCTGACCAGTGGAAGGGCCTCATGCCCATCATCATCACCTTCAAGGATCTCCTCACCCTCATCCCCATTGACATCCTCCTCATTGGGGGAGACCTCCAGCTCCTCCATCTCCTCCTCAGCCAGCTCCTCTTCCGGTTGCAAAGCCAGGCTGCAAAGGGCGCAGCAAATGATGACGATGCATGACACCCTCTGTGGACTTTATTTCAGGGCTCCACCAGGCCAATCCAAGCACCGGAACCTCATTTTCAGCATCCCACTGGTCTGCTCTACCAAGTTGTAAGTTGCAGCATAAGCCTTATTATACCTACGCTCTGCTGCAGTCTGAGGCCGCCACACAGGTGTCATTAGCCACAATCTCTGCGGGTAGCCCTAGTCTTCAAGGAGCCTTCCCTGCAGTTTCTGTGGATCCTGGGAGACATCAGGGATCTGTGATTGACTGACTAAGAATGTAAGAGTCTTGCACACTCCCTGGAAACCATGCGCAGACCTGCAGGATGTGTTTGTGGCGGTTGCACACCAGCTGAACATTCAGCAGATGGAGTCCCTTGTTGACATAGTTGACCGCTTGTTGCAACGGAGATCTGAGTGCCACATGAGTGCAGCTGATGGCACCCTGCACCTGTGGGAAACCTGAGGTCTGGGCAAACCCAATCTCTCTTGCATCCTGGCTTTCCTGGTCCCAGGCGAAATGCACAAAGTTGTGTACCCTCGCAAAGACGGCACCCGCGATCTCATGGATGCATTTGTGGGTGGAGGCTTGTGAGATCCTACAGAATTCGCCTGTGGTGTTCTGAAAGGTGCCACTAGTGTAGAAATTGAGCACCGCTGTCACTTTCATGGCTGCAGGCAGTGGATGCCCTACATGTACCTAAATACTACAGGAGTTGGCAAGTGTGACCGATCAGTTCCCTGGACATGCACAGTCTTCAGCGACACTGGTTATCATTCATCTGCAGCAATAAAAGGTGGCATCAATAGACCCTTGGTCCTGCTGGGCACCAACCAGCGACGGCTCGTTGTGGCTCTTCGGCAGCATGTGCGGGAGCCCCAGCCGCCCCTTCTTCCAGATGGTGTTGCTTCTCCTTCTGCGCAGCCAGGCGCCTCAGTTGCTCGCTTCTCCATCATATTCACTCTCTGTACACCACAAAGCAAACAACTAGTTCACCAGGCTCCATGCTCCTGATGTATTCCTCCTGCATGATGAAAGAGAGAAATGTATGGGTTAGCATGAGTGTACCAAAAACCTGTCTTGGTTAAGTCTGAAGGCCCCTTAATGCAATCCAGAGAGTGCTGGCCACCACTTGGATGGCCAGAGATGATTGCGCTGCACGATTATCCGAAAGCCCACCCACCTTCACTCCACCTGACCGATTGGCAGCAGCTTTGCGCATTGGACTGCTTGTTGTGCTCTCAGCTCAGGCACAGGCATTCTCCTAACCCGTACAGTTAGCTTGAACCATGGGGGAGACTGATCCAAACCTCAATGATGACATTGCAAAGGGCTGTGAGCACCTCCACCAGTGACTGCTCCACAGCCAGCTTTAGCAAGGAGGTTGTACAACATGTGCATTCGTCCAACTGTCCTGCAGTCCACTAAAATGCTCATTAGTTTGCAGTCTGTGCCTGAGGGGTGAAAAGCTCTGGAGCACTTGGCAGCACTTTCAGGCCTCTGTGTTGCTTGAGGGGGCAGATAAGCTCGAGGCCTAACTCCAATCATATCAATGTGGCTGCATCTGAACTTTCTCAGCTGCAGGGGAATGGTCACTTTATACAAGGCTGTTTCCCTCACCCATCCTTCCCCCCCACCCCACACGTTCTTGTGCGCTACCTTCAACCGCAGGGCAGCCTTTGCTCCCCCCACCACCTGACAAAGTCACCTCAACCACAGGGCAGCCTTTGCACCCTGCCCCCCCACCCCGCCCCCAAGTTGCATCAGCCGCAGGGCAACCTTGGCCCCCCCCGTCCCAACCTTGAAGTCCAACAGGTGTCCCACGTGAGCGCTCCGTAACATTACTGTGCACTCACCTTTGAGTTCCCCTCAAAGTACAACCCGCCAAGAGCACACCTTTTATATGCTGTTGTGAAACATGTCGGCATGACTGTGGGCTGAAGATCCGGCGGGGGTGATGAGTCCAGCGGGCTAGCCTTATAATGATATGCTGATGTATCACAATTGGTTCCCCTCTAGCACTGAAATTCTAATTTTACAAATAATGAGTTTCATTCCTTCCAAGTTTAATTAGCATTTGAGAATTGTTTTTAAAAATTTAAATTATTTTTCAAATGTTTTTCCTTCCATCTTTTATCCCTGCTTAATCCCATCCTTCTTTCCCAAACTTTATTTTCCTTTCTGTACATGGTGTAAATCTAATTTATACTTCCTGGTTGAGAATCTGCAGGGATGAAAATAGCTATGTTAGCAGCACGAAGCAGGATCATAGTGAACTGATAGCCAACTTTTCACGACACCTGATCTACCCACCAAAATTCACAGAACAATAATTCAAATGTTTTCACAAACTCGTTTCCTGGTCTCACTACTGTTTTCACTTGGTTTGAAATTAAAAACATTGGTAATATTTTCCAAGTCAACAGAAAATAAAACTGTTTAACAAAAAGTCTGCTGCCTATTCACTATGAGCCCCTTTCACACAGGTGACGTGAAACAATTTCATTCCTATGTATTTCAGCGAGGATTCTTCAATATAATTGGCTGAAGAGACAAGCTGTTGCTTGCCCTGTGAACATATGCCACAGATTGCTCATTGATGCATTGTAATGGTTCAAATTCCTGAGGACAGTAAGTTGCTGCTCAGAAGTCCATGAAAAATCTGTGGACAGCAGTCAGTGCAGTAAATAGCAAACACTGTACCTTCACTGCTGATCACAAAATCCAGAGCGATATAATAGGAAGATACATGTGTCAATGAAAAACAAAGAAACTGAACTTGTAACACATGTTTTACTTGAATGCCAACCACGGTTCAATGATGTCATTCCTGCCTATCAGTCAGAGGCCATCGTTCAAGGCCCACACCAGAGCTTTGAACTCAAAAACCTAGGCTGTGAATCCAGTGCAGTACAAGGGAGTGCTGTACTGTTGGAGATGTTGTCTCATGGTTAAGAGATTAAACCAACAATTATCCTCTCAGGTGGATGTAAAGGATCCAGTGACAGTGTTTTGAAAAAGAGTTATGCTGGTCAACATCTATCACTCAATCAATATCACTAAAAAAAAGGTTCTCTGATCATTTACACATAGCTGTTTGTGGGAGATGGTTGTGCACAATTTGACAACTGTGTTTACTACATTACAACAGTGATTATAAATCAAACGAACTTCATTGGCTGTAAGGCATGTTGGGGCATTCTAAGGTCATGAAAGGTGCTAAGTAAATGCAAGTTCTTATTCTTCTTTTGCAAGCTAGGTTGAGTTGGTGGTGGACTCATCTGTGAGTCATAAGATTGTTCAAATGACATTTAAGGATGTTGGGCACATGAAATTGGACTAACACTCCCAACATGTAGAGTAAAGAGTTAACTCTAATGAGAGCTACTGAGTATGTGCATAAGGAGCTATGTCACAGTGATGTGCTCTGATATAGCAGGTGGTAATTGCCAGGCTGACTAAATCCCAAAGGGAAACTTGGTCAAGCTATCACAACAATTTGCAATTTGTATGCTGAAGTCAGAAGTAAAGATTCCACTACCATTTTTTGAAATTTTAAATATTAAATTAAAACACTAACAAAAGAAAAGAAAAACTTAAACACACAAGATTACAGTTACACAGTTAAATTTAGTCTTATAACATTTCTTAAAAGATTTCTACTTAGCTAGACTCACAAATAACCACCTTTGTTCAGGCAACAGTCCCTATAGATGCTTAATCTATAAAAAAACATCCAGTAATATTACCACAAGGCACCCACTGTTGCTTTAGAGGAGTTATTTCACAGGCTTCTCTCTCTCTCTCTCTCTCTCTCATACGACAATGGAAATCAAAGGCTTGTACTAGAACCTTACTTTCTGGAACAAACAAACACTTCTGTGGAGTGGCTTGAGGCTGCTTACTTCACAGGTTTGTCCTCACACAGCACACTCTTCGAGATATCACATGGCCACACCCCCCATACAGCTTGCAATCTTTCCTGAAATATGATTTGTCTCTTTCATCTTTAAACCTTTCATCTTTCATCTTTAAAATTGCTCTTAACTTTCTTTGGAAGTTACCTTTCCCAGAATATAAAAGTCTTTCGTGTTGTATTTATGGCCACTACTTTTGGGAAAAATAAACTTAGTAACTTTGCTTTATTCATTCATGATCTTTACCAGTTGTAAAAGTTCCTGTAATTTCTCTTTGAAATTCAACAGCTAAAAATTCAACTCCTCATTTATCTTCTAATGCAAATTCCTATTCATGCTGTATTTACTTATATCCCATCTTACTTTGTTCATCTCTTTAAAATGCCTACTTTTACACCTAACCCTTTGATGATTTAAACCTTGCAGTCTGACTGTCTTCAGTTAAATTAAATTATTCACACACACATATACACAAATATATACAGAGTGCCCCCCCAAAGCCTGTTTCACAGTATCCCACAGTAATATTGGGAAAAAAATGATATTTTTCTTTATAAATGTCTCTCACTGAGAGAAAATGATGAGAAGCTTCATAGGGAATAGTGCCAGCTATATCTTGGTCCTACTTAGCCTGTGTAAATAGTTAGTATGTAAATAAATGTGTTTTCAACAAAAGACCAGTGCCTCCAGCAAGACAGAGAGTAAGAAGCTAATGAATCCCGAGATAAAACCACGATAACAGACAGTGACAGCAGTGACTACACCCACAGAGAACAGTAGAAAATGGTGGGAGAAGCTTCAAGTGAAGCCCAGCAGAAGTGCAGCTCAGCAGGTGAAGGACTTTGAGGCCAACTCAGCAACCACACCGGAGACAACAAAACAACAAGGGCAGCCCAGCAACTGACAAAACAAGCAGCATGAGAAAAGACGCCTTCAAACCAGGATGAGAAATGGCTACTACTTTGCCCCTACCAGAATAATTCCAAAAGATAGCGGGCCCCAGACAGGCTGAGCAATGGCAAAATTGGCAAAGACATTTTACCCAGTACTACAATGTAAGTAAAAACAAAAAAGATCAAGTTAGCACTTTGTTATATGCTGTTGGGAGCATAGCAGATGCAATGTTGGCCAGACAGTGGGTGAGCAAAGGGACAGCCTCCTACAAGGATGCTATTGGAGCCTTTGACTCATACTTCAATCTTCATAAAAATATTGTCATTGAGAGAGTGAAATTTAATCAGTGCAGTCAAAAACAGGGTGACGAGATTGACCCGTTGATCAATGACTTGCACAACATAGATGAAAATTTAGGGTATGGAACACTAAAAGACGACCTAATCAGAGATAGAATAGTCATTGGCATTTTACATGACACTCTCTCTGACTTCTCACAATCTCAGGAAGATTTAAATTTAAGCAAAGCTGTATAGCTGGACAGGCGGACCAAAGAGCGAAAGCAGAGTAAGACTTTTGTCAAAGATGTGAGGGAAATTTCCCAAGAATAGCCCAATGAAGTTGTTCAATTTGTGGATTGTCAAATTGAAAGTATAGCAATGCAGCAACCAGGGACACACCCTGAGAAAGGCACCAATCGCCATTTTCCAATATCCCCAGTGTGGTGGGAAGAAGGTCCACAGGTGGGAAGGATGCTCCCCTTGAATTACACAGTGCCATGGCTGTGGAAAGTTAAGCCATTTTAAAGTGGTCCACCATTCCAGGTAATCTATGTTTACAAGACAGAAAGAGAAATCTGTTAAATGAACCTCCATTCAACAAATTCAAGAACTTGGCAACCAGGAAAGCACCTTCCTGTGAGAAATAAAGGAAAATACAAACCAATATTAGAGTGCTGGCATTGATGTTAATGGGCATCTGACCAAATTCAAGCTCGGCACAGGAGCTGGTATCTCAGCGTTATCAGACGGAGTTTCATGGCTGAATAAAATAACACTGCAACCGCCCTCTATTCAATTCCAAGGTCCAGGGGGGATCAAGTTAAATGTTCAAGGCTAGCTAGATATGACACTGAAATACAAGGATAGAGAAATTTCTGAAACATTGTATGTTACCAAGATTCAAGAATGCTCTTTGTTGAGCAGAAAAACCTGCATAGCTCTGAACCTGCTTCTAAACGTTGTTGAGGTCAACGCAAAAACACATGATAATGAATTTAGGAAGGAATTCCCCACCCGTTCAGGAAGACTGGTGAGACATTAAACTGAGAACCCATCTTCTTGTTCCTGTGTTTCAGGTGGGCATTAAACATTCCATTGCACTCTGAAGGCTTCTATCAGTGGCCATCCTTTATTGAATATCACAAAAAGGAAATTAACGGCTCATTCAACTCATTGCAATTGTGAGACGTACCTATGACCAAAATAGCCACCTCATTTCCCTACATAACAATGCTGGCAGCACTTCAAAGCAATTCATTGTATATGTGGTCTGCTTGATTGACAGCCCATCTATCACCATAAACATGCACTCCCTTCAGCACCTGCATACTATGGACTGCAGTGTGAATGATCTGCAGAATGCACTGCAGCAACTCACCAAGGTTTCTTTGAAAGCAGCTCCCAAACCCCTCCCCTCCTCTACCAACCAGAAGCAGGATGGGTGAGGTGCCTTGAAACCTCATCATCTCAAATCCTCTCCGAGTCACACGCCATCCTGACTAGGACATATATTGCCATTGCTTCACCGGGTCTAAATTCTGGAACGCCCTTTCCAAAAGAGCATCTTCACCACATGGACTGCAGGGGTTCAAGAAAGCAGCTCACTCCTACCTTCATGAGGGTAATAAATGTTGTGATGCTAGTGCTGCCTACATCCTGCAAGTTAATAAAAAAAAAGGATTTGGGGGTCATTCTGATGTAAGGCGCTATCTATAAAAGTAGATTTTTTCTTTATTATTTGGTAGATTCCCATTCACTTGAGAACAATACTAAGAGATTGTTTACTGAAATTTTTATTTTACCATTTTTTTCCCACACTCCCACTTTCAATCTGCAACTCTTTTTTCCAATTAACTTCTTCAAAAACAGGGCAGGATAAATGACCTCCTCCTGAACAACAGCAAGAACTATTTGTATTTACAATATAAAGTCTTTAATGTTATAAAACATTGCAAGGAGCATTATAAAACAAAATGTTGAAATAATTAAAATAAGCTTCTGCCAAAGGCACAATGTGGACAGCAATTGGAGATTGCAAAGGAATTACATAGAGTTTACAGCATAGAGTTAGATAAAATAGAGTTGGATTCTATCTGCATATTCTTTATTCCTTTCTCCCTCATGTACTTAGAGCTTTCTCCATAAAGACAGCTGTTCTATTTGCCTCAAATACTCCATGTGGAAGAAATGTCTACATTCTACCTAGGAATTCCACGTTCTCATCTTCATTTGTTCGTACTGGTGGAAAAGTGCCCCACCTCCCCATGACTCCTTTCAGAGTTTGCATGTTGCAAGGCAGAAAGCCATCAGGTGGGATTTTCTGGTCCTGCCCGCCCTGGGACCAGAAATTCCTGCCTGAAGTCAACAGATCTTTTGCTGGTCCGTCAAATTTTCCGTCCCGCCTGCAACAATTCCTATGGTGGACCTGACCAGAAAATCCGCACATAGATATAAACCTATATGCTGCTGTTCAGCATGAAAGTGCGTTTATGCAAAAGGTCCCTGCCACAGAGACAAATAAGGTGTGCTTAAAGCACAGAATAGATGAATACAAATTTGAGAAAAGTAAAAATAAAACTGTTGCATTGTTAAATAATAATGTACACTTCCTCTCGCTAAACAAAAATCCATTGAAAATGGAAAGAAAGCAGAAATATGTCGTGCATAATGGAATAGGGCTGCAGAACATAGTGCATCAGCATTGAAATTACTGTCTAAGCAGGAGCATTCTACCATAAGATAATTTCAGCTGGTTGCAATATTAATGTGCAAGTTCCTGACTTTATAATAGATCATTTAATGGATCCATACTAGAAAAAGCTTTCCAGACCATTCACACCCATGTCATTGTTGGTTAAATATGCAAAGCAGAACAATGAATTCATCTTATTCCTGGAATAAATGTCACCCCTTCTTTATCCAGCTATCATGACAAAATTATGCCAGCTCAGCATATGGCTCGAGACATAACTGACAATGATATTCTGCTGAACAGCTGGATGAAGGATCACAGTAAAGGAGCTGAGATTTTGAGAACATGCTGAAAACTTGGTTTGATTGACAAGATTTGGAAGCTAATTTTAATTCAATGACTCTAAAATCCCCTGCAAGAGGACTCACCAGCCCCAGTGCATCTTCCTTGGTAATTTATTGGCGCCAATACAATTTTTAAACACAAAGGGTGGAATTTTCCATGCCTCCTGGCATCGGGCGTTTTCGGCAGCGTCAGCAGACAATATGACGGGAAGGCCAAAAATCGGTTTCACAAGGTCGTGAAATCAGGTTGCAATCAGTTTCCTGCCATCGGACGTCGGGAAGCTCATTGTAATACATTTGCATATCATTATAAGGCCAGCCCGCCGGAATCATCCCCCTTCGCTGGATCGTCCGCCCACGTCGGTGTGATTGCACACCGACATGTTTCACAGCACATATATAAGGCGTGCAGTTGGCGGGCTGCACTTTGAGAGGAACTCAAAGGTGAGTGCAGAGTAACATTGCGCAGCGCTTGCAAGGTTCTCCTGTCGGACTTCAAGGTTGAGGTGCATTGGTGGTGGCGCAAGGGCTGCCCTGAGGATGAAGGTAGTGGACAAGCATGTACAGGGTGGCGGGGGGAGGAAGTGGTCACACATTAGGGAAACCTTCCTCTGCAGCTGAGACAGTTCCGATGTAGCTGCATTGACATGCTTGGAGTCAGGCCTCTAGCTTATCTGCCCATTCAAGCAACACAGAGACATGAAGTGCCACCTAGTGCTCCAGAGCTTTTCATCCCTCAGACACAAACTGCAAACTAATCAGCGTTTTAGTGAACTGCGGAACAGTTGGACAACTGGGCACGTTATACAATCTCATTGCTAAAGCCAGCCGTGGAGCAGTCACTGGTGGAGATGCTCACAGTCCCTTGTAATGTCATCATTCCGGTTTGGACCAATGTCCCCCATGGTTCAAGCTAACAGCGCAGTCTTGCAGGGTGGGTTAAGAGAATGCCTGCACCTGAGCTGAGAGCACAGTATGCAGCCCAATCGGTCAGGTGGAGTGGGACAGAGGTGGGTGGGGTTTCGGGCAGCCATACAGCGCACTAATCTTTGGCCATCCAAGTGGTGGCCAGCACTCTCCAGGATGCATTAAGGAGCCTTCAGACTTAACCCAGAGAGATTCTAAGAGCATGCAAGCTAACCCACGTGTCTCTTTCTTTCATCCTCAAGGAGTACATCAGGAGCACGGAGCCTGGTGAACTAGCTGTATGCCTTGTGATGTGCAGAGAGCGAAGGCATCGGAGAAAAGAGCCACTGAGGCATTTGACTGCACAGAGGGAGGAGCAGCACCATTTGGAAGAAAGGGTGACTGGGCTCCTGCACATGCTGCCGATGAGCCACAGCGAGCTGTCGCTTATCAGCGCCAAGCTAGACCCAGAGTTGATATACGCCACCTTTTGTTCCTGCAGATGACTGAGAACCAGTGTCGCCAAAGACTGCGCATGCCTGGGGAACTGGTCAGTCACATCTGCCAGCTACTGCAGGATTTGGCGCCACAGGGACATGGAGGGCATCCACTGCCAGTGGCCGTGAAAGTGACCGTGGCACTCAATGTTTACACCAGTGGCTCCTTTCAGGGCTCCACAGGTGACCTCTGTGGGATATCACAAGCTTCCACCCACAAATGCATCCATGAGGTCACGGATGCCATTTTCACAAGGGTACACAACTTTGTGCATTTCGGCCGGGACCTCGAGAGCCAGAATGCAAGGGCGATTGGATTTGCCCAGATCTCAGGTTTCCCACAGGTGCAGGGCGCGATCGACTGCACTCAGGTGGCGCTAAGATCTCCGTCACAACAAGCAGTCAACTAGGTCAACCGCCAGGGCTTCCGTTCGCTGAATGTTTAGCTGGTGTGCGACCACCACAAATGCATCCTGCAGGTCTACGCATGGTCTCCAGGGAGTGTCCCTGCCTCATACAGTCTCAGTCAGTTGCCTTCCAAGGTCCACAGAGATATAGGGATGGCTCCTCAGGGACAAGGGCTACCTGCAGAGGATGTGGCTGATAACACTATGCAGCGGCCTCAGACTGCAGCAAAGTGAAGGTCTAACAATGCCCATGCTGCAACTCGGACCTTGGCGGGGCAAACATCGGGATGCTGAAAATGAGGTTCCGGTCTGGTGGAGCCCTGCAATACAGTCCACAGCGGGTGTCATGCATTGTCATCGCCTTCAGCACCCCTTACAACCTGGCACTGCAATGGGGGGGACGAGCTGGCTGAGGAGGTGATGGAAGAGCTGGAGGTCTCCTCCAATGAGGAGGACGTCAACAGCGATGAGGGTGAGGAGGTCCTCAAAGGCGGCAATGAAGCCCTTGCACTGGCCAGGCAAGACAGGCACACTCGGGAGGCCCTCATAGCGGCTAGATTTGTGGAGGATGATGACGACATGCAGTGAGGAGACACCATAGATCCTCACATTGCATCTATGAATGTTTGACTGCAGTCTGGCTTATGGCAGTGCACACACCCTCTGTGAGAATGCTCCTGTCATGGAGGTGCAGTGGAGGCCCTAATAGTCACTCGATTACAGGAGGATGATGACAGCATGCAGTGAGGACACTCCATAGATCTTCACATAGCCTCTGAGAATGTCTGACTCCTGTCTGGCCGAGCTCGTGATCAGGGTCATATCATGGAGTCGCAGCAATGAAACGTTAAAAGCATCTGATTCTTTGTCCGCTTTCAGCATCTGCCCCCTTCAGGAGCACAGCGTCACTGGTCACAGATGCTGAAGAGATGGGAACCAGCCCCACCTTAAAGGAGCTGAGAGCACATAGGGAGAACTCTGTGACACCTTCCCACGACATTCTGGCAGCAATGACAAGCACCATTGGGTTCCAGGAATCACTAATGTATCCATGTGTGTAGCCATGGGGTGTGAGGCCAGACCATCACTTTGGTCTGAAGACTGCACAAAACACAAGGAAGTGGCCCTAGACTGAGACACCTGCCGTTGTCTTGTGCAGAAAGGTTTCACATCTGAGTGACATGAACACTGCTCATCAGGACAAGGAGCCGTAGGCAGGGCACCCTCCTCAACCTGTGGAGCTGGAGCTGCTGGGTCACAGCAAGAGTGGATTCGAATGGGTTGGACACTCCCCGAGTCACCTCGGTGGATGGCCCCAGGAAGTGCACCTGCTGATCCTCCTCCCTTTGGGTGTTCAAGGGCCCCTGGCTGACTCCTTGAGGAGAAGGGAAAGCTGGAGTGAGATGGAGATGCCCTGCACCCCTCTGTCGTACACACTTTTGGAGGCTAACTATGACGTCAACAATGGAGTTCAGCCAGCGCAGCAGTGCAGGTGCGACATCCTGGACCAAAGTCTCCATGGTGGCTGCCATCCTACCAGGGTGACCTCGGCACGTTGGCATGCCGGCGCTATCGCCTCAGTCTGAAGGCAGAAAGATTCCTCCATTGTGTTTTGCAACCTGAAGAGTGCAGCAAACATCCCTTCCTGATGTTCCCGAGCTTGCCTTTGCAGCTCCAGCAATTGGGATATGTCTGAGTCCAGAGGCTTGTCATCTGACTCAGACTCAGCAACGTTCTGGCCTCCAGCAGTCCTCCAAGTGCCGGGGATCTGGGAAGTCCCTGCCCAGGCCTGCTGTGGATCAGACAGTGCGATGTGCTCACCAGGTTGTGACCTCGAGGCTCCTCTAAAGCTAGGTCCCACTGAGGTGTGTGTCTCTGCACTGGTGGAGGGTGTGGGTGAGCGCTATGACGGAACTTCAAGGAGGGTGCCTTCAGATTCCTCGTCAAAGGTTTCTGTGAGGCTTGATTGGAGGCCCTGGGTTGCCAACTCTGTCAGATGTTTCCCAGATGTGCCTGCCAAAGCAAGGGGAGATCATTAGTGCATGGGAGGGGACTGCGGAACAAGACGCATCACTCACAGCATGGTTGTCTGACAGATGTTGCAATGCTGGATCCTCACTTGGTCAGCACAAGGAATGGTCCAGATCCTTGCCGGCCAGCTGGATGGCTCTGTTTTCAAAGTCCATGTGGACCTTGATTTCAGGCATTTCTCTTCCAGTCTGTTACCTCTCCCTCTTGTTGTGCGCCAGCTTGTCCTGCCTGAATAGAGATGGAAAGAGTGTAAGCTGGATGCCTGCCGGGCAAGACGATAAGTGTGCCTGGCCTGGTAACCTAGGTATGATATAAATCAGGAAATTAGAGGCGTATGTAACAATGGTAAAACAGTAATCATGGGGGACTTCAAACTAGATATAGACTGGGTAAATCTAATTAGTATTAATGCTGTGGAGGAAGAATTCCTGGAATGCATGAGATTATTTTCTAGAACAGTGTAATGTGCAATAAAAAATGACTAGTTAATAATCTCATTGTAAAGTAGCCTTTAGGGAAGAGTGACCATAATACAACAAAATTTTACCTTAAGTTTGAAAACGATGTAGTTAAATCTGAAACTGGGGTCTTAAATGTAAGCAAAGGGAACTACAAAGGTATGAGGGCAACATTTAAAGATTAAAAATCTGTCTGTCTCCTCCTTAAATTTATTCAGCATCCCGGCATCCACTGCACTCTGAGGTAGTGAATTCCATAAATTCACGACCCTTTGAGAAAAGTAATTCCTCCTCATCTCTGATTTAAATCTACCACCCCTGAGCCTAAAACTATGGCCTTTCATTCTAGAATGCCCCACAAGGGGAAACATCCGCTCCATGTCTACTTTGTCTATCCCCTTTAGCATCTTATATACCTCAATTAGATCTCCTCTCATCCTTCTAAACTCTAGTGAGTATAAGCCTAAAATGCTCAATCTCTCCTCATAAGACAAGCTCCGCATCTCTGGAATCAAACTAGTGAACCTCCTCTGAACCACCTCCAATGCAACTACATCCTTCCTCAAGTAAGGGGACCAAAACTGTGCACAATACTCCAGGTGTGGTCTCACCAATGCCTTGTACAATTGCAACAACACTTCACTATATTTATACTCTATTCCCTTAGCAATAAATGCCAAAATTCCATTTGCCTTCCTTATTACCTGCTGTACCTGCATACTAGCTTTCAGCGATTCATGCACGAGGACACCCAGATCCCTCTGCACTGAAGCATTCTGAAGTTTCTCTCCATTTAAATAATGTCGTCTTTTCATTCTTCTGACCAAAATGGATAACCTCACACTTATCCACATTAAACTCCATCTGCCAAATTTTGGCCCATTCACCTAACCTATCCATATCTATTTGTAAATTTCTTATTTCTTCATTGCAACTTACTTTCCCACCTATTTTGGTGTCATCTGCAAATTTAGCTATAGTACCTTCTATCCCTGAATCCAAGTCATTAATATAGATTGTAAATAGTTGGGGCCCAAGGACCGAACCCTGTGGCACCCCACTAGTTACAGCTTGCCATCCAGAAAAAGACCCATTTATCCCAACTCTCTGCTTTCTATTGGTTATCCAATCCTCTATCCAAGCTAATATATTACCCCTAACTCCATGCAATCTTATCTTGTGTATTAATCTTTTGTGCGGCACCTTATCAAAGGCCTTTTGGGAGTCCAGATATACTACATTTACAGGATCCCCATTATCCACTTTGTTTGTCACATCTTCAAAGAACTCTAGCAAATTAGTCAAACATGATTTACTCTTCATAAAACCATGCTGACTCTAATGGATTGCGTTTTGACTTTCCAAATGCCCCATTACTACTTCCTTAATAATAGATTCCAACAATTTCCCAATGACAGACGTTAAGCTAACTGGACTAGAGTTTCCTACTTTCTGCCTCCGCCCCCCTTTTTGAATATGGGCATTATATTAGCATTTTTCCAATCCACTGGAACCTTTCCAGAATCAAGGGAATTTTGGAATATTATAGGCAATGCATCCACTATCTCCGCTGCCACTTCGTTTAAGACCCTGGGATGTAGGCCATCAGGTCCTGGGGGCTTGTCACCCTTTAATTCCAATAGTTTGCTCAGTACTTTTTCTCTAGTGATGATGATTGTTCTAAGTTCCACCTTCTCTATACCCTCTGCACTACCTGTTACTATTAGGGTGGTACTAGTGTCCTCCACCGTGAAAACTGAGGCAAAATATTGATTAAGCATCTCTGCCATTTCTGCGTTCCCCACTATTAACTCCCCAGTCTCATCCTCCAAGAGATCAACATTCACTTTGGCTACTCTCTTTCCTCTTATATACTTGTAGAAGCTTTTGCTGTCAGTTTTTACATTTTGCACTAGTTTTCTTTCATAATTTACCTTTGCTCTTTTGATTATTTTTTTTAGTAACCCTTTGTTGATCTTTAAAAGTTTCCCAATCTTTCAGCCTGCCACTGACCTTTGCAATTTGGTATGCCTTAGTTTTTGCCTTTATGTTATCTTTAACTCCCTTGCTTAACCAAGGATGCCTTTTCCCCCTCTTACCATCTTTGCTCCTCTTTGGAATATATTTTACTTGGGAGGAATTGAATATCTCCTTAAACATCTGCCACTGTTCATCAACTGTCCTACCTTGTAGTCTTCCTGCCCAGTTCGCTAGGGCCAAATCTGCCCTCATGCCTGTGTATAGTTACCTTTGTTTAACTCCAGAACACTAGTGTGGGACTCAAGTTTCTCGCTCTCAAACTGAACTTAAAGTTCTAGCATGCTATGATCACTCTTCCCTAGAGGATCCTTTACTACAAGATCATTAATTAATCCCATCTCATTACACAGGACGAGGCTTATAAAGTTGCCAAAAAGAAGTAATAAGCCTGAGGACTGGGAGCTTTTTAGAATTCAGCAAAGGAGAACAAAGCAACTGATAAAGAAAGAAAAAATAGAAAATGAGTAAACTAGCAAGAAACATAAAAATAGATGTAAAAGCTTCTACAGGTATGTTAAGAAGGAAATGATTAGCAGAGACAATTGTGAGCCCATTACAGGCAGAGAGATGAGAATTTATAACAGTGAATAAGGAAATGGCAGAGAAATTAAACAAAGACTTTGTGTCTGTCTTCATGGAGGAAGATGCAAAAAACCTCCCAGAAATTTTAGAGAACAAAGGGACTAGCAGGAATGAGGAACTGAAAGAGATTAGTATTAGTAAAAAAGTAGTACTGGAGGAATTAATGGGATTGAAAGTTGTTAAATCCCCTGGACCTGATGATCTGCATCCCAGAGTGTTGAAAGAGGTGGCTGTGGAGATAGTCGATGCATTGGTGATCATCTGCCAAAATTCTATAGATTCTGGAATGGTTATTGCAGATTGGAAGGTAACAAATATAACCCTACTGCTTAAGGAAGTGGGGAGACAGAAAACAGAACTACAGACCTGTCAGCCTGACATAAACAGTAGGGAAATCTATTATAAAGTATGTTATAATCTATTAGAAAATATTAGAAAATAATGGTAGGATTGGGCAGGGTCAGCATGGATTTATGAAAGGGAAATCATGTTTGACAAACCTGTTGGAGGTTTCTGAATATATTACTAGCAGAATAAATAAGGGGGAACCACTAAATGTTGTGTATTTGGATTTTCAGAAGGTTTTCAATAAGGTCCCACATAAGAGGTTATTAGACAAAATTAGAGCACATAGGATTAGGGGTAACATACTGGCATGGATTGAGAATTGGTTCACAGACAGAAAGCAGAGATAGGAATAAACTGGTCATTCTCAAATTGGCAAGCTGTGCCTAGTGGGGTAGCGCAAGATCAGTGTGAGAGCCCCAGCTATTACAATCTATATTGATAATTTGAATGTGGGGACCAAATGTAATATTTCCAAGTTTGCTGATGTCACAAAACAAGGTGGGAATATGAGTTATGAGGAGGATGCAAAGAGGCTTCAAGGGGATTTAGACAGGCTAAGTAAGCAGGCAAGAACATGGCAGATGGAAAAAAATATGGAAAAAACATGAATTTTCCCACTTTTGCAGGTAAAACAGAAATGCAGAATATTTTTTAAATGGTGAGAGATTGGCAAGTACTGATATCCAAAGATACCTGGGTGTGCTTGTTCATGAGTCACTGAGAGTTAACATGTAGGCACAGCAAGCAATTAGGGAGGCAAATAGTATGTTGGCCTTTATTGCAAGAGGATGTGAGTACAAGATTAAAGATTTCTTACTGCAATTGTATAGAGCCTTGGCGAGGCCACCCCTGGAGCATTGCGTACAGTTTTGATCTCCTTACCTAAGGAAGGATATACTTGTCATAGAGGGAGTGCAACGCAAATTCACCGGACGAAACCCTGGGATGGTGGGATTGTCCTATGAGGAGAAATTGAGGAGACTGGGCCTGTGTTCACCAGAGTTTAGAAATATGAGAGGCAATCTCATTGAAACATACAAAATTCTTACAGGGTTTGACAAGATAAATGCAGGATGGATGTTTCCCCTGGCTGAGGGGTTCTAGAACCAGGGGATGCAGTTTCAGAATAAGGGGTAGGCCATTTAGGACTGAGAGGAAGAGGAATTTATTCACTTAGAAGGTGGTAAATCTTTGGAATTCTCTACCCCAGAGTGCTATGGAGGCTCAGTCATTAACTATGTTCAAGGCAGAGATTGATAGATTTCTAGATAGCAAAGAGATCAATATGGGGATAGTGCAGGAAAATGGCATTGAGGTTTATTAGCCATGACCTAATTGAATGGCAGAGCAGGCTCGAGGGGTTAAATGACCTTCCCCTGCTCCTATGTTCCTATGTTCTTATTCTCTCCTACAATTATACAGCAAGGATCAAGCTCCAACGTATAGATTTTTTTTTCTGTGGCTGTTGACAACATTTATTGCAATCACGATGAAGCCATCTTTTAAGAGATTACAACATAGGAGATTCATTCTTTCTTTCTGGTACCTTACCTGAAAATATTTTTACTTAAGACTTAAGGCTGTTCTAAGGGCATCTCATTTGACCCCATTCCAATCTGAAGCAAAGCTCTTGACTGATTTTTCCTCCCCAGCTCAAACACTGAGGCCAATTTTAATGCTTTAGTAATTGTCAAGGCCAAGAATTTGAGCTGGGGCTTTCCTGGACTATGTGATATATCTGCTCGTTGGATAAACTTTTTAAGACTTTGGGGTCACTTGCTGATCAGACATCTCCCCTAATAAAAGACTCCTATTAACAAATGGCTCCCGTAAATTATTCAAAAATGCTTTATTTTCAAAACATTACGAATTCCAATTGTTTCCAATATGTCAGATTTACACTGTACTTTCTTATTTTACACTGTAAGAGGAAATAATCAGATTTTTGAGACTCAGCTAAGAATCAAGTACAACTGATGATGGTCTTGTCAGACATTATCAATCAAAAATAAAATAATTCCTCCATATAAAAGTCAAATTGTAAATTTTAAGTAAAATATACATTTTATTTTAAAATTATAATTGCTAAGAAATTAACCTTTTAGTTCTATCAATATGTTCAAATGTTCAACAGAGGAAAATCAGGAAGCAGTGACAAAGCCGGTGCCAGGTGGAGTAGATGAAACAAAATACTCATATTCAATTTTTCTTCTCTAGATGATGGGATTTAACTTTGTTATTAATGAGGAATTTGATTAATCTCTCCCATGTGTAATAGATTTTTCTGCTGCCTTACAACAGATGCAGATGGGTTTTCTGTATATGAAATATTAACTTGCCTTACCCAACTGTTTATTATTCCACTAATATCTATATTATATTATTGTTTGGAGCCCAAGACTGTGGGAATGGGGGGGGTAAGAGGGCAGTGTTGCACCTCCTTGCTTGTACGGGAAGGTGCTGTGGGTCGGGGACGGAATGTTGGAGGTGATGAGGAGTGGACCAGTGTGTCATGGTGGGAACAGTCCCTTCGGAATGCTGAAAGGGGAGGGGTATTATGTTGGAGGAGGCGAAATGGCAGTGGATGATCTTTTGAATGTGGAGGCTGGTGAGGTGGAACGTAAAGACAAGGGGAACCATATTGTGGTTCTAGGAGGGAAAGCGTAGAAGTACAGCAAATGGAACAGATATGGTTGAAGGCCCTGTCAACCACAGAGCAAGGAAAATCCTTAGTTTCAGAAAAGAAAAACTGAAATTCCCAAGTTAGTCCACCATTTCACTCGCACTCAGGCTCCCTGTTAATAGAGGCATTGTCACCACAATTGTCAGCCATATATTTTTGCTGACTTTGTACCAGCCTGGAACACTGCTCCAGTCATCCCCTAGGACTCCTACTGTCACCAATTTAATGGTAGCCTTCCTGCCAATACCTTCAAGCCAATAGCCATCAAAAATCTTTTCAGACCACTTCTGGTACTGCTCTGCTACTCCACTGCAGTTTATTTTGGCCTCTTAAACTGAACAGAAGTGGGTGAGGGAAGGAAGCAAGAGGGAGGAAGTTAAGGAATGCAGGAAGGCAGGGGGAGATGTTCAGGGGCCAGGAAAAAATATTAGGGACAAGAGACTACAAGAGCATGTTGGGGAATAGAGGTAGATGTAAGTAGGCAGAGCAGAGGGTAATATGTGTCAGTGAAAGTGAAAGGGGAGAAGCATTGGGGCTCATAGTGAGATGCAAAGGAATTAAGGGCACTTTTTAGGGACTAATGGAAGGAGGGAATTAGGGAATTAGGGGAAACAGAGGTTGGGGTCCATGGGGCCAGGTGGAAACGTACAGGTACAAGTGATCAAGGAAGATATTTAATCTGAAGTAGATGTTAAGAGGGAGCTTTGGGGCAGAGAAAAACACAGGGGAACAAGTTTGATGTGATGCGGGGATGAAGCAATGTTAGGAGTATTAGGAGGGGGGGAATTGAGCTGAGAAAGAGGTTTAGTGAAGAATCAAAACGGGAAGAGAAGGCATTGGGAACTAATCCCCAAGATGTTTAAATGGGGATACTGGTGGAGACAGCAATAATGCACTATATGTCCTATGTATTTTTCAATCCCATTGAACATTACAGGGTCTGACAAAAGCAGGATTGATTAAATTTTATTTATCTTCTCTTACAAGCTCTTATAATCATTTTCTGGAATTTGAGAGTCTAAATCTTCCTTCCATATTGATTTTCATTATAATAAACATAATGGGCTCATGTTCTGCTCCAGTGCAAAAATTTAAAAATAAATTTGTTCTCAATGGAGCTGGTAGAAAAACTAAGAATTATTTTTGTGATTTTTTTTAAGCGTAGGCATTGTACTGAAAAAAGTGCGTCAGAGGAAGATAAAATGCAGAAATATTAATATCACATCAAAATTTGCAAAACATCCCATATCAGAATTGAAACAAATCAACTGTGGCACATATGGAGCATAGAGAGCTAACCCAGGGGCTACTTTAGAGCGTTTGATTGACAGTTGGCTTCTGGTACATGGTTCTGTGTCATTTGTTTGCTGACGTTACCATTTTCTGGGCTGTTCCAACAAAAATACTTGGCATCAGCAAAGATTTTGTGTGACAAATCTCCACAACTTTCTGCAGAATGCAAGCATAAGCAGGGTTAACAGCCAGAGTAAAAACAAAAATGAAGACCCACTGAAATGATTAATGCTTTTAAAGCCTCAGTGGGGAAGGGTAGGAGATTTCTCCTGATCAATCTCAGTTACATCAGTGTATTCATAACAAGTGTACAAGTTTACAATATGGCAAACGGCGGTGCAGGGCCAAGAAATGATTACCAGCCTTCATCACTCTGCATTCTCTGACACAAAGTATAATAGTACATATACAAAATATTCTGCAGTGAATGTGAGTAACATGGAGCATCAACCTGCTCTTCCATGTAATGCTGGAATTCAGACTAGTGCCCACCGTTTCCCACGTAGTGAATTCACCAACCCAACTTTGGCATGGGCCATTGAAAGGGATTACCGCAATTCCCAATATTTCATACAAGTAGCCATTCATCATGTGTGAGCCTGCACATCTTTTCATTTGTGGCCTGATCCTGCCCTCACCCAAAGAGCTGAATTTAATAGCTGCAGCTATAGCTCTGTCCATCACTGGAAAGCCTGGCTCAACCCCATGTTACAATAATGAGGTTAACAAGATTATTATATTTTTGGACTGTATCTTTATTTTAGGGTAAAATGGAAAGGATCATGCAACCTGTTCCGAAGTCTGCCTGGCAGCAAGCTTGGGTGGTTTGATTGTTAGAGATTAAAGGGGCCCAGATCATTTTACTAGAAAGAAGGTGCAAAGTGTTTATGCTTGGAGACAAAGGCAGCATGTGTGCTAACAGTGGATATACTGTGAGACTCCAAAGTCCCAGAAAACTGTTGAGAATGTCGGGTTGCAGTTGTGCTTTAAACCGCCCATTTGGTTCCAAGGTGAAAGAGAGTTGGACTCTCAAGGACAGCTAATCAGCATCTCTACCTGGTTAAAAGGCCAATGTGATTTGCATTGCCATAGTCTTCAAGATGGGAAGGGTACAGAGGAAGCCATTGTGATATCGGGTTACAGGCTTTCATAAGATATCACTGAATATCACAAGCAGGTAAGACTGCCAGTGTCTAGGAGAGAGAGAGAGCAGGTAGAAGCCAAAAGTCTCTATGTTTCACTGTGCTGGAATGCGGGTGTAAGATTTATTTTTTTATTCATTCACGGGATCTGGGCTTCGCTGGCTAGGTCCGCATTTATTGCCCATCCCTAGTTGCCCTTAAGAAGGTGGTGGTGAGCTGCCTTCTTAGACCGCTGCAGTCCTTGTGGTGTAGGGCACCCACAGTGCTGTTAGGGAGGGAGTTCCAGGATTTTGACCCAGCTACAGTGAAGGAATGGCGATATATTTCCAAGTCAGGATGGTGACTGACTTGGAGGGGATCTTCCAGGTGGTGAAGTTCCCACTTATCTGCTGCCCTTGTCCTTCTAGGTGGCAGTGGTCATGGGTTTGGAAGGTGCTATCGAAGTAGCCTTGGTAAATTCCTGCAGTGCATCTTGTAGATGGTACACACTGCTGCTACTGTGCGTCGGTGGTGGAGGGAGTGAATGTTTGTGGATGTGGTGCCAATCAAGCGGACTGCTTTGTCCTGGATGGTGTCCAGCTTCTTCAGTGTTGTAGGAGCTGGACTTGTCCAGGCAAGTGGGGAGTATTCCATCACACTCCTGACTTGTGCCTTGTAAATGGTGGACAGGCTTTGATGAGTCAGGAGGTGAGTTACTCATCGTATGATTCCTATCCTCTGAGCCTCGGAAGCTTGCACTCCGATTGAAAAGACCAAATTCATGAGGAGTTCAAATGAAGCTGGAAGATTCACCTAGTTTGCACTAGAGGGAGGGTCACCAACAATACTCTAACCATGAAGGGCAGTTCTGGCATTAGAAAATACCAGGCTGATAAAAAAAAAACAGAAGTCAACCCTCGGGAGCTAAGAATCATTCTGGACTGATTCTGGGGGAATTGAGTGTCTACTTAAAGGACAGTATAAAGTATACCTGATAGAGGGCTTTTTTGTTTATGCTAAAAATAAGGGTGGGGGGACATATTCTAAACGGTAGTTAAAAAGCACAAAAAAGTGTTTAATAATAGTGATTTTAGTCTGTTACAGTAAACATCTTAAAATGTGAAATCTTGTGTTATTCTTTGAACTATTAACTGAAAGTTTGAATCTATTTTTAAAAGTTCTACTCTAGTGCAGAAATTTAAAAGTAAATTTGTTCTCAATGGAATTGATAGAAGAACTAAGAAGAATTATTTTTGTGATTTTTTTTTTAAGTTTAGCCCTTGTACTGAAAAAGTGTGCCAGAAGAAGAATGCAGAAATATTAATATCACATCAAGATTTGCAAAGCATAAACCCTATCAAAACTGAAACAAATTGTTAACCATGCTCATGCTTGCATTCTGCAGCCAGTTGTGAAGATTTGCCACTCAGAATATTTGCCGATACAAAGGGTGGAATTTTACACCAACAATAATGTTACAGCCCCCCTGGAGTCAATGAAATTTAGAATGGCTCGCTGTATTTTATGGCCCCATCCCCACTGCCATGGGGCCGTAAAATTCCGGCCCAAGTATTTTTGTTGGAACAGCCCAGGGAATGGTTCTTAGTGCCTGAACTAACCATAAAATGTCAGCAAACAAATGGTCCTTTTCAGTGACACAGAATCATCTACCAGAAGCCAACTGTCTATCAAACGTTACTCAAGTGGCCCCTGAGTTAGCTCTCTGTGCTCCACGGAGGTCATAAGACCCATTGCAGCCATTGTCCAAAGCTACAAGACAATTTAAACCATTAAGCAGCTAACTGCCTGCTGTCAGGGCTTTTAAGGGTGGTAGTCCCACCTCTAAAAGCTGCCAACCAATCAGAGGGCTGGCAGCTCCTCAGTCCCAGCACTGCCATTGGGAGTGGTGGCCACTACTGGTACTGCAGCCAGTCCTGAACAGCAAAGATGGAGACGGCCCCAGAATTGAAGTGAATTTGCGTGGCTCGCCAAGGTCAGTCAGGCAGGCCCCGAGCTAGGGATTGGAGTCATTGTGGAGGAGGGGGGTTCTTTCAGCATGAGTGGCCTTTGCCGACAGGGGAACTTTCCATGGGCCACAGGATGCACGATCAGGAGGGCCCCCGCCTTCCTCGAAACTGCAGGGAGGCCGCCAGCTTTTAGTGGGCAACTTACCCACATAGTTTACGGCCCTCCCACCACTGGTAGAATACCAGCGATGGCAGTATAAGACCCTTAAGTAGCCCTTAATTGGCCACCTAAGGGCAGGAAGGCCACCCTCAACCATCCCGCCCCGACTTGATCAAGGGAAGTCAGGGAGTCATGGGCACTCCAGCCCTCCCAGTTTCCCTCCTGATTCTATGGCACCTTGCTACCTCCAGCCCACTTGCAAGGAGAGAATTAAATTCCACCCAAAGTCTCTGGGCAGAATTTTCTGCCTGTCGGGTGAGCCATGCAGGAGTGGGCACGGGCAGGCAGGGACTCGATCACCGCCCGTGATCTGGTCCGCGCCGCCACTTTATGCGGACGGGCCAATTAAGGTCCGCCCAGCGTGAAACGTGGCTCCCGAGGGCAGCGGAAGTGGGTGGGCGGCGGCGGATCTGCTATGACCGCCAGGTCCAATGGCGACCCCGTTGCCTGTTTAAAGATTCTCCTGCAGCTTTGTAAAGGCTGTGAAACATGGCCAGCAGAAGGGCTCCCCAGAGTGCTGCTGGTGAGCAGGCCAGGCAGGGAGGTAGGGCAGGGGGCCACTATGCCCATCATTTCTCAGACGATTGCCTTGCTGCCCCCCTCAAGGAGGTGGCAGCAAGGCGGGAGGTCCTCGTTCCGAGGGATGGGAGGAGGCGGCCCCCCCACATGACCAAATGTGCCTGGGAGGAGGTGGCAGAGGTGGTGAGCTCCCACAATGTGGCGCAGCACACCTGGATCCAGTGTCGTAAGTGCTTTAACGACATCTTGCGCTCGGGAAGGGTGAGTACCATGTTGCCATTGGTCAGTGAATCCAGCAGGTAGGCTTTCTCCCCTGGCCTCAGCCCCCCCAACTCTGAATGCAGTTACTGCATTGAATCATTGACGGTGTGTATCCTTCGCTGGGTGGGCCAGCAGGTATTGCCCATGCCTAGTTCACTCTGAGAGGATGCTGATGAGATGGGCTCTGCACCCAAAGCATGTGGTACAGTGACATCCACATTACTGTTTTGGGGGCAACCTGAAGGATCTGCACCTAGGCACAGTGCTGGAACTGCAAAACATGTCAATGTCAGGGTGCTGACATGCTAGGAGTGGAGCTTCCAGGTGGTGGAGCACCGATCCATCTGCTTCCCTTTGCATTCCACATGCTTGCGCCTCCTTGCTATGGAAGATTGGACCGTGTGGTGCCAAATGTGATGTTGGCTGCATTTGGCTGGGGTGGGGGGGGGACAGGCCTGGCATCTTTGTGTGAGTGTGTGGCAGCTGCAGGGTGAGGAGGCACTGGAGCCCTGCAATGTTCCAGTCTGGTTGGGGTGGGACGGCAGCGAAGAGATTCCAGGTACAAGTAGCACTAATCAATGCTCTTTTCTCCTTTTCAGGAGAAGAATGCTCATAATGCTGCCAAGCGGTTGAAGACTGGCTGAGGGTCGGCCCAGCTGGCCATCATTTCCAGGTTCAAGCAGGAGGCTCTAGATTTGGAGAGGCGCCATGCGCCCAGGTCCACCAGTGTCGGTGAGGCTGGGGTGCCACAGGCAGGTATTTTTGCCCAGCAGTGAGGTCACCATGAGCGCATAATGATCCAGGGGACAGGGATGCACATTGACATTGTCTCCATGTTAACTAATCAAATGTCCTTGTTCTTCCTTTCAGCATCAGCAGAGCAGGGGCGGGAGGAGGAAGCACAGGCGCCCCCACTCAGACCTGAGGGTCCTGAAGTCTCTGACCCACCAGCGTCACACCATCTCTGCCAGGCAGGCACCAGCGCAGATACTAGCACCTCGGTGGGAAGTAGATCATCAGCTAGTGTCCCGGGGCACAGCGGTGAGGGCACTTCACAGTCACTGGAGGAGCTGGCAGAGGCAGAGAGTGCCCATGGTGCCAACAGTCAGAGGACTGCAGGGGACCAGGCACATGCTCAGTCGGTGGCTGATGATGTGCCTCTGAAGTCATCCATAAGGCAGCAAACGCTGGAAGTCCAGCAGGGTGTGCAGGAAGGTCTGGCAGAGATACATGAGGCTATCCATGGCGGAGGAGTCCACGTGGACCCTCGCCAATGCAATGAGGCTCATGGCCGAGTGCCATGCTTCCTCCATGGAAAGAGTGACGACTCTCGTTGAGAGGCTCCTCCTGGAGACCAATCAGGGCTTCCTGAGGATGCGTGCAGACTAGCAAGCCCTCACATCGGCATTGACCTCAGCTGGTCAGTGCCAGTGTGGGAGATGGTCTGGGCACCAAATTTCCCAGCTCGCTGCCCATCCATCTTCGGTGAGCAGGGAGGTCCGAAGTGACCTCACGTCAGCGCAGCAGCTGCCTGCCGTCTCTGCTGGCACCTCTCAGGGCACTCCGGATGAGGGCGTCAGCTCCTCCACCCCGCTCCCAGTGACCATTGCATGCCATGAGGCTGCGGTGACTGGGGCGATGCCAGCTGTGGAACTGGCCACTCCCTCCCAGGCGAGGCCAGCACAGGCTCCAAGGGCCAGAGGACATCCGCCAAGGTCATTGGAGCCAACAGGATAGCACAGTGAGCAGGCTGTCTCAGATGCCAGTGCCAGTGAGGGAACAGCATCTAGACATAGCACCCGAAAGCGTAAATTTAAGGAACACCACGGGTTTCTCACTGGTGCTTTTGTGTTGCCCCGCAATGAGGTCATGATTAGTTGGGTTGCTGTTTAACACCTTTATCATTTTGTTTACTTAAGATCACTTTGATATATCATTAAATTTAGACATGTGACCATGGCTTAGGGTGTCTCTTTCCCTCTGCAGGTGGATGGTTACCCATGATGTTATGAGTGGGTTGTGTCACATTGAGCTTTATTGACAAGGCCCTTAGTTAATGTTCCTATCAAGGCAGCTTCAGCACTCAGGTACCGAGTATGGAGCCTGCAGCACAGGCTTTTGTTGGAGGTCCGTCTGTGGTGTTCTAGCTGAAGATTCGCTGGATTAAAGCCTCCTGGGTGTCCCTACCTCCCTGGAGTATGGCCAGGTCAGCGTCTACCCACTCAGCATTTCCCTGTGGGTGTTCATGCTCGGACTCACTGCTGGACTCATCGTGTGCAGCCGCAGCCACTGTGCCAATGGCTTCATCATCCACTACGTCCCCCCTTTCCAGTGCAAGATTGCGGAGAGCACAGCATGCAACCACTGTCAGCGACACACGATCTTGGAGGTACTGCAGTACGCCCCCTGAACAGTCCAGGCATCGGAAGCACATCTTGAGAAGACCGATAGTTCTCTCCACCACAGCCCTTGTGGAGGCGTGGCTCCTATTGTACCACTGCTCAGCTTCTGTTCTTGGATGGCGGAGAGGTGTCATGAGGCACCTTCTGAGGGGATAGCCCTGGTCACCCAGCAGCCAGCCATCAAGCCGGGCTGGAGCACTGAAGAGCCCCGGCACCTGGGAGTGTCTCAGGATGTAGGTGTCGTGGGAACTGCCTGGGTACCTTGCACAGACTTGTAAAATCAGCACCTGTGATCACACTCTATCTGCACCTTCATGGAGTGGAAGCCCTTCCTGTTGACAAAGGCACCAGGCTCACCTGCTGGCGCTTTGATGGCCACATGTGTGCATCCTATTGCACCTTGGACATGGGGGAAGTCAGCAATCGCCGCAAAGCCTCTGGCTCGCTGTGTCTGGCTTGCCTGGTCTTAGCAGTAGTGAATGAACGTTAATGCACACCTGAACAGAGCATCTGTCACCTGCTTGACACGTGTGGACAGCTGATTGGGAGACACCGCAAAGATCACCCACTGACTCCTGGAAAGAGCCAGAGGCATAGAAGTTGAGGGCAGCTGTGGCCTTTAGAGTCACTGGCATGGGGTGTCCACCCACACAGTTACCTGAGATCTCAGGGCCTATCATCTGACAGATAGAGTTGACTGTCTCCCTTGAGAGACGGTGCCCCCTTTGGCACTGTACCTCAGACATACTGAGGTAGCTGCTTTGCCGCCTATATACCCTGGCACCGGGATAGTGGTGTCTTCTGCGGCACCTTCCGCCTTGCACTTCCTGTTGGCCCTGTGCCCCTTATGCCTGGGCCTCTCCCCCAAAAGGTGGCTCCCCTGGAGGCTAAATGTGCACTCCTGGCCTCCTCCCCCTTCTGGCCCTCCCTTCCTCCTCAGAGGAGGTGCCTCCAGTGGAGAGCACAACTCCCATTCCCAGGCTAAGGGAAGGTTTCCTGAAACCTGCAGGCCCCAAAAAGGATCTTCACTGAAGAGTGCTGACCTGAAGGTTGTGAGTCCTGTCTAAGCAGCTGGTATGAGTTTTGAAGTATTTCTGCTCACACAGGCAAGTATTAACTTTCAAAAATAAATATCTGACTGAGCACATTCGCGACCCTACTGACCCCTCTTATCCTGCCCGTGGATGAGATTTATACAAGTGTGTCCTACCTGCCTGCCCATTGCGTCCGTGTGACGGCCTAAAGATCACATGGGCCTTGAAAAATGGCCGTCAATTGCTGCCTCAAGAGCCTTAAATGGCTCGTTAATTAATGGCAGGCACGCATCCAAGATCATTGCGCGCCCGCCCACCAAAATATCGTGGTGACGCGCGGTGACATCAGGATGCTCGCCTGACGTCACCGCGCATCATTTTACGCATCAGCGTGCGGGGCCCGCCCCCGCACAGCAATGGAAAAATTCTGCCCTATGTGTGCTCTTTTTAAAGGGAGAGGAGGCAATATAAACTAACTGGCACAATTTTAAAAGAGGTTTCAGGATCAGAGACATTTCAAGATTCATATACACAAATCCTTGAAGGAGGCAGGACAAGTTGGTAAGACTGTTTAAAAAAATATATCCTTGGCTTTATAAATTGAAACTTATAATGGAAAGCACAAAATTTATCCCAAACCTTTATATACTACTGGTTAGGTCTCAACTTCAGTATTGTGTCCAGTATTGTGCACCACACATTAGGAAGGGTATCAAGCCTTAGAGAAAGTTCAGAAGAGATTTACTACAATGATACCAGAGATGAGGGACCGCAGTTATGTAGAGAGACCAGAGAATCTGAGGTGCTTCTCCTTAGAGTGCAGAAAGATAAAGATGATTTTGACAGAGATGTTCAAAATCATGAATGATTTTAATAAGAGTAAATAAGAGAAATTGTTTTCAGTAGCAGAATTTAAGATGGTTGGCAAAAAGAGCCAGGGATCGCATAAGGAAAGTTTCTTCACAAAGCGAGTTGTTGTGATCTAGAATGTAATGCTTAAAAGGATGGTGGATTCAATAGGAACATTCAAAAGAGAATTGGATAAATACTTGAAGGGGAAAAAAATTACAGAGAATGGGGAAAGAACAGGGGAGTGGGATTAATTGGATAGATCTACCAAAGAGTCAGTGAAAACATGATGAACCAAATGGCCTCCTTCTCTGCCGTATCATTTTATGCTCTGATGAGTAGATTAACTGTTGAATGTAAGTACCTTTTGAAAGTAGTTATAACTAAAGCAAATTGATAGCACAGTAATATATTTTTTTCCCAATACTGCTGGCTATACGCTGCACAAGGTTTCCTGCTGCGTAATTGCTTCCTGCAACCTCAGTCTCTTTCTTATGTCCAATGCTACCACCTTATGGATTAATCTTCTGTCTGCTGCTCGCTCTCTGAAGCATGTGGTACCCCCTCCCCTAGGTAACCTTCTTACCTCAAGCTAATGATGTCCCAGGTAGATCTCCTGCCAAATCTGTGAATCTTCCTGTGGTTTTTATTGTTGCCGCAGGCAACTTTCCAATACACTGACTTCACCTGCTGCCTCAGTCCTTCTACAGTCTTTGAGATGAAACAGACACAATGGGCAGAACGGTCCCCTTCTGTGCTGCATCATTTTATGATTCTGTGATCTGATGAGTAGATTAACTGTTGCCCCCTTTTGAGGGCAGATATAACTCAAACACAATGAATGCACAGTAATATATATTTTTTCAAGCACTGCTGCCTGCACAATCACTCCATGCCCCAGATGTTATGGTCTTGCTGCACCCCTGTTTGCTGTCTCCACAAAGATAGATTCAATCCGATTAACACCTGGAGCAATTATCACAGATAATAAAGAAAACGAAGTAAATAATGCAAATGGACACAATACAAGGCCCAGGACTCTACTTCAACAGAAAGGGAAATATTTCAATCAGAACAGATTGAAGAGCTTGTGCTTAACAAATTCAATCCATCACTTCTCTACTCAGAGTATGAGATGAACTGAGTGACTCATGCTCTAGCTACCCTGACAGCACTGAAAAAATATTGACTTCTCACGGTTTCAACGCTCTAACTAAGCAATAGATAACTGAGTCTGTGTGTCCCCCATCTATTTAATTAATCAAGGCATTTGTAGGTCTTGGCCATAGTAAAATGTGGATCCTCAATGTCGTTAGGTCTACAAAGTCCCCTAAGCTTATACCAGGGGGTGTGATTAGCAGGAAGAAAACAAATGTCAAATGTCAATGGCACTCCATTAGCCTAAAAATGCCTCTGATCAGGACACAGGAGACCTCAAGAACTAGCAGTGTCTGGGACAATTAGTTTTAATAGATCCAATGCCAAAATGTAACCATCACCAGCACTAGACAAAACAGTGACAATGGGCTGAACAATATGCGCCACCACGGCATGCGGTCCATGCACCTGAAGTTGCCGGCATTCAGATTTCCAAGCCCGTCGCCCAAAGACACCAAATATAGCATCAATTGGGCCAGTTAAGAGTGCTGGACGGGTTCCGGGCCGCACACTGAGAGTATCCCACCCAATCAGAGCTGTAGGGCGAGATATCCAAAGTTGGAGCTTGTTAGCCGTGACCCAGATTGAGGTCGCGGCCTGTAACTTAAAGGCCACTCTGGCCTCTTTAGCAGCACAATGCAGAAATGGACTCTGCATGAGGTCTCAGGTTCTTAAACCATGAATTTAAGTCAGTATACATCCACTTCCTCCACAAAGCACTTCCATCAGCCAAAGGACACTGAACAGCCAAGATTTAACTCTGCCCTCAGACAATCCACCATTGCAACCTGCCTAATGAAAAAAATGGGAAATGCGGCTGGCTTAAATCCCACTCTGAAAGCGTTTCATTGCATTCTGCAAGTATTATGGCAATCAATTACCTTTTTAATGAGCACAACTAGCCTATTACCTTCAACGTGCATAGCACAGGCAGGCTCCCGATTTCCAGACCCGCCTGCTAACTGCATCATCCCAGGCTGATGTGATGACACCAGGAACACCACCCAATGTCTTCATGCCTGATAATACGCTGTGTGCTTCGCTCCCGTTTTTGGAGTGTATTATTCAGGCTAATGTCTTAAACCAGGAAACAGACACACCTGCATTTATATGATGCCTTTTTCAACCTCAAGTCATCCCAAAGTACTTTACAGCCAATAAAATGCATTTGAAGTGTAGTCACTGTTGTAATGTGGGAAACTTGGCAGCCAATTTGTGAACAGCAAACTCCCACTATCAGCAATGACAACTCACAGTCACTGGTCAATGTTTGAGGGGACAGAGGCAACAGTAATTGTTTTACACTGTACTGTGATTAGGAGACACAATGGTATCAAAAAAAATCTGTATTTTAAGCATACAAATATAGGGGTAAAATATGATTCTTTCCTGTCGGTTAGTAAGTGTCTGCCACAGCACTATAATTGGTATCATATCTGTACACACTGGTGAAAGTGTACACATCCTGTACACTTATATTCAGGTGTAGTTTGAACTGAGTATTCAAATACCAGCCATAGCAAAGGAGCCACAGTTTGATAAGGTATGATGGAAAAATGATATTCATCGGTCCAGTAGCTCTGACAGGTATGACAGATGCATAATTGGCAATTACCTTCCATGCAGATGATGTGCAGCCCTGGTATAATGCAAAGCGGGATCATATTTTATATTGTATGCACTATATACTAATATGAACAAGTATCTGAAAGGCCAACTTAGCTTTCAGTGAATTAACTGCTTTTTTTGTCAGATCCCTGTCTTTCCTGGTGTCTGCGTCCACTGTATACTATATACTATATACTGCACATAAACCAGCTGTCAGGAAAGTTACATTCTCTCTGATTTTTTTTCCTCCACTCTGAGTCTAGCCTCTCTTTGGCACAACCAAAAGAACTTGTACATTTAATGCTTCTTTAGTTTGGGTCTAGAGAACCCAATATCTGAGAGATAGCTCCCAACATTATATTGCAACAACCAGCATTACCCTAATTACAGAATAATGGCTCCACAGTGTAAAGCTGCTTGAAATATTAGAGCCTAGTTTGTTTGCACTAGGCAGAATTTTACCTCCTGCAGGTGGGCGCGCGCCCGACCCGATCAGGCATAAAATAACACGCGATATTTCAGTCGGTGGGTGCGCACAAGAATCAGCGGTGCACCCACCGACAATTAAGAGGCCTATTAAGGCAGCAATTAAGACAGATAATTTGCTGCCTGTCCAACTTTACGGTTGGCGGGCGGGCGAATTGGCCAGGCAGCCTTTGCATTTTTGAGGAAACCTCATCTACGGCCAAGCTGAGGTTTCTGACATTAATTTTTAAAAATAATAAAAATGTTTTGACATAACTTTTATTATGTTTATGTTCATGTGAGTGAGTCCTATGTGGGGACATTTTTTTAAGATTTTCTGCATCTTTATTTTTGATTTTAAAACTCCTCAGCTCCCTGAGGCAGCTATCTGCTTTCAGGGAGCTTTCATTGCGCGCTCCCCCATACCCGCGCAAACTTCAGTGCTCGCCTCCCACCCCGGCAGCGCTGAGCCTTTCAGCGCGCTTTCACGCTGGCCGGCCACTCCCAGGTACTCCCGATGACCTGAGATTCCTGCCCACTATGTTTACACTGAGTGCAACCAATGAATGAAGATTTGGGCCTCATCCATATCGTACAATAGCAGGTCAAGACAGGAATTGAGGGCATTGAAATCAAAATGTGGAGAATGCAATCCATTTTAAAGTCTGGGCTGATTGTATTTGTATACTTAAAAGCAATCACATAGTTCCTTCATTTCTATTGCAGATATTTTATTTGAACTTTCATATTTAGTTGATTCCACTTCATAATATCCAATGTGACAAAAGGACAGGCTATTATTTTTTGTCAAGTCAATGGGTTACCTTTTCAAAAGGGTTGTAATAACTTGGGAAGGTCCATTTGGAGAATACACTTGTTTTTCAAAGTTTCTGATTAGTTGCTATCAAGCTTTCAGTGATACATAATTTAATTGCTGTTGAAGTCATTTTGCATCCCTGCAACCTTCATTTAAGTCCCTACAGGCTACTATTAAATGACGACACATGTCTGTCTCTTGTATTTCATTCTTTTGCAGCTAAATCTGATATTTTTGGCCCAGTGGCACAATCTTGGACCCATGATAAATGACATCTAACTTAAGAAATCCTTATGTGCCTGAAGAATCCGACAGCCTTCCAATCATTTACACCAACCGTTTGGGGCCATTGCGTTATGGGGACTGAGTAAGTCATGTTCAGTTTATACTACTTCAAATTCTGGGAAAGTTACTTGTATTTGGCAAATAATTCTCCACAATTTCATCAGTCTTCTTGTGAAAAAAGAGAAGACAAAACTGGGTAGCATCAAAATCGGGCATGGGGATTGCAATGTACAATTAACCCGACCCGTTCAAAGTGATGCAGGTAACATGCAAAGCTTGTGCTGCCTGCTAATTATAATGATTGTGGTGTGTGCCCCAATATTGAACATATTTTTCAGTGGCTGCGCACCTCAGGGGTCCAGATTTGTGAGAGGTTAGCACCACTTAAAGCCACCCTGCACCTCTTGAACTTGAGGTGCACTTTTGATGCAACAGGGGCTGAAATTGGCTGCCGAAGAGTAGAAGATCAGGAAGAAGCTACAAAAATGGAGCAACAGACCAAAGGGAGTGACCCTAGGTCCTTGGATGTTATGCTGGAGGCTGTCATGCAGGAGATCAACAGGAGAAGAGATGTTCCTATCCCTCAGGGAACTGGGAGGTCCTCCAGTCACATACCGAAAGGGCAGTGTGAGCAGGTGGGCGTTGTGGTCAATGCCAGGAGTCTAACACAATAAACAAACAACAGCTGAAACAGCAGATGAAAACATTATGATTGTTGACAGGATAGTGGATGTTCACTAGCACGTGCTGAGCGTAGTTGCACACCAACTACACATTAAGTGAGTGGTAAACTTTGTGATTGCAGTACATCTCAGCATTGAGATATAGGGTGGGATTTTCCGCACATGCCCGCCGCCAGGATCTTCCGGTCCCGCCAGAAATCAATGGACTTCTGGCTAGCCTCGCCCACAGCGGGTTCTGCCCATGACGGGGCCGGAAAATCCTGGCCATAGTGTCCACAAAGCCACAGGTCAATGGCAGCCTGCACCATGAGGGAGCCCGCTATCCTGGCACATTTTTCCTGCTTGTCCATTATCTTCTCTCTGCACTGGAAGCCCAGTCTCCTGACATTCAGAGCCTGTGTCACCTCTCAGCAGTGGATAACAAAATGTGGGATATTTGCTATGTTATCTGTTCCAGTCTGAAAGGAACCACTTGCAAGGAAATTGAGGGCCACGGTCACCTTCACAGCCAATGGAAGCACAGTTCTCACCTGGCACTAAAGCAATAGGTTACAAGCAGTGGGAGAGTTATGTAACCACCTCCTTGATAAATCACAGACATCAAACATATTGGTCCTGGCTTAGGTGGAGGTAGGACAAGTGCTCCATGAAGACCCTAGATGAGTGAGGCCTCATTCTGAAAGCCCCCTCTTCCTACTCCCTTCCCTCTACAAGCAACTTGTATATTTTGCTGCCTTTGTCCCATTCTCTCTCTGACTGCTGCTATAAACCCCATGATTAGGTGCGCTTAGAGCCCTAGTAACTGACAGCTTCTCCATGTGGAGCATCATTCACTGCAGATTTACCCACTGCTTTCAACTCCTTTAAACACCCAGCACTTCCACAAACTCAAACAGAGCCAATGGAAAGTAATCAGCATCTATGCTGCAACTTGTTGATGATCCCTTTAATGGCATTGGTCCCTTAATGTATATTTAAGAAAGGACATTATCTAGAGCAGCAAGGTACAAAATGACATGTCTGATGTCAAATCAGCATTAGATGCTGAATGAGCTCACACTCTGCCTACACTTCATGCTTATGGCACACACATGTAATTCCCATGCTAATACCTTCACGAAGATGTCATCAGGCACAGGCAGCACCAGAAGTGAGCAGAAAAGGCAGGAATGCCATTTTGCTACTAAATTCATTGCACCAAAACTATTGTTGCTACAGCACTAAGTTTTGCATCCTGCAAGTCAGTAACTGATATAAAGCCATCAAAAATGATTTAATGTATTCATTGTGCTGAAACCACTGGCTGAGTTTTAAAAGGCTCAACAGCAGCATTTTTTTCAAATGGCTTAAAGAGCAGTTAAGATAGCCAAATATTCCAAAGCCATTAAAATGGGATCATACTGTCTCAAAGAAACCATCATTCACCATGTAAATGATCCATCTCCTGAATCATTCATAAAACATCCAGGCAATCACTTGTGTATTCAGTTGGGTGTGGAACTAGCCGTTAGATGCGATCACTTTGAACAATGAGCCCTGGCTGAGAAGGGAACTCTTCCAGCCATAATCTAATCATGTCTAAGCCAAGGACCTTGAATCAACTTCCTATGACCATGTTTGGTAACTGGTCTGTTGGTGAGAGGAGATCACATGATGAACCAACTAACCCTTTTTTATATTTTAAGAAACTGCTTCTCTCCAGGCCAGACAACAGAAGAAAGACACAGAAGGAGCAGACCCCTGAATGAATACTCTCTCTCTCTCCATCCATCCTGCAGGCTTGAGCCCTGCCAGTTGTGTGACCATCTGCAAACTGCAGTCAGTGTTTTAAGAATTTGGGGGAGGTGGTGGTGTAGTGGTGATGTCACTGGACTAGTAATCCAGAGGTGTAAAGAAATGTTCTGGGAACTCGAGTTCAAATCCCAGCACAGCAGCTGATGGAATTTAAATTCAATTAATAAATCTCGAATTAAAAAGCCAGTATCAGTAACGGTGACCATGAAACTATCAATTGTTGTAAAAACAGATCTGGTTCACTAATGCCCTTTAGGGAAGGAAATCTGCTATCCTTACACAGTCTGGCCTACATGTAACTCCAGATGCACAGCAATGTGGTTGGCTCTTAACAGCCCTCTAAAATGGCTTAGCCAGTGACATCCAAATCCCATGAAAGAATAAAAAAAATATCAACCCAGCAGCTGCTGTCTCTGGGAGAAAAGACATAAATCATCTAATAACACCTTTAAATTCTTTTAACACTGAATCCAGAAGGACCATTAAGCCCACCCTGAAACCATCCATTAATGACTTCATCAATCTACAAGATCTATACTATTGGCTTTTAATGTACTTCCAAACTATTTAACCTGTCTTCACACTTTGTAATTTCCTTGTGTGTGAACCCTTGAATGCATGTGTGTGAGAGTCAGACCATTTTATTACTTTTGTCTAGATTGAGTGTTAAGTGCAATAAATATTACTCTCTTTTCTTTAAAAACTTACAAGACAACCTGTCTAAATGTGTCTTTTACAGTCATAGCACATAAACAGTTAAACACCCACTGGATTGGCAAGCATGACCTTTTTAAAGAAAAACCCTGTTGTGGTCAAACGAGGAGTGGGAAAAGAGGGGAGCCATCCTACCCCTTCTCACCTGATCCTAACAGTAACCTTGATGATGTCCATAAAGATGTGGAGGTTTGAGAAATATTGTGTCCAGCTGTTCTGTGTTTAGATGCAAGTTGGAGTATGCTGTGTATTGTTTCTTTTTGGGAAATAAATCTAGTGTGTGCAACCTGAAAGCTGCGGAGAGACTGCTGCATAACAATCAAAGAAAAGATTGCTTCCAGTTTTCACGTAACACAACTTTTAAGTCAAAAATAAAACCCTGAAATATAAAATGATATTAAAATGACAGACTAAAACTATACGTCAGTGGATAGCTTTTAGGTTTATGCACATGATTACAGACAATGGACATACTGCAGTGTATAAGGACCTCAAGTCTATTGTATAAAAACATCAAATCATTCAGCACTAGGTAATAAAAGTATCTTTGTGCTCTTTAATATGTATTAGATTGAAATAACACTATTAGCTATTCAATCACATGAATACACATGAAGGAATATACCAATTATTGTTTTTATGTTTAGTAAAAAAATTGCTTGTCCTACTTGCAGAAAAAACTGTTTTCATTATGTGAATACAGTGAAAAGAAGTGGAAAACCAAATTTACATGAGCTGAATTTTTCCCATATAAACACACGCCAAGGGCAGAATTTTACGAGTTGGCGAGCGGGGGCAGGGCCCGCTCGTCGACGCATAAAATGACAAGCGGTGACATTGGGGGGAGCTCCCAACGTCACCATGCCCGATTTAAATTTTCAGGAAGGCGGGTGCGCAGCAAAATCAGCTGCGCGCCCACCAACCTGTCAATGGCCAAATGAGGCCATTGACAGGATCAATTAAGTAATTAAAGGACCTGCCCGTCCAACCTTAAGGTTGGCAGGCAGGCCACGAGCCCCAGCGGGCAATAGAAAAAACATGAAACCTCATCCACGGGCAGGATTAGGTTTCATGTAGGCTTTAAAAAATTTTAATAAAGATTTTGTAAAAATTATGGACGTGTCCCAACTCATGTGGCATTGTCACATGAGGGGACATGTAAGGGAAATATTATTTTTCTATTTTTGTCTTTTTTACATGTGCAGCCGATCTCCCTGAGGCTGCACTTAGCCTCAGGGAGATGAGTGCGCTCTTTCGTGCACATGCGCAAAAGAGTGCACCCTCAATTTTGGGATTCCACCCCCACCCTCACAGAGAGCGCATAGCGCTTCTGTGCGGACGTCACGCTGGGCGGGCCTTAATTGGCCCGCCCACGTAAAATGGCACCACGCCTCCAATCGGGGGCGCCAATCGGAAGCACGCCTGTATGCACCCGCCCATCAAATTCCCCTCCAATGGGGGGAAAGTTCAGCTCCACGTATCAGAAAAAATGGGCAGAATCATCCAAGATTTGCACTAAGTGTGGTAGTGCGTGTGATAAACGACGTTTTACCTACCGGCTGCAATGGCGGGTTTTTGCGCCATATCGCCCACTTCCTGGTGCCTTATTAATACATTCACGGGAAACACGTTGGATTGCTGGCGGGAAGGTACGGATTTGCCCGCAACACTTTGACATCAGCGCTTCCTCGCTCTGGGCGCCATATTTAAAGCACAGCCTACTTCATGTCTACAGACCAGGACTGCTCCAGACAACAGAAAGCAAAGGTGATGGCAGCCCTCAGATTTAGCGATGCCTCTCTAGGGTGCCTACTGGACACAGCGGAAGGCCCCCACAAACTCCTCTACTCCCACCCTGGCTGCAGGAAGTCCACCAGAGTCACCAATCCAGTCTGCGAGACAGTGGCAGCGGCGGTCAGTGCCAACAGAGCACAGAGGAGGTCAGCCATCCAGTGCAGGGAGAGGATGAATGCTCTTATCAGTTCCACCAGGGTAAGTCAACCATCTCATCACTCTCAACTCTCTCACTCTCAAACCCATCACACGTCCACAGGGATCTCACACCTCAAGGGACAACACCACTAACTCTAACACACACTCTTACATCTCCATCAGGCTGATATCCTCTCGAGCTTGCGCCCTCTTCCCATCCATGGTTCTACTCAACACACAAACATTCCATGCAGTGCCATGTATCCTGCTCACACTCTCTCCATCTGTTTTCATGCAGGAGAAGCTGTCTCACAGCAGCAGAAAGAGGTCCCAGACCGGGGGTGGAGTGGCCAACATTAGGTCCCTCACTCATTTTGAGGACTATGCATGGACTGGTGAGGATGTGGATTGTGCCTGCGGCGATGGTGAGGTCGGTAACGAACACCCACGTGAGGATCTTGAATCCCATCGTCCCTCTGCCAAAGCAGCTGTGAGTGCTCTCCCTCTCCCTCCTGCTTTTGACTCTGCTGCCATGCACTAATTATCTCTGCTTTGGTTGACAGGGAGCTCTGCCAAATGACCAACACCCTCGGCCAGCCAATCCCTCAGCTCCATCCAGGTCGTCACCTCCAGCGAAAAGCACACCTCCTCCATTGAAGAGCTGGAAATAAACAGCCTGGAAGACCCAACACAGCGCTTACCCACACCCTCCACCAGCACAGAGACACACATCTCATTGGGACTTAGATCAAGAGCAAACTCAAGTTCACAATCTGGTGGTCACTGCACAGACACGTATCCACAGGAGGAGGCAGGTTCAGCCGAGTTCCCCGGCACTCGGAAGACTGCTGGGGAAGGGGCATCTGTGAGGTCCGAGGCAGATGATCAGCCTCTGGATTTGGCCTTCCAACTAATCACAGAGAGTCAACAGAAAGAAGGGGAACATCACACAGAGCTATTAGAAGCCCTCAACAGAGTGGCACATAAGTCGGAGGAGTATGTCACCTGATCTCTGATGAAGTGGTGCCCACATGTGTGCGCATGGAGGTCTCTATGGGGAGGATGGCAGACATCATGGACACCTTGCTCCAGCAGAATGTGGAGATGTGTACAGACCCACACTCCATTGCGGTTGCCATGAGTAAGTTCCTAGAATGGCAACACGAGGGGGAAATGATGCATCTCAATGTTCCTCCTGGTGCACCTTCCCCGCAAAGAGTCAGGCTGGGGCCCTGGGGCACCCAAAGGGAGGAGGAACAGCAGCTGGACACCCCTGGGTCATCTACTCATAAATCTCAGAGGGTCTGCTCCTTCTGAGTCCCCTTTGCCTGTGACCCCCTCAACCTCATCCTCTGTCACCACAGAGGGAGCAGCTGGCCCACTGGGGGACAGCCAAAGCAAGCCAGAGCCCTCAAGGCCTTGGCTCTCCAGAGGACCCATGCCAAAGTCATCAGAGGCAACAGGGACAACCATTGCAAAGGCTGTCTCCATCCCTGCTACAGGTGTCAGGGTAGCAACAAGGCCTAGAAAAGTTAAGAAATTCTGATCACAAGTTGTTGCACGGGCGAACACATTTTGGCACTTTCAAATCTGAAAATATATTCACTTTCACTGATTAATGAGTAAAGTGACTTTCAGCTTCATTTACAGCCTTCTCAAGTCCTCCCCCTGCATATCAACCTCCCACCCCCAACTTACAGTTCAGCTGCAGGCAGCCAGACCAAGAGTGAATCTGGAGGAAGAAGTCTGTGGGTGGCAGGGCCTTTCGGAGCCTAGAGCCTCATGCAACCATTCTCCCTTGCACGTGGAGCCTTCATCCATCACAGTCATCTCACTGTCCCAAGCATTTACAATGCTGCCTGCTGGGGTTCTCTTTCAGTTGTCCATCTGTGCTGACCTGCATGTCCGCCCATGATCACACCCCCATGCAGCACCTGTGCCCGTCCAACACGAGGCTCCGCTCACTTTCGATTTGAGAAAAATGGCAATTGTCAAGTTTTTGATAAACTCCTCTATCCTTTCCCCTCACTCAGTCACCCATGTCCTTCCCCCCATCACAGTCCAACGCCCGGCATCACCTTCGACCTCCCCAGTCCGAACCCTTCTCCTTCACGAATGTCCAGGTGAACATGCATGTTCCCTACATTCTTGAAAATCCCACCCCCATCCACACTGACCTCCCCAGCCTCCTCTTTCCCACACACAGTGTGCGTGTTTGCCTCAATGTCCCCACCAACCACCCTCGCCGCCCCTTTTACCAGTACCGATGCACCCTAAACCCTCCCAGCTCCCTAGCCCCATCTCACACTCACCATTCCCTCCAACCATGCCCACCCTCAGTTTGCACCCCAGGAGGCATTGACTTCAAAGACCCCTCCCTTGCACGTTCACCTGGACATTCCACCACCCCAACACCTTCTTCCACCCTTATTCCCTCCTCCCCCCGGACACCTTCCCCCTTCTGGACTCCCTCCTCCCCCAAAGACACCTTCCCCCCTCCAGACTCCCTCTTCCCTCCCAGACATCTTCCCCCCTCCAGACTCCCTCCTCCCCCTTCAGACACTTTCCCCCCTGTACACCTTCCCCCCCCCACCCCCGCCGAGACTCCCTCCTCCCCCCAGATACCTTCACCCCTCCAGACTCCCTCCTTCCCCCCAGACACAGAGCCACCCTACCATGCCCAATGGTATGGCCTAGATACTTAACTTGCATTTTTGCAAATACACTTTTAGCCAAGTTCATCACCAAATTAGCATCTTGTAGGCGAATAAATAATTCTTCCAGATGCTCTAAATGCTCCTCCCATGTCTGACTGAAAACAATTAGATCAATATAAACTGCACAATTGCTTAGACCCGCAATTACTTTGTCAGTCTTTGAAATGTTGCAGGTGCATTCTTCATACCAAATGGCATGACTTTAAATTGATACAGTCCACTTGGCGTTACGAAAGCTGATATTTCCTTTGCTCTCTCCAGACTTCCTCCTCCCCACGGGCACCTTCCCCAACTCTGGAATCCCCCCTCCCCCCATACATCTTCCCCCCACTCCTGATTCCCTCCTCCCCACCAGACACCTTCCAACCTCCAGACTCCCTCCTCCCCCTGGACAACTTCCCCCTCCGGAATCTGTCCCATACACCTTCCTTCCCCCCTTACATCTGCCTCTCCACTCACCATTCTGCCTTGACACACCCTCCTCCCCCTGTACTCCGTCCTTCCCCAGACACGTTCCATCTCCCTCCCAACTTCACCCCACCCTGACATCTTCACTACACCCCAACCTCAACCCCCTGACACACCTGCACCCCCCTCACACATCACCCCCCCCAACCCGGTACACGTACCTCTCCACCCCACCCCCTTTGCCAATCATCCGTACCAGCCCGTAAAGTTCCGAAGCACCACCACAAACCATAGAAGATACTGTGAGCTCATGGCGAAGCCCACGAAGCTCTGAAGCCCCAGCGGAGTCAAAGCTGCTGCATGGAGACCTCCCACCTGCTGAGAGCTGCTTCACAGTGGAGCCATATGCATGAGGATCCATCCAGCATGTGGTGCACGTATTCCTCCAGGGTCGGATAGCTGTCGGGGTCCAGCATCATCTTCTCCTCGGATGTCCGCGATCTTAGCAAGACCCTAAAGATAAGTGCTGACTTCTGCATATCACGCTTGTCCAGGCGTGTTCTGGGTCGGTGTGTTTTCCAACAGTGTATCGGTAAATCAGATGTGGGGGGGCGGGGGGTGCGATTCCTGCCATTAGTGGATGCAAATTGGGTTCATGCAGGCCTCCAGCGGGATACGCAGACTGGACACCATCGGGTGATCCCGCTGCGATTTCATGCCAGTGTGCAACCGATTTCTGCTCCTCCGGCTGAATTCTCCCCCCCATCCCCCCAACCCCCCCACCCCCCACCACCCCCCCCCACCCCCACCACCCCCCGCCCACCATGTCACCCGCCATGAACAGGAGCAGACGATTCTGTCCAACTTGTTCAGTGTTATGATCAATGCAGTTGGTAAAGCGGAGTTATTTGAAAATCCCAGAGGGAAACATTAAACAACTGTCATAACCTATGATTTTAAGTTATGTTTGAGATGCGACTCTAAATTCAGGAATCAGACCATCAGTTCTTGAGGTTTTACATTAACTAAATGAAATATTTTATTAATTTACACAGGTTAAAATATATGTACACATGGCTACAAATTACTACTGTCATAACTTTTAAATTCACAAACTAATCTCCATTAAGGCAACAACAACCCATACACTTTACCAAAACACCAGGCAAAGCATTTTCACCTTACGATTTCAGAATGAGGTTCCTTCCACTGTGGAGCCAGTCGGAGGCTTTCAGCTGCCTTTTGATCTTACATTGCCTCTGCCTGCACACCCGAAAAGTACTGAAGTTATATCTACCACCACTGATTGAATTCAAATTTTCATTGTCTCACCGGCCTCTTTGAACTTTACCTTTTAACAATGAAACCCCTTTCATAATACCAATTTTATTAGTGATATTAACATATGGCTTGGTATCTGCTAGAAAGGCGTCAAGTTTTCAACCCACTTTTTGAATGCTCTATTCAAAAAATACAAATGCACGCTATCTCCCTGTTTACATCTCAAACTAGTACATCAAAACACCCAGACTAACTGGCTTTAATCCAATTAAGACACACCTGCAGACTAAACCTGTATTTTAAAAGAAAAATATTATATACATTAATAGCTTCATGACATCCCCCTCCTTATTGAAAAATGAACTGTCATAATTCTAAGACGGCTTCATTTTAATAACCTATCTCACACTATCTCCTGTACTCATTACACTATTACTTTACCAGATGCATGCATTAACATAACTATGTTCAAGTCCTTGGTATCAACAGAAATCACTCCAATTCAGTGTTCAGGTTCTTTTTAAATGTCCCATTTTCCTTTAAGCTTCAAACTCTTGATAACACATCTGCGAACAGATTTTCTCTTCCAGCAATATGTATAATATGTAGATTAAATGGTTGTAACAACAGAATCCATCTGAATAGCCTAGCACTTTTGTCACAAAATTTGTCCAAAAACATCGACGGATTATGGTCTGTATAAATGATTGTTTCTGATGAATTGTTTGCAACATAAATTTCAAAATGCTGCACTGCTAACACCAAACTCAAAGTCTCTTTTTCGATTGTTGATTATCTTCTCTGTTGTACATTCGGTTTCGGTGAAAAATATCCTATCGGTTTTTCAATTCCAGTGTAACAGTACAGCCCAAATGCCTAAATCGCTTGCGTCAATGGCCAACTTGAATTGCTTGGGTACTACCAAAACTGGTGCCGTAGTTAATACAGTTTTCAAACTATCGAATGAATTCTGACACTCCATTGAAACTTCTTGTTCTTTTTTAATAGTTCAGTCAGTGGAGCAACCACTTGACTAGAATTTGGTACAAATTTCCGGTAAAACCCACTCATGCCCAGAAATCTCAAAACTTCTCATTTTGTTGTAGGCACTGGGAAATCCATGATAGCGTTGACTTTTGCATCTCTCAGAGGCACCCTACCATGCCCAATGGTATGGCCTAGATACTTAACTTGTATTTTTGCAAATACACTTTTAACCAAATTAGCATCTTGTAGGCGAATAAATAATTCTTCCAGATGCTCTAAATGCTCCTCCCATGTCTGACTGAAAACAATTAGATCAATATAAACTGCACAATTGCTTAGACCCGCAATTACTTTGTCAGTCTTTGAAATGTTGCAGGTGCATTCTTCATACCAAATGGCATGACTTTAAATTGATACAGTCCACTTGGCGTTACGAAAGCTGATATTTCCTTTGCTCTCTCCGACAATGGTACCTGCCAATATCCTTTTAGCAAGTCCATCTTTGTGATAAATTTCGATTGTCCCACTTTCTCGATGCAATCCTCCAACCATGGTATAGGATATGAATCCACTTTTGTCACCACATTCACCTTTCGATAGTCCACACTACAGTCTGTGTGTTCCATCCAGTTTCGGTACCAGTACAACAGGTGAACTCCAGTTACTGCAACTAGACTCAATTAGATCATTTTGAAGCATGAAATCAATTTCTTCTTGTACTTGTGATAACTTTGCCAGATTTAATTTATAAGGCTGTTGCCTCACTGAAGATGACATTTCTATACATACATCATGTAAAGCTAAATGTGTCTTTCCCAACTCATTTCCACAAATAGGTTTGTGTGACTGCAATAGCTTTTCCAAATCACTTTGACGCTTGCTTGGAAGGTTACTGAATATTTTGTTTAAATTTTCAAGCTCCCCCTCATTATCCAATTTGATTAGAGGAAAATCAATTTCAGAGTCCTGCAATTCTACCTCTTTCTCATCATCCACCATCACTAACGCCTCTTTTTGTTCCCCTTCCCTGTCAAAGTACTTTTTAAGCATATTTACATGACACACCCTCTGCTTACTTCTTCTGTCTGGAGTATTTATTAAATAATTTACTTCACTCAGTTTCTTTTAAACCCTGTAAGGCCCATTAAATCTTGCATTTAAGGAATTCCCTAGTATTGGTAACAAATGAAGCTACAAATTTTAGCCTTCTTATCTGCTTTCACTTTCATCACTTGTTGTGATATCTTTAAATGTTCCCTAGGTAACTCACATGCTCTGTTCAATCTTTCCCTGAAATCTGATATATAATCCAGGAGAGTAGTTTCTGAATTTTGACCCACCAATTTCTCATGAATCAATTTCAGTGGTCCTCTTACCTCATGGCCATAAATCAGTTCAAAAGGGCTAGAACCAGCAGATGCATTAGGAGCCTCTCTAATAGGAAATAACAAGAATGGAATTCCTGTATCCCAACCCTGTGCATAATCAAGACAGTATGCTCTTATCATAGTTTTTAAAGCTTGCTGCCACCTTTCCAAAGCTCCTTGTGACTCTGAATGATAAGCTGTTGACTTAAACTGTTTTATCCCCAAACTGTTCATTACTAAAAAGGAAACTTATTATTTAAATGGAGAGAAACTTCAGGATGCTTCAGTGCAGAGGGATCTGGGTGTCCTCATGCATGAATCGCTGAAAGCTAGTATGAAGGGACAGCAGGTAATAAGGAAGGCAAATGGAATTTTGCCATTTATTGCTAAAGGAATAGAGTATAAAATTAGGGAAGTGTTGTTGCAACTGTACAAGGCATTGGTGAGAGACACCTGGAGTACTGTGCACAGATTTGGTCCCCTTACTTGAGGAAGGATGTAGTTGCATTGGAGGCGGTTCAGAGGAGGTTCATTAGATTGATTCCAGAGATGTGGGGCTTGTCTTGTGAGGAGTGATTGAGCAGTTTAGGCCTATACAGTTTAGAAGGATGAGAGGAGATCTAATTGAGGTATATAAGATGCTAAAGGGGATAGACAAAGTAGACGTGGAGTGGATGTTTCCCCTTGTGGGTCATTCTAGAACAAGAGGCCCTAGTTTTAGGCTAAGGGGTGGTAGATTTAAATCAGAGATAAGAAGGAATTACTTTTCTCATAGGGTCGTGAATCTGTGGAATTCACTACCTCAGAGTGCAGTGGATGCCAGGACGCTGAATAAATTTAAGGAGGAGATAGATTGATTTTTAATTAGTAATGGGTTGAAAGGTTATGAGGAGAGGGCGGGAAATTGGAGTTGAGGCCGAAATGAGATCAGCCATGATCGTATTGAATGGCGGAGCAGGCTCGAGGGGTTCAATTGCCTACTCCTGCTCCTAGTTCTTATGTTCTTATGTCCCTTGAACAACTGTGACATGAAATTTGACCCCTGATCTGATTGTATTTCTTTAGGTAAACCATATCTTGTAAAAGATTTAATTAACTCCTCCACAATCTTCTTAGTTGTAATATTTCTTAAAGGTATTGCTTCAGGAAACCTAGTAGACACATCCATTATTGTTAATAATACTGATTTCCACTTTTAGTCTTAGGGAGGGGTCCTACACAATCAATCATGACCCTGGTAAAAGGTTCTTCAAATGCTGGTATTGGGATTAAAGGCACCGGCTTGATCATTGCTTGTGGTTTTCCTGTTACTTGACATATATGACAGGTTCTACAGAATTTGACTACATCCCTATGCAATCCTGGCCAAAAAAATACCTCTGTATCTTTTCCTGTGTTTTCCTAATTCCTAAATGTCCCCCTATTGGAATTTCATGAGCAATCCTCAGAATCTCATTCTGATATCCTAATGGGATAACAATCTGATGCACCTCCCTCCAGCTTTCATTTGCTGAAACATGATCCGACCTCCATTTTCTCGTTAGTATATTCCCTCGAAGATAATAACATATTAAAATACATTTTCCTTCGGTTTCTGAATAAGCTTTCTGATATAACTGTTTCAATTGCAAATCATTTTTCTGTAACTCCACTAACCTCTTTGAGTTAAACACTTCAACTGAGCTGTTCTGCATTCCTTCCTCCTGAACAATGTTATCAAATACACTGCAAGCTAATTGGATTTCAACACCTTCTTCTTGCCTTTGAACTGCCTGCTTATCTTGTTCATTTTGTTATTCCCAATGGGCTTTTGATCATCTTATAACACAATCAAGAAACAATGCAGGATGTTCCTTCTGTAGCACTTCTGTTGAAAATGCTTCTACAGACTGCTCAACCAGCATAGGCATCACCCACATTTGTTATCCAGCTATATCATTACCCAGAATAAATTGAACCCCTGCAATGGGCAATTTTCTACCACTACAACTATAACCTCACCATTCCTCCATTTGCTCTTTAAATTTACCTTCCACAATGGAATAGGTTTAGCGTCTCCATAAACCCCACTTATTATCACCTTCTCCTGTAGCACTCCCTCTGAACAACAAATATCACTATCTCACAACATTACGGATTGACTGGCCCTGGTGTCTCTTAATATTTTAACATCTTTACCTACTCCACAGTGTACACATGGAAAGACTTTCCCTTCACACACAAAGTCTTTAAACAGTTCTGCAACCTGCTCCTCAGAATTCTTTTGAGTTAACTGTGAACACATTTCCACTTCTTTACCTTTTACTGATTCTCCGTTTCACCTGTACACAAACCATTGGTTTCTCCTGTGCCTGAACCTCAGAACCCACAGTACTTTTACTTCCAGAGCTTTTCAGTACCCCAATAATTCCTACAGGTTTTTCCTGCAACCTCCAACACACTGACTTCATGTGCCCCACTTTATTACAATGAAAATACCTCAATTTTCAAATGTCACTTCTACCTTTAGCACCTTCCTGTTTGTCTGAGAAAAAACTTCCTAGGAACTTCCAGCTACTCCTTCTCTTCCCTGACTACCTGCCTTTCTTTCACCTTCCCACTTTTTATCCTTTTCCAATTTGAAAGGGTGACGGAAAAAAGTTTTAGCTCTCTGAACTAACTCATAATCATCAGCTATCTCTGCTGCTTGACTTACAGAATCAACCCTCTGTTCCTCCACATGACATCTCACTACTGAAGAGGTTGAATCTTTAAATTCTTCCAAAAGAATGATTTCTCTAAGAGCTGCATATGTTGTCTCTATTTTTAACGCCCGTATCCACCGGTCAAAATTACTCTGTTTTACTCTTTCAAACTCAATATAATTTTGCCCAGGCTGCTTTCTCATATTCCTAACATTTCTGCCTGTATGCTTCAGGAACCAACCCATATGCACTCAAAATAGCCTTTATCACCACATCATAATTCACCGGCATTTCTTCTGAAAGCGAAGCATATACCTCAATCCCCCTACCTAATAACTTAGACTGTAATAATACCATCCAGTTTTCCTGTGGCCATTTCATCTGTTTAACTAGCTTCTCAAATGAAATAAAGAATGCTTCAATATTTTTTTCCTCAAACTTTGGAAGAGCTTGTGCAAATTTAAACATTTCCCCACTAGGTTCTATTCTAGAGATAAATCCTTCCTCACCTACTGAAGTCTCTTTTCTAACTGCCAACATTTTCAGTTGGAATTCTCTTTCTCTCTCTCTTTCTCTTTCCTCCTTCTCCATCTTTGCAATATCTAATTCCCTTTTAAAAACCATTTCTCTGTCCTTTGCTTCGAATTCAAGCTTTTTCATTTGCAACTGAAGTCTCACTACCTCCAGCTGTGATTCACTAGTGTCAGGTTTCACTTCCAACTGTAGATACTGTACTATACTTTTAACTATATCTGATTTCCTAGCTCCTGCAGGTAACCCCAATTGTAACTTACCCACCAACTCTGTTAACTTACTTTTGGTTATTCTCTCCAACCCAATGAGTGTTATCTCTTCTACTCCCAGACAAGTCTTAGCAATTGCCAAAGCCATCTTGCAGTCTCACCACTTCTAAGATTCCTCACCAGCTCCTGAATTCAAAATGCCACTTGTACTCGTAAGGTTTACAATTCACCAATTCACCAATTCCTAACCAATCGAGGAATTAGAAATATAATTTATCCTGGACAAGCCTCCAATTGTTATGATCGATGCAGTCGGTAAAGCGGAGTTGTTTAAAGATCCCAGCAAGGAAACATTAAACAACTGTCATAACCTATAATTTTAAGTGTTATGCTTGAGATGCGACTCTAAATTCAGGAATCAGACCATCAGTTCTTGAGGTTTTACATTAACTAAATGAAACACTTTGTTAATTTACACAGGTTAAAATATATGTACACATGACTACAAATTACTACTGTCATAACTTTTAAATTCCCAAGCTAATCTCCATTAAGACAACAACAACTCATAGACTTTACCAAAACACCAGGCAAAGCATTTTCACCTTACGATGAGGTTCTTTCCACTGTGGAGCCAGTCGGAGGCTTGCAGCTGCCTTTTGATCTTACATTGCCTCTGCCTGCACACCCGAAAAGTACTGAAGTTATACCTACCACCACTGATTGAATTCAAATTTTCATTGTCTCACTAGCCTCTTTGAACTTTACCTTTTAACAATAAAACCCCTTCCATAATACCAATTTTATAATATAAACACCTTGGTTGGTATCTGCTAGAAAGGCGTCAAGCTTTCACCCAACTTCTTGAATGCTCTATTCAAAAAATGCAAATGTACGCTATCTCCCTGTTTACATCTCAAACTAGTACATCAAAGCACCCAGACTAGCTGGCTTTAATTCAATTAAGACACACCCACAGACTAAATTTCTATTTTAAAAGAAAAATATTTTCCAAAATATTATATACAGTAATTGCTTCATGACATTCAGATTAAACTCCATTCTCTACTATTCTAATGGGATATAGACCCTTTTTGAAAAAAAAATCAATATTGCTGAACTGTACAAGAATTGATACACTTTCTTATGTCACTTACAAACCAATATCTATTCTGAGTTGGTGTTAATACTCTGCACAAACTCCCCACCACCAATTCCATCTACCTGAATTTTGCCTTTATATGCCCTTCTCTCACATATATTCATGAAGTCTCCTTTCAGAAGCATCAAAGCTATTTCTCTCAACCACTTCCTGTAGTACCAAGCTCCACATTCTAACCAGCCTCTAAGGAACTTCCTCCTTATTCCCCAACGGAACCATTTTATTTATAGCTCCTAGTATTTGGATTCTCGCACAAATGGAAACATTGGGTAGGATTTTTCAGATGGTGTGGTTCCCACGCCACAGCTGAAAAAGTTGGCGGGGCTGATATCAGCTACCCCACAGCCATGGAGTGTAAATTGGCTGGAAGCAGGACTTCCACTCCACACTCAGGAGAAAGTCCCGCCTCAGAAAGCTGCCAACTGAGCTGATAGGCCAGCAGCATCACTGGTGGCCACGGCTGGAACTGCACCTACTCCCATGAATCCAAGTACCAAGGGCCCAGGATTAAGTTAAGTACAGGGGAGCACATGGCAGGGACAGAGGAAGCGTTGAAGGGATGGGGCTCATGTTGCAAAGGCCGGTGGTTGGGGGGGAGGGGGGTTGGTGGGTGGAGGAAGCACCCGGCAGGGGCAGAACTTTGGAAGGTGCTCCAATCAAGAAAGGGGGACAATGATGGAGGCATCCTTCCCCATCCAAGGCCTAAGCAGGCTTACCTGCCGGGCTTGCCCCTCATTCCTAACCTCCTCCCACTAGCCTCAAAATTGCAGCTGAGCAGTAAGCGGCCCTTAAGTGGCCAATAATTGGGGAAAGTGGTGGACCTTGGGCTCAGTCACACCCTAAAATATTTATGACAGGTCAAGGGCGGGCCGGTGGTGGGAAGGTCACCCAGTGGATTTTATGGGCACCCCTGCCTGCATACTCACCAGTGGGAGCCAATAACATTCTGCACATTCTCTCCAAGTCTGCTTTGTCTAACCCATTCATGGCGCAAAATCATCCAGTCTCGTTGGCACTGGGCATCATTGCCGGTGTGAGGGGACTATACGGCAAGAAGGCCAAAAATTAGTTTTACGCCGTCGTGAAACCAGTTTGCAATTGTCCGCTGCATCCGTCAGTAGCGGGCCGTGTTTCCCACCACTGCATGCTGAGAACCTAATTTCAATATTTTAGTATCTCATTATAAGCCCTACTCACCGGAATCATCCCCCCCAAATTTAGCGCCCACATCAGCATGCTGGCGCTATCACCTCAGCCTGAAGGTGGGTGGACTCCTCCATCATACCTTGCAATCTGAGGAGTGCAGCGGACATCCCTTCCTGATGTTCCTGTGATTGTCCTAGCAGCTCCACCAACTGATTGAGGACCGAGTCCAGTGGCTCATCATCTGACTCAGACTCAGAAGATTCCTTGCCTCCAGAGTCCTCCGAGTGCCAGCAACCAAGGAAGTCCCTGCCTCCGCCTACTGTGGAACAGAATGTGTGGTGTGCTCACCAGATTGTGATCCTGAGGCTACTCTACATCTAGGTCCCACCGAGGTGTGTGCTGCTGCACTGGTGGAGAATGTGGGTGAGCGCTGTGGCAGGTCTTCAATGGTGCTGCCCTCAGGGCCCTCATCCGAGGTACTCTTGGCGCTGGGGTCAGGGTCAAGGTTGCCTGAGGACGATGTGTCAGGTGTGCCTAGGACAGAAAGTGGAGATTATTAGTGCTTGGCAGCCACGTTGAACACAGAACAGTGGGCTCAGGATTGTGCTGAGAGAGGGATGATGTAGTGCAGGATCATCACGTGGATGTTCGCCACCAACCTAAGGAACAGTCCATATCCTCTCCAGTCAGGTCCAACACACGACTCAAATGGAGTTGGGGCCTTGATGTCTGTTACTCCGCCCCCAGTCTGTGACCTCTCCCAGTGATTGTGCTCAATCTTGTCCTGCACAAAGAGAGATGGAGAGAGTGTGAGCAAGGCACATGCAGGCCAAATGAGAAGGATACCAGGCAAGTGTGTGTGCTGAGTGGAGCCATGGACGGGGTGAGGAGGCTATCTCCAGGCCAGATGGAGAATTGAGGGTGCGTGTGAGAGAGTGAGTGTTGACTTGAGTGGGCAGTGAGTGAGATGCCAGTGAATGTGTGATGGGCTTGTGACTGGGTGAGTTGAGATGAGATGGTTGACTTACCCTGACGGCACGGTTGAGATGATTCATCCGTTTTCTGCACTGGATGGCCGACCTCTTGTGTGCAGCATTGGCACTGATCATCTCTGTCACTGCCTCCCAAGCCGGAGTGGTGAGACTGATGGGCCTTCTGCAGCCAGAGTGAGGGAAGAGGACATCGCGGTGGGCCTCCACGGCGTCCAGAAGGCATCCCAGGGATGCGTCACTGAATCGGGGGTCTACACTCTTTTTAGCTTTTGGGGCCATGTCTTCACTGGAACTGTTCTGGGCCGCAAGCATCAAGAAGTGTGTGAACGGCTACATTTTAAATATGGCACCCAGTGTGAGGAAGCGGTGAGGTAATGGCATGGCAGGCCGCCCGCCAGCAATCCAGCGTGTTTCCCGTGACTGCATAATTTATGAGGCGGGAAGGGAATGATATTGTGCGAAAACCTGCTAAAATATCTTTTTTCATGCCCGTCACCGCACTTAGTGCAATTCTGGGACGGTTCTGCCATAATTTTGAAAACCTTGATCAGGTCACTTCTAAGTCTTATCTCTTCTAAAAAAAGAATGCCCCAACCTGTTTAATCTTTCCCGATGACGAGCATCTCTCACATCGGGTACCAACCTTTTAAATTTTTTTAAAATTTTCTCCAGTGCTCCTATGTCCTTTTCATAGTATGGAGACCAGGACTATGCACAATAATCTCAAGCAACCTGATCAGTTAACACAAACTCACTAGTTTTGAATTCTATATCCCTAGAAATAAATCCCAATGTTTTGTTAGCATGTTTAATTGCTTTGCTGATCTGCAAAGCTGCTTTAAATGATTTGTTTACCTGTACCCTAGATCCCTTTGCTTTTCTACCCCATTTAGTTTTACTTTTGAAAGGTGTAGGTGATGAGGCTGTTTTTCCCTTTCAAAGTGCATCCCCTCATATTTATCAATGTTAAAGTTCATTTGCCGTATAACAGCCCAGTCTGCGAATTTTCTAATGTCTTCTTGCAGTGTGTTACATTCTTCTTCAGTGTTAGCGTATGCACCCCCGTTTGGCATTATCTGCAAATTTTGGATATTGATTTACTTGCTCCTAATTCCAAAGTATTGATGAACATTATGCACTGATCCTTGTGCACCACCAATTTCTACCTTCTTCCAATCTGAGTAACTATCCTTTACCTCCACTCTTTCCTTTCTATTTTTTTTTTGGCCAATTTGCCAACCATTCAACTATTTGTCCCCTGACTTTACATGCATCTAACCTTTATTATGAGCCTATGTTAGCCATGGCTCAGCCGGCAGCACTCTTGCCTTTGAGTAAGAAAATTGTGGGTTCATACCAGAGGCTTGAACACATAATCCAGACTGGCATTCCTGGCGCACTGCTGAGAGAGTGCTGTGCTGTCTGAGGCACCATCTTTTGGATACAACATTAAACCAAGTCTCATCTACTCTCTCAGGTGGGCATAAAAGATCCCATGGCATTACTTGAAAAACGAGGAGAGTTATCCCCGGTGTCCTAGCCTCTCAATCAGCATTGCAAAATATAGTTTATTATCACATTGCTGCTTGTGGGAGCTTTCTGTACACAGGTTGACTGCTGTGTTTCCTATATTTCAACAATGACTAAGCTTCAAAAGTACTTCATTGCATGTGTAGCTCTTTGGAGTATCAATGGTCATGAAAAGTCTTTCTCTTTCACTGTATGGTATATTATCAAAGGCCTTTTGATATCTGTTATCTCTTTAAAGAGTCCTATCATGTTAATGAATTACCCTTTTGAAATCCATGCTGACTATTTTATATTATATTTTCTGTCACTAGATGCTCTTCCATCATTTCTTTTAGTATCTTTCATATCCCATATCATTCCTGCCACTGCCACTAAGATGGCTGGACTATAGTTCCAGTTTTGTCTCATCTCCCTTTTTGTACACAGGAACAACATTAGCTGCCTCAGTGCTCTGGCACTGCCCCCTCTTCTATGAAACTTTTATCTACTTTATTATGTCTATATATAACATACATACACAAATACACATATATATATAGATAACATTTAAATGCGTGCTTCTGCTATCTCCTCCCTAGTTTTCGAGTGCATGGGCTGGGATTTTATCCTCTTTAATTTTGCTAGTTTGTCAATTATTTTCTCTTTCCATCCCAGCTGTGTGAATCTTTTTAAGCTGTTATTTTGTCATCTTCTTTCATAAAAACTGAATTGAAGCTGTTATTCAATACTTCTGCCATTTCTCTATCATTACCTGTGTTATCTTGTTTATTCTTTAGTGGCACCATCCCTACTTTAATTTTCCTTTTGTATCTATAGAACACTATTTTTTGTTTTTATATCTCTTGATAATTTGATTTTGTAATTCTTCTTTGCTTTCCTGTTGGTTTTAATTCTTCTAAGAGATTCATATTTCCCTTGGTCATCTTTTCCTTCAGTATATAAGTACTTCTATTTGTCTTTTATTTTAAACTCAATTTTCCCTTTGCTTCTTTATTTATCCAAGCGTGCCCCACAATTAGCTTTCTTGTTTTTGGCTTTTGGTGAAATATATTTCTCTTGAACTCACTTGATTACCCTTTTTAAAGATTTCCCAGGTCTCCCATGATTATTATTCGATACCTGCTACTCACTTCATAAATTTGCCTCCAATTCCCTCTCACCATTTGGTGGCCTATTAGGGTTGTGAGTCCTTTACCTTTTAACTCACCTATGTGAATTCTGTATCTGTCTTACCCCCCAGTACATCTTTTTATTCTATTCTCATTATGTTATCTTTAACTGGTACAGCTACTCCACACCAGCCCCCCATCCCCCACTCCACCCCTCTATTCCTTTGAAATGTGTTATATCCTGCATTTAGTTGCTAATCTAGTTCTCTGTGTTACCACGTTTTCACCATGATCTGAAATGCAGACTTCAAAAAGTCCTCTTCGATATTGGCAAAATGTAAAGGCTGTGCCCACTTCTTCAAATAAATTTTAGAAACATGAATAAAATGTAATTAATTTTATAGAGTTATTTAATAGATCACAGATGGTAATTCTTCCAACTGAAAACACACTGTCAGAATAAACTGGTTTCCTCCAAATGAAAAAAGTAAGTCATTTTTAATAATGTCCAATAATCCTTTCTTTAGGTCTCTGTGGGACGAATTTTATTACCTTATTAACTGTGAAAATGATCCAGGTGTATCAAAGGATCTTGCTTTGATATACAGTCGAGTGTAATTTAAGCTGAGGCAAGTCAGAAAATGCCAGGTTAAACAGTGGTTTAGTGTGTCAACAACTCCTACCCACTGTACTGCCGTCTTTCCCATCACCATAACTTCTTTGCCAGTGAACCAAGCAACTGTTGAAGAGCTGCCACCTGTGGTTTGAGCCACTCAGGAAAGGCACACGCTGTTCGTCTCTGATTCTAATTTAATATCTGAAATTATCAGTTGTTGCTGTGGCTCTAACAGCCGGCAATAGCCTGGAAGCTGAGACCGAGCTTTAGCCCGGTGGTAGCATTCTCACCTTGAGTCAGAAGGAAGAGGGATTGAATGCCACTCCTGACAATCACCACGAGCAGAGACAACCTCTGTCCCTGAATTTGGGGCAGCCGGAAACCTGCTGGCGTGAGTGTCCCCCCCCCTCCACTCCTCCTCCTCACGAGGGCTGTGGGAGCCCTTAACACTTTCCCACCGTGTAAGAATAGCCACCCTACTGACTAGTTTTTTTTTAATGGGTTATGGCCATGGGAGGAGCATTCATGCCGCAACCAGTCAAACCATTAATCAATCAAGGAATCCTTGCATGACTTTACATTATATTAATATATGTAAACAACCACCGTGACAGCCCATGCAATACAGTAAAGAGCATTATATGCATTATTTTCTGGCAAGAAAGTGAAATGCAACAAAGAAAACATGGTACGAACCAATTCTATGTAAAGAGGCATGTTCTTTGGGTGGCTGTAGGTCGTCATTTTGGTTTGCAGGTTCATTCACTCTGTGGATCACTGTAGGTGTTTAGAAAAAGAAGAGTTTGTATTTAAACAGTGTATTTTACAACTTGAGAACATCACAAAGAGCTTCATAGCCAATAAAGAACTTTTGCAGTGCAGTGACTGTAGGAAAATACAGTAACAAGGCCCACAAAAAGCAATGGGCTAAATGACTAGATCACGCCTTTTTGTGATATTGGCCAAGGGATGAAAACAAGCAAAAATGTAGCATAACAATTTGTATTTTTAAAAATTAATAGCTGAATCAACATTAATATACAGAACAAAAACAGAATTACCTGGAAAAACTCAGCAGGTCTGGCAGCATCGGCGGAGAAGAAATCAGTTAACGTTTCGAGCCTTCATGGCCCTTCGGCAGAACTGAAGCATAGTTAGAAGAAGGGAGAAATATAAATTGGTTTAAGGTGGGTGGTGTGGGTGGTGTGGGGGGGTGGGGGGGGAGAGAGAGAGAGAGAGAGAGACATTGAGGGTGTGGTGATTGTGGAGATGAGCAGATAATCAAAAGATGTCACAGACAAAAGGGTCAAAGAGGTGTTTTGTCTGAGAAAAGTGCTAATTAAGAATAGAAGACAGGATATTCAAAGTACAGCTCTAGTGGGGGTGGGGTGGAAAGGCTAACAAGGTTTTAGTTTTAGATTTAAAAATAATGGAAATAGGTGGGGAAAGAAGAATCTATATAAATTATTGAAAAAAAGCGGGGGGGGGGGCAAGAAAGGGGGTGGGGATGGGGGGAGGGGGAGTTTAAGATCTAAAGTTGTTGAATTCAATATTCAGCCCGGAAGGCTGTAAAGTGCCTAGTCGGAAGATGAGGTGCTGTTCCTCCAGTTTGCGTTGGGCTTCACTGGAACAATGCAGCAAGCCAAGGACAGACATGTGGTCAAGAGAACAGGGTGGAGTGTTAAAATGGCAAGCGACAGGGAGGTTTGGGTCTTTCTTGCGGACAGACCGCAGGTGTTCCGCAAAACGGTCGCCCAGTTTGCGTTTGGTCTCTCCAATGTAGAGGAGACCGCATTGGGAGCAACGAATGCAGTAGACTAAGTTAGGGGAAATGCAAGTGAAATGCTGCTTCACTTGAAAGGAGTGTTTGGGCCCTTGGACGGTGAGGAGAGAGGAAGTGAAGGGGCAGGTGTTGCATCTTCTGCGTGGGCATGGGGAGGTGCCATAAGTGGGGGTTGAGGAGTAGGGGGTGATGGAGGAGTGGACCAGGGTGTCCCGGAGGGAACGATCCCTACGGAATGCCGTCAGGGGGGGTGAAGGGAAGATGTGTTTGGTGGTGGCATCATGCTGGAGTTGGCGGAAATGGCGGAGGATGATCCTTTGAATGCGGAGGCTGGTGGGGTGATAAGTGAGGACAAGGGGGACCCTATCATGTTTCTGGGAAGGAGGAGAAGGCGTGAGGGAGGATGCTTTCATGTAAAAAATCATCACTTTACTCGGGAAAAGATAGACACAATACAAGTGAAGAACAATCTGATGCACAGTCAAACTGATAGGCCTTTAGGTTACTTCTAAATGTAGGGACAGAGGCCGGCTGACAAGATGTGTGCGTAAGAGTAACAACTAAATACCAAGTCAAGTCAAGCCTCTTAGCTGGGAGCCCAGAAATCTATTAGCCTGTTGAAACATCTGAACCCTAGGGAAAACAATCCTTAGCGCTCTGATCTATGCTGTCAATTTCACAATGTTTATTTACATAGGATACAGAAGTTTGAATTGCTTGCAGTTTCTGCTATTGGTGCTTCAAAGGGCCTGGATGATTGACATTTTTATTAGCCTGTAGTTAAGTAAATGGAAAGTTACCAATGAATGACTTTTTTTAAAAACTCCTTTTTTTACACATGCTCCTATCACTATAGGGTCCATTGCTACTGTACAGAGTATGAATATGGAATAAATATGGAAGTGCCATAGCTTGGCATGGGGTCATGAGGGGCTTACCTCTCAAAAGGTTCCCTCATGCAAACTATGGTCCACAACTCCTCTGAGGTGTCATGAACCATGACTCTTTAAAAAAACTGGCCCGACTACATGAAAATTGTAGAGGACTAGGACATGCCTATCTCTGCAATGGAGCCAGCCAGATTGGGAGCGCAGGGTGCGGGCTTATGACCTGAATCAGCACGCACTGTTAAAAGGCACTCCCAAAAATTGGAAACCCTGGGAATGGGATCAGGGATCTTGGAATTGGGACCTGCCTGCCATTTTTGAAGGACTCCCAATTCACATGACTCTGTGAATATCCAGCCCAATGTCTCAGAGATGGTGATCTTGATGACAAAAACTTGGAGTAGAAAGGTCAGCCTGGGGTCAAACTCATATCTGGCTGAGGTGACGCAGCGTCAGGTTCAATAGAATGAGCAGCAGGGACAAATAGATGCTAATGAGAGGCAAGTCAGGTGGTTCCAGTTCTTCAAGACGGAGGTGTAGGAAGGTCTGAACATATCCGGAACTTGAATGTCAGCCAGACATTACAGTAACAATAAGCAGTAAAACAAAAGCAAAATAGTGCAAATGCTGGAAATCTGAAATAAAAACAAAAAATGTTGGAAGTACTCAGCAGGTCAGACAGCATCTGTGGAAAGAGAAACAGAGTTAATGTTTTAGGTTGAAATTAGGTCACAGACCTGAATTGTTAACACTTCTATCTCCACAGATGCTGCCTGGCCTGCTATATATTTCTAGCATTTTCTGCTTCGGTTTTTATTCTTGTTTATAGTGATGCCCTGGAATCAACTCCAGTGTTGTCAACAAAGATAGCAGTTGGCCATGGTCTGTAAAAAGTGATCCCATGTTTACAGGCAACTATACCAATCTTGCAACACGTAGGCAGTGGATAGCATGGGAACCAAGAATGACAAGGGACGTACTGGAGGCATCCGTACAGAATGGATGCAGGAAGCATTTGAGGAGATGTAATGGCTGCATTATTGTACCAGGTAAGAGCTGAGAAAGGAGATAGCAGAGAAACTGAGGTAGGCCTTGGAGAAGAGACAGATACAACGTATTTAAGTTTCTTTGGCTCTCTCCAATTTAATATTCTGACGTTCAGGAATAAAATTTACAGAATTATTACTGAAGATGACAAATGAGAGAAAACATTTGTGTTTTCAAAGATTTTAAAAACTGAAAAGTCAGCATTGAAAGGTTAAGTGCATCTGTCATAGACAAAAGTTGTTTAAGCATGTGTACGTTTTATATGTAATGTAAACAGAAAATTGTAATTATATAGAGAGTTCATTTTCTATAATAGTTATGGCTCTACATGTTAAGCTATCTCTTTTTATTTTGTTTATCTGGCTGTCAAAATTTGCTGCCGTTCAAAATTTTGAGGATTGTTTCCAACCCAACAGTGCCAATAAGAAAGACACATGTGTTAGTGTGTGGCGTGGGCTCCACCTGGTGGTGTGTGGGTGAATATTTGAGGTTGTTGGTCATTTGAAGAGTTATCTTCTCTATGGGGAGGATCTTCCGGTCAGTGAGCGGGGGCGGGGGCGGGGCCCGCTTGCCGACACGTAAAATGACGTGGGATGATGTCGGGTGGAATTCCCGGGGTCACCCCGTGTCATTTCCATTTTCAGGTCGGCGGGGGCGCAGCCGAATCAGATGCACACCCGCCGACCTGTCAACGGCCCATTGAGGCCATTTAAAAAGTAATTATCATTAATGGACCTGCCCATCCAACCTTAAGGTTGGCGGGCGGGCCGGGAGCCCTGGCGGGCTTAAGGAAAAGCATGAAACCTCATCCGCAGGCGGGATGAGGTTTCCTGAGGGTTTTTAAATATTTAATAAAGCTTTCAGTAAAAGTGATGGACACGTCCCAACTCATGTGACAGCGTCGCATGAGGGGACATGTCAGGGAAATCTTGCTATCATTTGTTTAACATTTTTAATTTGGAGCCGATCTTCCTGAGGCAGCACTTAGCCTCAGGGAGATCAGTGCGCTCTTCCCACTCCCAGCTGAGGGAATCCCCCCACACCCGCACATGGAGAATTGGCCCACCTACATAAAACGGCAGGGCGCCCCCAGAGGTGCGCGCCTGCCCGCGCTTGCTCCTGCACTTCTGCCCCCCCCCCAACAATGGGGGCAACATTCTTCCCTATGTGCTCACTAACTGCTATCATTAATTAGAATACATTATGTCTTACTCACTTAAATCAATTAACAGATACACTGGGATTGATATTTTTAAATCTAGTCTGGGTTTTCTAAATTGAATTAATTTCTGGCTCACAGGTGTGATATTTGACTTTGTTGAGCTGACCATTGTAGTATAGAGACCAGCCAATGAAGAGAGTTCCCCCATTTCCAATAATTCAAGGGGTGAGTTTACTGTTGTCTACACTAGCGATGGCAGCGCAGTCCAAGCAGAATCATTCAATCCGACCCAGAAAAAGGGGAATTTTAAACACAATTAGGCTACAGGCAAAACCACCAACATTCTTATTTTCCATGATCTTTTATGATGGTTCAATTGAACAATGATTAATTATTAATAGGCCTTTGACAATCTAAATGACGCGCGGTGACGTTGGGACACACACCTGACGTCACCCTGTGTCATTTTACACGTCAGCAAGTGGGCCCCATCCCTGCTCGCTGACCGGAAAATTCTTCCCTATGACTTATAACTTACCTTGGTTGCTGAGGCCAATTGCAAAAATGTTGTTCAATGTGATTGGGATAAATCTTCTGTGAACCAGCACAGGACAACATAATAGAATGTTTTTTCCCTGTCTATTTGTTTTTACTGTTGCCTTATCGGAGGTGTAACTGGGTCCCAGATTAATTAGGGGTTTTAGGAGTTATTATAGTAGTAATTTATAGACCTATGTATGTGCTTGAAATCTTTTCTTTTGTTAATAAATGTTTAATTTAGTTTTCTAAAAAACCTCTAATGTCGTGGTAGTCTTATTACTTCTGAATTCAAGGCATGCATCTCAAAATAAAATACAAATTGCAGAACAGTTATGACCGCGCAATCCAAGCTTCCCACGTGGGTTTGATCCGCCTGGCACACATTATCTGCCACATCTTAACAGGAGTAAAGAGCAGGTGGTGAGGCGACAGACAAACAATCCTGAAGGCAAATTTCAGAGAAACATAAAAATAATACAGCTGTGAGTTAATTGGTAGCACTCTTGCCTCTGAGTCAGAAGGTTTTGGATTCAACTCCTACTCCAGGACTTGAGCACAAAAATCAAGATGATACCCCAGTGCAATACTGAAGGAGTGCTGAACAGTTGGAGGTGCTCAGATGAGAGATTAAACTGAGCCTGGTGCACCCTCAGTATGTGAAAGATCCCATGGCACTATTTCAAATAAGAGCAGGGGCGTTATCTCTGGTGTTCTGGTCAATATTTATTCTTCAATTGACATCATGGAAAGAGATTATCAGGTCACTAACAAATTGCTGTTTATAGGAGATTGTGTGGACAAACTTGGTCACTTTTCCTTTACACCAATGATGAGACTTCAGAAGCACTTCATTGGCTGCAAAGCACTTGGGGCATTCAGTGGTCCTGGTGGATTTCTTTTGACCAGAGAACATAAAGGGAAGGACTAAGAGATATTCAAACTTATGAGAGGTTTTGCTAGGGCAAGGAGGGAGAAACTGTTTCCTCTGGCAAGCAGTTCATTAACCAGAGGTCATAGATTTTAAATAATTGGCAAAAGTAGAGAAGAATTTTTTTTCATGAAGTGTTAAGATCTGGAATGCAGCACCTGAAAGGGCGCTGAAAGCAAATTCCATAGCAAATCTCAAAAGGTAATTGGACAGGTACTTGAAGAGGACTAATTTGCAAGGTTGTGTGGGGAGAAAGGCTGAGGCGTGGGATTAAATTGGACATCTCTTTCAAAAAGCTGGCACGGGCACAGTCAAAAAATGGCCTCTTTCTGTGCAGTAAGATTCAATGATTGCTGGGCATTATTTTCCCCTATTCTAATCTAGCTAATGTCCAATCCAATTGTTGGTGTAAAATATAAACTTAGATCTACCTCAAGACAAAATGTGACCATTTTTCTTATATATTCCTCTACCTTTAAAACATAGGCCTGAGTTTCATTGCTTGGCGTGCACACGAAGTCGGCGGGCCCGGAAGCGGATGTAGAATCCGCTCCCGGGCGAGATCGTGTTCTCAACGCGATTTCACGTTAAGGCCCGCCCAGCATGATACACGTCTTCCGGTTGGCCTGACAGTGCAGCGAGGCTAGGAACGAGTCGGACGCCAGGTCCAATGGTATCCCCCAGGACTTTGGTAACTTCAATTAAACTTCCAGTGGAAAAACAGATAGGTCTTGCAACAAGGAATTGAATTTGATGTTAATACTGCGGCTTTTCACCTATGAACTGATCCTGACTGAAACCTTCACTGACTCAACGTATTTGTATATAGTAGCTCTGAAATATGCCTTGAAAATCTACAAGTCCTGCCCAGTATCTGCCACTAATGCAACTAAACTTTGTGGCAGCAGTTTGGAAGCTATGGGTGGAAGGTGGGGGGAAAGAGTTGGGGCAGGGGTTCCCTTCATCTACTTACATCAGTGAAGGAAAAGAAAATTAAGAATAAGCAGCTCCCCAGCACCTTTCATGATCTCAGGAAGTCCCAGAATGCCTCACCGTTTATAGCAGTGACCACACTTGAAAAGTATAAAGAATGTGCTGGCCAGCCAATTTGCACACAGCAAGCTCCCTCAGCAAGGTTAGGTCCTTTACATACATCTGAGAGGGTAGGCATGGTCTCAGATTAACATTTCACCTGAATACTGGCACCACAGACAGTGCAGCACTCTCTCAGGACTGTAAGCCCATGTGTTCAACTCTCTGGAGTGGGACTTGATCCCATAACCGACTGAACTCCAGAGAGCAGAATGCCCCAATGTGGCCGGCACCCATGCTATCCAGGTTCCACCCAGTCTACCTGCTATTGCAGTGGCTCTGGACTGCCCGGCTGAGGTGGCACAACTGGGGCTAGTGGCCTTGGTGGGTGGGGTGGGGGGGTTGCTGCTGGGGGCTGCAAACGAAGTGCGGTTGTTCCTTTTTGTAGGGGAATCCTTTTTAAAAACTTTTTAAATATGCAGGGATCTGGTCATATTCCACATCTACCGCTGGGTCAGTTGGGACACCTCCGATGTCAAACCTGAAGCACCTGTATACAGGGCCATGGGGAGTCTGGTGTTCAGAGAGCCCCTACCCTCAGCTCGACCCCCACACTCCCTCCCCATATAATTATAGTGGCAATATGCCAAATGCTCATGGATTTTCAAGGCCAATATATTTTGTAAACGTCAATGTTGCCCATGGTTTGTACAGACTGATCTATTTTGTTAGAACTTTAACACAGGTTTATAGGTGAATCAGCTTAGAAAGCTAGCGCAATCAGAAGGAAATCTGGCAAAACTCAGAAATATGACGGCAGTAAAATCACAAAAAAATTGAAAGTGCCTGTGGACCGGGGGCCTTTTATCCCACCCATGGATGACAAATTGATAAAAATGTAACACCCGCCTGCCCTTTTTGCCTGCGCAAAATCACACAGGTAACCTAAAATCTGTGGTAATAGACTTTCTAATTACCTCAATTGGCCCTTTAATTGTCAGCAGGCACAGCTCCAAGTCCTGCACGAGCCCACCAACCTCAATATTGCTCATGTGCGCAGTGACATCGGGATGCACGCCCAACATCATCTTGCACAATTTTGGGTTGGGCACACACCCAAACGGAGCACCGTAAAATTCTGGCCATAAAATTTGAAACCAAGGCTGGAGTTTGACCCATCCTCAGGCAGAGGGGAAAATTCCACCTCAACAAATAACCCATTGGAGAAATTTTCGACACAGCAAATATCCCAATGGGAAAAATTCCAGTGTATCTTTAGAGCTAACATCAGGTTGTGGGAACAAATGTAGAGGAAATGTAGATATTGTCATACTGAGTACAAAATTAGAAAGCCAACTGCAGTTTGTTACTGAGAGAAATGCAATGGGTTAGGGTACTGATTTGTGCAAACATGTGCTGAAAAAAGTCAAAAAAACAGGGACCCCAAAAAAAAGTGTGGAGGTCATGTTGCATACTTTTCCTGTGCCCATGGACCGAAAACCAGGCAGCATGCCAACTTGTAACTACCTGCCCACTGGAATGTTTTCCTGTATACAACCAACACTAACCAGACCATTCATTGGCTGCAGCACTGGATCCTAACACCAAGGGCAGAATTTTGCCCTTGATGGGTGGCCGGGCAGCCGATCGCTGCTGCCAAAACAGGCCTCGTCGCCATTTTAAGTGGCCGGGCCAGCTAAGGGCCGCCCAGCGTGTCGCCCAACAGGAAGTGCTATGCACTTCCTGTGCGGGCGGGGGGGGGGGATTCCCCAACTGCCAGAATGCGCTCTTCCGTGCATGCGCGGGAAAGAGCGCACATCTCCCTGGGGCAAAGTACTGTCTCAGGGAGATCGCTGAAATTCTGTGAAACTCTAAAAATAGAAAAATTAAAAAATCATTAACATGTCCCCCTCATGTGGAAATGTTAGTAAAGAACACAAACACTTTACTAAAAGTTTTTAAATCCGATATCAAACCTCATCCCGCCACTGGACCCGAAGTTCGCACGGGCCCCTCAAAATCCTGGTCGATTGGAGAGTTAATGGCCTTAACAAGACTTTTAATTAATGGTTGCATAGCGCGCCCGCCAACCGAAATATCGCGATGCCGCGCACTGACGTCGGGACGCTCGCGCAACATCAGGGCGCGACATTTTAAGCGCTGGCATGGAGAGTCTGCCACCCGCACACCAGCCAGAAGATACTGCCCCAAGCCAACCTACACTAAATCATGTTTAACTAATTTGATTGATTTTTTTTGATTGAAGTAACAGAGAGGGTTGATGAGGGTCATGATGTGGAATACATGGACTTCCAAAAGCCATTTGATAAAGTGCCACACACTAGGCTTGTCAGCAAAGCTGGACCCCATGGAATCAAAGGTACAGTGGCAGCATGAATACAAAATTGGCTGATTGACAGGAAACAGAGAGAAATGGTGAACAGTTGTTTTTCAGACTGGAGGAAGGTATATGGTGGGGTTTCCCAAGGGTCAGTAATAGGACCCACTTTTTTCTTGATAGATATTAATTACTTAAACTTGGGTGTACAGGGCACAAAACTTCAAAGTATTGTGAACTGAGAGGAAGGTACTGATAGACTTCAAGAGGACCTGCACAGGCTGGTAAAATGGGTAAACATGTGGTCAATTTGGTAGGAAAAATAAGGCAAGGCCATATAATTTAAAGGGTACAATTCTAAAGCGGGTGCAGGATCTGAGGAACCTGGGGACATATATGTACACATCGTTGAAGATGGCAGGGCTGGTTGAGAATAGAGAATATGGAAATATGAAGAGCAGGCAGGAAAGTGAAGGTGAAGCCCAACATCAGCCATGATCATACTGAATGGTAGAGCAGGCTCAGTAGGCCATATTGTCTTCCCCTGGTCCTATTTATTAAGTTCTTACCTTCTTATGAGAACTGGCACTGACACAATGGGCTGAATGTCCTCCTTCTGTGCTGTAACCATTCTATGATTGCATTGTTAAATGTCATATTCTACCAACTGCACCACGAACTGAGCCACTGTTCAATTCCCCACAACCCCTTAACTTAACCACCAAATAATCTCTAACAATCAGGATTCATACAAGAAGAGCAGACATACATGACTGAAATATTGGTGATCCATGGCGGAGCAAAGGAAGTAAGGAAGGAAAGAAACTTAGCATCTTCACTCATTCACTCTCTCTGTTATAGGGGTATAAACAATTGTTAGCAATTGTCTTTTCTCTCAGCAAAACATGACTGAGGTAATTGGTTGACTTCAAACTTTAACTAGCATTCTACTTTTAAAAAATGAACTATCATTAATATGGAGAGGCTCTCTCCCTTTCTCAGATTAATACAATTACAATTATAGAATAGAAAACACAGGGGACAACAGGTGTGGAAATAGAATATTATTTTTCCTCCCTCTCATGCAAACAAATACAGCTGCATAACCTCTCAAAAATACAGTCAACCTAAATTTCACCTTAGTAAAGATTTTGGAATTTACTCTCTTGACAAAATTATTTGAAGAAATACTACTAAATAGAAACTGCCAGAATCTAAAGAATAATTGCATCAGTGCAGCTGACGGCATGGTAATGTTGTATCCTGGGAAATCAGGCACACAGCGGAAGCTCAAGGAGTTAGATTGGAGAAGTTAGAACTGTTTTCCTTGGAGAACAGAAGGTTGAGAGGAGATTTGATAGAAGTATTCAAAATTGTGAGGGGTCTGGATAGACTAGTAAGGGAGAAACTATATTCCACCCATGAAAGGACCAAGAACAAGAGGGCATAGATTTAAAGGGCAAAAGATATGAGAAAAGTACAAAGAGTGGTTAGGGTCAGGAATGCACTGCTTAAGAGTGTGGTGGAGGCTGGTTCAATCAAAGCATTGAAAGGGGAATTAGATTGTTATCTGAAAAGGAAGAATGTGCAGGGTTACAGATAGAAGGCAGGGGCACTAATTAAACTGTTCATTCAGAAATCCAGTGCAGACACGATAGGCTGAATGGTCTCCTTCTGCGCTGTAACAATTCTGTGACTCCATGTCTCCCAATACACCTCACAATCAAATTTGCACACAAAAATATGTTATGAGGAGATGATGGCATAGTGGTAATGTCAGTGAACTAGTAATCCAGAAAGGCTCAGGCTAATGCTCTGGGGACATGAGTTCAAATCTCATCACGGCAGCTGGTGGAATTTAAATTCAACTGATAATTCTGGAATTGGAAACTAGTCTCAGTAATGGTGGCCATAAAACTAACATTGATTGACATAAAAATCCACCTGGCTACCTTGTAGGGAAGGAAATCTGCTGTCCTTACCTAGTCTGGCCTACAAGTGACTCCAGACCCACAGCAATGTGGTTGACTCTTAACTGCCCTCTGAAATGGCCTAGCATGCCACTCAATTCAAGGGCCATTGGGGATGGGTGACAAATGCTGGCCTTGCCTGTGATGCCCACATCCCATTAAAAAAAATGCCAATTTCAAGCCAAGGGCAAGGCCCTCCATTAAAACAAAGCGCTTTACTGAAGGTATTAAACAACACAAAGACCATTCAATGGATAAATATGGTCATGCTGTTGTGAAATATGTAATTTTAGACTTCTTTTAATTTGTTTATGCTCTTATTTTGGAGGCTTGAAATGTCAGTTATTGATGACAGGAGAAAAGAAATTGGAAAAAGCATTTTAAGTGATTATTTTTTATAAATAATCCAGTGGACAGAATGTGCAGCCACAAGGTGCTATAATCTTTCTGAACAATAACAGCTTTTTCCTGTCACAAGCTGCATCAGAGCAACTTGACCTTTAACATTGAAAATACCCATCATCACCAACATGAGTAATAGGTATAGCAGGCATGCAGTGAATTTGCAGTTAAACATGCATCCCATGAATCAAATTAAATATGCAAGAGATAGCTAAATACAGTTGTCTGAGGGTATGACAATATTCAAAATTACTTTAAAACTGTGAACATGTGCAGTTTTTTTTATGAAACAGAAAGACAAACCGAATTTGATTATCATTTTTCTCACTTACAAGCAAAAAAGATGGTTGGCAAACACCTCTAACCTGCTGGGCACTTGCCTGCAATTCCATTACAATGCACCTCATTATTCGATAGCCAGGCCAGCTCAGCTAGTGACAATAGAACACAATATAACATGAAAGGCCTACTCTGTCCACAGAACACTTACAATCCACACTGCCACTCTCCCTCCCCTACCTCCAATGGATTCCAAAGATCTAGAATATGCTTCCAATTCCCATACCACCTTTATTCAATTCTGACCTGTTTAGGATACCCACACGCACTCCCTTCCCCACAAACCACACCCCCTCACCACCACCACAACACTCAAAAAAACCTAATAGCACAAGAACTGTCACATCTCCCTGCACAGACAATTATATCAATCTTTTCCTATTCCTCAAACCACTAATCCCATTTCTAATCAAATATGTATTCAGCTCCTTCTTGAACTAATTAATTGATACTTTGACTATACAACACATGTAAAAGCTGCCAAAGAATTAATATTTTGTACTGTTTGTCCCATCTATTTTCCACCATCAACTCCTTTACATGTAAACTGCAAAATGGGTAAATGGTGCAGGGTAACTTGAGTGAATGATGAGAGACAACAGTTGTGTCATCTTATTGAAAATTCTGACAGGGCTGGACAGACTGGATGCAAGGATGATGTTTCCTCTGGTTGGGGATTCTAGAACAAGGGGTCACAATCTCAGGATACGGGGTAGGCCATTTAGGATTGAGATGAGGAGAAACTTCTTCACTCAGAGGGTGGTGAACCTGTGGAATTCTCTACCACAGAAGGCTGTGGAGGCCAAGTCACTGAATATACTTAAGAAGGAAATGGATAGGTTTCTAGACTCTAAAGGCATCAAGGGTTATGGGGGGAGAGTGGGAGTATGGCGTTGAGATAGAGGATCAACCTTGATCATATTGCATGGCAGAGCAGGCTGAAAGGGCCGAATGATCTACTGCTGCTTCTATCTTTTCCTATGTTTCCATGTGTTCCGCAGCACCTTTAATGTTTAAAATAAGGTCCAGCTGCTTCTCAAATTGCAGTAAGATCAAGGAATCAGGTGATACAACAGGGGCAGAAGAGAGGCGATTTAAAATTTAATTGAAAAAATATTTTTTTTGAGGAAATGGTTTGAGGATTCCTTTTCCCCAAGAGGTGGGTACAGTTCCAACAGAGGCAGCTGTAGATTCCGTTATCAATGGTCCGGCAGTGAAGAATGCACACAAGATCAATATATAGGGGAGATTTTTCTACGCGTCAGGTGGGCTGGTCGGGAGCAGACGCAGGCGGGCACGGAGCAGATCACTGCCCACAATCAGCTGCGTGCCGCCATTTTACATGGGCAGGCCAATTAAGGCCAACACAACGTGATGCGCGCACAGAAGCGCTGAGCGCTACCTGTGTGGGCAGGGGGAGGAGGGAGAGTCAGGGCCTGCGCACTTTCGCGCCATTGCCAGTGTGAGTAGTGAGGAGTTTTGGAGATAGTTTGCTGCTGGTTGCTTATTGGTACTTGGCGGCTTCTCCTCCATTCGGAGCTTCATTGTTAGCATTTCCAGGCTTCATTTAAGGCCCCCAGAGGATTCAGACCATGTGGACCGTGGAAAAAATTTTAAAATAAAATTATTCAGACAGTGTCACATGAGCTGGGGCATGTTCATGAATTCTCGTAAAAACTTATATTTAGTTAATGAAACTTTCATGAAACCTCATCCCGCCAGTGGATGAGGTTTCATGAAAAATGCGAAGGCCGCCTGGGTTCTTCGCCTGCCCGCCAACTTTCAGGTTGGATGGGCAACTTTCTCAATAAGCTTAATTAGTTCATTAATGGCCTTAACAGGCCTTTGACAATTCGGCGGGTGCCCAGCCAACTCCGCTGCACGCCCACCGAACTGAAGATCAGAATGACGCGCGGTGATGTCGGGACGCACGCCTGACATCACCGCACATCATTTTACGCGTTGGTGTGCGAGGCCCGCCCCCACACGCCAAACAGAAGATCCTGCCCATGGCAAAGGAGAACATGCAAAAGGTGATATAGAGCTGAAGGACGTTTGCACACAGGATGAGGAGTTTACATTTTTAAACATTGGAGGGAGAAGCAGATATAAGTCAACATGAACAGGGTGATGGCCAAAGCAACACTTAATAAAGGACAGCAAGCATGTAGCAGATTTTTGGGCAAGTTGAAGTTAATGGAAGGTAGAGGATAAGATCTCCTAGTTTAGTTTCTACAGAATTACACCATGCAGTAACACATTAATTTATATGCTGTTTTATATCAGCCTCATTAAGTTTCTTCAATTACTGGAAAGTTAATTTACTAACATGAAATTTAACATATCAAAAAGCGCAGGTTATCATATAAGCAGTACTGACAGATAATTAACCTACATTTACTGTCCAAAAACTCAATTATCCAATCTCACCTTTCACTTTTTCAGATGACTAACTTTTTGAAAAACTTAATGAAATAGAAGAAATAATACCATTGATGGCAAGATGCTGGGTAATCTACCCTTCAAGGTAAATCAACATCTAATGCACAGAATGCCTGATGAACTAGATCTGGCTAAATTTTCTATGGGGACCATTTCCATTCCATGTGTAGCAAAATCATTTTTGATAAAGAGGTTGGGGGTGGGGGGGAGCAGAGCAGACAGAAATGGAGGGAAAATTAAAACTATGGCCAGAATTTTTCGTTCAGCATGCGGGTGCGCGCTCGACACGCTCCAGCGTAAAATAGTGCGCGAAGACTTCGGGTGAGCATCCCGACGTCATTGCACACTCGCGCGATATTTCACTCAACGGGTGCGAGCAGGGGTCGGCGCTACGCCCGCCATTAATTACGAGGCCAGTTAAGGCCATTAAAAAGGCAATTAAGCTGTATTTTATGTTGCCCATGCAATTTCGCACTTGTCACACGGGCAAAACAGGCAGGTGGGCAGCCAACAATTTTAAAGCCTCATCCAAGGGTAGGATAAAAAGGGCCCAAAGCATTGCCAGTGTGATTAGTGTGCAGTTTTGGAGATAGTTTGCTGCTGGTTGCTTATTGGTACTTGGCAGCTTCTTCTCCATTCAGAGCTTCATTGTTAGCATTTCGAGGCTTCGTTTCAGGACTTATTGGAGTCTCCAAGGCCCCTGGAGGATTCAGACCATGTGGGCCCTTCCAGGTATCAGACAGCCTTCCCATACCCTGGTAATGAGGATTGTGGTCTCCACTGGTGGCACCTCCTCTGAGGAGTAAGAGAAGTAGATGGGAGAGAAGGCCAAGTGCCCCAATGCAACTTCCAGGAGAGGAACCTGTGGGAGGAGAGGCACAGGCACAAGGGGCTCAGGGCCAGCAGGAAGTCCAAGGCAGAAGGGGCCACAGAAGACACCACTATCTTGCTGCCAGGATTTACAGGCAGCAATGCAGCTACCTCAATAATGCTGAAGGAGACTCCGCCTCTCAAGGGAGACTGTGACCTCCATTTGTCAGATGATTGTGCCCGAGATCAGCTCCAACTGTGTGGGTGGACACCCCATCCCAGTGGCTCTGAAGGTCACACTTCTATGCCTCCGGCTCTTTCCAGGTGTCAGTGGGGGATCTGTGTGGAGTGTCCCAATCCACAGTTGCGTTAAGCTGGTAACAGATGCTCTGTTCAGGTGGGTACTGACCTTTATTCTTTACTGTACAAACGAGGCCGGCCAGGCTGAGTGAGCCAGAGAGTTTGCAGCGATTGCTGGGTTCCCCAGCGTCCAGGGTGCAATCAATTGCACACATGTGGCCATCAAGGCACCAGCAGGTCAGCCAGGTGCCTTCATCATCAGGAAGAGACTCCACTCCATGAACGTGCAGGTAGTTTGTGACCACAGGATGCAGATTCTGCAAGTCTGTGCAAGGTACCCTGACAGCTCCTATGACGCATACACTCCTCAGACACTTCCAGATGACGAGGCTCTTCATTGCTCCAGCCCGACTTGATGGATGACTGTTGCATGACAAGGGCTATCCGTTGAAGAACTGGCTCATGCTGCCTCTCCGCCACCCAGGAACAGATGCAGAGCAGCGTTACAATACGATTCATGCCTCCACAAAGGCGGTGGTAGAGAGGACCATACATAGGTCTTCTCAAGATGTCCTTCCAACGCCTGGACCGTTCAGGGGGTGCAGTACAATACCCCCAGAGCGGGTGGCACTGATAGCGGTTGCATGTTACACTCTTCACAATCTGGCACTGGCAAGGGAGGACCCACTGGAGGAAGAGGATCTTGACGCAGCTGCAGAGGCCACAAATGATGAATCCAGTAGTGAGTCAGAAGAGGAGCACGGTGAGGAGAATGCTGAGGGCATGGAGGCAAACTTCTGTAACCTCCAGGGATGCAGGGGCACCAGAGACACCTTGATCCAACGGTCCTTCAGCTAGGTTACCAAAGATCTGCTTCCACCTCATGTCAGGGCTGCCGCCTCCATCCTGGATGCCTGAAATGACCCTTTCATTTGCACCCAAAGTCCACGCGATGCCTGTGCAATAAAGTATCCAGCCACTCATGTCCAGCATTACATACTGGCGTACCCTACACCAGAAAGGAAAAAGGTGAAGCATACTCAGGCCATCAGAGCCAAAGCAAATTTAATGTTATTGTCACATTGAATGCATAATGGCATTACCATTACTGGTGTTGATGTCCACACCAGCAGACATATAAACCAAACCTAAATGAACAGAAAATCACCCATGACCTGTTCCTCTTGTGCTCATGGTGCGGTTTACGTTTCCGAGTATTACGTCTTGGTGCCCCCTGTCACTGGCACCAGCATTGGAGACAGTCTGCTGACTCTGCTGACTTGCTGGCCTTGATGACCTTGGCGGTTGTCCAATGGAGCCTGTGCTGGCCCCACCTGCGAGGGAGCAGCCAGTGGCACGGCTGGCATCTTCCCGGTCATCGCAGCCTCATCAGATGCCACGGTCACTGGCAAAGGGGCGGAGGAGCTGCTGCTGTCATCCAGAGCGCCCTGAGAGGAGCCCACGGAGACGACAAGCAGGTTTGTGCATCAACATGAGGTCGCTCTGAACCTCCCTGCTCACCATTTATGGTTGGGCATCTAGCTGGGGTACTAGGTGCCTCATCCATCTCCCACATTGGCACTGACCACCCGAGGTCATTGCCTGTGTCAGGACTTGCAGATCTGAGCGCAACCCCTGATTCTGTCCCTGGAGCTGCCTCTCCATGAAAGTTGCCACTCTCTCAATGGAGGAGGCAGTGCACTCAGCCATGAGGGTCAACACAGTGCTCATGCTCTGCATGGGCTCCTCCACAACAGAGACCATGGCAAGCGGACCCTCATGGATCTCCGCCAGATCCTCCCGCACATCTCGCTGGACATCCAGCATCTGCTGCCTAATGGACGACTCCAGAGGCTCATCATCTGCCTTTGACCCAGCATCGTCCTGGTCCCCAGCAGTCCTCCAACTGCCAGTGCCTTGGGCATTCTCTGCCTCCGCCTGCACCTCAAGCGAGTGTGACATGCCCTCACCAATGTGCACCGACATTCTAGTCACCGATCTAATGCCCACCAAGGTGCTGGTATCTGTGCTGGTGCCTGGTTCAGAGAGCGGGTGTGACACAGGTGCAAATGAAGCCCGGTGGTCCTCCAGCGTCAGGGGTGACCCTTCGGGGTCCAGGGAGCGAGTGTGTGCTGGTGAATCTAAAAGAGAGAACGAGGACATGTCATTATCTAAAGTCATCATACTGTCACTGTGCATGCCAGGCACCCCGGTGAAACAATGGATATCTGCATCTCAGTGCCATCCTCTTTCAATGATTGATAGGGACTCCAGGTTTGAGGCTCCCATCAATGAAGAAACAACACTAGAATGGTTGCACAATCTGAAACTCTCACCTGTGTGCACTGTGTTCTTACTTTCATCTGACACCCCTGCCTCTCCACGTCCAGTTGCACATGGAGCATTCCGGCTCTCCAGCTCAAGGGCGTCCTGCTCGAACCTGGTGAACAGCAGCAGGTTGGGCTGGTCTTTGCCTGTACGCCCTCTCTGATTGGTAATGGCTCGTCTTCTCCTGAAAGGACAGAGGAGCATTGATAAGTCTACTCTCTACCTGCGGTGCCTTTGCAGTCTGGCCAACCCCAGCTGAGGAACACCTCACAGGGCACATCCAAGTCATGGCCCTCGAGCTGCAAGGCACTCAGTCCAAGCAGCCAGGGTTCACCCCGTCGGCCAGCTTAGGCGTCATTGACAGTTGACATTCGGACTCTAGCACCCTTGAGGTCCACAGGAGGGACAGCCAGATCTTAACATTTCTGCACACTAACCCATGCCAACATGGTACTCATCCTTCCTGAGCACAACAGGTCATTGAACCTCTTCCGGCACTGCACCTAAGCACAGTGCACCACGTCATGGCTGCTATCCAGTGCTGCCAGCTCCTCCCATGCCCTCTTTGTGAAATGCGGTAGCCTCTTCCTCCCATCTCTAGGGACAAGGGTGTCCATCCTGGCAGCCACCAGGAGGACTGCGAGGCACTCATCTGAAAAGCTGGGGGGGAGGGCGGGCCGAGTGCCCACCTGACCTGCCCTCCCGCCTGCCGTGTCCAGCCGCACTCAACTCCATAGCATGAATGTTGAAGACACTGAGAAGACTTTCTTACAACTGGGCCATTTTTAAACCAGCCACTGACCTCAAAATTCTGGCCTATGATTATATTTCACTTAGTGCACTAACCACCCTGAATAAGTTCAGTGAGCTCTTAGCTGAGCCACCAGGTGGCAGAATCTCACCATGAAAACAGCATTAAACCAATCTTGGCAGCATCGGTGGAGAAGAAAAGAGTCAACGTTTCGGGTCCATATGACCCTTCAACAGAACTGAAGTACAGTTAGGAGAGGGGTGAAATATAAGCTGGTTTAAGGTGGGGGTCCCTACAACCACCCCACCCTCAACTTCTCTCCCCCCGCCCCCCATCTTAAACCAGCTTATATTTCACCCCTCTCCTAACTATACTTCAGTTCTGTTGAAGGGTCATGTGGACCCGAAACGTCGACTCTTTTCTTCTCCGCCGATGCTGCCAGACCTGCTGAGTTTTTCCAGGTAATTCTGTTTTTGTTTTGGATTTCCAGCATCCGCAGTAGTTTTTTGTTTAAACCAATCTTTATGGAATTTTCAAGACAAAAATACAAGTTCGGTAGAAAAGTAGAACTAGCATTTTTTTTAAAAAACACAGAAATGAAACTATGTTTCACACCAAAAGGTTATCCAACGATTTTCCAAGCACTTTTTCGTGACGTCTAATTCAGATTTTTGGCCCATGCCAGTCACCTGTATAATGCTGAAACTTTCAAAGTTGCAGTCAATGTAGGACAAATGGTTAATTATCATAGTGAGTTTGGAAATGAATGTTAAGTGGTCAACTTAAAATAAAATGCTCCCAACACATTATTTAATAATATCTCGACTTTATAAGGCAGTTACGTTTTTAACTGTGTCCTTTAATTCAAGGTGAAATGGAGTAGTTTGGAGAAGGCGACATGACCCCTGACTAAATCTGCCCAGAGACAATCCTATGTGACATACTCGTTATGGAGACAGAAACTCAAATTGAAACTTATTCAAAGTGAGAGTTTAAAACACTTAGCACAAAGGAGGAGCCTGTTGGCTTTGTTTCTGCCCAGACCCTTAAGGCAGAATTTAATTTGGGCAACAGGGGTCTCGCCCACCAGCTGGAGAGCTGGCAAGAGCCCCACGTTGCCTCTTTTTGGGAAGGCCTGTCACATTAGGAGCCAATCAGGCACTTAACTGGGCAGCGGTGAGCCTTTACCCATGATCAAGGATCACGGGGGTGGAAATCCTGTGTGCCAAGAGCTGTCAGCCAATCAGGGGTTGGCAGCTCTTCATTGCTCAGCAGCGCAACTAGGGAGGCAGTGGCTGCTGCCAGTGATGCACTCACCCAAGGCCCAGGTCACAGGTGAATGATAATGGGAGGGGTCGCATGGGGGGAAGAGTTGGGGGGAGTCGGCAGCAAGGGCAATGGAGGGGCTCTCAGTGGCCCCCCTCATGCCCTTCCTGATGCCTGGTCCCTCAATCAGGCACTGAGTGCCATTGAACAAGGAACCACTCTCCCCCAGCATCCCCCCCACCCCTACCCCCAAACCAAACCCCCAGAAGCCTACAAGCCACCCTGACATGTTTGCTTTCCAGTATCCAGCATGGTGAGTTCCCCACGTGGCAGCGGGATGAGGCCACTAAGTGAGCATTAATTGCCCACTTAAGGGCCTTAATAGGCCTGGGGCAGGAAGGGCATTCAAGAGCTTCACACCCCAGGCTTAAATCGGGGCAGAGGAGGGAAGCTAGCAGGGCCCCCATTCACCACCCTCCCACCTGATTAAACATCCCCCGCCACCAAACTCACCTTGGGAGAGGGCATTAAACTCCGGCCTCACAATCGGTCAGCCGATCAGTCTTTCGGGAAGAAAACCAACATCGGATGCTGCTATGCCAAGCAGGGAAAAGGAATGATTTTGGATTAACCTCCGAGCAGAGTGCTGGTGAGGATGTTTCCCTATTCGAAGAAACAAAGCTTACGGGGAGTTAAAGACCAAAGAATTGCCAGTAGATGCCTTGTTACTGGAAGTCTATTCAGGTATGCTCAGAAGATTGGGTGAAGGGGACTTTGTTTGAAAGGGTACTGGACAATTCGCCCCGGTGAAGCAGAGAGAAGGGATCCTGTTAAAGCCAGGAGGAGCTTGGGGGCTTTAAACACACAACTACATTTCTACTGAGTATGTGGTGTAATGTATAAACTTGGCATGGGGCTTTCGGTTGCATTAAGAAGTTGATAAGGAATACCTATTCTGTAGTTCAGTGTATTATTTACCCACTAAGTAAGGTTTAGTTGGTGTTGATTGTAGTTTGTTTGTCACAGTAACAGTTTTAAAATGTGAAATCTTGTTGTTCAATCCTTTGCTTTGGTTCACTGGGGAATTCATATCTCTTTACAAAAGTTATCAGTTTCTACAGGGATCATAACAAATGTAATGTTCATTATTGGTTTCCCTGAGAACATGATGGTGGCCTTCATCATGAAACGCTGTATGTAGGCGGTTTGACACAACAGGATAGCTTTCTGGGCTACTGCAGAAGGCCGTTAGGAATCAGTATGGTGTGGGATTGGAATCACAGGTAGGTCAGACTAGGTAAGGATGGTAGGTTTCCTTCCCAAAAGGATGTTAGTGAATCAATTGGGCTTTTACAATAATCAGGCAGCCTCACAGTCACTTATACTGCTTTATACATGTAAGGATTATTTTCTATAAAATTGAATTCAAATTCTGGAATTGTCACAATGAGATATGAACTCTCAAATGAAGTATTAATCGAGGTGTTATTTCAGGAAGTGTTTTAGGAATATCACTTTTAGTTTAGGGAATTGAAATTTTTAATGTAAGATAAGTGGAAAAGCCTGGAGTAATTGCAATTCAAAGGATGGTCCATGTTTACTTAAAAGGATTAGGGTTAGAGGTGTGATAACAGTAAACAATACATGGGTGGCCCTTTTAGGAGTCTCGGTAGAGATGAGATGGCCAAAGTTGTCTTCATATGGAGTTTAGTTTATTCAAGTGGGTCCCAGATCAAAGAAAGGTTTGAAAGCAAAAGGTAAACAAGGGAAGATCTTAAAGTATCCATTTACATTTCAGATCAAATGGACATGTTTAAAATGGGAGATAATTAGTTTAAATCTCTGTCTGGGATATCCCAGGTGTGCCACGTTGCTGCAGGGATAGATCGCAGGAAGGCAGTCTTTTGTTTTGGGTCTACCTGTGATTTTCCTCACGGAAACAGTCAGTCACCTTGGAAGACTGTGAGAAGGCAAAGACGCATCTGCCAGCAGCTAGTACAAGGGGCAGAGACACCATTTGGAACCGGGGGGTGTTCTTGATCTGGAGTCACTAAGCAGGAATTGTGAGTGGGTTGAGATGAAAAGTACAAACTCATGAGGCATTAAAATTGTCAGATCTGCCAGGTAGAGCTAGTGGAAGATATCAACAGGAGCATCCTCGCAGAGAGAAAGAGAGAGAGCACTGGAAGTCTAAGTGCCAGGCGAGGAAGCTTAGGACAATTAGAGTGAATTCCGAAGAGCTGTGGCACACTGGTTTTGTACTAGAAGGAGAACCCTCAAGATTCTATAATATATAGAAGAATTCTAGGGTGGAATTAAAAACAAAATAGGAGCCAGTCTATTGAAATTTTCAGGTTTAAATAATAAGGGCTTACAGAAAATAGTATAAAGTTAGTAGATCTTGCTTTGTTTAATGTTTGTACAACACAATATTTCACATTAAACTATGAAATATTGTGGTATGATTCTTTTAGTTGATAACTGGGGAGTTCTGATTTCTTCTTAAAAGTTAAAATCTCCCTCAAAATCAGAACTAGAGGCCTCTGAATTACTAGGTCAGTAACCTTGCCTATCAACATGATCAGGTCACTGAACTCTTTCTTGCATAGATCTGCAATCCTGGGCATGAGAAATGTGGCATTCAGGGCCATAGCCACTTCCTTCCCAATAGCTCTCTTTTTATCTTCCATCTCCCACTGAGCGACCAACTGTTGCCTGTGTGTCTTACCGAACAGAGGGAGTTCTATGTGTTGGTCCTTCTGTTGCCAGGGAACTTGCTGGCCCTGCTGTTCCTTGTGATGAGGAAGCTGCCATTAAGTCACTGGGCAACTGAAAATGATTTTTTTTGTGGGGAGCGGAGGGTCTTGTAAATTGTTTCTTGCTGAAGCACAGGGAAAGTTTAGGTTAGCACAAAGTGGAGATTAACAAGCTGGCAAATGCAACAAGAACATTTATCTTTGTTCCCTCTCTGAAATTTCAGCAATTCTACACAGGGGTTGAGCTCTTGGGCAACCGCAATTAGAAACGTGGAATCACAAGGCACCAAAGGAGGCTATTCATGCCTATGCATGAAAAGGCTGTTCAATTAATCTCACACCCTCTGCAATTTTAGCCCTGCAATTTTATTCTTTTTCAAGCATATATCCAATCCTGCCTTTTGGAAGTTACTGTCAAATCTGATTCAACCACCCTTTCAGGCCATGAACTCCAACAACTTGTTGTGTTTAGAAAAATGTTTCTCCCATCTGGTTCACTTTGCTAATTATCTTATTGGTATAATGAGCTGATCAGTGAATTGCAGCTGTATCACCAATGCACATCAACAGTGGGGGAAAAATTCTGACCCATTCACCACCATCCTCTTCCTAGGCACAAGGAACATTTGAGCCAGGTTTGTTTACAGAACACATAGAAGGCAATTTTTTGGGGTAAGAACAATGGTTATTAAAAAGAGGAAATCAGACAACAACGTCCAGAGTCGGCAAATTCACAGTTAAGAATGGAAATCAGGAAGTTGCTATCCATGTTTACCTGGTTCCCCCACTGGTATGTCACTAAGAAACGTGGCATGAAGGGCATGAAGTTATGGCACTTACCCACAAGGTATCCACTAAACACACCAGAAAAAGTTAAGGCCTATCCATTCAAGTGGAAGTATTTTTTTAAAACAGTGCGATCTAAAACTGCCAAAAAAAACTCTATGGTGATGAAAATTAGAAGAGTGGAGACTTTCTCCTTCATCTTTTAATTCTTGTGGGAAGTTTTATAAATTTTTAAAATTATTTATTTTTACTTTTTCATTCTGACTCTTAGTTCTTCCTCTCCCTTAATCTCTTCTTTCTTTCCATCTCTATTTCACTTTCTGTACATGATTTGGAGTTGAATATAATATTCTAACTTACACTTCCTGGTTCAGATTCTGTGGGGATATTTTAACACCATAAACAAATGAGTTTAGGATGGAGGAACAGCAAGGTGGAGGAACAACGCAAGCTGGAGGAACTGCACAAGCTAGAGGAACAGCACCTCATCCTCCAATTAGGCACTTCACAGCCTTCCGGACAACATTGAGTTCAACTTCAGATCATGAACTCTGTCCTCCATTTTGATTCAACCCACACCCCACATGCATCAGTCTGTATCGTGTTCCCATGCTTTGCTTTCAGACAACACTGAAGGTTTTCCATACAGTAACACACTCTGTTATTTTGCTTTCAGACAGTGCTGACCTTTATTCCACTATTAACGCCTGCTTTAGTCTTTAATACTATCATTAACACTCTCTTTGTCTTGTGCTCCATGACATCTTTATCATTTCATCTCTCCTGACCTTCAACCCATCCCTAATCTTCTATTTTGCTCCACCTCCCCACTTCTTCAACAGCATAAAACCCATCACATTTCCACTTCTCTCCAGTTCCAAAGAAGAGTCATATGGGACTCGAAGCATTAACTCTGTTTCTCTCTCCACAGATGCTGCCAGACCTGTTGAATTTTTCCAGCATTTCTGTTTTTAGTTCAGATTTCCAGCATCCACAGCATTTTGTTTTTATTTTAGTGTTTAATTTGCTGCCAATTCCCTTCTAGTATGAAGAAGTTCTGCTCTTCTCTTCAACAGGATTTTCATTTGTCTATTTCACCTCTTCACCTTCATTGATTTCCATTTCCCTCCTCACATTTGATAAGGTGTTTACCAAAACCCCCTTTCACAGCCACATTTCCTTTCTCAGTGGTTGTCTCTGTCTCCGACTTAACCCACATGAATTTCAACTAAAGTTCCATCCTTCATGTTTCGAATCCACCCAGAATTACAGGCATACAACGTTCCTCGGACTGCTGTTCTCGTCACATCCTGAGATCCACACTCAGTTCCATGCACCACCACATGTGCACACTCAACTTCTCACTCCAGCAGCACCGACTCACCCTATCTCAAAGCTGTCCTTGTCCCCAGTTCCATTGCATTCTTCATTTCATCCAACACCTTAACAAAAAACTTTTTATCTTCCTTTCATGTGCGAAGGAATGCAGGCTCCAACAACTTAGTGATACCAACGCCACTCTGGATCCTTCCTCCCCTTCCCTTCCCTCTGACCCATCCCTTCTTCTAATGCCAGCCCTTGCCATATATTCACTATAACCTCTGACCTTCCCCTCTCTGATGCTGAAGGATCTGTGCTCAGCAAAGGATTCAGTTTTTTCCCATACGCCCTCACCTCAATGAATTTCAGGCTTGAAATAATGTTAAACTTCTCTTCCGTTGCCTTCGCCTCCGTGCTTACTTATTTGGGCATGAATCCCCCACCCATCCACCCTTTCACCCACCTCCAGTATTCTCCCTCTATCTCGACCCCTCCCTCTAGCCTCTGTGAAGATGGATGGCATTGTTTTAAATATTCCTGGGAATTCTATATTCCTGGGTATTCTATAAAGAACGCTGTGAGAGAGTGTGTGTGTGTGTGTGTGTGTGTGTGTAGCTAAACTAGGGGAAGGTTAGTGAAGACAGCTTGTCTGTGGGGGCAGAAAGATGAAAGGTAAAGGGGCTAGATGCATGCATTTGTAATAAGAGGCTATGGTGAAGTTGAATGAACAAGTAGGTTGGGTTTCAAAATTTGCATTAGGTAATAGTAAGGACTTGACTTTTCAGTTGTTAAATTTCAAAGGGGGTTTAGAAGTGATTAAGGGACTTTTACAACTTACAAGAATTTCATAAGTAAACAAGGGAAGGTTATTAAATTTTATTTGACCCAAAAGTGGAGGCAATAGGAAAACATGGAAGATTTTTGTAATTTGGTAAAACTGAGTTCAAAGGGGTGCTTAGAACAATAAAGTCTAAGATCAAAAGGGGAAAAGGATATTGAAGGAAAGATGTTTAGTTGAGTTGTTGGCTGTGTGGAGGAGCAGGACCAGCTCTGTGCTGAGAAAGTTGTGAATTTGAAGCAGCCACCCAGTTTCAAGACAGAGAAATTTTTGTTTTCAGAAAGCAGTCTGCTTCTGAACTTCCTTCGGTTCAACAGCCAGTGGAAGAGAGGGAGAAGTCATGCAGTATTTTATTAAGGTACTTTATTAAAGTAGTAGCAGTTATTGCCTTGGGTAATATTATTGTATTTTTATGGTTAAAATCTATAAGGGAGCTGTTGCCATGTAGTTTACTTGTGTGTTCTGACCAAGTGGGTTTTTTTGGGGAATGTTTTATAAGACTGTCTTAACTGTGTAACTTTACTTGTATACTTAAGTTTTTTTTTCCTTCTTGATAATAAATATTTTACTTTTAAAATCCTAAATGTGTTACTGGGATTCTATGCTTCTGGGATCAGTAGTTCTCCCCTCATTTTCAAAATACAAAACAAAAAGTTATGATCAGTAAGACAAGTGTCCCCCTGGGATTTGGCTTGCTCAGCGAATAACATCAGCTGCGGTCATAGCACCTCTTACCTGCTCTTGATCTTTTCACTGAGACCTGTCAGCGTGACATTGGCCTTCTTAATTTCTCTGCTCCTCTCGCCATTCTAACCTGTCTCCCTCTGAACTTGCTGCACTCTGTTCTCTCAGGTCCAACCCTGATTTTGTTATCAAACCCATTGACAAAGGTACTGCTGCCCTTGTTTGGTGTACTGATCTCTACCTTGCAGAAGCTGAGCACCAATTCACAGGCACTTCATCCTACCTCCCCCTGGACCATGACCCCACCACCGAACATCAAGGCGTTATTTCCTGGACTATCACTGATCTCACCTCCTCTGGAGATCTTCCCTCCACAGCCTCCAACCTCAACTCTGTACAGGCCTCCTTCCCAAAATCCACAAACAGGACTGTCCCGGTAGACCCATCATTTCGGACTATTCCTGCCCTACTCAACTTATTTGTTCCTATCTTGACTCTGTTTTTTCTCTCCTTGTCCTGTCTCTTCTCACATACATTTGTGATTGGTCTGACGCATACGTCATTTCAACAATTTCCAGTTTCCTGCCCCTAACTGCCTCCTCTTCACTATGGGTATCCAGTCCCTCTACACCTCCATCCCCCACCAGGACAGTTTGAGTGCTCTCCACTTCATCCTTCAAAGGAGGTCCAAACAATCCCTATCCACCACCATCCTTCTTCGCTGAACTTGTTCTCACATTGGACAATTTCTCCTTTAACTTGTCTCACTTCCTCCAAATATAAGAGGTGGCTAAGGATACCCACTTGGGCCCTCGTTACGCCTGCCTTTTTGTGGGGTATGTGGAACATTCCCTGTTCCAATCCTACTCAGGCCCCCTCCCATATTGGTGCCGCTTCATGCTCTCATCTGGACCTGGAAAAATTCATCAATTTTGCTTCCAATTTCCATCTCTCTCTCTCACCTTCATGTGGTCCACCTCTGACACTTCTCTTCCCTTCCTTGACTTCTCTGTCTCCATTTCTGGTGATAGACTGTCTATCAATATTCCTTACAAACCCACTGACTCCCACAACTACCTCAGCTACACCTCCTCACACTCTGTTTCCTGTAGGGACTCCATTCTATTCTCCCTGTTTCTCCATTTCCCTTGCATCTGTTCTAATGATACTACCTTACAATGGCGCTTCTGACATGTCTTCTTTATCCCTCAGCAAAGGAATTCCCCCCACCCGTTCCCCCCGCCCCTACCAACCATGGTTGACAGGGCCCTCAACCCTGTCTAACCCATTTCCTGCACTTCTTCCCTCACCTTTCCCCTCCCTCCCAGAACTATTATAGCGTTCCCCTCGTCCTCACTTTCCACTTCACCAGTCTCCGTACTCAAAGTATCATCCTCCACCATTTCCGCCAACTCCAGCATGATGCCACCACCAAACACACCTTCCCCTCACCTCCGGTGTCAGCATTCGAAAGAGACCATTCCCTCCGTGACATCCTGATCCGCTCCTCTATCACCTCCAACACCTCATTCCCTTCCAATGGCATTTTTCCATGCAATCGCAGGAGGTGTAATCTTAGCCCCTTTACCTCCTCCATCCTCACCGTCCAAGGCCCCAAACACTCCTTCCAGGTGAAGAAGCAATTTCCTTGCACTTCTTTCAATTTAGTACACTGTGTTCACTGCTCAGAATGCAGTCTCCTCTACACTGGGGAGACAAAACACAGGCTGGGTGACTGCTTTCAGAACACCTTTGTTCAGTCTGCAAGCATTACCTTCCTGTTGCTTGCCATTTCAATTCAGCATCCTGCTCTCATGCCCACATGTCTGTCCTTGGCCTGCGGCAATGTTCCAGTGAAGCCCAACACAAACTGGAGGAACAGCACCTCATCTTCCAATTAGGCACCTTACAATGTTCTGGGCTCAACATTGAGTTCAACAACTTCAGACCATAAACGCTATTCTCCATTTTGATTCACCATTTTCACACAGGTCCCAGATTGCCTGAAGGTGTTGCACAGTTTGAGCTCTCCAAATTACCATAACTCATAGTGCCAAAGCCAACAGAAAATCTGTGGGTTAGTGCAAACAAAACAAACAGCAAGCGCCATCCATTCACCACTGACTACAAAATCGATTATCTACCTGCTAAAACCTGCTCAATTTGGATATCTGTCTGTCATGTAACAGGAGCAAGAAGAAGCGTAATCTCTCACCCCCCCCACCCCGACCTCCGACATCCCCATCACCCCCCTGACCTCCGACACACTCCCCGACCCCCGACAGCACACCCCATCCCCCAACCCCGACACACCCCACCCCCCGGACGGCCTCCAAATACCCACACCCCGGTGAGTTTTCAGAACAGGTTGTTGGATGTAGATTGGCCTCCTCAGTGAGAAGCTGTTAATAAAAATATTCCTTTTTCAGCTATGTAGTGAGAGCATCAATCAGACAAGGAGAAGACTCAAGGAGGAGTTGTGCAATTGTCATAATGTTGCACTAAAATAGCATGGCTAAGATGAGCACTATACTGAGTGCCCTCTTTACTTAACTTCATTTCTCTCAAGTTCAGAGGGTCCACATATATTTTGAACTTTTTCTAAAGCACATATATATTAATTAAATAATCCTTTAAAGGGAGTTGGACCTGTGATGGTTACGCAAATATGAGAGATTACGCTTCTTACTGCTCCTGTTACATCACATGTCGGCGGTGGGGGGGGGGATGCCGGAGGAGGGGGGAAGGAGGCTGTGGGGTGCCAGATGTCAGGGGGGTGGGGGCGTGTTGGAAGTTGGGGAATGTCAGAGGTGGGAGGGGGGTGTCAGAGGAAAGGGTTGTCGAAGGTCATGGGGTATCGGAAGTCGGGGGTGGGGGTGTCAGAAATCAGGGGTGTCAGAGTTCGTAAGCGGGGAGGGCGTTGAAAGTCGGGCGTGTCGGAGGTCGGGGGGGTGATGGAGTTTGGGAGGGTGGAAGGTGTCGGAGGTCGGGGAGATGTCAGAGGTCGGGAGGATGGGGGGTGTTGGAGGTCAGGAGGGTGTCAGAAGTCGTCTGGGTCTTTACAATAGTTACTCAGAAGTTAAAAGAGGTTTTAATTCTTCTAACTTTTTCCTGAGTAACTATTGGTGTAACCCTGGTGGAACCATCCGAAGTTTCCGATTTTAATCACATTTTCAGATAGTTTTCAGCGTAGCGCAGTTGTCCAGAGGAAGTGTGTACTTCTGGGCAGTTGCCGTGCAAATCCTTACCTGGGAACTTCCCAGTGGGATTCCCCAGTGCATCTCAGGGAGATCGGAAGTTACAGGCCAATGTTAACAAACAGACCAGGAAACAGGGGTGAAAACATTGCCTCCAACCACATTCAGGTGATAATGTCAAGATGCTGAAATGTGTGTTTTGGTTGTGGGAGGAATGTTGATTATTTTCTAAATTTACCAAAATCAAGTTTATATGAAACCAGCCTGCCAGTGTAAACGGCATCAATTCACTGAGGCACTAGTCTGATAAGTGGGTCACTGATTGCATAAAAATACCACAGACAGGAATTTAACAGAAACATATTGACTAAAGGCAGAACAGACAGGAACTTGACATGAATTTGTTATAAAGTGTACCAAAAATATAGCAAATGAAACCAGCTTCAATCTACTGACTGTAGAAATACTTGTACTGATTGTTTTCTGCAACTATAAAAGGTATGAAATTCAGCATTGATTAAAAGAAAAACATGAAACTGGGCCAAGTGGACTCATGCTAGTGTTTACAAAAATTATTCATGTATTATTCATCACACTACGTGTTCTCATGTTTCAGATTATTATGTTGGACAACCATCTCTAGTAATTTAAAAGCCTTCCCTTCCCCCACAGCTCATTGCAAACTGAGATTACAAACTAACAGGGTGAGTTAGCTCCGATCTAAACCCGTCACCTCCTATTCCATAATGCAGTGTGTTAGTACATTAATATTCAGCACAGAGAAATAAAGATCCACAATCTTAGTTACAGCTGTTAATGGTATGTTAATTGTATTATTAAGGCTAAGAATATACAGATGCATGGCACCATTTGGTTCAGTACCTCGAGGATTTATAAAGAGAGATTTGTCCCAGAAACAACATTCTAATTTGATTTGTTAAAGTTTCCTTTAAAGTTTTGTCTTTGTGTTACAGTACCCCTTTAAGGGGCTGTCAGCTTGTTAATTAGTTTTATTGGTAAACTCAAAGGAGTATAAAGAGAGAATCGTGGCCATTAACAGATCCAGGTAGCAAATGGTTGAGAGGATTGTTTGACCTGATTGCCTGCCCCTCTTCCATGGTTATGTCCACGCCCGGGTGTCCTTGGAGAGGGAGCTGCGGGTCCACCACTTGAGGCCTTCCATGAACGGTGGGTGCCCGCAGGGGCTGGAGTGCTTCATCAGCCCTCAAAATGTTACTTTTGTTGATAAGTTTCCTTTAAAAATTTGGTTTTTCTTTTGTTACAGTGCCCCTTTAAGGGGCTTTCAACTAGTTAATTTATTAGTTCATTTGATCCCATTTATTCAAAATGGCATAAAGAGAGACTCCTAGCCAATATGGTCATTAACAGGTCTAGGCAAAAGGCAGTTGAGGGTGGTCTGACCCAACTGTCTGCCCCTCTCCCGTGGTTACATTCATGTCCGGGTGCCCTTGGAGAGAGAGCACACAGTGTCCACCAGTACGCTTGAGGCCTTCCATAACCATGGGCGCCACAGGGGCTGGAGTGCATTATCAGCCCTGACAACATTATTTTAATTCGATAAGTTTCCTTTGTAGTTTTGTTTTAGTTACAATGCCCCTTAAGGGATTATTCATTTGATTATTTGTTCATTTGTTTCTTGTTTACTCAAAAGAATATAGTGAGACAGACTCCTGACTAAGGTGGTCATTAACAGGTCCAGGCAACAGGCATTTGAGGGGGTCATTTGACTCAATTGCCTGTCCCTCTAACATGGTCATGTCTGTGCCCAGGTGTTCTTGGAGAGGGAGCATGCGGCATCTGCCATTACGCTAGAAGTTTTCCGTGACCGGTGGGCACCGCAGAGGCTAGAGTACATCATGAGCCCTGGGAACGTTATTTTAATTTGATAAATTTCCTTTGTTTTATTAATTAGGTAATTTGGCCATTTGTTTTAGTTTGCTCAAGAGAAACTTCTTCAAAAGAGGTTTAAAGAGACTTAGCTCAGGCAGTGGATTTGAGACTGCCATGGCTCAGTTATTAATGCTTTCCCTCTAAACTGGAATGTGCTGAGTTAAAAACCCACCTCAGAACATGAGCACAACAATCTAGGCTGGCATTTTAGCAGATTACTGAGGGAGTGCTGCACTGTTGGAGGAGCCATGTTTTTAGTTTGCTAGTGAACCATCCTCTGATACATAAGCGGCTGGGTTCAGGACTTGGGCTCTACAGGAGTAGTGTTACGATCCCAGTTTATGTTAATATTGGACAAGTCAGATCCCATAGTGAAACCTGGCTTGACGGATCCAAACTTTTTCTTAGAAACAGTGGAGGAAATTACTGAACAAATTCAGAGGTCTGCTGATGAACTTTTAATATGAGGAATAAAATATTTATTAAAACAAGAAAAATAAGCCATATTACACCAGAGAAAAATGTTGGAAAGATCTCAATACAAACACAAGAAGGCAACTCAATTTCCCAATATTCCTTTACCCAGCAATATCTTTACAGACACAAATCAATGAAGAGTTACCACTAGCTTGACACAAAGTCTCCTTGTTTGGGGCTGGCACATGTGCAAATGGTTTTCTTCTGGTGAATTCTTGAGCATTCACTTAATGCTTCTCACCCAACTTGTGTCTCTCCCCAAGACACCCAAAAATAACCACACTTTAAACTCACTGTTTCAGTAGCAACACCGTTAAACTAATCACATATTGAGTCCTATAACTGACTATTCAGTTAACTACTGTCCCTCTAGCCTTGTACCTTTCTCTTCTCAGAAAGCTGAAAAATCCCTGTCTTCACTCTCTGACACACATTGAACTCTTCCCTAACTTTCTCTGTATCTGTGTAGCTTGACCACTAGGCAACAGCCCAGATTTTTCTACTTTTTTCCCCAAAATCACTAAACATCTAACCCCTTTTAAACCTAACTCTTTAACTTCAGCGGTTATAAAAACGCATTAAAAATATATATAAAAACAAACCCAAAAGACTGACCTTCCAGTCACAGGCCCACCCCCTTCTAGGCACCAAGGCTCATAAACAACCAAAAATGAAACTGAAACCATTTTAGCTTTCCTAACACTCACACACACATATATTATATATTCAATTTAAAAATTATACGTTGTTTCTAACAGTAGCATACATCTGGATTGAATTTTAAGTATGCCACCACCTCCCCTCACACCCCACCCCAAACTCAAAGAGGTTGATCATTTGTTTATTCATTTATTTATTTCTCATTGTTTCAAAGGAATATAAACTGAGACTTGGGGCTGGAATGCATCATCACCCTCAGAAATATTATTTTGATTTGATAAGTTTCCATTAAAGTTTTGGTTTTTGTTACAACTTCATTGAATTGCCTCTTTTAAGAGGAGCTGATCATTCATTTAGTGTTATTTATCCCATGAGTCAAGTGAGTATAAAGAGATACTTCTGGGAGACAGGAGGTTGGAAAGGCAGGAAGCATACATATGTAATGTTGCATTCTGTAAATAAATCTAGTGCTAAGTAAAAGATTGGCATTTGGTTTCCTACTTCGCCATCTGGCTTCAGAATGAATTAACAGCATCTTTTTCAAAACAAATTATGACTCGCTATGGATCGGTTTTCAAAAATTGCAAATGTAAATATCTTGTTTATAGCTTATTGTAGTTGTAAAGATGAGGCACCTGACTGGGAGAGGCAAGGGGCCTGGCTATGATTGCCACTGTTCTCTAGAACTCAATTTATTGCTTTATTTGATATCTTAATTTGATGATGGTAATAAGTTAATCCGTCCAAGGAATGCTTGCAAACAAGCAGAGATCTGCAAAACATTTGTGGTGAAATTAATATCTTTATTGCAACTAAACTTCTTTAAATCCCCATCCCATGTCATTTCATCCCTCTCATGCCATACGCATCATATCCCCCATTCCACACTGAAGGCCTTGTGGCTTAGTTGGTTAGTGCTCCTGCCTCTGAGCTAAAAAGTCCTAGGTTCAAATCCCAATTCAGGACTTGATGACCACAGTAGGAATGTCCACAATACAGTTCAACGAGTTGTTATTCAGTCTGAAAATCCTTCAAACATTCCACACCATCCTCCAATGAGAAGAAAAAGTATAAAGATAAGCACAACATTACACAGCTCCCAGGATATCCCAGGCCCATCCTCTCCTGCCACTGTCATTAAGAATGCCATAACTGAGTCTGGGGAGCAATGAGAGCTGTTTCTTCGTCAGCAGAAAAAAGTTGGCTGAGAATGTTCATAATAGATGAGTTTCTGCAGTGCATCACCTGGAAACAAGTCACTCAATCTCACAATGCCTAACACCCACACAGAGAGTCATCCATCATGAGGGGTTTAGACAATTAGTCTCTGAGTAACAGGAGTAGATGGTGATGTTTCATGAGCAGTAGAAGGTATCTGGCTGAAGATTAAAGATCACCTCCATCCACAGCTGAGGAGTGCAAGGATTCTGATCTCCAGAGCATAAATTTTAAAGAAATTGTTGAAGCTATTGAAGGGTGTGTCGAGGAGCTTCCAATGCTGGTGTGGCTGGTGTGAAGGATTCCATGCCCCATGTTTATTGGTTTCTAATATACAGCATTAAAAGTCTTCAGTCAGCCTCAGAATGAATGACAGAACTAGAGACACCTACAGAGCAACTTCTCACAGAAGGACTGCACAGCTAGTCTTTCTATTCTCTAAATGCTCCATCTGGTGCCATATGGTAGTATAGTAGTCATGTAACTGGACTGGTAATCTTAAGGCCTGATCTACTAATCCAGAGACACAAATTCAAATTGCAGCTGGGCATTTTGTTCTGCAAATTTAATTGACTGAAAAGATCTGTATTGAAAGAAAATCAATAATGGTTATCAAGAAACTGTTTGATTGTTGTAAAAACCCATCTGATTCATTCATGTTCTTTAGACAAGGAAATCTGCTGTCCTTACCTGGTCTATTCACTGCCTGAAAGGGTGGTGGAGGCAGAAACCATCATAACATTTAAGAAGTATTTGGATGTGCACTTGCAATGCCATGGCATACAAGGTTACGGGCCTAGTGCTGGAAGATGGGATTAGAATAGTTAAGTACTTGTCTGACCAGTGCAGACTCAATGGGCCAAAGGGCCTCTATGATTCTATATGTGACTCTAGACCCGCAGTGGTTGACTGCCCACTGAAATGATCAGCAATTGGCCACTCAGTTGTTCAAAATACTATAACAGATCACCTCATAGCAAGCGTATCATACAAGAATGCTCTGCTCCGGTTAAATAGCGTGTTTGCCCCGGCTCAAAACAGCAAGCGGCTGGCAGTCCTTCAGCAGCTCCCACTACTGCTGGCAGCTTCCAGGCCAGTCATTCTGGGCGGTGACTTCAATGGCATCGTCGATGCGGCTGGACAATCTGGCAGGGCCAACAGCAGACTGGATGCCATGTCCAGATTCCTGATGGAAACAGTAAAGGATGCCAAGCTGCACGACATCTTCAGCAACCCAGCAGACAAAGATACACTTGGTCGCGGCCAGATGGATCCATCTGTTCCAGAATAGACTTCCTGTTTGTGTCCCGAGCATTCACAGTCTGATCCATCAATGTCTCTGACCACTGCCTCCTACTGGCCAACTATCACTCACAGAAAGACCAGAGGTTTGGCAGGGGGACTTGGAAGCTGAACTACTTGCAACTGCTGACGCCAGAGAACATTGAGGAACTCAAGAGGGATTGCAAAGGTTGGAGAACTGTGAAACCCCTCTTACACACTGGTGGAGAACATCAAGAAGTTTTTTATTCTCAAAGGCATCCAGAAGGCTAGAAAGGAACAGAGGGTAATGTGCCAACTTCAGAAAAACATGCAGAACCTGCTCCAGCTGCAGCGATGGGGGTCGATGTCAAGGAGGAACTCCAAGAGGTGAAGAGCCAGCAAGCCTCATTCTTTGTCTCGAAGGCCTCCAAGATCATTTTCCAGTCCAAAGTCGTCTCTGTGGAGCAGGATGAGACGTGTTCACGTTTCTTCTTCCAAAAGATACACAGAGAGCTCTGTGATTAGCAACCTGAAGGAAGAAGATGGATCAGTAATGTTTTGAGAATCAGCAAATCCTTTTATGTTGGATTGTATGACCTGAAGCCCACAGACAGCACAGCCTCCCAGTCCTTCCTGTCCTCTATCATGGAATTCTTAGACAACAGTACACGGGAGAGTCTGGACAAACTGCTAACTCCTGACGAACTGACTAAGGCCCTTGAGTCCCTCAAGAAGAATAAAACTCCCAGAAGCGACAGCTTACCATCTGAGTTGTATTCGGCTCTGTGGGGCTGGATCAGCCCAGACCTGCTAGAAGTGTACGAGAGTATGCTTCTGGCTGGCAGTATGTCAGAATCCATGAGGAAAGGCATCATCACCCTCATCTACAAGCGAAAGGGGGAAAGGGAGGAAATTAGAAATTAGTGACCTATCTCACTTTTGAATGTGGACTATAAGGTTCTGTCCAAGGTCATCGCCAATGGGGTCAAGTCTGGAGTTGGTGATCCACCCTGACCAGACCTGCACTGTTCTCGGCAGGAAGATCTCTGACAGCCTCACGCTACTCAGGGATACAATTGCCTATGTACGAGACAGGTGTGTAGACACCTGCCTCATCAGATGGACCAGGAGAAGGCCTTTGACAGAGTTTCGCACACCTACATGGTGGATGTGCTCTCCAAATTGGAGTTTGGGATCCAACTGCTCCACACAAACATCTGTAGTGCAGTTTCAATCAATGGGTGGGAATCAGAAAACTTTCCAATTAAATCTGGAGTTGGACCGGGCTGCTCTCTCTCCCCTGTCCTGTTTGCGTGTTTGCTGAGTCCATCAGGCAGGATCCGGGCATAAGAGGAGTGACAATCCCAGGCAGTGGAGGCACTCAGGTCAAAGCATCCCTGCACATGGACGATGTCACCGTCTTCTGCTCAGATCCGCTGTTGGTGCGCAGACTGATCAACATCTGCGACCAGTTCGAACTGACCTCAGGAGCCAAGGTAAATAGTGGCAACAACGAGGCCATGTTCTTTGGGAACTGGGCTGACCGATCCTTTTCCCCCTTCACCGTCAGGTCAGACTGCCTGAGGGTGCTGGGGATGTGGTTCGGTCGGACTAGGGCATGCGTTAGAAACTGGAAGGAGCGAGTGGCTATGGTGAAAAGAAAACTGGGCATGTGGGGGTAACGCTCCCTCTCCATTGTGGGTACGAACCTGGTCATCAGGTGTGAAGCACTCTCGGTGTTGCTGTATGTGGCGCAGGTCTGGCCCATTCCTCACTCCTGCGCAGTGGCGATCACCCAAGCCATCTTTAGCTTTATCTGGAGATCGAAAATGGATCGTGTTCGCAGGAGCACAATGTACAAACTTTTAGATAAAGGGGGAAAAAAACGTGCCCAACATCGCCCTCATCCTGCTGGCCACCTTTTTTGTGTGGCTGCATCAAGCTGTGCATAGACTCTGGGTATGCAAAAACCAAGTGTCCCTATGTGCTGATGTTCTACCTGTCCCTGGTGTTGCGAAGGATGGGTCTGGCCACACTGCCACGGAACGCTCCAAGTAGTTGGTCTGTGCCATACCACCTGTCCCTCGTGAAAAAATTTACGCAGAGAAATACTTTTGACCACAAGTCCATCGGGCAGTGGTCAGCACGTAACATCCTAGAGGTCCTGCTGGAAAAGGAGATGGTGGATCCTGTCAGATGGTTTCCCGAGCAGACTGTCAAAGTCATTTGGCAGAATGCCTCATCGCCAGAACTTTCCAACAAGCACCACGACATAGCTTGGCTGGTGGTGAGAAAGGCCCTCCCCGTCAGATCTTTCCTATACCCCAGGAGTCTCACCCCCTCTGCATGTTGCCCTTGAGTTGACTGTGGTGGGGAAGAGACCGTTGTTCCCCTCCTTGTGGAATGTACATTTGCAAAGAAGGTCTGGAGAGGGATGCAGTGGTTTTTGTTGAGGTTCATCCCGAGTGGCTCCGTGACACAGGACTTTCCCATGGGGACACACCAAGACAAACATTAACTGCAGCTGGAGGATCATCAACTCTGTGAAAGACGTTCTTTGGTCTGCCCGATACTTGTTGGTCTTCCAGTGCAAAGAGCTGTCCCCAATCAAGTGTTGCAGACTGGCACATTCCAAGGTCCAGGACTATGTGCTGAGGGATGCGCTAAAGCTTGGGGCAGCCGCCGTAAAGGCGTAATGGGGAAAGGTCACTGTCTAAGAGCTTTCAGCCATAGTGCACCAAGGGACTGGAAATTCTATAGACCCCTCAGGTTGTATGACTCACATTGAATGTATGCAGCAAATACTACATGTATCACAATTGTATTGAAGCACCTCAGAGTGCAACATGATCTATGTAGATAACTTAAATACCATTGCACTCTTTCACTCTAATGACCTGGTTGAAACGATTAATGTTGCACTTTTTGTGATGGCCATTTTGAAATGTTTTTTCACATATTTTATGAATAAAGTATATTTTTCCAAAAAAAAATAACAAATCACTGTAGGGGTAGCTTCACCACAAGAACTGAACGATTCAAGAAGGCTGTTCACCACTAAATGTCGGCCTTGGCAGTAATGCTCATATACCATGAAGAATAAACAAAAATGAGCATTGGACTGCAATAGCACCTCCTCCTCAGGCAGGTTTGATATTGAGGGGAGACTCAGGAGTGTCATTGGTGAAATGGGAGTCTACCTGCTCAGAGATCAGTGAGCATGGCCCAAAAATGCAGCAACAAGGGGCAGGTGTGGACTGGCAATGGCTGATTTTCCCAATGACACTCCATCCACAGCAGTCGGACATCCTTTTTTTCACCCCACAGGTTCTTTGAGATGGAAATTTCTTGCCTTTCAAAACATGAATTAAAGGCTTGATTTAAAAATCTGATGCAAAACTAGTCAAATGTGTGGGGTCCTCTGTTAAGCTTTGATCACCTCCTAGATCTGTAAACTTGAGTTCATCCAAGTCACTGCTCATCTCCTAACTCACGCCAAGTCCCGTTCACCCACCACCCCTGTACTCACTGACCTACATTGGCTCCTAGTCCGGCAATACCTCCATTTTGAAATTCTCATCCTCGTTTTCAAATTCCTCCATGTTCTTGCCCCTCCCCATCTGCGTAATCTCCTCTAGTGCTCCAAACCTCCAAGATCTCTGCGCTCTTCCAAATCTGACCACTGGCACTTCAGCAATTTTCTTTGCTCCATCACTGGCAGCCATGCCTTCAGTTGTATAGGCTCTAAGCTCTCAAATTCCTTCACTAAACATAGAGATAGTTCTTTTTCCTTTTTTAAAACTCTCCTTACCTCTTTGACCAAGCTTTGTAACCTGTCCCAAATTTTGTTTGATAATGCTTGTGTGAAGTGATAATTTTATTGCTACGTTAAAGGCACTATAGAAATGCAAGTTCTTGTTGTTTAACTTTTATATTCAACATAACCATGACATAAAGTTGAGTGGAATGCGCACACAATTGATGTACCTAACATTATTTATTAAGATGACCAAACAGTGTAGGAGGTAATTTGTCACAGTAATTGGTAGACAATTTACCCACTGCAAAGCAAAATTTCTTACAAGGACAAATCTAAGCCTAAGCCACAGGTTGGATTTGCTTCACTCTAGTTAATATTTAATTTGTTATGAAAGCTAAAGATAGACAAATCTGGACAGATCAGGCTTAGACAAAGTTCAGTTTCAGAACTGCACAAAGTCTATTGAGGGAGGAATAAAATACAAGGAAGTGCTCACAAAGTTACAGATTAGCACTACACCCCTCCCCCTCTGCACTGAGCAGTATGTCCGACATTCCTCCCTCCCTCTAAACAACTCTCCCCTGTAATCAGTACTGTTTTTCACAATTCAGGGCAGTCATTACCCGGCAGGATGCCTTTGATGCACCCTATTTCAGCATCAAGATTGCATGGTGAGCAAACGGCCCATGCCCTATTTAGAAGGTTGCCGATAAGACCAATCTTATAGCACGTGGAACTGTAAGAATCCACGCACTATAAGATTGGTCTTATCAGCAACCTTGTAAATAGAGCCCGAGCCATTTGTTCACCATGCAGGCCTGATGCTGAAATAGAGTGCATCAAAGGCATCTTGCTGGATAATGGCTGCCCTGATCAGATCATTTTGCTCTGTATTTCACACAAACACATGAACAGGCCTAAGGCCATCACTTTCAGCCCTGAAAAGTGCCCAGTCTACCTCAGGTTACCCTGAAAGGGCAAGGTATCTCAAAAATTTGAGCAACAGGTGAAGCTAGCTGTTTCACACTGCTACTATGCAGTAACAACATGAGTGATAATCACCACTAATAGGACGTTGCCATCAAGCCAAAAAGGCATCCTGCTTATCACACAAATTAATAATGTGGTATATGAATTTCGGTGCCAGTGTGATGCTAGGTATGTAGGCCTAAAGATTGGTGAATTGTATCAAACAGCTGCAGTATGCAACGGGTAAAGTACAGACTTGCAAAACTCAAAACACAATGTCCAACATTAGATATGATTCCGCAATTGGACAACATTTGCTAAATAATTCTCAGTTTGCTAAGAATTACACTGACAACCAATTTAAGATTATCAGTCGGGCTCGCAGTGTGGGATATTTGCGTGTACTGGAAGTTACATATATTAATACACAGGGCTCTGTTCTTTGCAGACACAAAGAACATGTACACCCATTGCACCAGTTTCAGTTAAACAAAATAAGTGACAGCCATTTGCTGACTCATTCCTTAGGGCAATGCCTTGACCAATCAGGATCAAGCTGTCTGGTTTAAATTTCAAACAATGCTTGGCAGTTAACTAGTCAGCATCAATTTGGTGCATTCTGCATAGCAATGCCTGTACCAGAGTCCACTTGCCAACCAATCAGCACTCTCTTCCCATACAGTATAAATTGTTGTTTTTACCTTGTATTGATATTCTTGCGAAGTGTCCTGATGAGTGCGAGTCAAAAAGCTTTGACATGTCTTTTTTTTTCAGCAATACTCAAGGTCTGTACTACCAAACGACTATTTATTCTATTAATATTCTATTCTGTAATCTTATAACTAATATTCTATTATATAACTTTAATAATTATCCAGTCGTCTAAAAACATTTGAACTTTGATAGTGGTAGTGTTAGGTTGACCATGAATGCAATCAATTACCCTCTCTAATTTGAAAATGCCTCATTACAGAGTCCTGTAAGCCTCTCCTGTTATTGCTGAAACTGAATGCTGAATTTGACAGGCCGGTTTTTGCAGTCAACAAATGTCACCAGCTGTTCATTACGCATGCACTTCTGAAGGAATGAGGTTCTACACTTCTGAAAGTTAATTTTCAGTTTCAGTAAGGTTATTCAACAATAATTAAGACTTATCATGCTGATAAAAGGGTACTTACACTGGAATGGACAAGTTCAAACTTTCTGTGGAGTGTTTAATTTGAATATGTCAAGATTGTACAACAACTTAACACCATATCAGACAGTGAGATATCATTATTCTGCAGCTTTGGAAGAGCAGGTTATCTCAGGCAGCGACTTGCTGAATTATGCATTTAACCACTCTAGTGCAGTCACTGGAAGTTGACATGCAATTTACACATAAATAGCAATTGTTTAGCCTTACCATTATTTCTACCACAAAATCCAGCCGATTGTATCCACCAGTCAGACATCTCAGAGCTGGGTAACTGTTGCAGAAATCCACAAATTGAGTGATCCCAGCAAAATGTCATACCATTCTCTGTGACAAAAATGTTGAGTGTACGTTTACTGCTGCTGGCAACAAGGTGATGTTAATTTTTTCTGATCTATTCGTCTGTGGATTTCTTGTTGAGGCACATGTTCCTCACAAAATTTTCTTCAGCCTGGTCAGATATGTCTGTCACCTTCCATATGTGTATTGCCTTTGTGAGCATTGTATTCTGACGGTCCTTGTTATTATCCAGAAAGCCACACGGTGAAGGATAGAACTGGAGCCAAATCCTTCACTCACTCTTGTAAATATTTATTTGTAGAGATGCACATTACAAGCATCACCTCACCCAACAAGCACAATTCAATCTGTTCCTTTTTATAGGGGCACAAATGTAAAAACAGTCAAGATAAAAGATTGTAAATGAATGAGGGGTGGTCTGATATGGCTGTCAAATTTCTTGTTAAGTCATGCATTGGAAAATAATCCTAATAACTCCCTCTGACAGAAATAAATCCCTACTAGAAACATTACATTGATATAATTCAGTGAGAGTGACTTAAAATGAATATCTTCAAAGTTTAATGTCTCAATATTGCAACCTGACTTTGGTTCATTGGCCACCCTCAGGCGAACCTTAATCTAACTCATCACATCTGACCTTTCACCTCAGGAAATCAGTAAGAAGCATTCCTACCAGTTCACAGAGCAACTGAAACATCATTGTGGAATAGTGGGTTCCTGAACACAACCTCGTCAGCCAACATATTAGCAGAACACTCTGGCAAATAACCACAACATATCTCTGTAATAGAGGCCTGAATTTTTCGGTTGTCAGGCACACACGATCAGCGGGCCCGAGAGCGGACAGGAAATGGGCCACCAGCCGCGATCGGCCCCCAACCGTGATTTCGTGCCAGTTAATGCCTACCACCTGCATAGAACCACCCACGTAAAATTAAATACAAGTAATTTACAATTACTTTACAATTACAATTATGGCCTTGTGCCCATCAACCTCCCTCCCAACCTTGGCCATCCTCGGTAGCTCAACTTCCTTCTTCTCCTTCATGAAACGCAGGAAGGCAAGATAGGCTAATGCACCCATGCTATTGCACAGGCCAGAACAACTGGGTCATTTTTTACAATTCCTTTTTACTGCTCTACACTCTCTGCCGCACAACCTTAATACCACAATTATAGTGGGCTACAAGAGAGGCAGAGGTAAATTAAGATATTCTGTAATATGGTAGGTCTGTGCATTATAGACTAGTTTGGGCCCAAGAGGAAATTTTGAGAGTGTAGGGAAAATACTGTACCATTAATACACCAAGTTATTACATTCACAGTAATTTCATCCAGCAAGTTACTAATAAAGATCATAGATCATGTTTTTACTCATGAAGCTATTTAGTTATTATTTCTAACGTTCCAGTGAATCCCTAAAGAAAAATTAAAATATGAGGTATTTAATTGCATGTTAAAGCTTGGGCAGTAATTACTTCAATTGCAGTGACAAAAACTCTTAATGGTGGTAGATGAGGTAGTTTTATTGTATGTTATTCATATCTGAAAGCTGTCATTTGTCTAAATAAGCATGGAACGGTGCTAAAAAAATGCAGTTTGACACAGGCACCATAAATTATTTGTTTAATCTTCAGTTTACACTGAAGGTGTTGGATGTAAAAACAGTCAAGGGACAAGAGGATAGCTAACATTGTAAATGAAAGAGGGGTGGTCTGACAAGGCTGTCAAATTTCTTGTTAGATCGTACATTGGAAATTCATCCTAATAACTCCCCCTGACAGAAATAAATCCCTACTGGAATTTTTACACTGGTATAATTCAGTGAGAGTGACTTAAAATGAATGTTGAGTAGTTGACAATGAAAATCTTCAAAGTTTAATATCTCAATGTTGCAACCTGACTTTGGTTCATTGGCCACCCTCAGACTAACCTTAATCTAACTCATCCCATTTGACCTTTCACTTCAGGGAATCAGCAAGAAGCATTCCTACCAGTTCACAGAGCAACTGAAACATCGTTGTGGAATAGTGGGCGCTTGAACACAACCTCGTCAGCCAACATATCGGCAGAACACTGTAGCACATAGCCACAACATATCTCTGTAACAGAGGCCTGAATTTTTCGGTCGTCGAGCAGACGGGAAATGAGCCACCAGCCGCGATTAGCCCCTGGCCGCGATTTCACGCCAATTAACGGCCAGCCAGTGTGAAACACGTGCCGAAATGCTCAGTGATGCCAGAGTGGGGACAGGCACTGACGTAACCGAGAGTGCGAGTGAGCGCTTCGAGAGAGATCCCTGAAAGCAGACAGCTGCCCCAGGGAACTACAGGCTTCCATAGGCTAAAGGACACGATAAAATGCTGCAAAATATGTCCATGCAGCACAATCAAGCACCTGAAAGTATACCTCATTAAAAAAAACCAGTCCCCAGATACCTCATTTTATTTTATTTCCCCAAGGAGATTTCATCCCGCCCTGGATCGAGGTTTGAGCAAAAATGTGAATGCCGCCTGTCACTTTTTTTTTTCTCCAGGTTTTCCCTTTGTCTCCAGCACTTTGATAAAAAAATACTCTTATCTGAGTGGTACCCACATTTAGTGTGATTGTCGTGTGCAATTCCCCAACCCGTTTCCACTGCTCCCAGGTTATGTATTAATGTAAGGTTTGACCCTCCAGCATTTATATAATATTCTCATTTGGGTCACACAATAGTTTAAACAAGTCATCAGAACCAGATGTGAGTGAAGATGTGAGATGTGGGGCATAGATGACTAACGTTAATTAACTGTCCGTTGGCAATATTTTTAAAAGTTGACCAAAGGGAGTGCAGAAATCACAACCAAGGTCGGAGCCTCCAAGAACAATCACATGACCCTGATAGGCAGTAGAAAAGGCTGTAACTTCAATTACTACATTTCCTCCCCCTTTAGCTTTTTTACAATTTCTATTTACAGGGAAATATCTGAACAACCCACAACACATACATATATACAACTCAGGTAATTAAAGATTAAGTCTCTGAGGTGGTTTCCTTAGTTAGAGCAGCGTAGCCCTACCACTTGAGGTTCTTTCACTGGATCGACATGATCAGGAACTGCAGCACCAGATACAATCATTGGAAAGTGGCAGTTCAGGGTTTGGCAACTCTACCGAGACATCAGGCATGTCTATTCTAGGTCAATCTGCAACCTCAGGGATTAATGGTTCGACATTAATCACCGGTGGAATAGCTGGTTAATGGAGTGTTTCCCTATTCCTAAGATTATCCACATGTTTTCGAACAATTTGGTCTTCCACTTCCACCTGGAAGGACAAGGGACCAGTTTCTGAGACAAGTGTACCAGGAACCCAATAAGATCCACTTCCAAAATTCCACATGAAAACTGTGTCTCCGACAGTAAATCTTCGAGCTTTGCTATGAACATCGTGATTTAATTTTTGATTATCCTGTGTTGGGGGATTTCTCAATTACACTTCTTGGGGCCTATTAATTTGCTGAGGGCTTCCTGTTGAATTAGTGTGGCCTAGAGAAAACAAGAGAAAGCCACGAGACCCCAGCTGGAGGCGAAGACACAGTTGATTTTATTATCGTTGCAACGAGAGATGTGGGCTACACCAGAGTCACATCTAATGAATACAAGCATATATCCAGTTTTTATAGTAAGACAGCTTCATTCATTGCTATGGCTAACAATACATCAGAGATAGTAAACAATACACGGAGATTGCTTCCCATTTCATATTAACGATTGTACACAGTCATGTTCATGTTACAATGCAGCCGATGGTAAACTCTGATAAGTATTGATAGCCTGTTAATGATCGGAGGTGAACTCCGATGAATATTGATAGTCTACTATTGTCTACTTACAGACATCCATCTCTCTTTAACTGCCCTCCCGTAACAAGGTTATGGGCGTTCACAATGCCCAGACGATTCCGATTATTTTAAACACACAAAATACACATACAGACCACGTCAGTGTCTGTCCCTATCTTACACAGATTTATATTATTAACTAGCTCAGCCTATTACCTTTGTTCTCAACTGACCCAGGTTGGCTCACGAGCAGCAGGGGTCTGAGCACCGGCACTAAGGAGTTGTCCCTAAATACATTTTCATCTAGCTAATGTCAGGGGGAACAACCACACAGTCAAGGGACCATGTTCCCTGACTGAAAATTCCCCACAACACCTGATTCTTCTCTACATTCTCCTCTAAGTTTGGAAACGCCTGACTTAACTTTGTATGTAGGTGATGTTTCATCAATAATTCAGATGGAGTTGAATCCGTAGTTGAATGAGGCGTTGTACAATAATTAAGAAGAAAGCGGGAAGGTTGAGTTTCTAGAGAATCTTTGGATAACCTCTTCATTCCAGATTTGAAAGTATGCCCAACTCCTTCAGCTAAACCATTTGATGTGGGATGATATGGTGCAGTTTTAATATGTCTGATCCCATTTAAATTGATGAATCTCTGAAACTCTGTACTGGTTGTCACCAAAGTATAATAATTTTCATAATATTATTGTGATTTATTGTAAAAGTAGGTTAATAGTGGGGTTTGGATAGTTTCTGTGTTTGTTGGGGGAGTGGGGGTTGGGATTTAATTGAATTGGAGACAGCTGGTCTGGAGGCTTTGACTTATCAAAAGAAGCTAGGTGTGAAATGCTAAATAGGTAAACATGGCTGAAGTTTTAGAATGTGAGATGGAGAGAATTTGCATTTTTAGATAAATCAGGGTAGTTGGAATTTCAAGGAGACGATAGGATGTTACACCCAGCCAGAGAAGCTAGGCCTAGAATGTGTTTATTTTTTCCAAAGGCTACTGATAATATTAGCACCATGAAATGATTTATATTATAAGAAAGGCAAAGTTCCAAAGACATATGGGAAACAATGGGATGTACATCAAAAGGGAGAAACATGTGTAAAGGAGATTGAAGCTGTGTGTCAGGGAAGGCATTGTAAGATCTACCAGAAGTGTGAAAAACCTCCAGTATTTGTGCATTAAGCTGCTGTCAACAGAAACTGAAGCTAGGAAACGCCACTTCGAATTCTCCTGTCCAGGGTATTATGTTTGACTTGCCTGGATCTGTTTAAATCTATTTTTTTACTGTTACTTTAACAGGGGTGTAACTGGAAGTCAGATTAATTAGGTATTTTAGGAGTTATTATAATAGTAATTTGTAGACCTATGTATGTGCTTGAAATCTTTTCTTTTGTTAATAAATGTTTAATATAGTTTTCTAAAAAAATCTCTGAAGTCTTAGTGGACTTACTACTTCTGAATTCAGGGCACGTATCTCAAAATAAAATACAAATTGCAAAATCATTGTGACCGCATGATCAAGTTTCCTTCTTGGATTTGATCCGCCTGGCACACATTATCTGCTGTATCATAACACTGGTAAAGACTGTACCGTTATCCAAAACTATGACTTCCGGTAGGCCTTGTATACTAAAGCATTGACACAGATTTTCAATAGTTGTGCTTGATGTCGGTGATCTTGCTTCATACACATGCATCCATTTAGAATGCGCATCTACGATCAATAAAAACATGGTAGCAAAAAATGGTCCTACATAATCAATATGTAATCTAACCCACGGTCGACCAGGCCATTCCCGTGGATGCGGTGGAGCTGACACAGGCAACTTCTTTTGTTGCTGACAATGAAGGGAGTGTTTAATCATGCTTTCAATGTCACTGTCAATGTCTGGCCACCAGTCACAGCTTCACGCAAGCATTTTCATTTTCAATATGCCTGGATGCGCACTGTGGAGCTCTGGTTTTCTCTGGTTTTCGCACCACATGAAGAACAGCACCATGTTGTACGTGTTGCAAAGCCTGCGAGTCTCCCGCAGTACTTTCCATGCCTGGTGCTATTTCCATGGCACGCTTCAAATCGATGTTGACCTCTTAGAGTAAACAGCACTGAATGGCGTCGTCGTGAACTCCACAAACTAATCGATCCCGCAGCATATCATTCAGTGCGTCCCCGAAGTCGCAGTGATCAGTCAACTGCATCAACTTCGCTATTTAGGTTGCGATGGACTCTCCCGGGGCCCTTAATCTGGAATTAAACTTAAACCTCTGCATTATTACGGATGGCTTCAGCTGGAAATGTGTTTTCACGAAGTCTAATAATCCATTAAAGAACTTAGAACTGGGCACGTTCTGGGCCATCAGTATGTGGATGAGACTGTGTGTCTTGCTACCACATACACTCAAAAGAATTGCTTTCTGCTTTTCCTCCGCGGTAATTTCATTCGCTACAAAAATAAAAACCAAGGCGCTCTATATACTGACTCCAGTTTTCCATAGTCGCGTCATAAGGATCGATTCTGCTGAAGAGCGGCATGACTGGTGAGTAGTCTTTTCTTTTTTCTTAAGGTTTGACGTACTCACGTAACAAAGCGAGGTGCAGCTTTGGAGCTTTTTTACCCTCGTCACCAAATGCAATAACTTGACGTACCAGACAGGTTTCAACCAGAAACAGATAACTTTATTACAGAGAGCTTTTCAGATGCTACATGCTTGAACCAGGTCCTCAACAAGAAGCCCCACCTCAGATTACCTGCACTAAGGGCTCATTGGTCAGAGCCTCCAAGAACAATCAGGTGACCCCCTGATAGGCAGTAAGAAAGGCTATACCTTCAATTACTACACCACCATCAGGCAGTGCATTCGAGGTCCTAACCACTCACCTTATTTTTCCCACTCATGAATATATAGTTTTATACTGAATGAGTTGGGCAGAAACTTCTTTTGGAAAAAATGCTGCCTTTTAGTGATCTGATCATTTAAGCCTGAAACCGTTTCTGCCTCAATTTTTCTACCATGTGTAGTAACAGCTGCATAGGAGTAGATCTGCAGCACATCATGTGTCAGCTGTGGCTCAGTCGGGAGCACTCTCTCCTCTGAGTAAAAAGATTGAGGGTTCAATTCCCACTCCAAAGCTTTGAGCATTTAGGATTACACATTAGTCCAATGCTGATGAAGTGCTGCACAGTTGGAGATGCTATCTTTCGATCAGTTGTTAAACCGAAGCCCTCAGGGGCACTCCAGTTTAATAGTATTTTATTGCCCATAAAATCTTTTTAGGATGTCCTGCGGTTATGAAAGGCGCTATGTAAGTGCAGGTCTTTTTTCTCTTTCATGTTTCAATTTATCAAAAATGCAGCATAGTCAGATTTGTGCAGCTATACTAATATTGGTGATAGGTCGAGCCATCCAATCAAATACTAGCTGAACTTAATCATGTCCCTCCACCTTTGCTCCAATTGTCTTTGGACATTTAGAGAACTTGGACGTTCAGTGAACTTGCATTTATGTAACACTCAGGACATCCCTTAGCACTTCACAGCCAAGCTGAAGCACTGATGTAATGCAGCCAAACATTCTTGAACCAAAGGAAGCACAACGGGCACTGTCCGATATGGGAGTTGGCAGTCCTCCAACAGTCAGCCTAAGCAGCCAATCGTCATGCCCAGGTTTAGACAGCAACCTACCTGATCATAAGCGGCATTTCTTCTGATCCTTATCCTGTATTCATCAGATGTCCAGTTCCCACAGGAGTCACTCAATAACAACAGCAGTAGGAATCTTTGCTGATTTTTGCACTCCCTAGTCTGGGTTCACCAAGTCTATTTTAGCACCCCTACTGTTGCCTGTCTTTGATCATTTAGGGGAGTACAAATCTGCTTTCACCCTGCCACCACTCCCCCAAAAGAATCCAGATGTTTAGACAATTGGAGTTTTCAAGACTTAGGTGGATTTTTGTGAGGTATCAAGGGATGTGGAACAAAGACAGGAAAACGGAGTTGAGGCACAGATTTTCCATAATCTAATTGACCGGCAGAGCAGGGCCAGAGGGACCAAACAGCCTACTCCTGTTGCTATTGCTCCTAACACATCAGCGATCTAAGAAATGACATCTTCTGGCCTGTGTGACTTGCCTATGAACCTAGAGATTTCTGATAAGCTGATTTAATGGTGCATTATTCCATGAAGTTCAATACAAGAGAGCACACATTCATTCGGTATCAAGGAATTTAAAACGTTCGTTTATTAAACAGATTCTCTAAATAAATGTTCATGGGAAAAAGTAATTACTGTGCAATTAAGTGAGATGATGCCCTTTCCATGGCATATGAAAAATATTTCACAGAAATTACAAAACCGCATGTGGTATAATGTGTAATAGATCCGTGAAATTACTTTGAAACTCTCAAGAAGATAATAAATACTTCAGGGCCCATCATTGCCCTGTAATTTCCACTATGGGCCTGAAAGATGGTCCTTACTATATTCTCTTGTGAAACACATGACAGCATCACTCCAATTGCTACATTCTAAACAAATTTCTCTCTACAGTTCAGCAATAAAGCTAAAACACGAGGAGGTCCAGCAGTTAACTTCAATTCTGTTAACCCACACAAAATTCTTTACATTTCACACTGCCTTGAGTCTCTCAGATGACACAAAATGCCACCCTATAAACCAGTTTTTTTCAGGATAAAACAAAATAAAGTTGCATACATCAACAAAGCTATTAGGCAAATGTGTCTGGCACAAGAACTAATTTACTGTTCATATAACAATAATATTTAACAACTTGCATTTATATAGTATATTTAATACAATGTTTTAAGGCACTTCCTAGCAGCTTTAGTGTAGAAATACACTTCGGAAGGCTTCTTAGTCAAACAAAACTATCTTTCTTTACACGAGAGCTTCCATGGCCACTTTTTCCTAGGAAACCCCTCCCTAGAATTTGTTCCCCCACACTAGCCACACATTGGTTGAACAAATCATGTGACCCCCTACTCAGTTGAACTGATCTTAAAGTGACAGTCATGACAGTTAGCATATAAAATTTGAGACAGAACCACTTGAGGAATTAGGACAGCTGACCAAAAGCTTTGTCAAGAAAAGAGTGGTAAAGAGCTGGAGAAGTTTAGAGAGGGAATTCAGAGCTTGGGGCCTAGCAACTGAAGGCATGGCAATCAATGGCAGAGTTTAAGATTGGAGTTGTTCAAGAAGCCAGAATTGGAAAGTCATTTGCTCTCCTAGCCTTTCTTACAACCGTTTAACATTGTGCCATGCGGAATGTTCCTCTTAATAGTATGAGGATCCGTCTCCCGCTGGATTCCTCAGTCTGGGCAGTGTTTAGAAAGCCCAGGAAGAACTCAAGAAAACAAAAGTTTCCAGAAGGACATGGGCAGTAGATACATGAAGACACCATCACCTCCAAGATTCCCTCTAAGTCACATGTCATCCTGACTTGGAAATATATCACCATCCCTTCATCATTGCTCTGCCAAAACCCTGGATCTTCCTATGTAAAATCACTGTAGGAATATCTTCACCACACACGCTGCAATGGTTCAAGAAGGCCACTCACCACAACTTGTCAAAGGCAAGTAGGGATGGGCAATAAATGCTGGCCTTGTCAGCAACACCCAAATGCACAAATGAATATAACAAAAATTCTTTGAAGATAAGGTTTGATGAAAGCAACATTACATGACAACAGCACACATTCTCTTTATTTTTCTAAGTTTAGATCAAAACAATATAAAGGCAGCCACATGCAATGAATCAGAAGACAAACAGAGATGGCCTTGATTTCCCAATCGGTATTACTTTAAAAAGGGTAAAATAACAAGTTATGAACAGGAGAGAGAGGTAAATGGAACTTCTTTATCCTCTCCCAGTCTGTCCATAAGCAGAGGTGTTTTTGGATTATTTTCCGAGTAGATAATGGCATGTTTTCCCAAACTCTCAGTTTGTGTGGTCTAATTTTATAAGTAACACACAGCAATCTCTCTTTATGATTAACTCAGAAGGCTAGTTCATTTCACATTCAAACCTGGGGATGGTCAGGATGTTTGGAACTTCTCACACACACATACAGTAAGGGGAAGGAAAAAAGAGAGTTTTTACAACTATGGATAATGACAGTTAAACAAAACATAGAAATGGATGTTAATTCACATGATTTCCAGAATCCAGAAAGTCAAGGTCCAGAGGGTGCTTCCTTCGTGACAGTGTTCAGTTCAGATGAGTTCCTGGTTGGAGACAGCTGTACAAAAGTCCTTGAAAACAAATGAGGATGCTTTTAAAATAAAGCAGGCTTCAAGGAGCTGAGAGATGGTGGCCGGCTGCCTGGTCAGCTGGAAGACCTGCTGCTGTTCTTTTCAGATTGGAAGTAATCAGTAGACCAATCTGTGAGGCTAGAAATGTAATATTAAAACTGTCCAAGAGGTGAGAAGCATGGGTCATGTGATGTGGCCCATTAGTGAGTTAATTGCAGCTTCACAACCAATTTCTGTGCTTCTGGTTAAAATCCATTGTTTCCCTTGGGACTGAAATGGTGGCTGTTAACACCTCTTCAGGTATGGAGTTTCAATGTGTCTGTCTTTGTTTTCATCCCAGCTGGGGAGCCAATTCATCTGTTAGCCTTCTAGTTTCATGATTATAATGTGGCTTTACAATGGGGTGTGAGATTTCACAAGGATGAGAGTGGTACTCTTTTGTTCTTGTAATCTCTATTATAAACTTCCAGAACAGATGGCCAATCTTGTGAGTCACGTGACCTGTAGTAGCCATCTTTTGGTTCAGCAAAAGTCCATTTTAAAATAGCAAAAAGAAATAAAGTTTTGAGGTACATGGTTTTGATTTTGTTTCATGTCTTAATGACATGACAAACAAGCTACCACTGTGATAACAGACTATTTCCTACATCTTTTAGTTAAACTTGTAGGTGAATCAAATTTTTGAATAAAGTATTAGATAGCTGTTTAATAAAAATGCTGCTAAATAATGGTGCCATCATTTATTGAAGGTTAAATCCTATACAGGTGCAATCATTACATTACAAATGTAACTGATATCAGCTTGGCACAGTAGTCATGCTCGTTCCTCTGAATCAGGTCACAGATTCATGCCCCTCACCAAGTATAAAGTCACAGCTAAAATGACAGAGTGAGTGCTGCATTGACAGAGGTATCAACTTTCAAATGGGGCATTAAACTAAAGCCTTTTTTGAATGTTCAGGGTAGAGTAAAAGATCCAGTGGTATAATTCAAAAAACAATTAGAAAGCTCTTCCAATGTCTAGACCATCAATTATCTCTTAACCAACACCATCAATACCAAGCTACTTCTTTATCTTGTTTCAATTCATGAAACCTTGCTGTGTGTAAATTGGCTGCTGTATCTGCCTAATTACAACAATGACTACACTTGAAAATAATTCATTGGCTGTACATGAGGGACATATATAAATGTAAGTGTGTTTGATTAAAATAATACTAATTGAAAAATCTAGATAATTGTCTGGAATCTTATCTAATTTAACATGCCCATTGTCTGTTGTATGATATGATATCACACTAAATTGACCTGAAGCATATTCTGGACACTTTATCCCACACCAGCTAGCTAGTACTGATATGAAATGACAATTGTCTGATGCCAATTAGTAATGGAGTGCTTTCTAAATACAGTTCCAGAGACCAAAATTTTTAGGTGTTACAAAATGCAAGATTTCATACCATTAAAGGCAATGTTAGCTTTAGCATTAACTAATCACATGAATTTGATGGAATAGTTAAGTCCTTTTAAGGCAAAAGCAAAATAATAAGATGCTAGAAATCTGAAATAAAAACAAATAATACTGAAAATATTCAGCAGGTCAGGCAGCATCTGTAGAGAAAGAAACAGAATTAATGTTTCAGGTTGATGACCTTTCATTTGATGAAACCTGAAACGTTAACTTTGCTTCTTTCTTCACAGATGCTGCCAGACCTGCTAAGTACTTCCAACCTTTTCTTTTTTTTCCGCAAAGTCCTTTGGTATTGGAATGACAGTACACGTCCCAGACAAAAAACAATTTTTAAATATTAAATTTTTTTTTAAAAACATAGAGGAGAATTTTTCCTATGGTGGGCGGGGGCAGGCAGGGGCGGACACGGAGACAATTCCATGATCGGCTGCGCGCCACCATTTTACACGGGTGGGCTAATTAAGGCCTGCCCAGCATAATGTGCGGCTAGTAGCGCTCAGCGCTACCTGTGTGGGCAGGGGGAGGAGGGAGAGTCGGGGCCTGCACTCTTTCATGCATGCACGCAATAGAGCGCAGCAATCTCCTTGAGGCACGGAGCTGCCTCAGGGAGATTGAATGGATTATAAAACTTTTTAATAAATAAAGAAAAAATTTACTTAAGCATGTGCCCTCATGTGACAGTGTCACATGAGCTGGGGCATGTTTGCGAAGTATGGAAAATGTATTTATTTACTTTATAAAAGCTTCAGGGAAACCCTGAACCCGCCCGTGGATGAGTTTTCCTGAAAAACAGGCTCTTCGCCTGCCCAACAACCTTAAGATTGGACGGGCAGTATCCGAAACTCGTTTAATTACTTTTTTAATGACCTTAATAGGCCGTTGACATTTCAGCAGGCGGGCAGCTGCCTCCGGTGTGTGCCCGCCAAACGAAATAATGAGATGACGCGCGATGACGTCAGGACGCCCACCCGGCATTATCGCACGTCATTTTAAGCGTCGGCGTGTCAGGCCTGCCCCCACACACCGACCGGAAGATTCAGCCCATAATCTTCGATAGATTGTAATTATTTCTGACCTGGGGATAAGTGCTGAGTAGTGTCTCAGAGATAAACACTGGGACATTTTGTGGATTGAGAAGCTCACTGCAAACTACCACACTAAAGTAGGAGGACAGCTGAACTTGAACAATTAGACAGAAAGTACAAAGTGAGTTAGACTAATTATGGAAGTGGTTTGAACAATGACAGATGGAATTTAACAGACAAGGGGAAAGCGCTACATTTAAGAAGAAAACATGGGCAATGTAAGTATACTCTGAAAAATCCTGATATAATTTTGGGTTAATTGAAAGAAATCTGGGTGTTTACTCAACAAGTCTAATGACTGTAGAGTAACAGTCAACAGGACAAATACAATACCAAAACAACAGGGTTCAGTCAAAAGGAAGGCATGTTTAACTCTAATGCTCTGGTCAGAACCTTACCTTCCTCACTATAGGTGGTCTAGAGAAGACTGACCCTAAGCATCGAAGAACTGAGGTATGAAGAAATACTGGAGAAACTAGGAGCTGCATTTTTAATCAGGGGTCAGGGAATGGACATAAGGCTAGTTCTAGGTCCTGACTTTGCATAGCTTCCTTTAGATACGCCCAACATGATTTTCAAAGCTTCATCCAATTAAAGCCCGAAGAGCGCACTCACCATCCAGTCAAGGAGGGCAGATGGGCTCCGAAGACTGGAGGGCCAACGAGAAGCCCTCCAGTACTCCAAGCAGCAGCCCCACCAGCCAAGGTGGGAACTATCAATGTAAGGATACAGAAAGCAAGGGACAAGGGCAGGATGCTAGAAAGCAAGGGACAAGGGCAGGTAAGTTAATTTTATTTTTTAAAAAGCCACAGCTGTCTGGCCATGACCCTGGAACGGTAATCCCTCCAGCAGCCACAGTGGTGGCCCAGCAGCTGTTACAGGTCTGAGGGAGGGGGTTTGTTCCTCATTTGATCCATTGTGTATGCCCCACCACAACTTCCTGCCCATAGCCCACAAACACAGGCTACCCACATTGCTGACTGGAAATCCCAGTCAATCCAACCCCGAGCCAGGCCAACCTCTTTGAAAAAGGTTTATGGTTGGGATCATGGCAGCGAACTAGCACGGAAGCCAGCAGCACCAAACTGCACAGCTGTCCACCTTCGATCAGGACCCTGAGCTTTTGAAAATCCAGCCCCTCAACTTTTCCACCAAGAAGAAAACAAGATTTGAGCACATAAACCAGGTGGGCAGGAGTGCTGCACCGATGGAATTTCTGTCCTTTATCTGAAAAGTTAATCAAAGATCTTATCTGTCTTTTCAGTTGGGCATTAGAGGTTCCATAACACTAGCTTGATGAGCAGGAAATACATTCCTGGCTAACATTCCTCTCAGCAATATCACCAAAATATTAGTAACCACTCATACATGTCAGCACTGTTTGTGGAATGTTGCTCATCACAAAAGCGGTTATATTTGTCAGTAGAACAATCACCATGCAAAATGCTTAAGCTGTTTCCATGATTTATGGCGTGATATAAATAGAATTATTTCAAATATTTCTTCTTTCTCCTCATGCACAGGAAGAGAATAGTCAATCAGAATTCCAAATATAGACTACATAGAATCCAGTATTGTCCACGTACTTGAATAAAGAAAGGCAGTATGATATTCTAAAGTATTACAAAACCTGTGTCCATACGATTTGAAGGACAAGACCACCAAATGCAGAAAAACACCATTATCTCCAGGTTCACCTTCAAGGCACACATCATCTAGGCTTGAGTTCATGGATGCTGGGTCATAATCCTATAACTCATCACCTAACAGCAATATAGCAGCATTTCACCACACAGACTGCAGCAGTTCAAAAAGGCGGCTCACCACCACCTTCTCAAGGACAAATAGAGTAGGACAATAGATATTAACTTTGCTAGTGATGCTCATAGCTCCAGAATGAATAACTTTTCAAAGTTTTGGTCTGTATTTTGCGATTAGCTACAAACTTACACTTCCCACAGACGTTCTGCAGGCTTTTGCATTGCAACTTGCAATAATTGGATAGTTAAAACCGTACTTCTCCCTCCACAGGAGACCTTTGGCCTGTGTGAACTGGACAAGTAATGGTGTGCCTCCTTAAGCAATCAGATTGAAGAATCCTTGCACTTCCTGGTTTAAACTATGCGTATAAATTAGAGATTTAATTCAATGCAAAATTGTGTACAGAAAGTGAAATAAAGAAAGGGAAAGAAAGGTGAGATTGAGAGAGGTAAGGGACAGAAAGAAAATTAATTTCTAATTTTTTTTAAACAGCACCAATAATCAAAACCTGAAGGAATAATTCTCCACAATTTTGAAAGTTAATTTTCAGTGCCAGAAAGATGTTTGGCAGTAATCAAGATTTATCATGCCATTAAAAATTCACTGACACTTGAATGGGCAAGCCTGAATTTTTTTATTTCATGGTTAGTAAGTAGTATCTATTAACTAAGTGCCCCAACTTCATGCAGTTATATGTATTTTAATGCCGAATCTCTCATTAATACACTGTTTGTGCAAAAACTTCTGGAGGAGCAGGGCAACTCACAGAACTTCCTGGTTTCCACACTTAACTGCACATGTGCAGACACCAGAAGTTGCTGTCCAGTTTACTCTACAATAACAGCACAATAGCCCCAACATTATTTTTACCGCTTAATCCAGGTCAATGTTTTAACGAAGCATATTTTAATCCAAGGGATTTCTCTCAAAAGCAAACTTGCCACATGTCCTTTTGTTATGTGTTATTTAATTGAATATAACTGTTCTGACAATCGACCTTTTCAGTGATTACATTAGTCAACTGAAATTATGGGCAGAATTTTGAGGTCGTCGATCGGGCGCGGTGGGTTTGCCCAGGTGCAGCCGGGAAACAGCCTGCCACCCACGATCGGCCCCCAACTGGGGTTTCACGCTGGCTGGCCACTTAATGGGATGGGGGCGGGAGGAGGGCGAACACTGAAGTCAGCGCAGGCGCGGTGGAGCGCGCAATGAAAGCTCCCTGAAGGCAGAGAGCTGCCTCAGGGAGCTGAAGAATTTAAAACCATTAAATAAAGATTTTAAAATGCAGAAAAAAATGCTGGAGGGCCAACGTCATTAAACCGGGGCACTGCAGTCTTCTTGCAATCAGAGTCACTCACCTAAACATATAGATCATAAAAATTCTGCCCAAACATTTTTATTTATTTTTAAAATAATAACAGAAACCTCATCCCGCCCTTGGACGAGGGTTCCTCAAAAATCCAAAGGCCGCCAGGCCAATTCACCCGCCCGCCAACCGTAACGTTGGATGGGCAGTGAAAATTCCAGGTAAATTAATACATTAATGGCCTTAATAGGCCTCTTAATTGTCAGCAGACCCGCTGCCGACTCTTGCGTGCACCCGGCAACCGAAATATTGCGCGAGTGCACAATGGCGTCAGGACGCTCGCCCGACATCATCACATGCAATTTCACGCTTGGGCGTGTCGGACGTGCATCTGCATGCCAAGCGAAAATTCCTGCCCTATCTTTGTTAAATTGTGCTGGTCAATTCAACTTGGCATCACTATCAAATAGTCTTATATAGTTAGAAATATATAAATTGATGGCATGCCTTTTTAAGACAACAAAAGCTAACTATTGCAAAATAAATCTAAGTGCAGGCCACAACTTGTTTGACGAGAATTTTTTTTATTCACTCTCTGGATGTGAGCAATATATCAAGGCCACACTTATTGCCCTTCCCTTGTTGCTGATCGAGGAGCTAGTGGCAAGCCACCATGTGGAATCATACCAGATTTGTACTAAGTGCAGTAGCGGACGGGAAAAATTATGTTTTAACCGCCGGCCGCAATGGCGGCTTCTCATGTCATATCATCCCAATCCCACTCCAATAATTACTCATTCCCAGGAAACATGCCATTTCAATGGTGGGCGAGCTCTCATTCGCTCGCCATACCATCACCTCGGTGCTTCATCACACTGGGCGCCATATTTAAAGTGCAGCCACGTGCTTACCTCTCAGTGCTTCCAACCCAGGACTGCTGCATAGAAGACAAGGCCCTGAAAGGCAAGAAGACTACAGTCCCCTGGTTTAATGGCACATCCCTCAAGCACCTTTTGGACACAGTGAAGGCACACCGTGAAGTCCTCTACCCCTGCTCTGGCCGCAGGAGGGGCAGTAACATCACTCATCCAGCATGGGAGGTGGTGGCAGCAGTGGTCAGCGCCAATGCCCTGCAAAAGAGGACAACTACCCCAGAGCCGCTACAGGATGAATGATCTCATCCGTTCCACCAGGGTCTCATGACTCTCAACTTACACACTCACAAACCCACCACACATCCACAGGGACCTCACCTCGAGGGACTACAGCGCTAACTCTCACATACACCCTCACGCCTCCATCAGGCTCATACCCTCTCGAGCTCATGTCCTCATCCCGTCCATGGCTCCACTCACCACAGAAACATTCCATGCAGTGCCAGGTGTCCTGCTCACACTCTATCTGTTTTCATGCAGGAGAAGCTGGCTCACAACAGCAGGGAGAGGTCCCAGACCGGAGAGTGGAGTGGTCCACATTCGGCACCTCACTCACTTTGAGGAGTGTGCCATCACATGGTGAGGACATGGACTGTGCCTGCAGTAACTGCGAGGTTGGTGGTGAACACCCTTGCAAGGATCCTGCACCACATCATCCCTCTCTCAATACAACTGTGAGTGCTCTCTCTCCTGCTTTTGACTCTGCTGCCATGCACTAATTATCTCTACTTTGGTTCACAGGGAGTTCTGTCAAGGGACCGACACCCTCAGCCAGCCAGTCCCTCAGCTCCATTCAGGTCCTCATCTCCAGCCAAGAGGACACCTCCTCCATTGAAGAGCTGGAAATAAACAGCCTGGAAGACCCATCACAGCGCTTACCCACACCCTCCACCTGTGTAGATACACACACCTCGATGGAACCTAGATCTAGAGCAGGATCGGGTTCACAATCTGGTGGTCACCACACAGACATGTACCTGCAGCAGGAGGAGGCAGGTTCAGCCAAGCTCCCCAGCACTCAGAGGACTGCTGGGGAAAAGGCATCTGTGAGGTCAGAGTCAGATGACCAGCCTCTGGATTTGGCCTTCCAACTTATCCTGGAGAATCAGCAGAAGGCAGGGTAGCATCACATGGAACTGTTGGAAGCCCTCAACACGGTGTCACGCGAGTCGGAGGAGTGCATCCACCTGCTCTCTGATGAAGCTGTGTCCACATGTGCCCACATGTGCATGCATGGAGGTCTCCATGGGGAGGATGGCAGAAGCCATGGAGACCCTGGTCAGCAGAACATGGGGATGCGCGCAAACCTACACTCCATTGGGGGACCATGGGTGAGTTGCTGCAGTGGCAACACCAGAGGCAAACGGGGCACCTTGACCTCCCCCAGGTGCTCCTTCCCCTCAAAGAGTCAGGCCGGACATCTGAAGGAAGGAGCAGCAGCTGGACACCTCTGGGTCATCCGCTCAATCTCAGAGGCTGACCGCTCCCTCTGAGTCCCTTTTGCCTGTGACCCTCTCAACCTCACCCGCTGTCACTGCAGAGGGAGCAGTTGGCCCACAGGAGGACAGCCAAAGCAAGTCAGGGCCCCCCAAGGCCTCAGCTCTCCAGAGGACCCATGCCAGAGGCATCGGGTGCAACAGGGCCAACCATTGCACAGGCTGTCTCCACTCCTACTGTGGATGTCAGGGCAGCAACCAGGTGTCTAAGGCATTCAAAAGTTAAGAAATTCTGATCACAGTTGGTTGCAAGGGTGAACACATTTTGTCACTTTACAATCTGGAAATATATTCACTTTCACTGAATCATTGACAGGCTTCACAACTCTCCCACTGCATTACCCCCCCACCATCCCAACTAGCAGTTCAGCTACACCCAGTCGGAGGGAAGTCCTTCCCGCAGTACACACATCCTGAGTTTTTTCAATGCTGTCTGCTGGGGTTCTCTTTCAGTTGTTCATCTGAGCTGACCTGCATCTCCACCCACCCACTGATCACACCCCCATGCAGCACCTGATCTCGCCCACCACGACTCTCATTTCACTTTCGATTTAGCCAGCATGGTAGTAATACAGATTAATCTTTTGCTCCCCCTGTCCTTTCCCCTCCCCCAATCACCCATTTCCTCTCCCCCATGACTTTCGACCCCCTTGGCATCACCTTCCACCTCCCCTACCAGCCACAGCCCTTTTCCTTCAGGGACATCCAGGTTAACATGCACATTCCCTTCTTTCCCGAAAATCCCATCCCCATTAACCTCCCCGATCTCCTCCTTCCCACCCCACCCCCCCCACTCCGCGCCAGGCCAATTTCTGCCTCCTAGACCCACCAACCACCTTCGCCGTCCCTTCTACCAATACCGTCGTACCCTTACCCTCCCATCCTACCACCTGACTCTGTCCTCAGTCATTCTCACTGTTCCCTCACACCACGCCCACCCTCAGTTCGCTCCCCAGGAGTAGCCATGGACTCATCAGAGCCCTCCCTTGGATGTTCACCTGGACATCCCCCTCCTCCGGACTCTCACCCGCACCCCTCAGGCACTCCTTCCCCCCACACTCAGACTCCCCCACCGCCCCCATCCTTCCCACCCCGGAACGCTCCCACCCCCCCACCCCCACCCACCGCCCCCAAGTCCCCCCTCGCAGTGCCTCCCCCTTCCTGCCTCCTTCAGATCCTTACTACTTATTCCACCCTGACTCCTTCCTCTCCTTGTACCCCCCACCCCGGACTCCTTCCTCCCCCTACCCCCACCACACCTCCACCCCCGCACTCCCTCTTCTCCACCCACCAACCCCCCTCCAACACCAACCCACCCCCCCGGACTCCTTCCTGCCCACCAACACCTTTGTTCCCCCTGCCCAACATCAACACCCCCCGACACCTTTGTTCGCCCCCGCCCAACCTCACCAACCCCTGCCCCCCGACACCTCTTCCCCTCCCAGTCGATCCTAGATCTTCCTCTCCCATCCCCCAGTACACCTTCCTCTCCAAAACACAGCTGGACCTTCCTGTCCACCACCTCGACCATCATCCATTGTGAGCAGACCCTCAACGGTGGCTTTCCAACTTCTGCTGCTTCGGATCAGAGCCATGTCCATGAGAATCCACCCAGCGTGCCATGGACGTTCCTCCAGTGTGCCATTGCTATCAGGCTCCAACAGCTTCTGCTCCTTGGATGTCCGCCATGTGAGCAAGGCGGTAAGTTCCAACTTCTGCACACCACGCTTGTCAAGATATGTTCTGCACCAGCATGCAATCACGCCAACGTGGGCGGATGATCCAGTGCGGAGGGATGATTCCAGCAGGCTGGCCTTATAATGACATGCAAATGTATTACAATGAGGTTCCCGATGTCCAACAGCGGGAAATGCAGCCCGCCACTGACGGGAGGAGCGGATGATTGCAAACTGGTTTCACGACATCATGAAATCGATTTTTGGCCTTCTTGCCATACTGTCTGCTCAAATCTCCAAATACGCCTGACGCCAGTGGGCATAGAAAATTCCGCCCACCATCTTGAAGTAATTGCTTGCACAACTAAGTGACTTGCTAGGCCTCCTCAGAGGGTATTAGAAACCATCCACCTAATTTGAGAGTGGAATGTGGGCCAGACAGGTGCTAGTAGCAGGTTCTCTTTCCTGAAGCATATTAATGAGCCAGTTGAAATTTTATGACAATCCAGTTTTCTTGGTTATTTTGGCTGGTATTAGGCCTTTCAGAATTTAATTTCATAACTGGGCATGATCAGATTGAAAATTGCAATATAAGAAAACAAAATACTACAGTTTCAGAAAATATGAAACAAAAACAGAAAATGCATTTAAATTAGTTGATTTAAATTCGCCGCCACTTCAGGACCAGCAGGATTTCAAATCTGCTGAAATTAGCATAAATAATGGTGCCTCTGAAAGGCCCAATATCCATGATATTGCTGCTCTCACTTTTCCAGAGAATTGCCAGAGCAAGTTTACCTCCCGAGTCAAATGCCCTCATGCAAGTTCCATTTGAAAACATATATAAACTAATAACAAACTAAAATTACAATAAATTGTTATACCATGAAAAAAATAAACCAACTTCGGGTATATCAACTTAACAAAAATTTCATCTAAAAGAAAGTAAGCTGAACTAACCCAGATTAAACCACATCGCTACACAATACTTTGGCCAGGAGTGTAGTTTTGTTGGAAGCTAGGTTTGTGTAAAGTGCAACTTTTTTCCCCGTTTGAACACATCCCAAAAGCAGGCTTTGGTTTAGACGGAAATGCAGGTTGGCTACTCTGCATCGGCATTTGGATCTGTTTACTAAAGTCCAAATCTTGGGGAAAAAGTGTTCTTCAGCTAATAGTCATAGTCACAATGCTTCTTCATTAATACTTCTACATCAGAACTGCTTTGTATTTATGCACAGGCAACCTGCGTACAAATCCAGGTCAATCAAACAAGGTTGACTGAAAGGAGGAGTGGATGGTGTTAAAATTCCAACTTGCTAATGTTTTGTAGCAAACAGGAATTTTGGAAACAATGTAGTATAAAGCCACAAAATCAATGGCTGACAGCATTTGTAGAGAGCACCACTGGATGCGGGAGCAGATCAGTGCAGGTCATTACTCCCACCAATCCAACAGTGTTACCTTGATATTCATTTGAGATCTAGAGCTTAGAGCAAAACATTTATGTTAAATGCGGAAGGACTGAATAAACTCAACATTTTTGGTGAGACTTTTCTTTGCTGCAAAGCATTATTAAAAATGATGAGCGGTCTCAAAATTCTAACCCTAGTGCGCCCATAAGTGGCACTGTGAACATATTAGGTAACTCATGAAATAAAGCAAGGCTCAGCCAACATTACATGGCAGCCCCTCTGTACTGATGCAATGGAATGTCGTAACCTAATTGAATTGCCATCTAATTTTGCTCAATAATGCTGCCGCATTACTTTTGAACTCTTGCTGTAGTCCATCTCAGAGAGAGTATTTGCCGACTGCCTGTTGGTATTTTTGCAGCTACTGATCCGGCCACATGGTTTGACTGTTCAGACTTGTGCAGTTCCCATTTGAGGTATGCCTTTACTCCCATCCACAAAAGATGCTGCTCTCTTTTACCATTCTCCCAGTAGACCTCCGGTGTGCTCTTAGTTCATTAATACCAGCAGCCCATCCTACATGGACACTGATCCTCTGCACTCACTTCCATCCCTGGCTATTGTTGGCCTCTGCTGCCTTGTAGCCCATTGTCAGTATACCCCAGTTGACAACTACTCTAGTCTTTCCACAGAACTTGGATCCTTCACCACTGTTACTACACTAGTAACTCTCCTCTACACCTCTCTAGAAGACCTTAGCATCCTTCCTAAAGTATGGTGCCCAGAATTGGACACAATACTCCAGCTGAAGCCTAACTAGTAACTTATAAAGATTTAGCACAATCTTCTTGCTTTAGTACTCTTTTCATCTGTTTATTAAGCCACTAATCACATATGGATCATCAACTTCTCTTGCCGCCTTCAAAGACTTTTATATGTGAACCACCAGGTTTCTTGGTTCTTGCACCTCCTTTAAAAATTATACCATTTGGTTTATAGTGCCTCCTCTGACCTCCAGCACAAATGAAATTAAAACAGAAAATAATGGCAAACGTGAGCCCTGGTGTAGCACCCACATGTGAGTTAAAGAATCCAACTATATTCAAACCACTAAGAACAGCAGATACTTATTGAGAAGTTAATGAATAAAGCAAAAATAATGATTGTGCTACTAATTTAAGGCAAAAACAGTGTTACAGAATAAACTCACTAATGGCCCGGATTCCCGAATACATTCTTTCAATTTTGTTTGTGTTATATTTGATTTTTCCATGACCTCAGTTCTAATAGGCAACAGACCCAACTGATTATCAGTGATCGCTCCTGTAAAGAGGTCTGGGTTAAAATGTATTTCTGTCTCATTACCGCTACTTGTTCCTTTCAATTGTTAAGTTATCACCAAGGGTGTCAAGACATTTCCCCTGTCAGAGCTGCAGTAAAATGATCAATTTAGAGAACACTGGTAAAGTAAAAATGAAGGAATGGGATATATGTCTGAAGCAGGATGGTGTGTGACTTGGAGAGCCAACCTGGAGGTGATAATGTTCCCATGAAATTGTAGGTCACCCTTCTTGGTGGTACAGGTCACAGAGCTGGGAGGTACTAGTGAAGTTAGCTTAGTGAGCTATTGCAGTGTAGTCTGTATGTAGCACATGTTTCAGTTACAGCGCATTGATGGAAGTGAATATTGAATGTAATGGCAGAGTAGTCAAGCCAACTACTCTGTTGTGGATGGTGTTAACATTCATGAGTTGTTGCTGCATTGTCTTCATTCAAGTATATGCTGATTATTACATCAGGGAGGCAGTGGGCTAGTGGTATTGTATTCCAGAGACACAGGGTAATGTTCCAGGGACCCAAGTTCAAATCCCACCATGGCAGATGGTGAAATTTGAATTCAATAAAAATCTGGAATTAAAAGACTTATGATGACCATGAAATCATTGCCGATTATCGCAAAAACCCATCTGGTTCACTAATGTCCTTTAGGGAAGGAAATCTGCTGCCCTTATCTGGTCTGGCCTACATGTGACTCCAGACCCACAGCAATGTGGTTGACTCTTAAATGCCCTCTGAACAGGGCAATTAAGGATGGACAATAAATGCTGGCCTAGGCAGCGACGCCCACATCCCATGAATGAATTTTAAAAAACACCAGACTTGAGCCTTGTAAACGGGAAAGTGGCTTTTAGAGTTAAGGGGGCAAGCCATTTGTCAACCAGCCTCTAACCTGACTATTATTATATTGATGTAGCTAGTCTGATTAAGTTCCTTATCAATGCTGATCTCCAAGACGTTGATGGTGGAGGACACAGCCATGGTAGTGCCATTGAAGGCCAAAGTTGGACAAAAGAGGGAAGACAGTTAGTTTTTGTCTGGTTGGAAATGGTCATTGCTTAGTACTTAGGTAGTACAAATGTAACTCCCATTTACCAACTCAAGTTTTGATGTTGTCCAAGTCCTGTTGTAGGTTAGCATAGGCTATTCGCTACTGGGATTTATTGAGAAAATGTTTGGAGTTAAAGAACTACCTACTTAGCTCAATTCGATTCTCTGAATCCTCTCCAATGCATATATTAAAGCGCTCCATCTAATTTTATTTAGGTGAGGAGGCATTGATCCCAGTCATGGCCAGGCTATTGATATGAGAATAGTTAAATACATGTTTTTTTTACAACATCCTAAATCTTCAAGTTCTTGACCTCGGAGAAATCTATTCTAAGTGGTTAACTCACATAAAAGTCTTAAATTGTACGTCACCCATATCATACAATTCCAACTGCAGTTCAAAGAAATTTACTCCCATGTTGCCACATATCCAAGCTGTACAGATAAAATGCAAGAACTGCAAGAACTGACCTTCAAACTGATTTATTGTTCAAATAAATTTACTTGCAACTTTTCCAATGGTATTAAGGAAGTGGAGAAGAGGAGAAATTTGAAACAAGGTTTGTGGAACCAAGAGTTGTGGAAACGCTTCCTTGTAAACATTTGCATCACAGCTTAGAGGAGATTTGGCCAGAGAACTGTTGAATTAGGTTATCCCGCAAGAGGTGATAATCAACCTGGTCTGATACGGATATGCAAAGAAACAAAGAATTTGCAATTTATAGACCTTTTAAATTACTTCACAATTATTGAAATACTTTTGATGTATAGTCACTGTTGTGTAGACAAATGAATAAGCCAATGAGCACAAAAACCAAATGCCCAATTAATCCATTCTGGTGATGCTCGTTCAAGGATGAATATTGGCCAGGTTACTCGTTCAGCTCCTTCTCTTCAGATGGAACAATGGAATCTTATACATTGAATGAAACGCGGGGCAGAATTTTCAGGGTGATGTGCGGGGGGTGGGCCCCCTGCACATCAGCAAGTAAAATGATACGGAGTGATATTTCGCTGGGCGAGCACGCGATGAAGTGCAACATGCACCCGCCATTAATTAACGGGCCAGTTAAGGCCCTTAACTCAGCAATCGACGCCGGTTTTCAGGCGCTCGTGCAATCTTCAGCTCGGCGCACGGGCACAACGGGCAGGCGGGTAAACGACTTTTTAATAAAACTCATCCACAGGTGGGATAAGATGGGCTCAGTGGGGTCGTCAATCTGGTCTGTGAAGTATTTATTGCAGAAAGGTTTTTAAACTTCCCTGTGTGATCTGTAGCAGTTCAGAATGAATTCCAGCAGCTTTCTGTGTACTGTTAACCTTCAGTTCAGCACTATTCAGTCAGGAAACTTTATTGGGCCTGCAGCTTTCCAGAGGCCTCCCTTTAGACTGGGTATGGGTTCTGACATGTCTACTGGAGGCAGCTCATCTGAGGAGGAAAGGAGGGCTAGAATGAGGAGGAGGCCAGGAGTGCACAATCAGCCTCCAGGGGAGCCACCTTTGGGAGTACAGGTGCAGGCACAAGGGGCGCAGGGCCAAGAGGTAGTCCAAGATGGAAGGGGCCGCAGAAGACGCCACTATCCTGCTGCCAGGGTATACAGACGGCGAAGCAACTACCTCAATATGACTGAGGTGCAGTGCCATAGGAGGCTCCGACTGTCAAGGGAGACAGTACACTACATCTATCAGATGATTGGCCCTGAGATCTCTCCTAAGTGTGGGTGGACACCCCATGCCAGCGGCTCTGAAGGTCACAGTTGCCCTCAACTTCTATGCCCCTGGCTCCTTCCAGGGTTCAGTGGGTGATCTTTGCGGTGTCTCCCAATCAGCTGTCCACACTTGTGTCAAGCAGGTCACAGGTGCTCCAATCAGGCATGCATTGACCTTCATCGACATCCGCTGCAACCAAGCAAGTCAGGCACAGCGAGCCAGAGGCCTAGCAGTGATTGCTGGCTTCCCCCGAGTCCAGGGTGCAATAGACTGCACACGTGTGGCCATCAAGGCACCAGCAGGTGATCCCGGTGCCTTCGTCAACAAGAAGGGCTTCCACTCCATGAACGTGTAGATAGTGTGTGAACACAGGATGCTGATTTTATAAGTCTGTGCAAGGTACCCAGGCAGCTCCCATGACGCCTACATCCTCAGACACTCCCAGGTGATGGGGCTCTTCAGTGCTCTGGCTTGGCTTGATGGATGGCTGCTGGGTCACAAGGGCTATCCCCTCAGAAGGTGGCTCATGATACCTCTCTGCCATCCAAGAACAGAAGCTGAGCAGCGCTACTATAGGAGCCACGCCTCCACAAGGGCTGTGGTGGAGAGAACCATCGGTCTTCTCAAGATGCACTTCCGATGCCTGGACCGCTCGGGGGTGCACTCCAGTACGCCCCAGATCATGTCTCTGTGATAGTGGTAGCATGCTGCGCTCTGCACAATCTTGCACTGAAAAGTGGGGACAGAGTGGACGATGAAGACCTTGACGCAGTGGATGCAGCTGCACACGATGCGTCCAGCATTGATTCGGAGGATGAGAAGCAGAGGGCAATGATGAGGGGCTGAATGCTGACCCAGGACTACACCAAGGAGGCAGGGACACCCGGGAGACTTTAAGCCAACGAACCTTCAGCTAGCTCCACACAAATGGATCAGGAGGACCAGCCTTGTCTGGTACTTCCATACGCAGCACTTAAGTGCTTCATCTGCCACTTCATCAGCTGCAACTAAGGGCTTTGGACATGAACCTCAATGTGCACTGAAACACTCATGACATGTCTGTAAAACATACAAATGCAGAACAAAGGAGCCACCCTCAGCCATGGTAACACATCTGGATTTAATTTAATCCATGATATGGTGCAAAAAAATGAAAGCAAAACGTTTTTACAACAGCAATAAATAATAATTCCCCAATCTAGGGCCAACACAAAAGCACCAGTGAGAAACCCGTAGTGTGCCTAAGGTGCCTTATGCTTACGGGTGCTACATTTTGGTGCCGCCCCATCGCTCGGAGTGGCATCTGAGACAGCCTGCTGACTCTACTGTCCTGGTGGCTTCGATGACCTTGGCGGACGTCCTCTGGCCCATGGAGCCTGTGCTGGCCCCGCCTGGGAGGGAGTGGCCAGTTCCACAGCTGGCATCTCCCCAGTTGTTGCAGCCTCAACGGATGCAACGGTCACTGGCAGAGGGGCGGAGGAGCTGCTGCACTCATCTGTAGCACCCTGAGAGGAGCCTGCAGAGACGACAGGCAGCTGCTGCGCCGACGTAAGGTTGCTTCGGACTTCCCTGTTCACCAATGATGGATGGACACTGAGCTGGGAAACTTGGTGTCCAGACCATCTCCCACATTGCCAATGACCAGCTGTGGCCACTGGCGCTGTGAGGACTTGCATGTCCGAGCGTATCCCCAGGAGAAGCTGCTTGTTCTCCTGGAAGCCCCTCTCTCCATGGAGGAAGCATGACACTCTGACATGCGGCTCATGGCATCACTCATGCTCCGCGTGGACTCCTCCACGACGGACACCAAGCGAAGCATACTCTCATGCAACACTCCCAGATGCTCCCGCACACCAGGCCGCATTTCCTGTAGCTGCTGCATCGCGGACAACTCCACAGGCACATCATCACACCCTGACTCAGCATGTCCCTGGTCCCCTGCAGTCCTCCGGCTGCTAGCGCCATTGGCACTCTCTGTCTTTGCCATCTCCTTCAGCGATTGTGAAGTGCCCTCTCCACCGTGCCCCGGGATACTAGCCGATGTTGCAATTCCCACCGAAGTGCTAGTATTTGCGCTGGTGCCTGCCTGGCAGAAATGGTGTGACGCAGGGGACAGTTCACGGCCCTCAGGTGTGAGAGGGGCATCTGTAATGGAGCCTGGTTGCCAGCCTCTGATGGTGCTGAAAATAACAACAAGGACAGTGGACCAGTTAGCGTCCATACAGTGACACACTTCATCCCTTTCCCCCAGGGTCATTATGCGCTCAACCTTCCAGAACCTAAGGAGACGAACATTGGTGGGGCGGCAAATAGTCAGGAGGAGACCCAAACAGTACAGGCGGATACAGACAGGCTGGTCAGATGGCCTAAGGAATGCCAAATGGAATGTTACATGGATAAGTGTAAGGTGATGCACTTGGACAGGACAAACAAGGTACGGGAATACACGAGGAATGGTAGGACTGTGGAAAGTAAGGAGGATTAGAGGGACGTTGCTGGGCATGTTGACAGGCCCATTAAGGTAGAAGGACAGGTACATAAGGCATTTAAGAAGGTAAATGGCATATTTGCCTTTATTAGCCGAGGAATAGAATGTAGGAACAGGGAGGTCACGTTGCAAGTGCAAAAAACGCTGCCTAGGCCACAGCTATAGTTCTGCGTGCAGTTGTGATCAGTGCTTCATGGGAGGGATGTGATTGGAGTGGAGAGAGTGCAGAGGTCACTGACCAGGATGCATGCTGGGCTGGAGAGTTGAAGTTATGAGGACACATAGCATAGACTGGGGATATTTGCCGTGCAGCACAGGAGATTGAGGGGTGACATTATTGAGCTTCGTAACATTATGAGAGGCATTGATAGGATGGACAGAAAGGAACTTTTCCCCTTGGCGGAGGGATGACTAACCTGATGGCATTTATTTAAGGTAAGGGGCATGAGGTTGACAGGTGAGGTGATGAGGAACTCTTGCACACAGTAATGTGGGATGCACTGCCTGAAAGGGTGGTGGACGCAGAAACCCTCCAAACATGTAATAAGTATTTAGACATGCAGTTGCGATGCCATGGCATACAAGGCCATAGGGATAGTGGTCAGAAATGGGATAAGGCGGCTTTGGAAGGTGCTGGACACACACATCATCAAAGGGCCGAGGGACCTTTGTCTATGACGCACACCTCTGACTCTATCAGTCTGTGAATGAGCTGTGTTGCAACATTAACGATTCCAACAATCATCAATGCTATGGATGGTGGGAAGGCAGAGCGGATGTGACTGTGGACCTCAAATACCTGACCGCTGCACCCCAGCCTCACCGACACCTGTGGACCTGGGCGCATGATGCGTTTCAAGCTCCAGGGCCTCCTGCTCAAAATGGCTCAATATCACCAACTGGGCCTGGCTGCCTCCAGTGCGCAAACGCTCATAAGCATTGTGCGCATTTTTCTCCTGCAAAACAGAGAAGACCATTCATTGGGGCTAATCGCACATGTACTCTGCATGCGTGCGCTGCACCCCAACCACAGCGGCCCATATCAGGCCTCCAGTGCCTCCTCTCCACGTTATTGCTGATCGGTCACAAAAATATAGTACGACTGCTCCCAGCCCCACCCCTCAACGGCCACCTTGGAAACATTCTGCATCCATTGCTTTCAGAAACACACTGTCTTAGTTCCCACAGCAAGGAGGCACAACTAGGTGCGGCGTCAAGGGAACCAGATGGCTCTTGACCACGACACCTTGAGGCTCCCCTTCCATAATCTCATCGCCATGAAAAGGACATGTGTTGGAGTTCTGAGTATGCGCCTAGCTGCATCTCCTGCAGGTTGCCCCCAGACTAGTCATGTGCGACTAAGACCAACACATGGTGTGGGGAGAACCCATCTTCTCATGAACCACTGAGGCTGAGGTAAGCATGGGCACTATCTGCTTGCCCACCCAGCATGCGATAAATGCCCAACATGATTCAACACAGTCACGACACTAAGACTTGGGTGGGGTGGGGTGGCCCTCAAAGGCTAAGGCTACCCTAAGGTAATGCCCAACACCAACATGGTACTCACCCTTCCAGAGTGTAACAAATCGTTGAATCGCTTACGGCACTGGATCCAGGTGCGCCGCACCACGTCGCGGGAGCTCACCACCTCCGCTACCTCCTCCCAGGCACACTTCGTCATGTGGGGGGGCCTCCTCCTCCCATCCTGGGGAAACGGCACCTCCCGCTGTGCTGCCATCTCCTCGAGAAGGGCAGCAAGGCAATCATCAGAAAAGCAAGGGGCACATTGGCCCCCCCGCACTGGCCTACCCTGCAGCCTGTCCTGCTCCTGGGCCACATCCTGCAGCCTGCCCTCCTCCTCTGGCTTTCCCTCAACATTGGCCTGCTGTGCAGACCCCCTGCAGTACCACCTGTAGCTGGCCATTGTGAACAGCCTAAAGGAGGCTGACAGGCCTTTTTTTAAACAGACTGCCTGGTCGCCAGTGGACCCGGCGGTCTGTACACGCCAGCTGCAAACTTCAGACTCCTGCTCTCCATGGGAGTCGGAAATGCACGGGGCAGGCCTTAATTGGCCCGCCCGCACAAAATAGCTGCACGGCCCCGATTGCAGGCAGCGATCGGGTCCGCGGCCGTCCGCCAAACAGAAAATTTTGGCCACGGTCTCAGGTTTATGTCTCAAGCAAAAAAAAAAGTACCTCCAACCACAGCGCTCCATCACCATTGCACAGAATTGTGAGAACAGAGAGGTAATCAGATTCTGGAGTAGAGACAAGAAAGCTACCACTGAGCCAAATCAATATGTTACATTATCTTAATAAGCCAAGTAAGTAAAACCCTTTCAATCATTTGATCATTTATTTATATTAATGATCTAGACGTTGGTGTGCAGGGCACAATTTCAAAGTTTGCAGATGAAATGGAACTTGGAAGCATTGTGAACTGTGAGGAGGACAGTGTAGAGCATCAAAAGGGCATAGACAAGTTGGTGGAATGGGCAGACGAAGTTCAATTCAGAGAAATGTGAAGTGATTCATTTTGATAGGAAGAACAATATAAAGTAAAAGGGTACAATTCTAAAGCGGGTGCAGAAGCAGAGGGATCTGGGTGTATATGTGCATAAGACATTGAAGGTGGCAGGACAGGTTCAGAGAGGTCAATAAAACATACAGTATCCTGGACTTTATTAATAGGGGCATAGAGTGCAAGAGCAAGGAGCTTGTTTAAGTCACTAGTACAGACAGAACTGGAGTATTACGTCCAGCTCTGAGTGCTGCACTTTAGGAAGGATGTGAAGGCACTAAAGAGAGTGCAGAAAAGATTAATGAGAATAGTTCAGGAATGATGAACTTCAGTTATGAAAATAGACTGGAGAAGTTAGGACTTTTCCTTGGAGAAAAGAGGGCTGAGAGGAGATTTGATAGAGGTATTCAAAACCATGAGGGATCTGGACAGAGTAGATAAGGAGAAGCTGTTCCCACTCATGAAAGGATTGAGAACGGGAGGGCACAGATTTAAAGTAATTGCAAAAGAAGCAAAAGTGACGTGAGAAAAAACGTTTTCATGTAGCAAGTAGTTAAGGTCTTAAATACACTGGCTGGGAGTGTGGTGGAGGTAGGGTCAATCGGAACATTGAAAAGGGAATTAGACTGTTATCTGAAAAGGAAGAATGTGCAGGGTTACGGGGACAAGGTGGGAGAGCCGGTGCAGACATGATGGGCTAAATGGTCTCCTTCTGTACTGTAACATTTATGTTATTCTATGATTTAAAGGTAAGTGAAACAGAGGCATTTGTATCATGGTTCACATTGCATCCTGATAACATTCCAAAAGGTTTATATCTGTGCCATAATTATGGGCAAAGATGAGCATCTGATTAGAGCCACAGAGTGTGAATTAACTAATAAACTGTGGACTACATATCCCCTGGTGTCAGAGGTTTGATAAATATGGCTACTAAAAATAAGGATAATAGATATCCACGTGCCTTTTCCAGACACAAAACAGAGGCATCAGATTTCATTATTTTAAGTATGCAAGTCATTGGGGATTGGTACAATATTGGAACCTATTAATAGAAACCCAAATCCTGTTCCCATCTTTCTAATTGAGCAGTAGGTAGGCCTAACCTTGCCAATTATTTTTTTGTCTTTTAGGATAAACTTCCTGATGAGCAAATGGCATAAACATAGTTGCACTCACTGATTAACTGGCAACTGGAACTTGTGCTTAAATTCTTCGCATTGTGGAAATTGTTGATGTTACATGAGGAATAAAACTCTCGATTAGTATATCAGTTCCAGAAGAAAACAGCAGCATTAGGAAACATTTACTACAGATTCAGTATCTTCTAACTCATTGTTTGCTAGGCCTTCTAAATTGTGAAACTCCACCTTCCCCTGTACTCCCTTTCTCTAACAATTTAAAATCGAAATCTGGATCAAATATCCACTCAGTCTATTTAATCACCTTTTTTTCCAACCTTGCAGGTTTATCTTACTCAATGAGCCACGGCCTTTTTCCTAGGTTTCTCAAAAATAAGTTTGAACATGACTGAATAATGCATCAGTTTTGCTCCACCAACGTAACAGATAAAAGGAAATTAATTTGAGAAAATTAAGACATGAGTGATAATTGCTCCTTTGAAAAAATATTGTGATCATTTGAATAATACCTAATTTATCTTACCTCAATTTTGCTTGCTCTGTCAAAGTACCCTAAGAAAAAGCTGCAGCTGAGATGATCATCTGTGCACGTCCATCCTTTCTGCACAAAATCTCTCATTAATTGCTGTCCTGTGTGGAGGCCCAGGCCCTGACTCTGGAACATACAGACAATGGTCACATTGGGATTCTTTAAAAAAAGGACATTTGAAAATCACCACATATTTTCAGGCTCTGCATTCCATTTCAAGATGAAGTTGCAGCTGAGATTAGTTTGAATCTTTGTTTCACCATTGGAGGGAGCTCTTAGTAATGCAGTACATCCTACAGTCAATGGTAGCTCAAAGAAAAGCTGTATCCTACCCTAGTCAGGGGGATCCTCTGTTATGACCGATGTAATTGGTAAAGCAGAGTTATTTAAAAATCTCAGAGGGAAACTTTAAACAACTGTCATAACCTATAGTTTTTAAAGGTATGTTTGAGATGCGACTCTAAATTCAGGAATCAGACCACCAGTTCTCAAGGTTTTCCATTAAACTAAATGAAACATTTTATTAATTTACAACGGTTAAAATATATATACACATGGCTACAAATTACTACTATCATAACTTTTAACAAATTCCCAAACTAATCTCCATAAAGGCAACAGCAACCCATAGACTTAACCAGACACCAGGCAAAGCATTTTCACCTTACGGATTCAAAATGAGATTCTTTTCACTTTGGTTCATGTGGAGCCAGTTGGAGGCTTACAGCTGCCTTTTGATCTCACATTGCCTCTGCCCTGCTCACACAAAACTGCTAAAGTTATACCTACCACTGCCCATTGAATGTTAATTCTCATTGTATCAACAACCTCTGAACTAAACCTCTCTAACCATAAAACCCCTTTCATAGTACCAATTTTATTAGTAATAGAAGCATATTGCTTGGCAGCTGCTAGATGGGTATCATTTTTCACCCCACTTCTTGAATGTTCGATTCAAAAAATGCAAATGCACGCCATCTCTCTTGCATATCAAAACTAGTACACATCAGAGCACCCAGACTAGTTGGCTTTAATCCAATTAAGACACACCCACAGACAAAACCTCTATTTTAAAAGAAAAATATTTTCCAATTATATTATATACCTTAATAGCTTCATGACAGCCTCCAACATGGAAGCATCTTGTGGTGGTCTGGAATCCTTGGGGGAAGCCAAATGGAATGATTGATGAGTTCAGAATCAGCTTCTTGAGAGAAAGATATGAGGGCTTGGAAGCTATCAAGTAACCATTTCTCCAGGGTTTAAGGCAAATATATTATCAAATTGGGTTTGCTCTCTGACAGCTCTCAGAAACTCTCTATCCCACCTCTGCTTTATGGTGAGGTTTCAGGAAAGTGCTTCATGAAACCCACTCCTTTGTGAAAGAATCAACAGAAAGCACTCTGGGCTGCTGCTGGAGATGCCTTCGCAACTGAGGAGAAAAGTATCTGGACACAAGCTGGTGAGGATAGTCCAGAGATTCTGCCACAGGTGCATCACAGGACTCAACAGCTTTTAAGTGAATCACAATAGTAGGAAGCAGCACAGACGCCAGGCTCGGACATGGCTCCTGGAAGTTTGAAAATGGGGTTAAAAAGGATACATAAACTTACAAGGAGTAATAATTAGGGTGATTCTTCACTTGTGTTTTGCCAAATTGTTCTAGAACCATTAAAACATATTGTATATTATTTTTCTGTATTTCATTAGTACAATATAAAGTGGAAGCAACTGTGTTAATAATTATTGATGTATTCCATTTTGTTCATTTTTGTTCGTGAAAGTGGAGGGGCTGACCACAGAACTGAGCCTTGATTTCTGAGATGCAATGACAAGAGATGGATCACTTGTGACTGAATGTTTCCCTAATAAAGTGACCGCTACCTATTACTGACTGTGATGCTGTTGCATATTCTTCACAGGTTGCCATGCTGAACTTAAAGTTTCCAACCCCTGCCCCTCCTCCTAGAGGATGCCTTTTGACAACCAAAGTTATGGAGCACACACACAGTAGGCTATGACAATTCTGGCAACTGTGTTAGGAGCATACTGTAAAGAACCACACAACACGTCAACATTCCTGAGCCATCCTTTAGTATAGAAATAGTTTGCCCTATCCAGATTCTAGTAAAAAGAAAAACTGTATTTACTCAAATTGTCTAGTGTACATCAAAAAACTAGTAAACCAGTTCTGTTATGTTTTTAAGCTATATTCAGTGATTTACAATCAAGTTACTCAAAAGTGGAGGACTGGGCAATTCTTAAAAATGCTTATTTTTTTGTGATAAGCCCATTTTCAGCTGTATTAATAAAATTGCAACAGTTACCACTCAAATACATCAGCAAAGCAAAAAATAAGAATATACTATTTCATGCTCTTATGCTACCTGGTTACACGGATTCATGAAAAAATTCAAGTTTGAAAAGATGCAAAAATATAAAGCAGAAACAGAAACTTGAATCATAACTTCACTTGGAAAAAGCAGAAATTTCAAGTGCAATTTGCTCCCAGTTACCCATTGCACCCAAAGCAGAAACTCTACCCCATGCAGTTAAAACAATTAGGATAAGATGACATCATAGAATTACAAAGAATATACAGCGCAGAAACAAGCCATTCAGCCCCACCAGTGTGATTGTTTACACTGCACATAAATCTCCTCTTATTCCATCAACCTCATCATAACCTTTCAGCATCTTTCTATTCCCATTTCTCCCAACAGGCTGTCTAGTTTCCTTTCGAAAGTGTCTAAGTTATTTGCCTTATCCACTTCCTGTGATGGTGAGTTCCACATCCTAACCACTGTCTTATTAAATAAATTTCTAAATTTCTGCTTATTCCCCTATTAGATTTAATAAATATTAATATGGAAAAAAATTCACAAGCACACCTACTAGTTCTCGTACACCTAAAAAAAAGACCCTCCTCAAACAGTCGTAAATGGGCAGAGGCGGCAGGTAGTCAACCATCCTACTTCAATCCGGGATGCGATTTTGTGGATGGAGCCAACTTCGGGCAAAACAATTTTAAAACCAATATTGAAGATTGCGGAGACTCAAATACGCTAGAAGTAGCTTGTGTTTAAAATTTCCTGTTCTTTTGTGCAAGTTAGTTCACCTATGTTACGTTGATAATGCTAGCTCACACTAGCAGAAATGCTTTCCCCGGATGGCTGCATTAAACAGTGTGCTGGCACATTTCTTTTCGGATGCAGAATGGGACAGGAAACCTGGCAGATCCAAGGTCAGCCAAAAATTTTGATTTCTGCCTCCCCAAAAAATTTACCTTTGTTTAATCCTTCACTTTCCCCCATCCCCATGCATTGGAAATTGAGACCAGAGTCCCAAAATTTCATCTGAAAGCATGCACACATATTATTTTATGAATGTCATCCTATATTATTTTTTGTTATCGTTATCGAGTAACATAAAAAGTCTAGTGTTTTCCTCACATTTGTTCAAAAGCGCAATAATACACCATATTTTATGTACTAAAAGTATTGGTAATCTCCCTAGACAATCTTTAATTTATGTTTCAGCTGAACTTTAATCATCGATTTTTAGCCATCTTTCTTAAACCTAATAAAATACGCTAATCATTTTAGTGTACAAAGTTCACTGCAAATAAAAGAATTGTTTCAAAGACCCTGAACTTTATGCATGGGTCACATTCCACATGCACAATTGCTACTGTTGTGTTTACCAAAGTGCATCAATGCCAACAGAGATTGCTGATATTTTTACTCAAAGAGCTGACCCGTATATAATCATGAGCATTGCAAACTGCACAATTCTATCGCGCTTTTCATTGTATTGTTGCTGCTGATGGCAACGCCAACTTCAGCAGTAGCTCTGTAAAATATAGAAGGTGGTTTTTCCTGGTGCTACAGCCAGTGGCAGACCCACTGCCATTCTTTCTTGTTGTACAATGATCCCAAGACATTAACGTTCCTCCCTCACTTTCCAATCTTGGCATTTTATTTGGTCAAATAGAGAAGTCGCAACAGGAAGTCATGGAAACAATATTCAATGCACAAACTAATTTTATGAACTTAAATAAATTGAACTGTTGCATTATACAAATTATGTAATGCAAGCCAATATTTATCAAAATACAGGCACGGCATTTATACTCCCAACAAGTGTTATATAACTAATAAAATCTATGAACATATCATTCTTGTTTGTTATGTATTTTTTGTGTGAACATAAATAAGAATTTAAGTGCTGATATTTCACTTTTTTTCAAAATTAAATTGTCACCATTTCAAAACATGTAAACTTCCTTTAAAATTGCTCAACGAGCGTTTAGTCTGGCACTATCATGAGTGAAGTCACAAATTACAAATGATCCTCAAACTGCCATGTGAAATTATCATGTTTCTTGAGATACAAGCAATATGCATCTCAAAAAGATGGGCATTTAATTATGAGAAATGCATTTACCACAATTTATGAAATAACTTCAAGATGACCTTGAAAATATTATGGAAGAAAGTGGACAGAAATGGCTTCTATATGTGAGGCACAGTATGAATGTTGAATTTCATTCTTGGCTCATATTTCAAGGTTGCGTGTTCTAGGAACTGGCAATTTGAGTAAGTTCAAAACGCAATAAAATTTTTCCCTATTCAACAAGTGATTTAGACTACTTTCTTTCTGTCCCATGTTATGATCCCAGTTATGAGAATACTAGACAAATCAGATATTTGTTAGGATCTGGCTTGATAGACCATAATTGGTTAAAGAATGTAATGCATGGAAGAACCAAGGGTAAGGAAATAAGCGGCAGGACTCCAAGGTTAAATTGAAACATCAAAAGAATCTCTACCATACAAACTTGAACAAAACAAACACAAACAATAATGACTAAATAGGTACATGAGCAAATAAGATAATGATTCCAAACAATATGAGCTTCTATCTTAAACTCAATCCAAGAGACTTTGCCCAGCTTAACCTTTTTGCTGTGACTTTCACTCTGATAGGCTTTTAAATATTCTCATACACTGGAAAGCAGTTTCTTTTCCCTCTGGGTCCGGCTGCACAGATCACAGCTCAGGTTCATTGTTATATCCCTACCAATAATACCTCCTGGTCCAACTATAGGTGTCACTGACAGTCACATGCCACAACCCACCAGGCACCTGTAGACACTCCCCGCTTGGTGTCTATTCCATGGCTGGACTTCTCTCTTTACAGAGATACTTAGTCCTACCCAGTTCTCTGGTTGAACACAACAAATTGGATCTTTGCAGCCTTTTAGGCCAGCTTCTCTGTTAAACTTACTTATTTTCCCTAAAAACAACCCTTAGAGCATAACTCCATCCTCAACAATTTTCCCATAGAAACCCCAGGACTTTCAGCTGGGTCAAAAGTTCAAGCATGGTTTATAACCACACACAACCCACTAAACCAAATCAAAAGTGCACAACCCCCAATTCACCTTGAGCTGAAATCAAAACTTTACATTCTTAACCCTTAATGTAACCCACAATTGCCAGTTATAATACCCATTTCAACCCTTGAAAGGTTCAAAGTCTATCAAGTTATGTGTAACTGTTCATCACTTATAATAGGATCTATTACTATACATTGAGCGAACCTTTGTGATCTCAGGTCAATTTCTCTTTTCCCCTCTTTATCATGATACTACAACTATTACATAGGTACCTAATGTGTGCCTCCGTTCAGAACATGAAGCCAAGTGAAAAATGGTCAATGTTAAAAGCAGCATGGAATTTCCCTATGAAGCAAAAGGAGGAACTGGTACTTTAGTTTTTGAGTTAGGTAGATGCAGTCAAGAATCACTGATAATAAAGTTAACAGAAATAGAATACAACAAATGTGTTTAACTAAAAAGTAAAAAAGTGTCATTTAGAAGCTGATCTAGCTGTGTTCTTATGGAACCATCACCACAAAATGCATAATTGTAAACAGTTGCTATGTATAGGCCATATTTCACAGCAATATATGCCTTAGTTTAATCAAAGTTGTACGAATGATGATCTGATTTCTTGAGAGTCAGACACAAAAAAGGAAGTAAACAAGAACGTGAGAATGATATCATCAAACAAAATGAACCCACATGACATACAAACACCAAATATTAAAACTTAAATAAGTGTTATGTTTTCCATAGATACCAATAAAGAGAAATTTGAACTTCCAATTATTAGCTGAAAGGATGACATGTCAAGATGTTTCAAAAGCACTTTTACTGTGTCAAATGATTAAAGGAAACCACTATTGACTAAACATCATTTTCCTGTAGGCAACTTATACTTTAAAAATATTGTCCTTATCCCACATCACAGTCTCCACAGAATTAGTTCTCATAGCAAACAGTTCACAGTTGCTTCCAGCTTCCAATGGGTTGCTTCCTTTTTACTTCCCCAGCAGCTAACTTCGAATCCCAGAACTATCTTTCACTATGGAGGCATACCTGTAGATTTCTTCCTTGAGCTAGACAAATCTTCCAGCCTCTTTTCTCCTCAGGAAATGGTTCTTCAAACCAAGCGTGAGCTTCCACCCTTGTTCAGCATAGTGAACGAGAGCATCAATATTTTCTCTGATTCAGGTGCAGGCCTGCTTAATTCTATCTTTTCTTGCTCTCCACCTCTCAGTTAGCTGCAGGCCACATAAAACCAAAACTGCAACTACCTTTGTGATATTTTTTGGATTTATAGGGAACCAGTAACCTGATCTCCAAAATGGTTTCCTCTATCCCATTCCCCATGGTAACAGGAATCACATTAGCATTTCTACTTAGATACAAAACTAATCAGTTATCTTTGTTCCCAACTTTCTTTCATCTTGTAAAGGGATAATTTACAACATAACTGTTTACAACTTGATACTTGTAACACCTTTCTGGGGCCTTAGAAGACTTAGGATCTCCTCCTGATGGACTTAAGAACAGCTGCCATCGTTCCCAAGTGTAAATACCTGGCACCTCCCTTTCAATATAACAATCTGTATTTTCCTTTGATCTTTAACAATTAAATCACCCAGGTTTACTGTCAGGAAGACTTCTGTGCAGGTCACAAGACTCCTTTCAGTCACCCTTCATTTAAAGATATAGTCCCAAAGTACAACACTCTTATAAACCAAAAGGTACAGTCATAAAACATGATAACCTCATAAACTTCGTAACTGTAAGATAAGATGGGAAGATAATTAGAAAGCAATAAATATCAGATGATAGATTGCACAGTAAACATGACAAAAAAAAATCAAAATAAAGAAATAAACCTATAGATCTAGACAACTAATGACATGACGAAAGACTGCCTCTCATTGCACTGGCTCCAGTCACCCATTTCTTCCCCTGCCTTGCTATCCAGGCTTGTGCTTCCTCCTATTGCTTTATTGATTTTACTTCCCTCCAAATGGAACCATTCTTCCCTTTCCAAATCACTCTTTTTTAAAGAAATGTCACAGGCAACTGTGCAAGCTGCAATGCTATTAAAAATGCATTAACTCACAAGGAAACCAGCTGCTTCACTCCCAATTGCCATGGCATCACTTGCGACTGACAGGTGTTCCGTTGTTTAATTGCTTCACAACAACTGAGATTATAATGACTTTTCAGACAGTTCTGTGTATGCAATTGCTACATTGAAGACATTTTGCCCATTAATAATCAATTTTACTACCATCAATTTATAAGGCAGAGGTTTAAACTATTTTCAACCTTTGCCTTGGAAAGAATTGCAAAAACACAACTGTGATATTTTAAATTCCATTGACTTCAACAGATAATAAAATCGGGTTTGGTGTAAATTGGAATTGTACCTGATTCAGTTAAAATTGGCCCCTATGTGTCAGTTAGATATTCCTAGTGTTATAGGTACATATCTCCAAAACTATATGTTTTTTAAAATTGGCTAGACAGGGTATATAGGGAGAAGCTGTTCCCACTCGTAAAATGATCAAGAACGAGAGGGCACAAATTTAAAGTGATTTGCAAAAGAAGCAAATGTGACACGAGAGAAAACTTTTTCACACAAGTGGTTCGGGTCTGGAATGCACTGCCTGGAAGTGTGGCGGAGGCGGGTTCAATCAAGGCATTCGTGAGGACATTAGATGACTATTTGAATAGAAACAATGTGCAGGGGCTGAGGAAAAGGCAGGACAATGGCACTAGGTCATAATGTTCATATGGACAGCCGGTGCAGACACAAAGTGCCGAATGGCCTCTTTCTGTGCCGTTAAAATTCTGTGATTCTGAGTTATTTGGACACTTTCTTGGGAACAGACGGGTTTTTTTTTAAAAGGTTATAAGTTCACTTTGGACTGTGAGCAAACTGCCTTTTCCAAGAGGTCATATGACTTCAGCTAAATGACCAGCAAGGCACTTAAGGAGATAAGAACTATTTGTTTACTTGAACTTTAATTGCTGGAGAAAAAAAAAACTACTGATTTAAGGCTCTGAAACCTTGGTGATTTTCTGGAAACCACCTGACTGAGATGAGTTTCTGTTTTGAACTTGTCTTTTGGATTCAGTTTTGGGAATAAACTGAAAAGGAGATGGTTGCCCAACTCGTTCTCACCCTGCCTCAACTGAAATTCAGTGTAGTTATCAGTACCTAGCTAGAGACCCTCATCTCAATATAACTCATCTGTATTTGAAAACCTGAGATGCTGAGATAAGAGAGAGAGATCCCAAGGACACTGATCCCACTCTGCTCTCCTCCACACGTAAGCTCGTTTGGAAAGAATTTCCAGACAACTACTGTAACTAATGATCCAAGTTCACATGCAGGAACACCAGATCGACAGCATCAAAATGCTTCGAACTTTACTCTTTTTCATAAAGTTTTCCATTGGACAAAAGGTGTTTTTTCCCTTAAATACCAAGCTATACCCTATTTGTTTTGCCCTTTGTGTGCATGTATGGATGTGTATTGGGATTTAAAGGGGTATATTGTCACACTTCCGGAATGCAAATTGGATGGTAACCAGTTTTTGCAATTTATTTCTTTTAAAGTATTGTTTCATAATAAATCAATCATTCTGAGTTCATTGAAAAAAGCCAGGTTAAAACCTCTTTTATTCTGGGTCTAACAACTGTGAGGGTAAACAATTGGCCATTTTGGTGAGTGAATTAAACATTTACACTTATGGTGCGACCTGTTGAGTAGTGGAGCTAGAGAGACTGCACACTCCTAGTGTTACAACTGGGACAGAAGATCAACAATCTGCACTGGTATAGGAGTATAATATATGCTGGTTATGTTATGCGAGCCACACACACTATATGCTCCAGCATCCTCACAAAACTGGAAAACATAGAGCCTGAACTTCCATGGAGTGGATTACCACTCCGTACCTAACTTCTTTCCTCAAAATCAAGGTTATCCTTTCTCACCCAACCTTCAGACTCGGGTAGGGCCAGAACTGTGTGGGGCAGCATGCTCCAGAGGCCTTCAGTCGAGGACTGCACAGTCAGGTATAAGAATGCCACACCCCCTTTTTTACGGCACTAGCTGCATTTAATCAGGTAGGTTTAAAGGTCCAGCCGCTTTCAAGCCAGGGAGAAGGTAGGTTTCTAAGGTAAAGTTCAAGTGGTGGTGGAGTGGGGAGAGGGGGGGTGGTAGCTGGTTGGGATCAGGGACTGAGTGGCCAGTAGGAGGGCCAAGCGGCTAGAGGATGCCGCGTGGTTCTGGGGGTTGCCGTGCAGTCAGGGGAGCACCATGCAATTGGAGGTCACATTCGTGGGGGATGCCACGTGGTTGGGTCACCGTGCAGTCAGGGGGGTCATGACCCCTGACCACACAGCACTTCACCTGACCGTGCCCACTCCACTCAACTGCGCCTCCTGACCGCACGGCAGCCCCCAATTGGGCAGGTCCTCCACAAATGTGCAGCACCCCCTCCCAACCATGTGGCGCCCCTGAAAAGCAGCTGTCCTAGCACTGGTCATCAGGGAACAGCACTGTCTACCATCCTCCAGTCTGAAAAATAACAATTAACCACAACTCACTGTTTTCTCTCCTTCAGCCAATTATTTTTCCAAGCTGACACTGACCCTCCTGTTCCGTGAGCCTCAATTTTGTTACCAGCCTTTCATGTGGCACTTTGTCAAATGTTTAATTAAATTCCATGTGGCCAACATATATTGCATTCAACCTTGTCTGGTACTTATACTAACAAAAAATAACAGTAACATTTCCAAACTTTAAAAATCCTACTGTGCTATTTGCATAGGCTCTCAAGAAGAGTGCACAAAATAAAACAGCATAGTCACAGCTTTCACTCATTAATCTCCTATCTCCACCTCACACTTCCTCAACATCCCTCGAGCTCATTGAAGGGAACCGTTCCCACCTGTCAATCGGAGCGAGCTGCGGATATGTGATGCTCGCGGAGCCGTCTGGGGTTGTAGTTCCCATTCGACTCCGCAGTCAGGGGAAACGTGGGGCGTGAGGACTATATCTCCCAGGGGTCGTTGCGCCGCTGGCGCAGGCGCGGTGTGGGGAGGAGGTGACGTGGTTCGGAAAGTAGTAGCGTTCCAATCGAATGTGGCCCGGATCTGGGGAGGTAGCGAGTCCTTGATACAGCTCGAGCCGCGCCCAGGTGAGCAGCTCCGCAATTAGCTGCAGGAGGAGGACGTGAGGGGCTTCGAACTCCATGATCAGCTCCTCCCCTGCTCCCTGAATTGTGCTCTCAGCCCAAGGGGAGGCGGACTCTGCCGCTGGCTGAGCACCGTCTTTCCGCAGGGCGGCCGCACTCAGCACTGAGCAGGAGGGGATGGTCGGTGTAGGTGTCGGGCAACTGTCTACTCTCTGATTCGATCCGACGACACTACACCGATTCGGCGCCAGATTAGCGTCGACGGATTGTGCATCCTCCTCCTCCTCTCCACCACCCCCGCCACCTGCCCCCTCGGCTGATTCCTTCAACCCACGCATTTAAAAAAAGAGGCCGAGTCGAGCTGAGCTACTGTCAAATCATCTGTGTGTGTGTGTGTCTCGAAACAGCAACATGAAGATCAAGGACGCAAAGAAGCCTTGTGAGTTATTAAATTGTTAACCCGTGCTCCCAGAGCAATAACATCGTTACAGATTCGGGTGTAAAACTAGGGGGAGGGGTGGATAATATTACAGTTTATTCCACATTTCAGCCGTATTTGAGAAGCGAGCAGTCAAATGTAGTTTAAATGCTCGATGGCACCGAAATATGTCCCTGGGTCATCCCTGAAAGAAACGATTTTCAATACATCGAAATGAAGTAGCCGCTGAAGTGAAACGACGTGCGAGAACCATCTTTCAGGAAATAGCCATTTGCAACGCTAATTTTCCCCTTCAGGAAGTAGAGCCACGATAGTAACGGAAGAGGCGCTTGTGTTCTTCATTCTGAGAGGCGTGTAAATTGTTTCATTTTTTTTAGTGGTGTGTGATCACGGCGCTAGCTCCGGTAGCCCCCTCTTTTTCTGACTAAGGTGCGTTTGACATCTCGTATTTTTCGGGTTTTTCCCACATTCTTAGGAAAATTTACTGGGAAGGGTTTGTTCGATTTTTTTCTAAATCTACATTTTTTTAAAATATATACAATTTAAATATACATATAGGGCCAAGTGCATTGTTCTGACACTGCATCAGTTGTCATGATGTTCACTGACCTTACTGAAACTTACAGAATTCTTAAGGGGCTTGACACGGTACATGCAGATAGAATGTTTTCCCTGGCTTGGTGGGGGGGTGGGTTCTCTGGAACCAGGGGACCCCCTCTCAGAATAAGAGGTAGGGCATTTAGAACTGAGATGAGGAGGAATTTCTCCAGTCAGAGGTTAGTGAATCTTTGGAATGCTGTGCCCCAGAGAGCTTTAGAAGCTTGGAAATTGAACATGTTCAAGACAGAGAACGGTTCTGGATACAAATGACATCGAGGGATGTGGGGATAGCGTGGGAAAATGGCTTGGAGGTTAATGATCAGCCATGATCTGGTTGAATGGACAGGCTCGAGGGGCTGAATGGCCTACTCCTGCTCCTATGTTTCAAGGCAGTATGCTTTGCAATATTTAGCCATTCCTGTCACTTCTCTAGTTGTGTAATAACTTTGTATGATCTATTATTACATCATTCTATAAGGACGACATGCAGGCATAAGCTTTCCAAACCCCCCTTGAATGTATATGACAACTACGGATGTTTTTGTGAATCATCTCTATGTATTGTGACTGGAAACCTATCCAATTAAAGATGTTCTTCTAATAAACAATGCTTTTTTCTAAATGAAAAGAGTTAACCTTGCATCTTGATCATTTAATAAATCCGTGGCAATTCAAAAAAATGCCTCGATTAAATGCTGAGTAGTAACACAATGAAGCAAAGATTTTAAATTCAATTTGTATAACTATTTTAAAATTCTGATTAATAATTGCCCTTATTGTTAGGTTAGTGCAAATTATGCTTCTGAGATTGTGAACAAATCACGATGACCTATTCAAATAAGTAGGTGTGACTCTCTCATTAAGGGGTAAACGTTCTTTAGGAATGAGTAGTTTAAGTATAGTGATAAAGCAGCAGTTCCACCTAATGATTAAAAAATATTCAAATCTAGACTTGCTGTTTGAGATTAATTACGCATATTTAAACCACCCGTATCCCACCCTTTTATTTTAATTCCAAATGGAAGGACTGGTATGAGTCACAGATTTGTTTTCTAGGTTGATTTACTTCTTTTGAGTACAAGACAGTTTAAAAATCCAACAGCATATTTTGTTCTAAATTATTCTTATTGGTGGTATAATGATTTGATAAGGTTATATAGCAAGAATTTCAAATTGCCGGCCTTGCACAGATTGTTAGGTTTTTTAAAAGCCAAATGTTGCAATGTTTGGCATTTAAACCTTGACTGGTGATGCAAGTATACCTGCTAGTATTGGAATTTTTTATAATTATTCTTTCATGGGATGTGAATGTCACTGGCAAGACTGGCATTTGTTGCCCATCCTTAATTGCCCTTGAGGAGGAGGTAGTGAGCTGCCACCTTTGAACTGCTGCAGTTACATCCTCCTGGTGTAAGTACATCCACAATGCTATTAGGGAAGGGGTTCCAGATTTCTGACCCAGCAACGGTGAAGCAATGGCAATTTTGTTACAAGTCAGGATAATGTGTACTTTGGAGAGGAAGAAAGGGAACGCCACACTTGCACCTGATGTCTTTGTCCTCCTAGGCGATAGAGCTGGATTTGGAAGGTGCTATTTATTGCAAGCGTCTTTGGTGCGTTGCTGCAGTACATTTGCATATGGTACACACTGCTACCACTATGTCGATGGTAGATAGGGTGCCAATCAAGCGAGCTGTTTTGTCCTAGATGGTGTCAAGCTTCTTCATTGTTTTTGGAGATGCACTCGGCTGCAGTTATCCAGGCGAGTGGAGGGCATTCCGTCGGTGACCCTGACTTGTGCTTTGTAGATGGTGGACAGGCTTTGGAGAGTCAGCAAACGAGTTTGCTGCAGAATTCCTAGTCTCTAGCCTGCTTTTGTAGCCACATTATATGGCTCATCCAGTTCAGGTTCTGGTCAATGGTAACATTCAGGATGTTGATGGTAGGGGATTCAGCAATGGTAATGCTAGAGAATGTCAAGGGCAGCCAGTTCAATTCTCTCTTGTTGGAGATGGCCATTGCCTGGCACTTGTAGTGTGAATGTTACTTCCCATTCATCAGCCAAGCCTGGGTGTTGTCAAGGTCTGTGGTATATGGACATGAACTGCTTCAGTATCTGAGGAGTCATGAATGGTGCTGAACATTGTGCAATCAACAGCAAACATGCCCACTTCTGATCTTATGATGGAAGGAAGATCATTGATGAAGCAGCTGAAGATGCTTGGCCCTAGGACACTACCCTAAGGAACTACTGCACCAATGTTCTGGGGCTGAGATGATTGACCTCCAATAAGTACAACCATATTCCTTTGTGCTAGGTATGACTCCAAACAATGGAGAGTTTCCTTCCCCAAATTCCTATTGAGACCAGTTTTGATAGGGCTCCTTGATGCCACACTTGGTCAAATGCTGCCTCGATCTCAAGGGCAGTCACCCTCACCTCACCTCTGGAGTTCAGCTCTTTCGTCCACGTTTCAGCAAAGGCCATAATGAAGTCAGGATCTGAGTGGCCCTGGCAGAACCCAAACTGAGCAACAGTGAGCAGGTTATTACTGAGCAAGTGTCGCTTGATAGCACCATTGATGACCCCTTCCATCACTTGGCTGATGATCGAGAGTAGACTGATGTGGCGGTATTTGGCTGGATTGGATTTGTCCTGCATTTTGTAGACAAGATGTACCTGGGCAATTTTCCACGTTATCTGATAGATGCCATGAGCTGTTCAGGAACAGCTTGGGTAGGGATACAACTAGTTCTGCAGCACAAGTCTTCAGTACTACAGCCAAGATATTGTCAGGGCCCATAACCTTTGTTGTATCCAATGCTTTCAGCCATTTCTTGACATCATGTGGAGTGAATCGAATTGACTAAAGACTGACATCTTTGATATTGGAAATCTCAAGAGGCAGAGAATCATTCACAACAGCACTTCTGTCTGAAGGTGGTTGTGCATGCTTCAGCCTTGTCTTTTGCACTAATTTGTTTGGCTCCACCATCATTAAGGATGGGGATATTTGTGGTGCCTCCTCCTGTTATTTAATTGTCTACCACAATTCATGGCTGGATGTGGCAGGACTGTAGAGCTTTGATCTGCTTTGTTGGTTATGGGATTGCTTAGCACTCTATTGCATGCTGCTTCCACTGTTTGGCATGCGTGTAGTCCTGTGGTGTTGCTTCACCAGGTTGACACCTCATTTTTATGTATGTCTGGTGCTGCTCCTGACAATGTTCCCCTGCACTCCCCTTTGGACAAGGATTGATCTCTGACTTGGTGGTAATGGTAGAGTGGGAGATATGCCAGGCCTTGAGGTTACAGATTGTGGTTGAATACAATTCTGCTACTGATGGCCCATGGCGCTGTGCCTCATGGGTGCCTGGTTTCAAGCTGTTCGTTCTGAATCTATCCCATTTAACATACTGGTAGTGCCACTCTTGAGTGGTATCCTGAGTGTGAAGATAGGGACTTGGGCTCTACAAAGGTTGTGCAGTGATCAATCCTACTAATGTTGTCATGGACAGATGCATGTGAGGCAATGTCAAATAGGTTTTTCCTTCCTTTTGGTGTTCTCACCACCTAATACAGACCCAGCTATGTGCTTCAGGACACAGCCAGCTTGGTCAGTAGTGGCACTACCAAATAACTCTTGGTGATGAATGTTGAAGTCCCCCACCCAGAGTACATTCTGCACCCTTGACACCCTCGGTACTTCCAACTCGTGTTCGACATGGAGGAGTGCTAATTCATTAGTTGTGGATGGGCAGAAAGTGGCAATCATCAGGAAGTTTCTTTGCCCATGTTTGGCCTCAATCTGTGAGACTTCATGGTCTCAGGTCGATGCTGAGGGATCCCAGGACAACTCCCTCCCAACTGTATCATCATCTTGATTCTCCTCTTGTGCCTGAAGATGTATGAGACAGGCGAAGCACATGCTTATGTCTGTTTTCCGTAGTTTGTCCTGGAACAGGTCACTAACCTAAAGCCAGAGTATAGCTTGAGTGGGCACCACTCCACATCAAGTATGGCTGACCAGGAGACTTTCAGCTCTTACCATCTACCATAGGTGTATTGGAAGGATTTACGGGTTGGTAATTGACCTCTTTGGCCATGCTATGAACACATCATCTATGGCCATCAAGTCCTGGAATGGGATTCGAACCCAGAGCTTCTGGTTCAGAGGAAGGGGCACCACCTGCTGCCACAAGACCTCCCTCTTAGTATCTCCCATTGTTATAAAACATGATTTCAAAATTTCAGCCATTAACCTCTGAGTAGCTCCGTTTGAAATAGAATTAGTGATTTTTCTCCTTGAACAATTTTTCATTTGGAACTCTTCTTTCCTACAATGTAGGTACACCATATTGACTGCAGTGGCTCAAAAAGGTGGACCACCACCACCTTCTGGAGTGCAATAGGGGTGGGCAGCAAATGCTGGTTTGCCAGTGACGCACATATCCCATGAATGAATAAGGAAAAAAAGCAGTTTAATTTGTTGAATTTTAGCTTGCATGTCTTGAAATGGTCAAAATAAAAATGCATAGTTGTATCTTCAGCACAGATCCGCTCACTAGGTGTCACAAGTTACAAATTGATTAACCAAACAGAAATGTAATCCTTTTCCAATGGTGAGATGAAGGAGGGTTGTGCACATGAGGTCAGTCAGAGAAGCAGAGAAATCAGAGGTCAGCAGTACAGGTTCTAGATCTTGAGTTAACAAAGATGGGTAGGATGAGAATTTTAAATTTGAGGAGTTGGGAGATTGGGATAAATATGGTTGGCAGAATTTTGGATGGGCTAAATTTTAGAGGGTTGAGAATGAAAGATTGGCTAGAGTGCATTGCAATAGCAAAGACTGGAGGTGTCTAAGGTATGGGTGATAGTTTCTGTAGCAGATGGGCTGAGGCAGAGGTGGCCAGATGGTGGATGAAGGGAGTCTTTTTGATAGAGGGGATATGGCATCTGGAATTCAAACTGGTGCTTAATAGGATGCTGAGGTTGCAAGCAGTCTGGTTCAGCTTGAATCTTTGCCCGTGCAGAGAGTGCGGTTGAATCAGTGGCATGAGTACAGTTTGTAGTACGGCAATGGCTTCTGTCTTCCCAATTTGATTGATGGAAATTGTGGGTTATTCACGACTGGACCCAGGAAGTCTTGACAACCTGTGAAGCAGTCAACAGGACTGGTAAAGAAAGAGAGCTGGTTGTCACAAGTGGAAGCTGGCCTCCTGCCTGTGAGTTATGTTGTCAAGGGGCAGCATATGTATGAGGCAGATAAGGGACCAAGAATTGACCCTTTGGGAAATCCAGAAGTAATAATGCGGAGGCAAGAGAAATCATTGATGTACATGCCCTGCCTGTGGTTGGATAGGTGCAGAAGAACTAAACAAGGGTAGTTCCATTTAGCTGAACCAGATGAAGAGGAATTATACACCACAGTCACGGCCAGAGAGGATCTCAATTGGGACCTTGGTTAGTGCCATTTTACTGCTATAGTACGGATGGAAATTGAATTGGAGAGATTCAAGCAAGGATTTTTAGGAAAGATGGGTAAGACCATAAGACATAGGAGCAGAAGTTAGGCCATTCAGCCCATCGAGTCTGCTCCGCCATTCAATCATGGCTGATAAGTTTCTCAACCCCATTCTCCCGCCTTCTCCCCGTAACCTTTGATCCCCTTACCAATCAAGAACCTATCTATCTCGGTCTTAAATACACTCAGTGACCTGGCCTCCACAGCCTTCTGTGGGAATGAATTCCATAGATTCACCACTCTCTGGCTAAAGAACTTTCTCCTCATCTCTGTTCTAAAAGGTCTTCCCTTTACTCTGAGGCTGTGCCCTCGGGTCCTAGTCTCTCCTACTAATGGAAACATCTTCCCCATGTCCAATCTATCCAGGCCTTTCAGTATTCTGTAAGTTTCAATCGAGTATAGACCCAGAGTCCTCAAACGTCCCTCATATGTTAAGCCTTTCATTCCTGGGATCGTTCTCGTGAACCTCCTTTGGACCCTCTCCAGGGCCAGAACATCCTTCCTGAGATACGGAGCCCAAAATTGCTCACAATATTCTAAATGTGGTCTGACCAGAGCCTTATAAAGCCTCAGCAGCACATCCCTGCTTTTATATTCTAGTCCTCTCGAAATAAATGCCAACATTGCATTTGCCTTCCTAACTACCGACTCAACCTGCAAGTTAAGCTTAAGAGAATCCTGGACCAGGACTCCCAAGTCCCTTTGCACTCCAGATTTCTGAATTCTCTCCCCATTTAGAAAATAGCCCATGCCTCTATTCTTCCTACCAAAGTGCATGACCTCACACTTCCCCACATTGTATTCCATCTGCCACTTCTTTGCTCATTCTCCTAACCTGTCCAAATCCTTCTGCAGCCTCCCCACCTCCTCAATACTACCTGTCCCTCCACCTATCTTTGTATCATCTGCAAACTTAGCCAGGATGCCCTCAGTTTCTTCATCTAGATCATTAATGTATAAAGTGAAAAGTTGTGGTCCCAACACTGACCCCTGCGGAACTCCATTAGTCACCGGCCGCCATCCTGAGAAGGACCCCCTTATCCCCACTCTCTGCCTCCTGCCAGACAGCCAATCTTCTATCCATGCTAGTACCTTGCCTCTAACAGCATGGGCTCTTATCTTACTGAGCAGCCTCCTGTGCGGCACCTTGTCAAAGGCCTTCTGGAAGTCCAAGTAGATAACATCCATTGGCTCTCCTTTGTCTAACCTACTCATTACCTCCTCAAAGAATTCTAACAGATTTGTCAGGCATGACCTCCCCTTGATGAAACCATGCTGACTTTGCCCGATTTTACCATGCACTTCCAAGTATTCTGAAATCTCAACCTTAATAATGGACTCTAAAATCTTACCAACGACCAAGGTCAGGCTAATCGGCCTGTAATTTCCCGTCTTTTGCCTCATTCCCTTCTTAAACAGGGGCATTACATTAGTGATTTTCCAGTCCTCTGGGACCTTCCCTGACTCCAGTAATTCCTGAAAGATCACCACTAATGCCTCCACTATCTCTTCAGCTATCTCCTTCAGAACTCTGGGGTGTAATCCATCTGGTCCAGGTGATTTAATCCACCTCCAGACCTTTCAGTTTTCCTTGCACCTTCTCCTTGGTAATGGCCACCATACTCATCTCTGCCCCCCCGACTCTCTTGAACTTTGGTAATGTTACTCGTGCCTTCCACCATGAAGACTGACGCAAAGTACCTATTCAGTTCCTCCGCCATTTCTTTGTTCCCCACTACTACTTCTGCAGCTTCATTTTCCAGCGGCCCAATGTCCACTTTTGCCTCTCTCTTGCCCTTTGTATATCTAAAAAACTTGCAATCTTCTTTTATATTACTGGCTAGTTTACCCTCGTATTTAATCTTCTCCCTCCTTATTTCTTTTTTAGTTGTCCTCTGTTGGTCCTTGTAGGCTTCCCAATCCCCTGGTTTCCCACTGCTCTTCGCCGCATTGTATGCTTTCTCTTTAGCTTTTATGCTGTCCCTGACTTCCCTTGTCAGCCATGGTTGCCTCATCCTCCCTTTAGTATGCTTCTTCTTCCTAGGGATGCATTTTTGCTGTGTCTCCCAAATTACTCCCAGAAACTCCTACCATTGCTGTTCCACTGTCTTTCCTGCTAGGCTCATCTCCCAGTCAATTCCGGCCAGCTCATCCCTCTGTAGTTGCCTTTATTCAACTGTTATACCGTTACATCTGATTCCAGCTTTTTCCTCTCAAATTGCAGGGTAAATTCGATCATATTATGGTCACTTGCTCCTAAGGGCTCCTTCACCTTAAACTCCCTTATCAAATCTGCCTCATTACACATTACTAAATCTAGAATTGCCTGTTCCCTAGTGGGCTCCACCACAAGCTGCTCCAAAAAGCCATCTCGTAGACATTCCACAAATTCCTTTTCTTGGGATCCACTACCAACCTGATTTTCCCAGTCTACCTGCATATTGAAATCCCCCATGATCACTGTAACCTTGCCTTTCTTACACGCCTTTTCTATCTCCTGGTGTATCTTGTGCCCCACATCCTGACTACTGTTCGGAGGCCTGTACATAACTCCCATTATGGTTTTTTCACCTTTGCAGTTCCTCAACTCTACCCACACAGATTGTACATCATCTGACCCTACGTCATTTCTTGCTATCGATTTAATTTAATTTCTTACTAACAAAGCAATCCCACCACCTCTGCCAACCTGCCTATCTTTTCGATAGGATGTATATCCTTGGATATTTAGCTCCCAGTCCTGATCCCCTTGCAGCCATGTCTCCGTGATGCCCACCACATCATACCTGCCAATTTCAATCTGCACCACAAGCTCATTTACCTTATTTCATATACTGCATGCATTCAGATACAACACCTTCTGTCCTGTATTTCCTATCCCCTTTCTCATTGTCGTCCCTTTATCTGATGTGCTTGAAGTTAGATTCCTAGCCCTTTCCAAACACTCTGTCCTATTTTTTGTTCTGGGGACTTTAATAGCCTCTCCTGGGCTCTCCTTTCTTTTCAGTTTTTTCATAATTTTCCATGAAGTTGAATCCACCCCCCCACACATTAACTTGTTGCTTTGTTTCCCATTAGTCATGCTTCTTGGAGTTTTACCCTTCCCTTTCCCCACCCCCACTTTCTAGTTTAAAGTCCTGTTGACCACCCTATTTGCTAGAACATTGGTCCCAGATCGGTTCAGGTGGAGACCGTCCCAACGGTACAGATCCCTCCTGTTCCAATACTGATGCCAGTGCCCCACGAAATGGAACCCCTCTTTCCCGCACCACTCCTTTAGCCACGTGTTTACTTCCCTTATTCTCGCGTCCCTATGCCAATTTGCATGTGGCTCGGGTAGTAATCTGGAGATTATAACCCTTGAGGACCTGTTCTTTGATTTAGTTCCTAGTTCCTGATAATCCCCAAACAGGTCCTCTTTCCTAGTCTTATGTTATTTGTCCAGACGTGGACCACAACAACTGGATCCTCCCCCTCCCTCTCCAATATCCTTTCAAGCCGGTCAGAGATGTCCCTCATCCTGGTGCCAGGCAGGCAACATACCATGCGGGACTGTCGATCCTGCTTACAAAGGATGCTATCAATTCCCCTAAATATAGAATCCCCTACAACTACCACTTGTCTTTTTGCTCCCCCCTCTTGAATGGCCTCCTGTGCCACGGTACCGTGGTCAGCTGGCTCATCCTCCCTACAGCCCTGTTCCTCATCCACACAGGGAGCAAGTATCTCGTACCTGTTGGACAAGGTCAAGAGCTGAGGCTTCTCTGTTCCTGAACACAGGATCCTTCTACCTGCCTCACTTGCAGTCACACCCTGCTGACCCTGACCACTGACCGAACTTGAGGTACTTAATCTACTGGGTGTGACCGCAGCGTCCGGAGTTCGGACTCCAGCTCATCAATTCTGAACCGGAGTTCCTCCAGCAACCAGCACTTGCTGCAGATGTGGTCACTGCAGCTCGCAATGGGATCTGCCAGCTCCCACATCATACAGCTACAGCACATCACCTGCCCAGCCATCTCGACTTAGATACTTAATTTATTAATTAGCTTTGCAGTTTTTTTTTCAAATTTGGTGCAGATTTCCGACCAACCAATCAGGTCACCGCTTTCCTGTGATGTCACTTTTTCAGTTTTAGCTTCAGTTACTCTGTGCCCTGAGGTCATCGCTCTGGTGATCCTCCCTCCAAGTCTGCTCCCCGGAGACAAGGCTGCGAATCCCCAAGGCAAGCTAGATCTATACTCACCGCTCCGGTGCTCCTCCCTCTGAGTCTGCTCCCAGGATTTACTCACCAATCAGCTGCTTTTTCTTTAAAATCCACTTTCAGAAAAGTGTCCCTCGCAGGTCTGGTGCACTCCTGAAGGCACTGCCTCTTCCTCTCTTTTTTTTAGGTTTGAGGAGGAGGGAGGGATGGAAACAATACAGCAATGTAATCTTTGGGGCTATTCCGTTCTTTGACAGTGGATCGTCCTCAATTCCTTCCTGAGTCGCGGTGTCTGCGGTGACTTCACTGGTTTGAGAAACCATGTTGAAGAACTGGAGAGGAAAGGGAGGTGGGATGACAGTTTACAAGGAAATATTGATAGCAGTTAAATTTTGGTGTGACATGGTATGAGAGAGAAGGCCAATACCTGAAGAAAGGGAACCATTTGCTATGTTAACTAGACTGGAAACTATGAAGAGAAGTTCTGTGGGCAGCAATTTGACAGAAATTGAATCAAATAAGTGAGTGCTATGGACAAGATGAGCTTGGAGAGGGCAGAAAGAAGAAAAAGTAGAAAGATTGGCAAGTTCAGGACTTGAGCTATTTGACTAGTTGGGCATGCAGAAAGGTTGGGATGAGGGAGTGGGGGATGGTCTCGGTCTTGATTAGAAAAGTCTATGAGCTCCTCACACTTGTTGGAGGAGAGATGAGAAAGGTTTAAGCAGACGATTGGAGAAAAGAAGCTGGGAATTTTCTTTGCTGTCCAGTATTACCTGAGACTATTGGCTTGTTATGGCAGAGGAGATTGAAACTTGATGGAGATTAATGAGCTTCAAACAGATCAGTGATAGCATTGCAATAAAGCTGAAAGTGTTTTATTCCATTAGTGGTATATATGTGTGTATATCCAGATAGATTTTTTTGTTTCATACCTTTCTCAGTATGTGTTTTTATTCATCCATGGGATGTGAGCATCGCTGGCAAGGCTGTTGATGCCACTTTCAAAAACAGTTCCTCTGACATGACTTCCTTCTTCCTTAACCGAGGTTTTCCACCCACGGTGGTTGACAGGGCCCTCAACGGTGTCCGGCCCATCTCCCACGCATCCGTCCTCACACCTTCCTCTCCCTCCCAGAACCATGATAGGGTCCCCCTTGTCCTCACTTATCACCCCACCAGCCTCCGCATTCAAAGGATCATCCTCCACCATTTCCGCCAACTCCAGCATGATGCCACCATCAAATACATCTTCCCTTCACCCCCCCGGCGGCATTCCGCAGGGGTCGTTCCCTCCGGGACACCCTGATCCACTCCTCCATCACCCCCTACACCTCAACCCCCTCCCACAGCACCTTCCCATGCAACTGCAGAAGGTGCAGCACCTACCCCTTTACTTCCCTTCTCCTCACCGTCCAAGGGCCCAAACACTCCTTTCAAGTGAAGCAGCATTTCACTTGCACTTACCTCAATTTAGTCTATCTACAGCATTCGCTGCTCCCAATGCGGTTTCCTCTACATTGGAGAGACCAAATGCAGACAGGGTGACTGCCTTGCAGAACATCTTCGGTCTGTCCACAAGCATGACCCAGACCTCCCTATCGCTTGCCATTTCAACAATCCACCCTACTCTTATGCCCACATGTCCGTCCTTGGCCTGCTGCATTGTTCCAGTGGAGCTCAACGCAAACTGGAGGAACAGCACCTCATCTTCCGACTAGGCACTTTACAGCCTTCCGGACTGAATATTGAGTTCAACAATTTTAGATCATGAACTCTCTCCTCCATCCCCACCCCCTTTCCGATCCCCCTTTTTTCCAATAATTTATATAGATTTTTCTTTTCCCACCTATCTCCATTATTTTTAAACGTATTTCCATCCATTGTTTTATCTCTACCTTTTAGCCCATTTTGATCCCTTCCCCCCACCCCACCCCCACTAGGGCTACCTGTACCTTGCTCATCCTGCTTTCTACCCTTAATGTCACCTATTAGCACATTCCTTAGATAATATCACCACCTTCAACACCTCTTTGTCCTTTTGTCTGTGACATCTTTTGGTTATCTCCATCATACGGACTCGAAACGTTAACTGTGTTCCTCTCCGCAGATGTTGTCAGACCTGCTGAGTTTTTCCAGGTATTTTTATTTCAGTCTTTATTGTCTATCCCTAATTGCCCTGGAGAAAGTGGTGATGAGCCATCGCCTTGAACCATTCCAGTCCACGTGCTGAACCTCTCGTAAGTGTTATAACATTGCAAAAGCCAAATGTCTTGGTGTATGTGAAGTCATTTATTGTAACAATTGCACCAGACTTTAGTTGTGTAACAGTCTGAAATTTTGAGTTTTTACTTCTACTAGTTCCGATATAAATGTTACCCAGTTCATGAAATTGTGTAGGCACATAACTTAGTTTTAATATAGTGCTGTAATTTGCAGCTTTAAGTCAATCTTTGAGGCTTTGAAAAATCCTTCCAAAAACAGAGGTTGACTTATCCGCCAAGTAAAAAATCTGTCAAGTAGCAACAAGGGATGCAAATACTTGAACCCGTCTCCATTGGGAAGCACTGAAAAACTGTACACTGCTTATGTGGGAAGATGGCAAAGCCGAACTCTGCTCTCTTTGGGGAGGAGGAATATTTTATTTGATAAATCCAGTTAGCTCTGGTGCCTTGCAATAGAAATCTGAACCAAAATAAAATAAATCACTTTCCGTCCATCTAACTGCACACACGGAAGGAAATGAGAAACATACTAAAGATGTACTAAGTTCTAATGCAAAAATTAAAGCTTTTCCTCCCTTTATTATAATCTACCAGCAGTGAAACAACATGGGGGACCATCGATCTGTACTTGATTATTTGACGCACATGTAATTCCATAAAAACATGTTTCTGCTTTTAAATCAATCGAAACTGTGCACGTTCAGTTAACATAAAAACTATTCATCTATCAATGTCGCTCAGACTGTCTTTAGATGTGAAGCAACCCAACTCCAATCGCCTTTACTGTCCACCAGTGTCCCGTCTTGAGTTTCTGGGATTAACAAAATCCCTGCAAAACTACTGCAGGTTCCAGCAATCCCCAGAGCTGATTTGATAAAATGTATACAAGCCACCCACTGGGTTTTGTCCACTGGGTAGTTTTACGGTTTGCATAGAACGGTAAGAAAAAATGTTAATAACTAGAATGAAAAATTTTACATCCATTTTATTGCAAATTCTGAACATGGTTTCACTAAATGATTTCTTGTAAATCATCGTTTCTCATGTAACTATAAAGTTCAGTGATGTTTCCCCATGGTATGATTGAACTCATGCAGTCATGCTGCATTTCAATATTTTTAAACATCGATGCTTTAGAAACTGGTATAATCCAAATAGATTTATGAAATTTAGAAGCAGAAAAGTGGGGTTGCTGAGGGGATATACTGACTATAGGCCTAAACATGCATTTTGGTACTGAGAAAATGGGGTTTTCTTATCCGCCAGATCGACTTGCACACTGTGACCCTACATAGTTAATTTATCTGATCCAGTGCATTTGCTAGTTTATTCACTGGCCTGATCCAACAGCAAATCACCCCACTTTGATCTAAAATAATAAATTGAATACACTGTTTTGTCAGATAAGATTAATGAAAAGATTGAGGAATTAAAACCAACTGAGATCTAAACATCTTCATTGTTTTGTAGTTTCCTTCATCATTTAGAAATAATTAGCCAGAAATAGAAAACAGTGATGAAAGATTGTTGAGATTGCTTAAACCTGTAAATGGCTCTAATCCAAGTGTTACTCTTTAAAGGGCCAATATATTTTTCAATGCAAGAGGTAACTGCAGAAATGTGCTTACTGCCCTACTGCAGTGATGTTTCTCAGTTAAATTTTGTTAGAGGCTAGATATTGAAGTTTAACTGGTTTCATGGGGCAATTAGATGCCTTTTGTGGTTAAAGGAATTGAGGAAAAAATGACACTGTGGTTAATTTCTGCAAAGGACCTGAAGAAAGACTTGCATTTATAAAGTGCTTTCAACAATCTCAGGGTTTCCCAAAACACCACAGCCAGTGAAATACTTTTGAAACATAGTCGCTGTTGTGATACAGGAGACGTGGCCTCCGATTTGCGCCAAACAAGGTTCCACAACAGCTATGTTATAATAATCAGATGATCTGTTTTAGTGATGTTGGTTGAGGAATAAATATTGGATTCCCTAGTTCGTTAAAATAGTGCCATGGGATCTGTTCTATCCACTTGAGAGGACAGACGTGGCCTCAGTTTAATGTTTCAACTAAAAGACAATGCCTTCAACGGTACAGCACTCCCTCAGTCCTACAATGCAGGGTCAGCCTAGATTTTGATCTTCCGTCTCTGGACTGGGGCTCAAACCCATAACCTTCCAACTCAGGGCCAGAGTGCTACCAACTTAACCATGGCTATCTTGTAGATCTCATGGTTTTAATGGCCCTTTTCTGTTCCCCCCCAAAAAAAATCATCTGCTGTTATGTTTTCATTGTGTGTGCCAAACATTTCATTACTCGTGCTGTGTGTGCAGACTGGTTGACGTAGCCTTTGTGCAGAATATTTATTAAATCAGCAAAAGAATCTGTGCTCAAAAGGCTTAATCAAGATCAGTAGATTTATGCTCTCTAATCTATTTGCCCAGCACATACCCAATCTGAAGACACTATGAATTTATGTGTTTAAAGACAGGAAAATGGCTTTGGACAGTTGAGTTTAGTCATTACTGTAGAATTATTTGGAGAAATGCTCTTTCATTGCCCTCTGAGGATTAAGTTGGTTCTAAAAACAGCCTGCTATTAACTAGATAAGCAAAATTAAGTCCGCAATTGTGAAAATGTTAACTTGAGATTTCTTTTTCCCCCTACCCTGTTGTATGGGTATTTGAGGTTCTTCAGGTATTTGGATGGCTGCTCTTGGCATTAATGCTGAATCAGTGAATAATTTGTTTACACCAAAGCAACAGAATCATTTATCTGACCAGACAGCAAGTAATTGGTCATAAAATTGGTGAACTTTTTTTCACTCCTAATGAAGTAACTTTGTTACTTCAGCACATTTTCCTTGGCCATAAAGACCTTCTCCAATGCTGCTCTGGAATTAACTGCATGACGTGGTTAAAAGTGGATTCTCGCTTTCCTGTGCCGCCCCACTCCCCAATCCATAAGTCACATCCGGCTCCCTCAGCCCCATTCCCACTAAATTCCTCACCATCCAATTTTCTTTCCTAGTCCCAAACTAGCCAAGTTTGTAATTGAGTCCCTCTCCTTTTCAAAATCACATCATCACTGTCAAAAAACACACCTCCTTGGGCATCACCGCCCCAATCACCCAGGCCTTACTAATAACTCTTCCATTTCAAACTACCTTTCCTCTTTCTCTTTGATTATGTTTCTTCTCAATTCAAAGCCTATCTCTCATGCATCTCCTTCAGTGAATCCCTCCAAACTCGATTCTGCCCCCAACAATACACCAAGAGTCCCTAAAGTTCTCTCTGACTGACCATGGTACTCTATCCCTCTTCAACATCTCTGCAGTCTCTGACGTGGTTGACCACACCATATCCTATCATTACTCAGCTCTGTAAAGCTGCACTCATTTGGCTTCGGATTTCACTCACACCCTCCCCTCCGGATCTTAAGGACCAATCCTTTACCTCATTTACATGATGCTGTTCAGTATGACCGTTTGCAGACATGAGTTTCCATAGATACACCAATTGCCCCAACTGTACCCCTCCACTGCTTTTGTGCTGTCAGACTGCTTGGCTAATATGTAGTCTTGCTACAGACTTTGTTCTATCTTGACTGATGCTACTTCTCTCTATTGGCATTGTCTCACTGTTCATAACTTGAGTATCCTATTGTACTCTAAGTTTCTGATCAATATTCTGGATCCCTCAAATGCCTTCATCGCCTCCAGACTTAATTACCCCAATGCTCTTCCTTTTGGGGTCTCATTCTTCATCTCCTGTAAACTCTAACCTGTTCAAAATTAATATCCTACTCCAAGTACTGCTTGTTGTTGACTGTCATAAAGCTCTTCAAGTATATAATATTATTGGAAAATAGTTTTCTTTTAAAATAGAGGTTTAGTCTGTGGGTGTGCCTTAATTGGATTAAAGCCAGTTAGTCTGGGTGCTTTGTGTACTAGTTTTGAGATGTAAGAGAGGTAGAGTGCATTTGCATTTTTTTTGAATAAAGCATTCAAGAAGTGGGGTGAAACCTGGCACCTAACTATTAGAGACCAATCAATATGTTTATATTACTAATAAAATTGGTACTATGAAAGGAGTTTTATTGTTAGAAGAGGTGGAGTTCAAAGAGGCTGGCGATACAATGAGAATTTACATTCAATGAGCTGTGCTAGGTATAACTTCAGCAGTTTTGTGTGTGCAGGGCAGAGGCAATGTAAGATCAAAGCAGCTGTAAGCCTATAACTGTCTCCACAGGAACCAAAGTAAAAAGAACCTAATTTTGAATTCATAAGGTGAAAATGCTTTGCCTGGTGTCTGCTCAGAAATCTAGGGGTTGCTGTTGCCTTAATGGAGATTAGTTTAGGAATTTGTTAAAAGTTATGATAGTAGTAATTTGTAGCCATATGTATATACTTAACTTGTGTAAATTAATAAAATGCCTCATGTATTTTGATATCACACCTCTCGAACTGGTGGCCTGATTCCTAAATTAAGAGCTGCGTCTCAAGCATACAGAAGTAAAATATAGGTTATGATAGTTGTTTAAAGTTTCCCTCTGGGATTTTTAAATAACTCAGCTTTAACAAATGCTGGGTCATAACATTGGCATATGGTAACTCCTAGCCCCTCATTGCCTTAAAGTGAAACTTTTTGAATTTGTCTTTTAAATCCCTCATGGCCTCACACTGGACTCTTTCCACCACCCCTGCCTCCTGGGTCAATTTGTAGCTTCCTCCAGCCCTATAATTTCCCATGAATTCTCCATGCCTCTGACTTGTCTTTTGGGAATCCCTTTCACTTTGCACCATTGACCGGCATTCCTTTTTTTAGCTGTCTAAGGTTTTCTCTGCAATTCTCTCCTTAAACAATTCTGTCTGTACACTTCACTCTCCTCCCTAAAGCCTGTCTCTCACCAACCAAGCTTTTGGCCACTTCACTTAACCCTGATTTGGTTCAGTGTACATCTTGCATTTCGACGAAGTGTCAGTGAGATGTTTCCTACATTAAGGCTGCTATTTATGTAAATACAGATTGCTGTCATTGTTGTCTGAGATAGTTGTGCCTTTTTTTTGCTCATGCCCAATTGAGAGATAGGTGACTGCTATCCCTTGGCATGTTACACTCTATTTGCAAGTGCCTGTGATATTCTTGTTCGTAAAGATTTATATTGTGCCTTTTTAAGCCAATTTTTTTAACTCACTCTTGACATTGTAGCAAAGTTTCATCAGTGTTAAATGTGTGCTCTCTTAATCCTCCCTTTTATGCCAACTACCATTACAATCTTTGAGTAACGTCAGTAATTTGTACACAAGGATCTGCAGCATGTCTTGTAGACCCATGCCAAGCAGGGTGTGAGCTGAACCCTTTTCAGGTAGGACACTTGTTTGTACCCATTGAGTGAGAAGGTTTTAATTTCACCAGCCCAGGCTCTCAAATCAAGTTCACAAAACTTAACAGTGCACTGTCACACTCTGTCCCAAAACTGTTCCAAATGGGCCATTTATGGATGAATTAAATCTTTTAAAAATGATTGTGGAGAAGATTTTGTTGCGAAGGTGAAGCAGATTAGACTTGCGCGTTTTAAATAATTGCATGTGATAATATAAGGTGAGTTTGTAACCCACCCTCCCCCACCACCATGGCAGCTAGTTCCTGCCCTCCTGCACAACGTGTTTACGCAGTTCTTCCTCATATTTTCACATATGGTTCAGTCACATTTTGCTACTCCAAATACTGGAGAGTACGTATATCAGTGTGTGTTTGTGAGATGGAGTTTTGTGTTCATGTTTGCTGCTACCTGTGAGCTGTGGTTTGTAAATTAATTTCCATGGAATGCTGTTTTTTGGAGTGGATTAGTTAGCAGATATTGATGTGGGGGCAAGGCACACAGCTGTTTACCTCATCTGATTAGCACATCAGATAATTCACCTTGGAAAAGATGAGTAGTTCTGGAATTTTAAATTTTCTTGCCTAATTAGCAGAAGTTACTAGTGTGGAAGATTTAAATTGAATATCACCAACGCAGATTGCTCCTGGCACACTGTTCACAAGCATTAGTTTATAATCTTCTTGTGTGAATTCATTCTCATTTTGCTGAGGACTAGAGCAGTTATGTACTGTGTGGTCTATTGTGACAACGTGACACGCCTGCTAAAGCATATATAGTAGCTGCTGTGGAGACGGATTAAATTACATTCAAGGCTCGCATTTTTGTAATGCTGTTCATTCCAACTTCTTCCAGAATGTGTGTGTTTGATTTCTTCTTGATCCTTGTGGGTTTGTGACTGCTTTATAAATTATCTTGTTGGTTTATCACATTTTTTTCAACTTTTTAAATGTTTAGTTCACTGTCTTTTTGCTCTTTGACACCTTTTTAAACATTTTCATTTCCATTTTCTTTTGGATGTAAAAAGGTGCAATCTAATTATTCCACTTGTTTTTATTTTCCCAAGTTTTGTGTCTTCCTTTTATTTTTGCTTGCCTTTTGTGACTGTTCATTTCCCTTAAAGCAAAGAAACATTTATGCAGATCTTTTGTGGGGGGATCGGGGAAGAGAGAACCCAAGGAGATGTGTTGAATTGAGGAAACAATGAAATTAACATAAAAATGTAGGGAAGCAGGTGACCTAAAATGGAAGGATTTAAGAAATAGGATAAAGAAATAATGGAGGGAATGGACATTAAAACGAAAGACCAAGGTAGGGAGAAGCAGCAGTGGGGACTACATCCGCCAATGTTGCCACAGCGTACTGGATAAATAAGACACTCTCCATTTGAATTTCCACATACAGTTGTGCAAATGGTAATGTTTTGTGGAGGAGGGAGAACCCATCTCTGCATTCTTCGTTCATATCCACATATTTCTGAGGAAGAACTAGTGTCCCCAGAAATTAAATCCAGTCATTTAAAAAAAAAAATGGTTCCAGTGTTGCCACTAAGATTTTTTTTGAGGCATAATAGTAGGAGACACTTAGGCTGTTTTTTTTTAAACAACACAGCCGTGCAATTATAGATTTTATCCTTCTAAACAGGGTGTGTCTGTTGAAAGCCTATTGAACTGTATCATTGGACACTGTTCCGGTGCTTAGTGCCTGTGGCTGTGATAGTAACAGGAGCAGTTTGAGGTGATGAGGCAAAATTTCCCTATGTGAATTAGAATATTTTTAAAGTAGACCAAGTTAAGTATGTTTCCCCTCCCATTTATTTAAATAGTATCAAAGAACAATATAAGGTGTCTTTTCTACATTCTATGTCAGGTAGTGCAGTTATTAATTAACCTTCTGAACAATGTGCTTCTCTTAGAATGAAAATTTTAATCTTATCTATCAAATGCCATTTCCCTCAAACATTTGCATACAAAATATTTTTTTCTCTCTCTCGTTTCCTCTCTCAACTTTACGATCTTGATGAAGTCAAATGATTCAACGTAACCAAAGAAACCTCCAACTTCTAGAAGGAACAGTATTTATTTTGAAAATAGTAACAGGCGGTAGGCCACACATCCCTTTGAGCCTGCTCCACAAGTCAATAAGACCATGTTTGATCTACCACTTTCTCACCTTGCCCTCCTATCTTTCTATTCCAGACATTTCCAAAAATCTAATCCTCAGCCCTAAGCGACCGAATATCCAGTGCCCTCTACAGTAGAAAATTACAATCATAAAATGGTTACAGCACGAGCAGGGACATTTGGCCATCAAGTCTGCGTCAGCTCTCCACCAGAGCAACTTAACTTACCCCGTTTCCCACACTTTCCCTGTAGCCTTGCAATTTTTTCTCTTCAGTTGCTTATCCAAACCCAGATCCTAACTGTTCACTGCCTAAAAAGAGTTTTTGCTCATGTTGCCTTTGGTACTTTTTGTCAATCATCTTAAATCTGTGTGTCCTTTTTCTCGACCTTTCTGCCAGTGTGTACAGTTTCTCCCTATCTAATGTGTCAGGACCCTAATTATGCAGAACACCTCTATCAGATCTCTTCTCAACCTTCCCTTCCCTGAGGAGAACAACACCAATTTCTCCAATCTGTCTGTGTAACTGAAACCCCTCACCCCTGGAACCATTCTCTCAATTTTTTTTCTGCAACTTTCGTAAAGTCTTCCTAAAATGCACATCCATAATTGGGTACAGTACTCTGAGGCCAAACAAGTGTTTTATAGAGCTTAATCATAGCTTCCTTGCTTTTGTACTCTTACACCTCTATTTGTAAAGCTCGGATTACGGGTGCCTTTTTAACCACTTTCTCAACCTGCCCTGCACCTTTAATGATTTCTGTACATTTACCCCCAGAGATCGATCTCTCTCTGCACCCCCTTTAGAATGTACCTGTTATTTTCTTTGACTGCTCATCATTCTTCCTACCAAAATGTCTCCCCTGTATTAAATTTCAATTGCCAAGTGTCTGTCATTCCACCAGCTGGCCTATGCCGCCCTCCTCACTGATCACAATACTTCCAAGTTTTGTGACCTCAAAGTTTACAAATTGTGTCCAGTACAGCCAACTCTAAGTCATTAATACATGTCAAGAAAAGCAGTGTTCCTCATACTAATCCCTAGGAAACAGACCCCACAATATACCTTCCTCCAGTCTGGAAAAATAACTGTTCAGCACTACTGTTTCATGTTGCTCAGCCAAATTTGTATCCATACTGCCACAGTCCCTTTAATTCCATGGGCTACAACTTTGCTGATGAGCCTATTATGTGGTACTTTCTTAAATGCCTGTTGGAAGTCCATATACAACACAACAATTGCATTATCCTCATCAACCTTCTCTTTTACCTCAACAAAAAACTCAATCAAATTAGCCGAACAAAATATGCCTTTAACAAATCTGACTTCCCTTAATCTACATTTAGCCAAGTGACTGTTAAGTTTGGTCCCAGATTCTTCATTTCTAACATCTTTCCCACCACCAAGTTAAATTGACTGGCCTATATGTAGTTGCTTGCACCCTTTTTCCAAATGTTTGGAACCCTTGAGTGAAGAAATTTATCCTCATCTCATTCCTCAATGGACAACTCCTTATCCTGAAACTATGATTCCTATTGTAGACTTCCCAGCCAGGGGAAAGAACCTTTCAGCATCCACCCTGCCAAGCCCTTTAGGAACCTTGCATGATTAACAAGATCATCTATCATTCTCCTAAACTCCAGAGGGTATGGACTCAGGATCTCTCCTCATAAGACAACACTCTAATCCCAGGAATCAATCTAGTCAACCTTTGATGCATCTCTACCCCCAACCCCCAAGGCAAGTATATTCTTCCTTTGGTAGGGATATCTAACTATGCACAGTACCACAGATGTGGTCTCACCAACACCCTATATAACTTTCATTTGGTTTTCTCATCTGAGTAAACCATAAGTATGGGTAAGGTGCATTAGTTTATTACTTCCTTTTATGGTCTTGAAGTGGTGTGCACAGCTGACTATTTTAAAATGTTGTACTTGATAGAGTTCAAAGAGGATTGACATTTTACCATCCCAAAAGTACAGTTGAGAGTAAAATTTGCTTTAACTGCATGCCCAGATTCTTAACTGCACTATGTTCCATACACCCAGTACTAGTAATTGTACAATAATGAAACTTGGAACTGCTTTGTTGAACTGTATGTTATAAACTGATTCAGTTCCTTAGTTTTATGTACCTTGTCTTCCCTTTAGGTATTAAGTGTCCTCTTCAAAAACAAACCTATCTTCTATTCAACAATTTAAGGTTGTTTGCTGCGTATTCCAGCACAAGCATCTAAGAATTCTGAAAGAATTTTAAATATCAATATTCTTTATCAACTGAAAATTGCAATTGCATGGAATGGAAGGACAAGAAAAATTAACAGAATTTCTTGTAGCATTTAAATGGCGATTTTTTTTTTTTAATCCTGACACTGCTTTTCTTAATAATGAGTGACATGGAGTAGAGTTCTGTACAGTGTGACTTTTTTTTTTAAATGGTTGAAGTGTTGAGAATAAAGAGCATGAAACTTCCAATCCCTCATAAATAAGCGCATCGGGAGAGAGGGCCTCTTAACAGTGTTGCCAGGCTTAATAGTGGCTGAAAGATTTGCAGTTATATTGATCAAATTGAATTTCACTTTAATGCTGTATTTTGTGCAAAAAAAACCCCTCAGTAAAACCTCTGATAAGGACTGATTTCATGTGCTTAATATTAGCTTCTTTCTGTCTTTAATCGTTTCTCTCTAAACTTGTCCTGCTGCTCAATGTTGTGTGCGGGTTTATTTTCTAGCTTCTTTGATTTTCACGTCTGTGATATAACACATTATTTTGTCATTTCTTTGCAGCATTCCCATGGTTTGGAATGGATATTGGTGGAACGCTGGTGAAATTAGTTTATTTTGAGCCAATTGATATTACAGCTGAGGAGGAGGAGGAGGAGGTAGAAAGCCTAAAAAGTATTCGCAAGTACTTGGTGTCAAACGTAGCCTATGGGTCCACGGGCATCCGAGATGTGCATCTTGAGCTCAAAGACTTGACACTTTGTGGCCGCAAAGGAAACCTGCACTTTATTCGATTTCCTACACACGACTTACCTACCTTTATTCAAATGGGGAGAGACAAGAATTTTTCAACACTACACACAGTGCTTTGTGCCACTGGAGGCGGTGCTTATAAATTTGAAGAAGAATTTCGTACGGTAAGAACATGTTAATTACAAAGATCCACTGTACTGTTGAAGATGAGAATGGTTAAGAATTCTAAAAGAATTTTAAAATATCAACATCCTTCATCAACTAAAAAATGCAATTGTATGGAAAGTAAGGACAAGAAAAATAACCAGAATTTCTTGTGTTTAAAAGGTGAATGTTTTTTTCCCTGATACCAGTTCTACTTTTCTTCAATGATGGACACGGAGTAAAGTTCAGTGCAGTGTGTGATTTTTAAAATGGCTGAAGTTTGAGAATAAAGAGCATGAAACTTCCAATCCCTCTTAGTATGCACATCAGGAGAGAGGAAAGGCGTTTGGGGAGGGAAATTAGAAAATGCACTGATATAAAGAGTATTGTCCTCAATCCAAGTGCTGCTATTTCTCTGAACTAATCTTCTAGCAGGGGGCCTCAAAACTGGAACAATTTACAAAGGTAAATTCACCAAATCTGCTGCCCTAGCTTTGGAACAGCTCTAGAAAAGAGCCTGAGTGAATCAGCACTGCAACCCCATAGTACCAATTGTACCCTTAGCTCTCTTCCAGCACACTTTTTATCATACATCCTTCAAGTGTTTAAAGCCCAATCATGGCATTGCACTTCTCCAATATATTTCATGTTCATTCCTTTTATCCTGAAATTTAAGCCTTGGCCCCTGACCTCAACAATAACAACTTGAGGTGACAATGGACCACTGCATAATTGTGATAGTTTGGGGAAAAAAACTAGCTGTGCTGTGAAAGTAGGCAGTTGTGCTGCAGTTTGTAGTGTGCAGGGATCATGCTGTGCACTGTGGGAACATTACTCTGTGCAGCAATTCTGCCAGTTTGAAGGATCATTGTAGCAAGCTGTTAGGTGGGATGGAAGAATGCTTTGTGTCGCACAAATGGAGACAGATTATATTGTTCAGATTCGAACACAGTTCATTCTCAGTTGGAAGTGAAATAAGTGGGAAGATGTACTTTAGATAACGTAGAACTATACAATAACCTACTTGGGTATATTAGCATAGGTTTTTTTATTCTTTCATGGTATATGGGCGTCGCTGACAAGGCCAGCGTTTGTTGCCCATCCCTAATTGCCCTTGAACTGAGTGGCTTGCCACACCATTTCTGAGGGCATTTAAGAGTCAACCACATTGCTGTGGTTCTGGAGGCACATGTAGGCCAGACCAGGTAAGGACAGCAGATTTCCATCCCACAGGACATTAGTGAACCAGATGGGTTTTTAAAACAATTTATGGTAGGTTCATTTTCACCATCACTGAGACCTGTTTTCAATTCCAGATTTATTAACTGAATTCAAGTTCCACCAGTTGCCATGGTGAGATTTGAACTTATGTCCCCAGCACCTAAGCCTGGGCCTCTGCATAACTAGTCCAGTGACATCACCACTACACCACTGCATCCTCCCCTGCCCTTACTGGACTGGTAGTCCAGATGCCTGGATAATGATCCAGAGACAGGAGTTCAAATCCCATTATGGCAAATGGAAAGTTTAAATTCTGGCAATTAAAACTGGAATAAAACACCTCAGTAATGGTGACAGTGAAACTACCAGGTTGTTATAAAAGTTCATCCTGTTCACTAATGTCCTTTAGGGAAAGAAATCTGCCATTCTTATCCAGCCTAACATGTATGTAACTTCCTCTGATATGGTTGCATAATGGTCTAATAAGAACATTGTTATGCATCGACCTCGGCACCATACACAATAAAGGCACATCCTACCCAGTTGACCCTCCAAAGTCAGCCACATTAACATCTGGAGATTTGTGCCAAAATTGGGAGGGCTGCCCTACAGACTGGTCAAGCAACACCCTGGCATAGCCATACTCATAGAATCATACCTTTCAGCCAATATCGCACAATCCACCATCAACCATCCCCGCGTTTATCTGATCTCACTGGCAGGACAAACCCACTAGAGGAGGTGGTGCTGTAGTATACAGTTAGGAGGGTGTGTCCCTGGGAATCTTCAGATTGATTCAGACCCTGTGAAGTCTTATAGCATCAGGTCAAACATGGGCAAAGAAATGTCTTGCTGATTACCATCTATTTCCCTTCCTCAACTAATGAATCAGTAACTTCCTGTTGAATACCACTTGGAAGACGTACTTGGAGGTAAGGGCACAGAATGGACTCTGGATGGGAGACTTCAATGATTATCATTGAGTGGCTTATTGGCCCCCTCAGTCAGTAGTGTTGCCAAGTCCTGCAGGATGTAGATGCCAGACTGAGTGAGTCTGCAACAAGTAATGAGGGAACCACTAAGATGGAAAAACTTAGCTCATCCTCACCTATCACAGACGAATCTGTACATGATAATATTGGTAGGAGTGACCACTGCACAATTGTTATGGAAGCCAAATCCCATCTTCACATTGAGGATACCGTCCATTGTATTGTGTGGCACAACCACTGAACTAAATGTGATAGATTCAGAACAGATCTAATTCAAAACTGAGCACCCATGAGGTGCTGTGGGCTATCAGCAGAATTGTATTTAACCACAATCTGTAATCTCATAGCCTGGCATATCCCTCACTCTACTATTGCCATCAACGGGCGAACAATTCTGGTTCAATGAGGAGTGCAGGAAAACATGCCAGGAGCAGCCCCAGGCATACCTGGAAATGAGATGTCAATCTGGTGAAACTACACAGCACTTCTTGCATGCCAAACAGTGGTAGCAGCATGTGACAGACACAGCGAAGTGATCCCTCAACAAACGGATCAGATCAAAGCTCTGCAGTGCTCCCACATCCAGTTGTGAATGGTGGTCAACAATTAAAAAGCTAACCAGAGGAAGAGGCTTCACAAATGTCCCTATCCTCGATGATGGTGAGCCCAGCACATCAGTGTAAATGACAAGACAGAAGCATTTGTAACAATCTTCAACCAGAAGTGCTGAGTGGATGACCCATCTCGACCTCCTCCTGAGGTGCCCAGCATCACAGATGCCAGCCTTCAGCCATTTTGATTCGGTCTGTGATATCAAGATATGGCTGAAGGTGCTGGATACTGCAAAGGCTAAGGGCCCTGACATAATTCCAGCAATAGTACTGAAGGCTTGTGCTCCTGAACTAGCTGCACCCCTAGCCAAGCTGTTCCAGTACAGCTACGACACTACCCAACAACGTGAAAGATTGTCCAGGTGTATCCTGTCCTCAAAAAGCAGGACAAATCCAATCCAGTCAGTTACTACCCCATCAATCTAATATTGATCAACAGCAAAGTGATGGAAGGTGCCATCAACAGTGCTATCAGGCAGCACTTGCACAACAATAACCTGACTGACTCTCAGTTTGTGTTCTGCCAGGGCCACTCAGCTACTGATCTCATTACAGCTTTGACCCAAACGTGGGCAAAGGGCTGAATTCAAGAGGTGAGGTGAGAGTGACTGCCCTTGACATCAAGGTAGCACTTGAGTGTGGTGTCAAGGAGCCCTTTCAAAATTAGTGCTAATGGGAATCGGGAAACCTCTGCACTGGTTGGAGTCATACCTAGCACAAAGGATAAATAGTTGTGTTTGCTGGAGGGCAATCATCTTAGTCGCAGGACATCTTTTGTCATCTTCCCCATTTTTAAATGACTGCTCCAGTATTTCAGGCAATTTCATTATAATTGATGCTGGAAAGTACACATAAGCTGATTTTTTTTTAATATTTGCCCCAACATTTAGGAAGGAACCAGATGTTCTCCCGTTGTTCTTCTGTCCTTGTTGACATTTAATTTATTTTGGGAATGAACATTGTACCTTATTGTTTCCTGTACAGAATTCTCAGCTGCAGTTGATTTGCCAGAATTAAACAGGAGCAATTTACTGTTCGTCGTTTCATTTTGGAGAATATCTTATAGAATTGAAGAAGCTGCTCAAGTTTTTATTCTGAAAGAAATGCTGGAGAATTAATGTTTTTCTTTAATTCTGTCAAACAGGGATCTTTTACTGAACTTCAAGTGACACTGATAGACTTTGTTTATTTCAGATTGGTAATCTGCAGCTACACAAACTGGATGAACTGGACTGCCTAGTCAATGGCCTTTTGCACATTGACTCTCTCAGTTTTAATGGCCAGGCAGAATGTTATTACTTTGAGAATGCCTCAGACCCTGAGAAATGCCAGAAGATGCCTTTCAACCTTGATGACCCCTACCCTTTGCTTGTGGTGAACATTGGTTCAGGAGTCAGCATATTAGCTGTATACTCAAAGGACCATTATAAGAGAGTAACTGGAACAAGGTAAAATGTTAGAGGATTACAGTAACATGATTTTGTTTCTTTCTATAATTTACTTTATCAGATAATAAGTAAATCTTGCAATTCTACATCATAATGGTTAGAGTGATGATTCATTAGAATAATGGTTTACTCAAGCACAGACCCTATGAAAGCCTTTTGGAAAAGTGTGTGAGATGTGTGTAATTGTTGCATCTCCTATGACATCACTCACAGCAATTCTGCAGTGTGACCCCTGTCCCATCACCTCTTCTGCCTCACCCCCTATGTGATCTGTCATTCCATATCTCCCTCATTATCAATGAGAACAATTCCTTTAACAATGCCTTTTTAGCTTTCCTGCCTCATAGTAAGTGACCGTGGCCTATGCTGATGGGAGTTTTCATAAAATAAACAAAGTAATTCATTGTGTATTATGACCCAGCTTTTACAGCAGCTTTCTGGCTGATGTGAGTGAGTCCACCTTGAGGAGGTAGATTCTTGCTGCTTGAACATCACACCAGTTGCAATACATCTGTAGCAACTGCAAAGTGAGTAAGTCCACAAGCATTCTTTTGGTTGCCCAAGTGTTTTTTTTTATAATTAATTTTCAAATGTTTTAATCGAAGCAATAGTCCATCACTTTGATCCTTCATTAAAATAAAATTTCAGCCTGCATTTAAACGCCAGTAAATGGAGCAATGCACGTTTGTATGTGTAGAGTTCTACTTTGCCTTACTGGGCAACCATGTGAAACCAGCAAAATAATTCTGTGTTGCTGAACCATGTTGCTCTGAGCAGATTCTGGCCTCAGACCACTACTTGCAGCATAATGGCATTACCAGGAAAACGCCTCCATCCACAATGTAGGTAAAACCAATGGCTATAATGGGGTCCTTTAAAATTCAGTGTGATTTGGCAAAAGTCAAAGCTCAAATTAAAGTAATTAAGTATCAAAAGCAAAGAAAACTTAATTACTTCCAAATATTGACATTACTAAATTTAAAATGCATGTTGCCTGAAATGTTGACTCTTTGTTTTTTAGTTTAGGAGGTGGAACCTTCCTGGGCCTCTGCTGTTTACTTACAGGTTGTGAAACTTTTGATGAAGCCCTTGAAATGGCATCAAAAGGCGACAGCACCATGGCTGACAAACTAGTGCGGGACATCTATGGGGGAGACTATGAACGATTTGGATTACCAGGGTGGGCAGTTGCATCCAGGTAGGTACAAATAATTATTGGGTCAAGTGGTTTGTTGCAACAATTGACTATTCAGCTCTTTAGTACCTCAGAATCCAATATCTCTAACTTTTTTTTTGAACCTTTGCAGTTCTCGAGCAATAGTTTACACTGCATACAGAAATTCAGGGGACCTTTTTTTTTAAGGTTATTCTGCATTCAGTCATTTTCTCCAATAACGATAATTGTAAGCTACTTGATTTTTTTTTTCAACAGGAATTCATATCTCGAGTAATTTTAATAAGAATAGAAAAAGGCTATAAATGTACAGGAGAGGCATGTTAACAAAACTTCTGCTAAAGGACCTTGCCTGAAATGTACAGGAGAGATGTCTTAACAGACAAACATCTGATGATGGATCCCACCTGAACTGTCAGCCTGTCTTTGATGTTAACATAAAACCATAGAAAAGTTACAGCTCATAAGGAGGCTATTCGGTCGATCTTGTCCATGCCAGCCCGAGGACACCCAGGTGCCCTTTCTAATCCCACCTTCCTGCACCCGGCCCATAGCCCTGCAGCTTACAGCACTTAAGGTGCAGATCCAGGTTCTTTTTAAAAGAGTTTAGAGTTTCTGCCTCTACCACCATCTTGAGCAGTGAATTCCAGACACCCACTACCCTCTGCATAAAAAAGTTCTTCCTTATGTCCCCCACTACACCTTCTGCCACTTATCTTTAATCTATGTCCCCTGGTTCTAGAATTCTCCACCAAGGGAAACAATTTTATCCTGTCCACTCTATCTATTCCCCTCATAATTTTGTACACCTCGATCAAGTCACCTCTCAGCCGCCTCTTTTCTAAGGAAAAGAACCCCAACCTATCCAATCTCTCCTCGTAGCTACACTTTTCTAACCCTGGCAACATTCTTGTAAACCTCCTCTGCTCTCTCTCCAGAGCTATTACATCCTTCCTGTAATGTGGTGATCAGAACTGCACACAATACTCCAGTTGTGGCCTCACCGGTGTTTTATACAATATCAACATTATATCCTTACTTTTATATTTTATACCTCTGCCAATGAAGGAGAGCATTCCATATGCCTTCTAAAGAGACCCATGTTTATTGCTAGCACCTTCTGTATTTAGTTTTGCACTTCCCCTCTATCTCCAAGGAATATTTTTAATATTGATTGGAAGTTATTAAAGATCATGACCATGACTAAGTGTTTGAAAATGCTTCATTGCCATCTTGTGTTGCAGGGAAGAACGCAAGGCCAATTGTGGCAGGTGCACTAAGTCAATTTTTAAATCCATTTTTAATTAAAATGAAATATCAAACCATACTTAGAGTACACACTCACACGTCAGCTTAAAATATTAAACTATAGGCACACAAATGCTATTAGGTTAAAGAATATTGTATCGTTAGTTACCAGCTGTGATTGCTGCCATTATAAAAATGAAAATATAATGGCCACAGATATGCATGGTCCAGGCTGGTCATAATAGTAGATCTTGCTTAAATTTGCCTTTCTGAAGTAAACATGACCAAATCCTGCTTTTAATTTATAATGATTGCAACTTTAGGTTTTGTGGAATTAGTTGGCCACTGCCTCAAATGTTATAAAACCAGAAAAAGGTTCCCAGACAGCTCGTCAAGTTTACCCAGTGTAGCTGAGCTATGCTATACAGAGCAGGGAAATTGTGGGTCTGTACTAAATCAGCTGGCCCAAGTTGGTGCAGGTGTCGGGGTGCTACAGTTAGCCTGACTACCCCTGTGTTATCCATGGTCCCCACCAATGATCCCGCTAAGCTTCATGGCTGTGTAGTAATCCACAGTATATTACACGGTTCAACAAATAGACTCTGAACAGAACAGAAAATTGCAGGGAACATTGGTTCCTACTTTCGATTACTGTCCAGCAATCCCTCTTGACAGTGCCCAACTATGACAATCGGGTAAAGACAGAATTGGAGTAATTTGATATCCCTGTAAGCTCAGTGGGACATTGATACTCATCTTTTGCTTTTTGAGGCTAACACCTGTATAATGACTGCTTGGGCTAAGGCACCAGAGTCGGATCACCTACTGGACCTTTGTTGGTGATACTGGTGATAGCCCAGAGGTTGCATCATTTGTCCTTTTTGTCAAAACCCCAGCATCACCCAAAATATTGAGAGTTCCAGAAAGGTTTGCAAGAGCGATCTGACATTAGAGCCTCCAGGGTTCAACCTCCCTTGTAAACAGTGGTCTGCACTCAACAGGAGCCGCAGTTTCCATGCCAGGACGTCACAACTCCCCTACAAACAGAATTTCAAGGACGCCCCAGCGGGCGACTGTGGTAACCTGGATCAGACTGTTCACCACATTGAATGTATGTGGCCTACAAAAATGCGCCGCAAGGATTTAAGGCAATCCACCTAACAACACACACTTTTTATTTCAGATTTCCAGCGTCCATAGTATTTTCCTTTTAACACAATGCTGTAACTTGGCTGTCTAACTTGGACTTGGACACATAAAGCTGCAGGATGTCATACACAAGAAGAAGGTGCATAGTGTGCCCAGCACCTTTTATAATTGTACCCCAGCAAGGAGTCTAACTCTATGGACAGGAGAGACTGAAGTAAAATGGCCAATATAATTGTAGAATATTAATTTAAATTTCCGTAGCACTCCATTTGTACAGATTGATGTCTCCAAGAGCTTTACAGTTCATACAAAGAAGTAAAGGGAAAAGAGGGGAAGAGGTGAAAGCTAAGTTCTCCTGGTTTAATGTTGTTCTGATCTGTATGTATAGATTTAAAAACCATGCGGGTTCTTCATAACCTAATAGTAAACTTTCTTTTTCTCTTATAGCTTTGGCAACATGATTTGCAGGGAGAAGAGAGACTCGGTCAGCAAAGAAGACCTAGCAAGAGCTACCTTGGTTACCATCACAAACAACATTGGATCCATAGCCCGAATGTGTGCAGTGAATGAGGTATAGCAGTTCAGTCAGCAGTTAATTGTTTTTCAGATGATGGTTGGCTTTACTGTACTGTGTATGTTGTGGAGTTCCTGTGTGAAATTAGTGCTCTGCACCATTTGCAACTCAAGTACTGAAGGAGTTCATGCCTGCATGGCAGCAAGACCTGGATAACATCCAGGCTTTGGCTGATAATGGCAAGTAACAGTTGTGCCACACAAGTGCCAGGCAGTGACCATTCCAAAGAAGGGAAGATCTGACCTTCTCTCCTTAATGTAAAATACCATTGCCATCGTTGAATGACTGCATTGGTTTACTTGCCTTTCTGTTATAGATATGGGATATGTAAATATATGGATTTCCACAGCAATTATCGTGGCAGCAATGAAACTTGACCCATTTTTATTGGTGTTTCTGATGTTAAAATGTATTCTAATATTGAAATCCACCTGAATTTGTATTTCAATTATCAGTAGTGTCTTTGATTAAAATTGTTGCTATGTATTTAAAGTGCACTACAGTGTGTGCAACATTTCAGGACAAATATTAATTTGTTCAAAACTGGATAATTATGTCTGAAGATTAGTATTTTCCGTAGTTATGTACAACCTAACAGCTAGTTAGGTTATCTACTTGTCTAAGCCAGTCCACAGTCAGTGTTTCAGGATATATATTTATAAAAATACACACAAGAAAAGAGGCTGAAGCACCCATGGAGTGGGGTGTCATATGGATTAACTTTCTTCAATCCCCTCATTGTAGCTCTGTTCCAAGGGGAAAGTTTCCTGAGATCCCATTCCATACGCCCTAAAGTGGAGGGGATTCTGCGTGTGTCTGCTCAGTTCATGCATTTGAGAGTAATGCATTTTATGATCGCAACCAAATTAAGAGGAAACTAACATAAAATAGTTCAAATATATACAGCTTTTATGAAACAAAAATCTCTTGATCTGAATGCATGTAGCGTAATATTGCTGAAAAATGTGAAGAAAAGAAAATGTTAATATATTTACTGAATTCTTGATGTCATCTTACCTAACAAAGTTGCTTTTCTATAATTCCATATCTCACATAATTTTGTAGTTAATTCAAATTCAATGAAGTTAATTGGTGATGTGCAACTTCGCACACCTGAGTCCTGTAAACTCGGTAGATGAGTGAGCAGTTAATTTTTTTTTAAGGGTTGGTAGTTAACGAGAAACTGTCTCAATTTAGCATCCTATCTGAAGTATGGCATTTAATTAGCAACAAGATGTTGCTCAGTTGGTAGTGCACTTACCTTAGCATCAGTGGCTGTGGCTTGAAGCTCTGCTCCAGGATTTGAACACAAAAGTCTAAGCTGACTCCAGCACAGTGCTGAGAGAATGCTGCAATGTTTGAGGTGCAGTCTTTCTAACAAGATAATTGCCCCCTCATGGCTGTAAGAGATCCCTCAGCACTAGCAGATGTGTTATCCTTGGTGCCTTGGCCCATATTTATCCCTCAATCAATATCACAGACAGATTATCTGGTCATTTTCACATTACTGTTTTTTTTTGGAACTTGCTGTGTGCTGATTGGACTTTTTTTTACTATTCATTCATGGGACGTGAGCCTCACTGGCTGGGCCAGCTTTATTGCCCATCCCTTATTTCTCTTTAGAAGGTGATGGTGAGCTGCCTTCTTGAACTGCTGCAGTCCATGTGGTGTAGGTACATCCACAATGCTGTTAGGGAGGGAGTTTCAGGATTTTGACCCAGTGACAGTGAATGAACGGTGTTATATTCCCAAGTCAGGATGGCAAGTGGCTTGGAGGGGACCTTCCAGGTGGTGTTCCCACCTATTTGCTGCCCTTGTCCTTCTAGATGGTAGGGGCCTTGGGTTTGAAAGGTGATGCCTAAGGAGGCTTGGTGAGTTTCTGCAGTGCATCTTGTATCTCGTACACGCTGTTGCCACTGTTTGATGGTGGTGAAGAGAGTGAATGTTTGTGGATGGGGTGTCAGGCAAGTGGAGAGTATTCCATCTCCTGACTTGTGCCATGTAGATGGTGGACAGGCTTTGGGAAGTCCGGAGGTGAGTTACTCACTGCAAGATTCCTAGCCTCTGACCTGCTCTCGTAGCTACAATATTATATGGCTAGTCTAGTTCAGTTTCTAGTCAATGGTAACCCCCCAGGTTGTAAATAGTGGGGGATTCAGCGATGGTAATGCCAATGACTGTCGAGGGGTGATGGTTAGATTCATTCTTGTTGGAGATGGTCATTGCCTGGCACTTGTGTAGTGCGAATGTTAATTTTCACTTGTCAGCTCAAGCCTGGAATTGTCCAAGTCTTGTTGCATTTGGACATTTGGACTGCTTCAGTATCTGAGGAGTCTCAAATGGTGCTGAACATTGTGCAATTATCAGCTCACGTCTGCACTTCTGACCTTATGATAGAAGGAAGGAAGATCATTGAAGCAGCTGAAAATGGTTGGGCCTAGGACACTACCCTGAGGAACTCCTGCAGTGATGTCCTGGAACTGAGATGATTGACCTCCAACGACCACAACCATCTTCCTTTGTGCTAGGTATGACTCCAACCAGTGGAGAGTTCCCCCCCATCCCTACCACCGATTCACATTAATCCCAGGTTTGCTAGTGCTCCTTGATGCCACACCCAGTCAAATGTTGTTTTGATGTCAAGGGTAGTCACTCTCGCCTCACCTCTGGAGTGCAGCTCTTTTGTCCATGTTTGAACTAAGGCTGTAATGAAGTCAGGAGCTGAGTAATCCTGGTGGAACCCAAACTGAGTATCAGTGAGCAGGTTATTGCTAAGCAAGTGCCGCTTAATAGCACTGTTGATGTCTCCTTCCACCACTTTACTGATGATCAAGAGTAGACTGATGGGATGGTAATTGGCCGGGTTAGATTTGTCCTACTTTTGTATACAGGGCATACCTGGGCAATTTTCCACAAACCCGGGTAGATGCCAGTGTTGCACTGGAAAAGCTTGGCATGGGGCACAGCAAGTTCTGGAGCACAAGTCTTCAGTACTGTTGCTGGAATATTGTCAGGGGCCATAGCCTTTGCAGTATCCGGTGCCTTCATCTGTTTCTTGATGATAAGTGGAGTAAATCGAATTGGCTGAAGACTGGCATCTATCATGCTGGGGACCTCCAGAGGAGGCAGAGGTGGATCAGCAACTCGGCACTTCTGGCTGAAGATTGTTGCAAATACTTCAGCCTTATCCTTTGCACTGGTGTGCTGGCCTCCCCCATCGTTGAGGATGGGGATATTTGTGGAGCCACCTCCTCCAGTTAGTTGTTTAATAATCCACCACCATTCGCAACTGTGTGGCAGGACTGCAGATCTTGGGTGTGGCTGGTGCCCTCCCTACATTGCCTTTCAAAAAGTACTTCATTATCTGTAAAGCGGTTTGGGATGTGCAGTGGTCATGAAAGGCATTTTATCAACGCAAGTCTTTATTTTTCATCTTTGCATTGGAATGTCAGACTGGATTAAGTGTTCAAAATCCTGAAATGAGGCTTAAATACAAAACCATGAGTGAGAATGTTAAGCTGACGCTTATCTTAATATATTCTGACAGGAAAGAATTCACATATCTGGAGTGAGAGAAGCTGTGCAGGAGAATGTTTTTCTCAAGCCTCAATAATTATCAAATCTGTGAAAAGAACTTAAGATTCTCTGTACTTTCGGCTTCTTTACAGTGCTGCCTTGTGACGTGAAGATCAAGCAGCATTGTACAGGGCTATGAAAGCTCAGAGGCCTCGCATCGTTGAACAATTCTAAATGATCTGTTCCCTTGTCCTGTGCCGTCTTTACTTTTCCCCCTAAGCCAAGCTACCTAACTCTACAGTAATGTCCAGTAATTTAATAATGGAAATATCTGTATAGAACCTGTATAATGGGAATATCTATCTGTAGACTGAGTAGAAAAGTTGTTCACTAAACTTCATTTTTAAGTAGCTGCTGTATTTGGTGAAGTAATTGTAATTACATTAAAGAGCCATCCTATAACCAATTCATCAGGCAAGTCATCCATATTTTTAAAAGGCTGATGTTTTGTGTTGTTAATTTAGAAGGTGTTGCTTATATTCTGCAACCCTTGATAATGCTGTCCTCGCTAACAACACCCAGATTCTGAGAATGAATGATAAAAAGAACATTGCTAATGATACAGTTGGAGCCCAGTTCAGCTTTGCAAAATGTCCTCCAGCTAAATAAACTTTTGCAAGTGGTAAGGTTTGTAAGATTATCTTGTCATCTTCAGTCTGATTCAAATTTTAGATACAGGTGGTGAAAGATTATCAGATTGAACACATCTATTTTTTTCAGTTGATCTGTTTTCTTAAAGCCCGGTGATTTTTTTTTTAAACTGACCGAACTTCTAGAGGTGAAAATCCTGATGAGGTATACTTCTGAACACATTCAATTTAAAATATTTTGTACCTGCTCCCATAGGCTAATTTGTTCCACTATGGTCAGAAGCAGAAAAAGGCACATACAGAGTAAGATGACAGCGAATTTACATTGAAGGATTACTGTGCAAAACATAAGTTCTGGCTTCCTCCTCCAGCTCTATTTGCTTTCTTGGGTTGGAAATGATCAGTGTATCCGTAAGCAGACCACTGTTTTATTCAAAAGCTGGTACCTTTAGATTGCTATGTTCTGCGAATACCAGTGACTTCCATAATTTTACGTTCTGGTGAACCTTGTTTCTTACCTTGTTTCACCACTTCATATTTTTATTGTTTGCAGAAGATAAACAGAGTCGTTTTTGTTGGCAACTTCCTGCGAGTCAATACACTGTCGATGAAACTCCTGGCCTATGCACTGGATTACTGGTCAACAGGTCAGCTGAAGGCATTGTTTCTGGAACATGAGGTGTGTGCTTTACCAGTTATTTTGTGTATCTGAAGGAATTCATCTAAAACGATTTGATCCTGCTCATTTATTTGATAAAAGTCTACATTGCGAATTTCCCAAAGTCCAAGCAATTGCCCAACATTTTTGTCAACGAGTCTTATCTAATGTGAAACAGTTGCAGCCATTCACTGTCCTTTCAATAGTAAAAATAGTAATTTGTTCTTCGTTTATGAAAACACAAATAAAAATCTCTCTGGGTGCAGTATGATGGTATCACGTTCATGCAGCTATTCAATTGGTGTATAGTAACATTTCTTGTTGCTTAATCTTCACATTGAAGCTGCTGCAATGGAAGTACGTATGATGCTAATGATTAGGCACCGGGCAATTAATTTTGTCATTTGCTGTGACAAATGATGCAATGTTATGGTGAAGGAACAGGTGAACCCCTATTGCAATTTTAGGGTTTGGGTTGCAGTTTTGCCCAATCAACATGTCTAGTGACCCTTTGTAGAAGGGAGAAGGAAGTTACAATGCTTACTGTGCTTTCTGACTTGGTGTTATCTGCAAACTTAGATATCTAACTTCCTATTCCTTTATACAAGCCGCTAATATACATGGTGAAAAGCTGAGGTCCCAAGCTACATCACTGAACTGTACCACTTCTTGCACCCTGCAGCTCTGCATTTATCTGTATGGTGTCCTGCGAGAATGGCTATGCTTCGTGTTAGGGGCCCCAAAGTCAGCTAACCTATTGTAGGTCTGGAAGGTATCTAAGTACTGCTAGCAAAGTCAAAATGAGAGAAGGAAAGGGGAAGAAAATTGCGGAATGCAGAAATATATTTTTTTTAATTGCCTTTCAATATTCTAGAAAAAATAAAAGATCATTTGAAGTAACAGTACACCAGAATAACTGAAATTGAAAATGCCAAAACAGTATTTCTCTAAAGGGCAATGTTGCAGTTTTATTTTTAAATGTTGTGTTTGGTCTATCAGATTATTCTCTAATCATCAATGTGCTTTTGATACTCCTCAACTGGAACCCTTCACGTCTACGAATTGCCCCAAAACACTTCAGTTTTGAAATGTAGTCACTGTTGTTATGTAGGAGAACGTGGCAGCCAATTTATGTACCTCGAATTCCCAGGCACAGCAAAAAGAGCTGGATCAAATAATCCAGCTTAACTTTCTTGGTTAAGCAATACATGTTGGACTTGAGGAGAAGTATTTGCTCCTCACTGTCATTGGGGAGCTAGAGATACTTTTTGGTTCTTGTATAGCAATGATTCCTCAGCCAACATCACTCAAAGGTTTCTTGTTTTTCTTCACTTTAAAGCACTGCAATGGTCAGTGTCTTCTGGACTTCCCTGTCTCAGTCATTCTGAGCTTGGGTATGCTGTCATGCATGCTCTTGGAAGACGAGGTTAGAGGCTAATGGCGAATTAAATTGCCAATTCAACTACATTCATCTTTTGGTACCATGTCTAGGAATGCAAGAAGTGCTAGAAGAGCCTACTTTCTGCTAAGGGTACGGTAGTTTTGGGCAGAATTTTAGGCTTTAGAAAGTGCAGAATGCTGTTGAAAAAATAAATGTTTAGAAGGAACTGACCTTTAGCAATGGGGAGTTGAACAGGCTCCACTTGAGGTTGGGAGAGATGAAGTCAAAAATGTTGATAGAGTAGGAAGTTAGAGCCATACAAAAGTGGCAGTTGATGGTCAGCCTAGCAAGAGGCCCACAGATGAACCGACACTAATTCAAAAGAAAGCAGGTTTTTGCTTCCTCAAAAAAAATCTGGAGGAGAGCAAGATGTTGTGATTTATCCATTGCAGTACAAGAGGACTGAGGATTATGAGCACAGAAAATGAGAGATCTGAAAGATGAACCTGGGGTGGAATCATCAGCAAAAGGATGAATTCAAGCCAGTGATGAGTGTCGGAGGCCCTTGCATTAATGTAAAGTAAGAGAGGGGACGAAGCCCTGTGGAAATCTAGAATGAAGAGAAAGTTGTTAACCTGCAGCACAAGAAGTGATTGGAGAAGAAACTAACTTATCACAAGCACAATTTTGTTTGGAAGATTATACTGTGTTATGTTTAATGCAAAAATGCTGCATGAAATGATAAATAAAAAGTTATCATGGAAATTGTGCTATTTTTCACTGATTATTCTTCCTTTTAATCTGCAGGGTTACTTTGGAGCAGTAGGTGCCCTGCATGGACTTCTCAATTCCACTTAGAAGTCATGGTATTCCATATCCTGTTGGTATCTGAAGAAATGCAAACATCTGCATGATGATTTTAAAACGGAAAGGTTCATCCAGGGTAATAAAACCTTGTGAAAATCTGTGACAAAGTTGAGCCACACTACAGGCTGTTTGTATTACTAAAGTATTCTTTCTACTTGAATAATGAAAAATCTTAACAGGATTTTTTTTTAATTGGGTCCAATGTTATTGGGCATTAAGCCACAGCATAACTTCTCAGTACAACACTGCTTAAAAACTTCCTTTTATTGCCACATCAGCAAAAGGTTGTTTGGTTTTGTTAATCTAATCTTGAATTACCCTTTACCCCATTCAAATGGTCTCCAAAATACCCTTGAGTTTATAAACATCAAAACCTTCCTTGGACTTCTGGAATCTCAGTACCAGCTAATGATTATAAAAAGATAAGCACTGAGTTTTAACAGGTGGAATAAATAAAATGTATGTAACAGTATCTGGGGATGAGGAATCTGCCCTGCTCAGAATGGTTGTGGTTTAAAGCAATGCAAGAGTCCTTAGTTTGTAACACAGATCTGTTTTAAACACATTTTATTTAGAGAACTCTCTGTGTATAAGGCATATAATATTGCTCAAATTTGTCAGATTCAGGCAAAAATACTCGCAACTAAAATCCTCCAGGGAGGCCCTGGTATGTATTCATGTACACACCAAAAGTGGCTTTTATTTATTTTTTTAAAGTAGTTGTTAATTTTATTCAGGAAATGTATGTATTATATGGGAGAGGGTGGAATTCTACCTGTGTGTGAAATCACTAGAAATATTTTAATCTATAAAACGCCTTAAGCCCGCACCAACAACAGGTGCACACTATAATACATCCTTAACAAAAAATGGGGGAAATTAGACTTGTGTATAACTTGTGTTTTCCCACATTTACATATGTACTTTTGAAGATGATGTGGGCATGTTTGATTGCTGGATAAGTTATATCTGGCCAAGTTGTCCCATAGACCACCAGAGCAGAGTTTGACTGAGTTTTATGCTCATTGTCTAAAGAGTTCAATTGGGTCACCCCTTGAAGTTCTTTGAAGGTATCTATTTTATTATATATGTGAAATTTATAAGAGAGTGTTAATTTAATGTTGGGTCTTTTCTTTGCTGAGAGGTGCAATAGTCAACGACTAGTGCCTTCTATATTAATGTGTGGTGATTTCAGACTGAGTGGCTAATGAATGTGATGTACAATAAATTGTTGGAAAAGTTGGTAATAATCAGCTGATTATTAGGAAGTGATGCAGGCAGTATTAAATATACTCTGATTGTGTTTCCTTCTGCTAATTGGCTGCTACTGTCAGTCCACCAGTTGTACAGTGATTATGTGCCAAATGTTCAGTATAGTTTTCACCACCTCTCGCTTGTATCTGGAGCATGCTCCTGTTCTAATCTCAGTTAGAAAATTAGACAACCAATTTAATAGAATGGCCATAAATTTTATTTTGTGATTGTGTCTCACAATGTTTGTTTTCAATGTCTGTGATTTTAGACTCTCTTTTTCAGTCAATCTGTTCTATACAGTGGAACTCCCTTGCTCTGATAGCAAAGAAGATACACTAATCAGTAATGGAATTTGGCTAAACTATTGACGGGCTTCAAACTTTGGACTTGCATTTACAGTGCAGAAAAACTCTAGACATTCAATATGAAGCAAAACTTTGTCCACCATGACGTGCACATGATGCACCTCAAAATTTAAGAGGTTTGGTTTTATGTTTATTAATTCATTCTTGAGGCGTGGAACACTGGCAAGGCCATCGTTCATTGCAGATCCTTACTTTCCATAATGCAACTGAATGAGTTGCTAGGCCACTTCAGAGGACATTTAACAGTCAACTGCAGTGGTAGACTGGAGTCGCCTATAGACCATACTGGGTAAGGATGGGATATTTCCTCCTCCTTAAAGGGCATTAGTGAACCAGTTGGGCTTTCATTAAAATCTGACTCTATTTATGGTCACTTTTACCTATACCAATTAAAAAAAACAACAAAATTCCTGACCTCTCTTTGAACTGAATTCTAATTTGCAATCAATCCACTGTGACAAACCATAATTATCATTGGTCCAGGCCTCATTGGTTCAGTGACATAGGATGACAGGAGTGAAAATAATGGAAGTTCCACTATACTGTATATTTTCTTTCCCATTCCAGTCATTGACACTTTGTTTTTGACCACCATGGCTCATTTCAATGTAACTAGCGTATCGTGTGCATTTCAAATTCAAATCTCCAATGGCAGCCTATTGGTTCAGTAACATAACACAGGATATACCTGAGTCTTGTTTGACAATGTTTTTGTTCGTAGGGCTGTAACTTACTTTGGTTTGGTTAGCTACAAGGAAAGAAAGAATCACATCCTGTCACAGCAACCCAGTCGATCCTCTGGTAATTGTTTCAGCACCTAAAAATTATGTAAACTGCACAAGATTGTAAGTTGCTTGAGTTGAATACTGGAAAAAATTTACTTTTTTGGGTCTGTTTTTGATCTTCCCAATGATTTAAATTGGTGGAAAGTATTCACCTGTCTAAAGTAAAAAGTTTTCAGAGTGAAAGTGAACAAAGCAAGAAAATCTACAGTAGGTCACTCTAAAACATGTTACTGGGCTCTTGGATTTTAATATGTGATCACAGCTAAAATATACATACTATAGAATCTTACAGCACAGAAAGAGGCCATTCAATCCATTGTGCCTCTACTAGCTCTTTGAAGGAGTTATTTCATTTTGCTGCTCTTTCCCCATGGCCCTGCAGTTCTGCCCATCATGAATTCATCCAGTTTCTTTTTGAAGTTACTATTGAATTTACTTCCATTACCCTCTGCAGGTAACAAAACTGTAAACATTCATTTCTGAAAGTGTGGATTTTCCCGATCACCAATCTACTCTTGTAGCACAGCATTGTCTAAAAAAACCTACTGGAACATGAGAGAGGAAGACAGCCAATTTTGCAGAGCTTATGCTGTTAAGCCACATGGGGAAGAGCGGAGCTCTGTGGAATTGTGGCTCGTTCTTCACGGTTTTTAATGGGAGAGGACATAGACACTACAGTGTACAATGTACCCATGAAATTTCTAATCTCTATTATGGTATTGCAAAAGCAAAATACTGCCAATGCTGGAAATCTGAAGTAAAAACAGAAAAGGCTGGATACTTATCAGGTCAGGTAGCATCTTTGGGGAGAGAAACAGTTAATGTATCAGATCAATGTCCTTTTGTCAGTAGTTACTTAATTTACCACAGGATGGCGCTATTGCATATGTTCCACACAAGGCATTCTGAGATGGATGACATCAATTTGGCTTAAGAATATAAAATGCAAGACACATGTAAAGGAAAGAGTAGTCCAATCAAACTTTATACGATCTGCCCTAATCCCCAGAGAGAACATATAGCAGGAAACGATCTTCCCAGGTATCCCAAATGACAGCAACTATTGGCATTTATAAGCACTTTTAACATAGCAAAACAGAGGCACTTCACAGAAGCATAATCAGACAAAAAATTACTCTGAACCAAAGAAGGAGGCGCTAAGACAGATGACCAAATATTCGGCCAAAGGAAAAGTTTTAGGCAGACAATGATAGACTAAGAGATTCGGGGAGGAAATAACTGAGTTTAGGCCTTGATATCTGAAGGCAACGCCCCCCCAATGGTAGGGGTGTAGGAAATTAGGAATACATGAGGCCTGAGTTGGAGAAACAGAGTTCTAAGTTGTAGCACTGTAGTAGGTAATAAGTACATGGAAGAGTGAGACCATGGAGAGATTTGAATGCAATAATGAAATTTTAGAATCAATTTATAGGTAAATGGGATTTTGTGCAAGTTCTGATGGTTTTGGGTAAGCTCAAATTTATGAATGATGAGAAATGGGAGACCAACTGAGAGAGCATTGGGATAATTGAGTCTGTTTGGTAACGAAAGCATGAATGAGGGTTTCTGCTGAAGCTGGGCTGAGGCAGAGAAGGAAACGGGCAATATTAGATGCTCATTGTGATGAGGAAGATGGGTCAGGAGCTCGGGGTCGAATAGGATGCAGAGGGGGCTGGAGTTGATGGCTAAGGAAGCTAAATTTGTGGCAGGGGTTGAAGATCACTTTAGGCTTTGAGTGTTTATTATGAGGAAATAAATGTAGCAACTTGTCTTTCAGTACCCTGAACAATTTACATTTTTTATATATATCAAATATATTATCTCCCACCTAGTCTTCATATTTCTATCAATGCTAATTTAAACTCCTTGTTTTGGGTTTCATTATAGCATCTGTGTCTGCCTTTCAAGTTGGAGAATGTCTCCTAGGCTTCTTAAGCTCCTAATTCAACCATTCTAGACTGAGTTCAGTGACCGTCCTGCAATTAGATACTGTTCAGATCAGGCAGTTGAGCATTTACTGGAATAACTATTTAATTTTAAAACTTCATTCATTCATAGAAATAAGATTAGTAGAAAAGTTTAAAAATCATAATTATTAAACAAATGATAGAAGGGACTCAGAGCTGCACCAACCAGGAACAAATGTATTTAAATTTCAGATCTGTCTTTAAGGTGGTGTGTTTTTAATAAAAGGGATAAGTGCATACTAATTTCAGAATATTACAACTTTTCCTCTAATTCCATGAGCAAAGTGTTTTTTTTGGTCATTTTAAAATGTTTTTTATTGCCTAAAAGATACTGCAGTTAGTGGCATTATAAGTCGGCCTTTGGAGCTTTGAAAAGCCCTTCCAAAAATGCCGTGAACTTATATGCCGAGTATAAAATGTGAACCTCCGGCCTTGGTGTAGGTGGTCACCATTTTGAAATGTGAAAAATTGCATTTTGGCCGCCATGCACAGTCTGCTGTGTGGGTGTGTCAAATCCCTGTTCATCATCACCTGGCAACAGGGTCCGTTTGGCCTGCTTGATCCCATGTGCCGACCTATAAGATGACTGAACAGGCATTTGTGAGCTGAAAAAATCGAGGTCGAGCGAGTAAAGCCCTAAACTTTCGTTATCAGCTGAAAAATGGGAGTGTCGACTTCTACAACTTGTATATAGGCATTAAACAAGCATTTTGGTGTTCAAAAATGGGTGGTCTTATACGCCCAGTCGACTTGTATGCAGCAATTTACAGTAGATAATGTAAAAGAATGATTTGAAATGGATTTCCAGAATAGAATACTCTTTTTTTTTAATTAAAAACGTGCTGGCCCTCCCTCTGCCTGCCCACCCCAAGGACAAGCTTGAGATATATAGTTTTTATTCTTGGCTGCCAAAACAGGTTTGAGAGGTAACAGCTGTTCCACACTCTTGTCCATCATGGTGAATGTTAATAGTTGAGGTCTTGGCCTTTGCACATAAGCATATGTGAAACAACTGTGTAACACATGACCACCACCTGTTGAATGTGGAAACAGGAACAAACCAATTACTTTCGCATGCAGAGTTTTGAAACCGCTTCTCCCCACCTGATGTTTGTCGTGGGTTGTTAGATGATTAGATCTGTTGGGTCTCTAATATGTTTAAACTGTTTTCCTCCATGTAAATTGCTGAAGCATTTACCAGGCCGTTGAACCTGGAGTCCAGTTCATTGTACATGATAACATGCCAGTGTTTTTCCAACCAGTGCAGCATTGTTGTCAGAATAAAAGATCAACAAAACATTTTCCACATGGAATTCTGACATTGCGCACAAAATTGAGTGCAGTTCTGTCCACTATTGCCATTTAAATTTCTTTGCCCATTCCTATGTTCATTTAATGGAAACTACCTATGTAAACTTGTTGCGCTAATTGCACCCTTCCACCAGTGGAGATGCTGCGGCACTACCCATAGTGGGAGATTGGAATTACAATACCACACATTTGTGCATGCAATTTCCATTATAAAAGTAGATATAAGAATTTGTAATGAAACAGTATAAGTAAGGACAGTGTGTGAGACTTTAATTTGGGGACTTAACTGCGTCTGCACACCGTGGTCCAAATACTCCCTGTCCTCCAGCCCTACTTTACCACCTGTGCTTGATCTCGACTCCATCATGCGAGATAGACTAACATTTTTAAAAAAGAACAACATACAGGATTTTGGTAAGCGATTGAAATTTGTATAACGAACGGAAACTAGAATTCTGTGGAAAGTTTCCAGCTGAGCTGCAGAGGGTTCAAGCTAGCCACAGTAATGTTGTCTTACTCTGAATGCATTGTCTGAAGGAGATGCAGTGATTGCAGTGACATCTAGACAGTAACCTGAATTTTACCATAATGCAGTAGTGCGTGCCTCGAGTATTTTATTCGTGCGGTTACGTAAATAGGGTTAAAAATTCCTTTGAACCATTCTCTAACAAAAGAAACTAAAGTTAGTGATTGAACCTGTGTAACCATATCATTTTATAACAGGTGAAAATATACCTAGATTTTACTTTGGTGAACAATAAACCTGATTAACATGATGCAGTGGATGCATAGAAAGTGCATTTCCCACAGTTTTCGGGGCGCGGTTTTGGTTTTATAACTGTCAAATTTATTTAAAGGGTCATCAGAATGTATGTATATGATCCAATTATATATGCAAACATCAAAACTCTGCCTTAGCATTTGACTATTTGGCTGATGCTTATTGAATATCTCTGTTCTTTGGTAAAGTTACACTATAATTTGCAGCACTGAGTCATTGGAATTTAGTTCAGTTGGATCTATTTTTATGCCCAATTCAAATACTTTCCAGTCATGTCTGTTGCATTAGTGGTTTACCCATGTATCGCATCAGTATTCCTGAACAATTTGCTGACTTTTCCCCAAAATATTCTGTTTTGCGGAGTCAAGTTGTTTTGTTTGGTGAAGGTTCATTGTAGTGCTGACAGCTGATTTGTGTAATTAACTTGCACCACCTGGAGAATTCGATTCAAATCATTTAATGTTATTTGAGAGTTCAGAAAGGTATCGTTCTAAATGTACAAAATTGGGTAGTGCAACACAATTTAAGAATCTAAGCTTCTAAATTAAATTGCGGTTGTGGTTTTTGGAGGGTGTGGAATCGAGTTAAATTACATACGTGGGGTATATATTGAAAGGAGGTAGAGGTCAGGTTTACAGGAAGCTTCTCATTTTCTTGATCTGTGGTCACGCTACTGGGTAAAAGCGAGGTTGGGCAGGGGAACAAAAAGTCATCTGGAAGCATGTTATTATTGGGAGCACTTCCTGACTCATCACAGGTGTGGATCTTGATCTGGAGGGTAACTAACTTAATGCAGGGACCTACTGAATCTGATCAATAGTATACAGCTTACACTTTCGGTCGTGTATAATTTAAAAGTTATTAATAAACATGCTGGTGGTTTGAACTAAGCCGTTGCTGGGTTCTTGAGGTTTTTTTCCCGCATTTGTACTTGGCTCTAAATTCAGCCTGTGGATAAGTGATGAAAGTTGGTTGTTATTGGTGAAGGGTTATGAATGAAGGGAAGTATAGTTAGTCAAGTCAGTTACGGATATTAAAGCCTGAAGAAGAACATTGTGACCTTGAATTTGAAAGGCCTGAACTAAAGATGTAGGTAATGCAGCTATTTCCAATTCACTTGACAATTCTTTAGACTTGTCAAAGATGTCGACCATTGCCTTTTGATCTTTTATATTTTTAACTAATGGTTTAAAAATGTCTGCTGGGTGGAAAGGACAGGCAGTGCTGGCCTCCATCCCTACTACTTACCACGCAAGTGCCTTCCAAAATTCTTATGGGCGTTTTATTTTTGAGGGGAGAAAAAAATTTTGGAGACTTTCTTGAGTATATTTCCGCCTCACAGAGCCTCTATTGATTCAATAACACATTCGGCTGAGCTGTCAGTTAACCAGTACCGAACCGTAAAATGAAATGGCTTATGTTTACTGAAGGTAGTGTCACACCAGCTTCATATTACCAGTCAGCTGAAATGCAGTGTGCTAAACCATTTGCTAATTTGTGTTAAGATGCGGTTGTTTTCAACTGAAGAAGGGCTAGAGCAGCGTAAAGACCACAGTTTGCTGAATTGGAACTGAAACTTATCCACATCAAAAGCTCGTAGCTGATTTCAGTTGCAGTTGATGAACTTGAGTCATTGCTGTCGTTGAATATTTTTGTAACGTTTAATTGCTAATGGAAAAAGATCTTTCAGATCTTTTCTCCCTCTCCCTCTCCCTCACCCTCTCTCTTGTGCCACACCCCACTCCTCTCAAGGCACAGGTTAAATCCTTAAGAAATGTGCCTCTATTATAGTTTTGCTATTTTATTTCCCCCCCAAATCCAGAACTAGACTTGGCGCAGAACTGAAGCATCAGGTCATAGTTTGAATTCCAAGATTTGCTGAAAATTTATTGCCTTCTCATCATAAAAGACAGATTAATGTAAAAATGGACTTTGTAATAAAACAGACATTTGGTGTCAGGTTCATGTGTGTGGTGACTGCCATTTATTTTTTAAACTGATCTGTCTGATTTCAAATGCAGGTGAGTAGTAACTGGACTCAACCATTGAAACCAAAGTGATGGAAGCTTTTATTTTCTAAGTTTGCATTACAGCACGCAGTTACACAGTTGTTGCAATAAATTTGTTGTAACAGATCAACAAAAGTCTGGGTGAAAAGCAGCATTGTAACTCCCAATATATCCAGCCTGATAGCTGTACCCAAGTCAACAATTTCAGTCATTCCAATCTGCTATAATCACTCACTATTGTCCATATACATTTTCCATGGATTAAGCCTTTTTCAGTGACTCCCTGAGGCTTTGCTAAGTCAGTGCACCCAGCTAATTGCACCAAAAGACTCCAAAAGGTTTACAGAAAACAAAATGATCTGGCCCCTCTTGAATTCACAAAGCTTCAGGGACTTTTTTTTTTGGAAAGACTGCAGCCTGGGAAGATGACAACATTTCTCAACTATGGCAAGTGACAAATGTTTAGCATTCCAAAAAAAAATCAGCTTGCCCTTCTTGTGTATTAGCCAGTGCAATTCTGAAATAGTCGGTCACCAGCTGCATGAAATTATAAATTCGAAGCATGAACTAATTGGGCAACATGCAGTGAGGAACATGAAGATTTAATATATATATTTTAAAAAGTTTTAGTATGCAATAGAAAACTTGTGCAGCTTTTAAATATTTAATTTCACTGTAATTCAGTGATTTAAAGGTTAATGAGTTTGCTGAGTATAGGATGCTATTTAAATGACCTGGTAAAACATACAACACTGAAAGTTTGTACAAGAAATTGCATGATGTGTTGTAAATTATTGTTTAACATACAATTATTTAGATGCAAATGTTTGTTTTTAAAAATCCTTTGCCTAACTGAAGTTGTGACAATACATATTCTATGATTCATTGTCTGATTGCATGTATGTGTGTGTTTGTTTTGTATATACCTGTTCCTATTCTTTTTATTGCTTGATTTGTGAGATGTCTTGCTCTTTAAAAGATGAATTTTATTTTCCTTCATGCAACTTGTAAAGGCCAAAACTTGTACCGGTAGCCTTCCCATCCACCATCCAGCTACAATGTGTTGTATTATCTGTTGCATGGTCTGACCTCTGTTTGCAGTTTACATTGTACTCCCTTGGTGCTTGACAAAATAAAGTTCATCTTCAATTTTACTTTTTTGGTTTGATTTCATTGTTTGTGCCCTGTGTCCTGTTACCTATTCACACAATAGAGGCTCAGTGAGCCACAATTTGCAAATATCCTCATGCCTAGGAAATGTTGGAAATTACCAAATGGTGTTTGTTTTCAACATTTTGTTTCCCCCTACATGCACCTTGTTTTAAACTTGCTTTTTGCCACTGTCAGTGATGCACTGAGGCCAACCCCAGGAGCAATAGCAGATCCCAGGTGAGTGAGGGGGAGGCTGGAGAAGGCTGGGAGGTAAAGGGGGTTGGTCAGAGATAAGGGCAAGTGGGTGGCTTTCACTGTTAGTGTCAGGTCCTTCAATTGGCACATTGTGCCTATCAATGAGGGACACTCCCCCCTTCGAAGCCACGGGCAAACCTGACAGCATTTCAGGAGTCATAGGGCAGTCATGCTACTCCCATTAAATTCTGGTCCACTTGGATAATTGGCTTTTAGTGGCTCATAAATTAACCTAATTGTATTTCTGTCGCTGGCAGGTGGGATTCCTGCATTAGGCTCTTCCCATCCCCAACTTAATTGAAGACTGTTTTCCCAACGTCAGAAATCCAATGCGGGCAGCCCTGCCCAACTCTCCTGGCCCCCCTCCACCATCCTTCCCACTTTAGCAGGCCCACATTTTACCGCATCTGCCACTCATCTGAAGTTGCTGTATCCATTCGCTCATAGTGGCAACCTCATTAACCTAACTATTAATTTGAGATCAAAATATGACCCAATTATAATTTAAGCCAGTGATTGAAAAAGGCACAAGCAAGACAAACTCCAAACTCATAGTTTGGAAAAAAAAGTTAATTTTGAGGGACTAGGAATGGAATTAGGGAAGGTAAATTGGAAAAAAATATATTGACAAGATAAAAAGGCAATAGAAAATAATTCTTAAAATGATTAATAAAGTTAAGGAAGACCATACTTTTTATTCTTTCAAGGGATGTGGGCTTTGCTGGCTGGGCCAGATTTATTGCCCACGCTGAGTTGCCCTTGAGAAGGTGGTGGTGAGCTGCCTCCTTGAACTGCTGCAATCCATGTGGTGTATGCATACCCACAGTGCTGTTAAGAAGGGAGTTCCAGGATTTTGACCCAGTGACTGTGAAGGAACGGTGATATACTTCCAAGTCAGGATGATGAGTGACTTGGAGGGAAACTTCCAAGTGGTGGTGTTACCATTTATTTGCTGCCCTTGTCCTTCTAGATGGTAATGGTCATGGGTTTGGAAGTTGCTGTCCAAGGAGCCTTGGTGAATTCCTGCAGTGCATCTTGTAGATGGTACACAATGCTGCTACTGTGCGTCGGTGGTGGAGGGAGTGAATGTTTGTGGATGTGTCAATCAAGCGGGCTGCTTTGTCCTGGACAGTGTTGAGCTTGCTGATTGTTGTGGGAACTGCACCTGTCCAGGCAAAGGGAGAATATTCCATCACACTCCTGCCTTGTGCCTTGTAGATGGTGGGACAGGCTTTGGGGAGTCAGAAGGTGAGTTACTCGTCACAGGGTTCCTAGCCTCTGACCTGCTCTTGTAGCCACAGTATTTATATGGCTAGCCCAGTTCAGTTTCTGGTCAATGGTAAGTCCCCAGGATGTTGATATTGGGGGATTCAGTGATGGTAATGCCATTGAACGTCAAGGGGCGATGGTTAGATTCTCTCTTGTTGGAGATGGTCATTGTCGGACACTTGTGTGTCACGAATGTTACTTGTTAACCCAAGCCTGGATATTGTCTGGGTCTTGCTGCAAAGACAGGAACAAACTAGCCAATAATGATGCCTCATGGATGAATAAAGAGGTAAGGACAAAATTGAAACTGAAGAAAAAGGCATACATTAAGTCCACAGGCAATCAAGGAGAGGATGCCAAAAGGGGATACTGACAGGTTAGGAAAGAATTTAAAGCAATAATCAGAAATTCAAAGAGGAACTTAAAAAAAAACATTTTGCAAGGAAATACAAAGGAATGGTAAAATGTGCTACAGATACATAAATAATAAGTGGAAAAGAAAGATGTAAATAAGGCCATTAAGGAATGCAAAAGATAAACTCACAGACAATGGCAGCAAATGACAAGAAATACTGAATTATTACTTTGCCTCAGTATTCACCAGGAAGACTGATGGGTTAGACATGACAAAGGGATCAAAAAAAGCTATGACACTTACGATCTATCTGCTGTCTACAATTAAAGGACAAACTTAGAGGTTAAAACACCTGATCCGGGTGGATTGCTTCCACTCAAACTAAACTAAGCTAGGAAAAAGATTGGCAGTATTACATGTTCTAGGGCAATAGAATAAGCCCAGGAGCTATAGACCAGTTAATTTACTGTCAGTGCTAGGAAAGATAATGGAACCTTTGAGTAAAGATATAACAGAAAAAATCTAAAAATTGAAGATATGATAAAGTGCAGCCAGCATGGATTTTGGAAGGAGTGGCCATGTTTGACCAACCTTATTGAATTCTTTGAAGAAATAATAAAGTAGATAGGAGTAATGTAATAGATGTACATTTGAATTTTCACAACGTCTTTGATAAAACTCATGGCTAAGGCCAAACATGTTCAGTCAGGGGACAAGTAACAGAATAGATAGCCAGCTGGCTACAAAGCAGAGGTTAAAGGTAATGACTCAGACTGGTGGAAAGTGGGAAGAGGTACTTCACAGGAACCAGTTGTTCATCGTGCACTTAATTTGGAATCGGGAATCAGAAGTACAATTTCAAAAATTGTGGAAGATGACAAATTCACAGAAAATCACTGTGCAGAAGAGGCCCTTTGGCCCATCGAATCTGCACCAACACATGAGAAACACCTGACCTACCTACCTAATCCCATTTACCAGCACTTGGCCCATAGCCTTGAATGTTATGACGTGCCAAGCGCTCATTCAGGTATTTTTTAAAGGATGTGAGGCAACCCACCTCCACCACCCTCCCAGGCAGTGCGTTCCAGACCATCACCACCCTCTGGGTAAAAAAGTTTTTCCTCACATCCCCCCTAAACTTCCTGCTCCTCTTGAATTTATGTTCCTTGTGACTGACCCTTCAACTAAGGGGAACAGCTGCTCTCTATCCACCCTGTCCGTGCCATGTCATAATCTTATACACCTCGATCAGGTCGCCCCTCAGTCTTCTCTGCTCCAACAAAAACAACCCAAGTCTATCCAACCTCTCTTCATAACTTAAATGTTTCATCCCAGGCAACATCCTGGTGAATCTCCTATGCACCCCCTTCCACTGCAATCGCATCCTTCCTATGATGTGGCGACCTGAACTGCACACAGTACTCCAGCTGTGGCCTCACCAAGGTTCTATACAACTCCAACATGACCTCCCTACTTTTGTAATCTATGCCTCGATTGATAAAGGCAGGTGTCCCATATGCCTTTCTCACCACCCCACTAACCCTCCGCCTCAGAGATCTATGGACACACACGCCAAGGTACCTTCGTTCCTCAGAACTTCCTAGTGTCATGCCGTTCATTGAACATAATTGTGGTTACAGTTAGTGATCGGCAAAAAATGCAAGGAGACAACAGCCATTCTGCAATTTTGTTAATTGGAAAAATGAATTTCAATGTAACAAAGTGTGAGGTGGTATGTTTTGCTCGGGGGAATAAAGAAGTCTCATACTTGGGAAGTAAGAATTGAAGTGGGATAAAGGAGCAAAGGGGCCTAGTGCTACGTAAATTATTATAAGTAAAAACAGGTTGACAAGGCCATATAAATTCAAACAAAGCTCTGGGATGCATTTCTGGAGGATCAGAATTGAAAGGCAGAGGTGTCAAAAACTTGCATGACATTTTGTTAGGTCACATTTAGCCTCTGTAAGGTCAGGTCTCCATGTATTAGAATGGATATTAGAGGCACTAGAGAAGCTGCAAAAAAAAAAGTTTTAAAATTTGGTACTAGAACAGAGTTTATAACTCAAAGAAGACTGAACTAACTTTTCTGTAGAAAACAGAAAGCCAAGGTGACCGAATAGAGGTATTCAACGTTATGAAGAGGTTTAATGGGGTAGATATGGAGAAGATATTGGGGAAGTCCAAAACGCAGGGTAATCACAAATGCTCCCTCCTAAACTCCATGCGCAGCAACCCAGAACATACTGTGACCATGCAAAAAATATTGAATGTACTGTGCATTGAAATGAACAGGCCAGACACAAACTTTTAGAGGACATCAGGCATCAATATAAGACGCGCACAAATTTCTTAAGGAATTCGGGAGAAAATTCTTTACTCAGTGGTTAGAATGTGGACCTTGCTACTACATGGAGTAATTGGAGCAAGTTACACATTTAACTAGCAGCCTGCTATACAGTGCTGAGGAGTAACTGACAGTAAAGTTATCTGAACTTTTTCCTGCTGATGTGTTTCAATCTTCACTGTCTTACTCTTTGGACAAAATAATTTTCTTCGTTTTCAGAGGGCTTGTAGGGTTAAATTAATGAATTAGGTGCATTACTTGGCTTGTACATAACAGAGAAAGGACTATAAGGATATGCAAATAGTGTTAAAGGAAGTAGGGTGAAAGAAAGTTCATGTTGAGTATAAACATTGGCTTAGACCACTTAGACCTAATGGCTTATGTCAGTGCTGTAAAATCTATGTAATGCTACCTAAGTTTAACAATTACCCGTTTGTGTAGTAGCACCGAACAGTGGAATTTCTATAAGATTCCTACTTAATCACTAACAACTCTCAGGCTAGACAAGAGAGAGGCTAAAATTAAAGGTTTATTTACAGATTAACACAATGAAGTATCAATGTGACAACATGCAAGCATGCAACATAGTTTTTGGTATGTATGATTTTTTTCCTTCAGTCTTCCATAATTTTGTAAAATATTTTTTTCCCAAATGCTGCCTTTGCGCTAAAATTGATCATTTACAGTCTCTCAGAACTTACATTTCATTTTTTAAAGATGCCTCTCAGAAGCCATATCTATCAGCTTATAAAGCTAAATTTCCTTTGCTCTTGATCGACCACCATATTTACAATGCTATTTTGGCATGACAAAGATGCAGGTTCTCTTAGTGTTCTCAATGGTGAAAACAAAATTCCAGGGACTAGCTGACCTTTTTGTACAATTGTGGTAAATGCCTGCTATATAGTGCTGAGGAGTAACTGACAGTAAAGCTGCCTGAACTGTTTCCTGCTAATGTGTTTCAATATTCACTGTCTTACTCTTTGGCCAAAAGAATTTTCCTTTTGTTTTCAGAGGGCATGTTGGGTTAAATTATTGAAAATAGGTGCATTAAATTGGCTTGTATCTCCTTGAGTGTAAGAGATTGAAGGATGAGCTAATTGAGTTTTTTAAGATGTTAAAAGGATTAGAAAAGGTAGATATGGAGAAACTGATGGGGAATCATTAGCAAGAGGGAATAGTTTTAAAATTAGAGTTTAGTCTTTCCGGATTGAAATCAAGAAGTACCATTTCATAAAGGGTAGTAGGAGTTTGGAAGTCTTTCCCCAAAAGGCTGAGGATGCTAGGACAATTGGAACTTTCAAGACTGAGATATATTTTAAAGGCAATGACATGGAGCTGGGTGCACACTAGCTATAATCTTATTAAATGGTGGAACAAGCCCATGGCATTAATAGCCTACTCTTGGTTCTTCATTGAGCATCATTGGTTCTTCATTTTTAATCTAGGAATATAGTACTCACAAGCCTATCCAGATAAAATTCTGTTTGCCTCACAAGTGGTTCCCACTTTACTACAAAATAAGAAATCTCAATGGCACGTTGGAGGTGAAAGGGAAGAAGGATATATTTTTGCTATATCTTTGGCACTTGGACACCAGGGTATTGCTTTGTGGTGGGGGTGCATCAATGCAGCATTAAATAACCTGTCTGATCATTCTTTATTTCTGTGTGTTTACCCTGCACCTAAAAATTATTTTTGTCATGGGGGACTGTTTCAACATTTTAATTTTTATATTTGAATTTGGGGAATTTCACCCACCTTTTTAGCTTATTGCTTCGGTCAAAAATTAAGGTTGCTTGTGAAAGGGTAGAAGGAAAAGCATACAAACTTGCAATAATACTGTGCTTTAATACTGTTGAATTGCAGTCACTAGTATATAGGTAAACACAGCTTCCAATTTATGTACAGAAATGTTTCAGAAAGAGTCAATGAATGAATATCCAATTACTCTGTTTTTTTGGTGTCCATACTTAATTCTTCACTTTCACTCAAGGAAACTTTTCACATCTGACTTTAAATTCCATTTTCTTGACCTTCCCAAGATATATTTATATATTTTCTTGGATTGAATTGTTTTCATATTATAATTACACATTTATACAAAACCAAAACGTTCCGAGTGCAGAACTTGAATATATTGATTGAATAAAACAATCTTAAACAAAGATGGTCAAAATAAATACAATTTTAACTGAGGCAGATGTAGCAATTCATACCTTACAACATTATGAAGATGTAAAGTTTTCTGTAACATTTCACCCTAAGAGGTATGTTTACAATGATGGACAAGTTAGAATTATTGCCATTGATATGAGTACATTTTAATGGGAGACTATGCAGATCAGTGAGGACCAAATTGCTGGTGTACCAACATGTGTCATAATCACTAAATACAGGTATGAACTCTCAATTCGCCATGTTCTAAGTTATCACTCTGCTGTGCTTTTGGAGTGGAGGCTGGGCAGGTGATGAATCGCCTTCAGCTCACCATGTTGCATCTCCTAGGGGCAGGTTACAGCAGTAGAGGACTAGAAGTAGTATAGAAACTACAAAGGAAATGCAGTAAACAATATGCATACAGCAAGCTCCTATAAACAGCAATGTATTAATGACCAGATAATCTGTTTTTATGATGATTGAGGGTTTATTATTAGCCAGGACGACTGAGGATAGCTCTTGCTCCTCTTTGAAATACTGCTATGGGATTTTTTACATCCACCTGAGAGGGCAGATAGGACCTTGGTTTAATGCCTCATCTGAAAGACAGTACCTTCAACAGTGCAGCATTCCCTCAGCGCTGCAGTGGAGTGTCAGCATTGATCTTTGTGCTGAAGTCCTGGAGTGGGATTTGAACCCAGAACCTTCTAACTCAGCAGTGAATGCTGCCAACTAAGCCATGTCTGGCACACAAGAAGTGAAAGGGGGTGGAATTTGATTTCAAAACTGAAATGGTGTTGGAAAATATCAGTGCTAACATGAAGATGTACATCATGCTATCTGAAATTTTCTGGTTTACCAGTGTTTCTTACACTACCAAAATAAACATCACAAAGGGCAAAAGCACATTTAATAAAACAAAATTCAAATACAGTAAATCCAGTAATTCACCAATGACTACTCGCTTAATATATTTCAACACTCTTGTTTAACCAACTATTGTTGGATGCTGCATTCTATAGAATACAGCATTGTAAACTGGAATTCCAGTTAATTAATCCTGCCATCCATTGTAAAAACAAGTCAATTATTGAATACTATATACATTTTCTTCCACTGCTTGTTGTATGTGCAATCCAATTGTAGTTGTTCCACTGTGGATACAAACAGTTAATAAATATTTTGAAAAAATGGAAGAAAAAGTGATTAAGTTTGCTTTAAAAAAATTTGTTTCAAATAGAAATTCTTACCTTTCATCTTTTGTGAATTCCTTCTCTAAAAGACAAAAATACACATTGAAAAATAAATGTCAAACATGTCGACGGTTTCCGTGTTGGAAGATATTTTATTTACAGTTAGCTGCACAGGGGAAGGTGATGGAGTAGTGGTGTTATCAGTGGACTAGTAATCCAGAGACCCAGGGTCATGCTCTGGGAACCTGGGTTCGAATCCTGCCATTTGAATTCAATAAAAATCTGGAATTAGAAGTCTAAAGGATGACCATGAAACATTGTCGATTGTTGTAAAGACCCCATCTGGTTCACTTAGGGAAGGAAATCTGCCCACATGTGACATGATTCCTACATGTGGTTGACTCTTAAATGGCCTACAAAGTCACAAAAAAGGAATTAAACCGGACGGCCCACCCGGCATCGAACTAGGCACCGGAAACGACAACAGCAAACTCAGCCCTGTTGACCCTGCAAAGTGCTCCTTACTAACATCTGAGGGGTAGTGCCAAAATTGGGAGAGCTGTTTCACAGACTAGTCAAGCAAAAGCCTGACATAGTCATCCTCACGGAATCATACCTGACAGATAATGTCCCAGACTCCACCATCACCATCCCTGGGTATGTCCTGTCCCACCAGCAGGACAGGCTCAGAACAGTGGTATACAGCTGGGAGGGAGATGCCTTGGGACTCCCTTAACATCGATGTTAACTTCCCTAACTGGGAGACTGGAAGTCCTTATCATTGATTCCTGACCCCATGAAGTCTCATGACATCAGGTCAAACATAGGCAAGGAAACCTCCTGCTGATTACCATCTACGGCCTGCTACCCACACCACCGCCCCCCCCCCCCCCCTCACCATCAGTTGATCAATCAGTGATCCTCTATGTTGAACATCACTTGGAGGAAGCACTGAGGGTGGCAAGGGTGCAGAATGTACTCTGGGTGGTACTTCAATGTCCATCATCAAGAGTAGCTCGGTAGCACCATTACTGACCGCACTGGCTGAGTCCTAAAGGACATAGCTGCTAGACTGGGTCTGCGGCAGGCAGTGAGGGAACCAACAAGAGGGAAAAACATACTTGACCTCATCCTCACCAACCTGCCTGCCGCAGATGCATCTGTCCATGACAATTGGAGTGACAACCGCTCAGTCATTGTGGTGACGAAGCCCCGTCTTCACATTGAGGATACCCTCTATTGTGTTGTGCAGCACTGCCACCGTGCTAAATAGGATAGATTTCAAACCGATCTAGCAACTCAAGACCAGGCATCCATGAGGTGCTGTGGGCCATCAGCAGCAGCAGAATTGTACTCAAACACAATCTGTAATCTCATGGCCTGGCAAATCCCCCACTCTACCATTACCATCGAGCCAGGGGATCAATCCTGGTTCAATGAAGAGTGCAGGAGGGCATGCCAGGAGCAGCACCAGGCATACCTAAAAATGAGGTGTCAACCTGGTGAAGCTATAACACAGGACTGCTTGTGTGCCAAACAGCATAAGCAGCAAGTGATAAATAGAGCTAAGTGATCCCACAACCAATGGATCATATCTAAGCTCTGCAGTCCTACCACATCCAGTCATGAATGGTGGTGGACAATCAAACAACTTCACTGGAGGAGGAGGCTCCACAAATATCCCCATCCTCAATGATGGAGGACCCCAGCACATCAGTGCAAAAGATAAGGCTGAAGCATTTGCAATAATCTCCAGCCAGACGTGCCAAGTGGATGATCCATCTCGGCCTCCTCCTGAGGTCCCCAGCATCACAGATGCCAGTCTTCAGCCAATTCGATTCACTCCACATGATATCAAGAAATGGCTGAAAGTAAAGGATACTGCAAAGGCTATGGGCTCTGACAATATTCCAGAAATAGTACTGAAGACTTGTGCTCCAGAACTTGCTGTGCCCCTAGCCAAGCTGTTCCAGTACAGCTACAACACTGGCATCTACCCAGCTATGTGGAAAATTGCCCATGTATTTCCTGTATACAAAAAGCAGGACAAATCCAACCCGGCCACTATCCGCACCATCAGTCTACTCTCGATCATCAGTAAAATAATGGAAGGAGTCATCAACAGTGCTATCATTTGCTTAGCAATAACCTGCTCACTGACGGCCAGTTTGGGTTCTGCCAGGGCCATTCTGCTCCTTACCTCATTACAGAATTGGTTCAAACATGGACAAAAGAACTGAACTCCCGAGATGAGGTGAGAGCGACTGCCCTTGATATCAAGGCCGTGTTTGACCAAATGTGGCATCAAGTAACCTTAGCAAAACTGGAGTTAGTGGGAATCAGGGGGAAAACTCTCCGCTGGTTGGATTCATACCTAGCACAAAGGAAGATGGTTGTGGTTGTTGGAGGTCAGTCATCTCAGCTCCAGGACATCACTACAGGAGTTCCTCAGGATAGTGTCCCTGGCCCAACCATCTTCAGCTGCTTCATCAGTGACCTTCCATCATAAGGTCAGAAGTGGGGATGTTCGCTGATGATTTTACAATGTTCAGCACCATTCACGGCTCCTCAGATACTGAAGCAGCCCATGTCCAAATGCAGCAGGACCTGGACAATATCCAGGCTTGGGCTGACAAGGCGCAAGTAACATTCATACCACACAAGTGTCAGGCAATGACCACCTCCAACAAAAGAGAATCTAACCATCGCCCCATGACATTCAATGGCATTACCATCACTGAATTCTCCCACTATCAATATCCTAGGGTTATCATTGACCAGAAACTGAACTGGACTAGCTATATAAATACGGTGGCTACGAGATTCAGATCAGAGACTAGGAATCCTGTAACAAGTAACTCACCTCCTGACTCCCCAAAGCCTGTTCACCATCTACAAGGCACAAGTCAGGAGTGTGATGGAATACTCCCCAACTGCCTGGATGAGTGCAGCTCCCACAACACTCAAGAAGCTTGACATCGTCCAGGACAAAGCAGCCTGCTTGATGGCACCACTTCCACAAACATGCACTCCCTCCACCACCAACGCACAGTAGCAGCAGTGGGTACCATTTACAAGATGCACTGCAGGAATTCCAACCCAATACCAAGGCTCCTTAGACAGCACCTTCCAAACCCACGACCACTGCCACCTAGAAGGACAAATGCAGCAGATAGATAGGAACACCATCACCTGGAAATTCTCCTCCAAGTCACTCCCCATCCTGACTTGGAAATATATCGTTGTTACTTCACGGTCACTAGGTCAAAATCCTGGAACTCCCTTCCTAACAGCACCGTGGGTGTATTTTCACCACATGGACTGCAGCGGTTCAAGAAGGCAGCTCACCACCACCTTCTCAAGGGTAACTAGGGATGGGCAATAAATGCTGGCCCAGCCAACAAAGCCCACATCCCCTGAATGAATTTTAAAAAGCTGGTCCTTTTCTTTTGAATGAATTTCATCTTTTATTCTGAAACAAAAAATAGTTGACCAAGTATTTTCATCTAAGCCGATAGAAAATATACAATGGAAACATCTATAAAATTACTACATCTGGACTGTCTAGGGTCTAGGGAGGTTTTCTTAAGAACGACTTCTGTGGTATATCTTGGAAGCACTCGCTTAATCCAGTTGAAACCTATCTGTCAAGGCTAGTCGAGTAAAGAGTCCTATCTGCCACTGGGGGAGGTGGGGAATGATTTCTCATAAATATTTTACTAAAATTTTAAAACTAAAACTATTAACTGCTTAGTACATTTCAATACTTCTCTGTTAAATTTGTTAGATGCAACTTGCTGGCTGTCCTCCTAAATGAGTGATTTTTTTTTATATTGCATTCTATTAATATCTAGCTCAGTACAGCTTTTAAGATGATTGGTTTATCCCTCTTGAAATGAGAAGTACTACACTGGAAACCCTTCAGTTCACTGGCACAATTTTCACATCAAGAATGTTGGAAGATTTTGGTTATGTCTTTACTGTGTACTTCTTGCATCCCTGAATATAGTGGGATACTGGGGCCTGGTACACCCTTCACTTTAAGTTACACCAATTCTTTTCAGTACTACTCCCACCACTTAAAGTTACCTCACCTAATTAGTCTGCCTCCTCCACTTAAATGCTTCAATTCCCATTGGCACACACTTTTGTGAAAACTCAGTGCACATTTAACATTCCTTCATCCTCCACTCAAAGATTTCATTTGTTAATCTCTAGTCTGCCCTATACCCTGTAACTAGAGCAGGAGAGGGAAAGTTGGTGAATCTTTGAAAGGGTACAGGCTATCTGAAAAATGAGATGAGCGGAAGAAAGCCAGTTAGAGGTGTAACTGGCCATACAACCTATCCAATAACAAACTCCTAATCTCCTATATGACCAGACATAAAGAAACTGACTAATGTTGTATTGGCCAAATGTAGTCATAATTCAGTGAGAATTGCTGCTGCATACAACCCTGTACTGCACACCTTCTTTACAAATGCAGTGGTGTCAGTTGACCATTTCAGTCAGGTCTGCAGGATAATCTTTTTATTTCAACTTTTATCCCTGTTCCGGATGAAAATGATTTATCATATCCAAGAACTGAAACTGCACGCTGCAGTAAATCAGAATAACTAAGATCATCACTTACGTTTCTTTTTGAGGATAAATGTAGTTATTCCAGTGAGGATGATAACAATTGCCAAGCTTGTTATGCAGATGCAAACTAAAAGATTCACACTTGGTGGTGACGTTACATCCTACAACAGAAAAAAAGGTTAAAAAGAACTTAAGTAAAATTAATTCACTGTGAAGAAATGTAAATATGAATTTACAGAGGTTTTCCTCATCCTTCATTTACTGTTTGCCTTTAACTTAAGAGGCCCTTTACATTTACCCCAGGTTGTTGAGGGAGGCATGGGAAGAGATTTCAGGGGCCCTGGCAGTAATTTTCAAATTCTTTCTGGCCACAGGTGAGGTGCCAGAGGACTGGAGAACTGCTAACATTGTCCCATTATTAAAAAAGGGAGGAAGGGATAGACCAGGAAATTACAGGTGGGGAAGTTACTAAAAAGAATTCTGAGTGGCAGAATATATCTGCACTTGGAAAGACACAAATTAATCAGGGATAGTCAGTATGGATTTGTTAAGGGAAGGTCATGTTTGACAAATTTGATCGAATGTTTTGAGGAGGTAGCCAGGACTGTTGATCTGGTCTACATGGACTTTAGCAAGGCTTTTGATATGATCCCTCATGTCAGACTGGTTAAGAAAGTAAGAGTCCACGGGATCCAAGGCAAAATGGCACGTTGGATCCAAAATTGGCTGAGAGGCAGAAGCAGAAGGTGATGGTAGAGTGATGTTTCTGTGACTGGAAGTCTGTTTCCAGTGCAGTGCTGGGGCCCTTGCTGTTTGTGGTGTACATAAATGATTTGGACTTAAATGTAGGGGTTATGATCAAGAAGTTCGTGGATGACTTGAAAATTGGTAGGGTGGTAAATAGTGAGGAGGATAGGTGTAAACTGCAAGAGGATATCAATGGACTGGTCAGGTGGGCAGAGCAGTGGCAAATGAAACTCAACCCGGAAAAGTATGAGGTAATGCACTTGAGGAGGGCTAACAACCCTCCGTGTAAAAGCGCTTTCTCCTGCTCTCCAGCTATTAAATATCGTATATTTAATATTCTATCAAATGGCCCTTAATTCTAGACCCCTGAATCACTAAAAGGGTCTATTTCTTCCAATTCTACCTGATCAATTCTACCCCTTCAGCCAAATATCCCCTTAACTTCTTCTGTTCAAATGAAAGCAGCCCCAATTTTCAAATCTTTCTTTATATTCGCACTTGCTCACTTAAGCCAACAAGGTCCAGCAGATCTGACTCGGAAATGCCTATTGCATTCCTCTATTTATTTTCCTCTATTAAACAGAGAACGTCAGTTTTTATCTGTGATTAGACACATTGCTAATTATATTCTCAAAAATTAAACATTTCAAAGCTGCCTGTCTCCATGATTTCATTGGTGAATTATTAATGGAAGAAAAGAATTTTCTCCCAGTTTTTTATTACAAGAGGAATTTCATGCCGTGTGGTAATGTGGTGGGTTCCATGTCCTGACATTGAAACAGTGTGTCCACTTGGACTGAAGACTTTTTTGATGGACATATAAATCTCCCTGTCACCCATACCCCTTCAAACAGTACAAGTAAGGAGGGAACAATTCATACACACATAGCTAGAATGTAGCCTCAGTAACAGTAGTAAGTTTCAATACTTTCCACAATAAAAGATGTGACATTTGAAAGTTCTAAATGATGGAACAGTCTATATTCCTTGTTCTGATTTCTCACGTTGTTACAGCAAGTATTTAAATATGGGGGTAGAGTTTCCACTTTAGGAGCATTCAGCAATCTCAGCATAAATCGCATTCAAAATTGTGTTAGTTTTGAGAAGAGTTTCTTTTTCTCAAGTTTTCATTCCAAACTTATCCTTGCCTTAAAAAACATTCCTTGATATATTTAAAATGATAATTTGGCGCAGTTTGATTAATAGAGCTAGGATTGGGATTTCCACAAAAATTAAACATTTTAATCGGTGCCTAATTTACCACTTGTGAGTAACTTGATTTAAAATAATTGAAAATGACTTCAAAAACAAACATATAATTAACATTAGTTATATTGATGCATAATTAGCTTCGTAGTAAGTAAAAAAATGAATCGACAACCTGGCTATCTGGTGTCCTTGCGGCAGACAAAGCTTATTTTTTGAAGCTTCCTCGAAGTCCCAAAAATAAGTGCAATTACTTGCCATTATCTGGACTATGGTCAATTTTCAGGGCAGGACCAATTTCCATGGCTATGCTTTTTAACCTACTGTAATAGATCACATAAATTTGAGTCACACAATATTTTGCACTGGTTTGGGTGATTATGGGTAAATTGCGCCAAAGAAAGGCACACATGTTTGCACAGGTTCTCTAGAATACCCATACAGATTAATAATTAATTTCTTCAAACTTTACGAAAATTGTGCTAGGCTTTACAAATCCCCACTTGTTGATTTTTTTCCACAATAGAATAAGGCCAAAGGCGGCATATAAATCACCCCGTGGAGAACTGACACATCAATGTTGAAAGACTGATGCGTTGCAACGTCAATAGAAAGAAGTATTACAACACCCACAATAAAAATGTTCCGACATTTTAGATTAACTTAAGGCTTGTCTTAAGCTCTTTAACCTTAAATGTATACTCACAATTGGTTGAGAAGAGCTGCTGGTCTCATCAGGAGAGATTGTAAAAGCAGAATTCAGAATTTTTGTAATACCTGAAGTGAAAGAATTTAAGTCCAGCTGATATCACAAGTAATGTGCAAAGTTATAGTGTGAAAAACAAAGCATGACATTTCACAGGAAGGCTCCACAGTGTACCTATCATCAAATTTATTGTGCAAGAGTCATCCTAAAAATAATCTTTAAACATAAATATAATTTTTTTTCAAATGAGCTGTGAAAGTAAATCTTGTCACCCGGCCTCAGATGCCGGCATCTCCATACTGACATTGAACTCACTGAATAGTAAATTCATGGGGATATGACCTGGTGGTGAGACCTAAACCTTGGAAGCCATAAATCTTGTGTTAATTTGAAAATAAAATGAACTCCATTTTGTTATAAACTACAGGCACATTCTCAGGAATAAGAACATTGCTGAGCATTATTCTGAAATATTCTTTAACAGTTGATGTGATAGCAAGAACAACCATAGAACAAATACACCAATAAATGCTGTGTTTGGATGTAGGCTTTTATATAATTGAAGATAACAGGAAGGAATCCTTCAACCAGAATAGTACTGATCCCAGATATGCCAGTACATGCTCAAACATATTTAGAATGAACTCTGATCAAATGAAATCTACTTAACATATTGTTTTATACCCCAGCCCAAAGTCATCTCAGTTGGTTGTACTGTGAGAAAATGCCAACCATGTACAATGAAATCCCTCTTGAAGGAAGCATTGATTTTATCTTAGTGAATTATTTTGGCTTGCTGATAAAAGTGAAGGAGTGATACTTTTGCTTTACATTATTAAATTCTGATTCAAATTCTGTCAGCAAGTCTGAGTACTCAATGAACTGTGAGAGGCATCAAAACTAGCCCAATCCTGTCTTCAACCAAAACCTACATGTCCTTTCTTTATAAACAAACTTGTACGATTAGATTTTTATAACTTTTCAGTCACTTCAAAAGTAATTTATTGGATGTGAAGGGATGAACTGAGAATGTGAAAGCCATAAGATAAATTCAAGTTTTCTTTCACTTTGCAATGACTAGAAGCTATAAATCAGTGATAGAAGATAACGGCACATGGCTGGTAACTTTGACCTATGGCCAGTTTGAGTTGTGAAAAAGAAATATATTTAATGGATGGACACACAATGCATTTTCACGTTTAATATTTCACTCACACTGTAGGTGAGAAAAACCATGTAAGGAAATTTGCACAAGATTCGGTACTTACAATGTGAGTGAAACACTATAAGATTTAAAGTATGCATGTCTACAGCCTTCAAACCCTATGTGGCCCATGAGCCTTGACTATCCACCCTTAGTGGTGATATTTGCCATTTTGTAAAGTTTGAAAGTTTAGCATGGGACTATATTAAGGTGAGGTCAGGTTCTTGCTCAGCATGATAATTAATGCCTTGTGTCGCCACTTCCAGGAAGAAAAGGTATAGAAAAGGTGCTAATTAAAGGGAATGAAGACTACAAATGAGAATTGATATCAAATTGTTGATACAAGAGAAAATTGCATTAAGAACCCAAATGAGTGATAACACATCCAATCCTTCTGTTAAATTAATTTGAGAACACTGTATAACATTCTGGTGGAGCCATGGCATTCATTTGCATTGCCACTAAATGGGAGATGTTGTGTAGGTTTACACCAGAATTAATGTCAGCATTTTTTTTGCCAGTTTTCGCCCCTTCCCTCCTGTCCTGAACATGTTAGCTCTTTCTGAATGTTAGCTTGGTTCAGCATTAGTGCATTTACCTCTGATTTGTGGGTTAAGGTCCTGCTCTAGGGTTTGAGCACATATGTTTGAGCTGACATTTCAATGAAACACTGAAGAAATGTGCCATTGTTAGAGGTATCATCTACTGAGTGAAATGTTAAACTGAGGGGCCATCCGCTTCTTAAGGGGGCATGTCAACGATGCTCTGATACCTCTTAAGGTAGGACTCTCCTTCTGCACTTTTAACATTTGCCCTTCAAGCAACACCAAAAAGCAGATTAACTGGTTATCCAGATCACTCTTTGGTGGGGCTATTCACAAACTGTTTCCACATTTGCCTGAAACACTACGGTAAATACACTTCCAATGTAATTAATTGGCTGATAAGAATTGGGGAATCATGAAGAAATGTAAATTATAAATGAAGGTTCTTTTTTTCCTTCCTGGGAATTCAATCACACTTGGTCCCTCTCATATATCTTGAACCGAACATTACCCATGTGTGAGCCTTGAAAATGAGTGACTTGACCACAGAATGATCACATCTAAAATCTATCCTGTTCTCACACAGTGGTCACACATCACACCTTTAACGTATCTACTAAATAGTGATCAGAACAGAGAGCCTTTGCTGGTATTCCCCTCCTTAACTTGGGTTATCAACCTTCCAGGAAAGTTGTGAAATCCCCAGGTATTGAGGATTGATCTGGAGGGCATTGCTCAGAGCAATCCTGGAGAAAAATCGTGGGGATCTTTAGAAATTGTTGGCTTTTTCACCTTTCAACAGTTCTACTTACTAAAACTAAAATTGAAGATAGGGAAAAAGAGCCATTTGATTGAAGTTGAGCATTATCAAATCAGATAATGAAGACCATAAGACCATAAGACATAGGAGCAGAAATTAGGCCAATCGGCCCATCAAGTCTGCTCTGCCATTCAATCGTGGCTGATAAGTTTCTCAACCCCATTCTTCCGCCTTCTCCCCATAACCTTTGATCCCCTTACCAATCAAGAACCTATCTATCTCGGTCTTAAATACACTCAATGACCTGGCCTCCACATCCTTCTGTGGCAATGAATTCCATAGATTCACCACTCACTGGCTAAAGAAGTTTCTCCTCATCTCTGTTCTAAAAGGTCTTCCCTTTACTCTGAGGCTGTGCCCTCGGGTCCTAGTCTCTCCTACTAATGGAAACATCTTCCCCACGTCCACTCTATCCAGGCCTTTCAGTATTCTGTAAGTTTCAATCAGATCCCCCCTCATCCTTCTAAACTTCATCGAGTATAGACCCAGAGTCCTCAAACGTTCCTCATATGTTAAGCCTTTCATTCCTGGGATCGTTCTCGTGAACCTCCTCTGGACCCTCTCCAGGGCCAGCACATCCTTCCTGAGATATGGGGCCCAAAATTGCTCACAATATTCTAAATGTGGTCTGACCAGAGCCTTATAAAGCCTCAGCTGCACATCCCTGCTTTCATATTCTAGTCCTCTCGAAATAAATGCCAACATTGCGTTTGCCTTCCTAACCACCGACTCAGCCTGCAAGTTAACCTTAAGAGAATCCTGGACTAGGACTCCCAAGTCCCTTTGCACTCCAGATTTCTGAATTCTCTCCCCATTTAGAAAATAGTCCATGCCTCTATTCTTCCTACCAAAGTGCATGACCTCACACTTACCCACGTTGTATTCCATCTGCCACTTCTTTGCTCATTCTCCTAACCTGTCCAAATCCTTCTGCAGCCTCCCCGCCTCCTCAATACTACCTGTCCCTCCACCTATCTTTGTATCATCTGCAAACGTAGCCAGGATGCCCTCAGTTCCTTCATCTAGATCATTAATGTATAAAGTGAAAAGTTGTGGTCCCAACACTGACCCCTGCGGAACTCCACTAGTCACCGGCCGCCATCCTGAGAAGGACCCCCTTATCCCCACTCTCTGCCTCCTGCCAGACAGCCAATCTTCTATCCATGCTAGTACCTTGCCTCTAACAGCATGGGCTCTTATCTTACTGAGCAGCCTCCTGTGCGGCACCTTGTCAAAGGCCTTCTGGAAGTCCAAGTAGATAACATCCATTGGCTCTCCTTTGTCTAACCTACTCGTTAACTCCTCAAAGAATTCTAACAGATTTGTCAGGCTTGACCTCCCCTTGATGAAGCCATGCTGACTTTGCCCTTTTTACCATGAACTTCCAAGTATTCTGAAATCTCATCCTTAATAATGGACTCTAAAATCTTACCAATGACCGAGGTCAGGCTAATCAGCCTGTAATTTCCCGTCTTTTGCCTCACTCCCTTCTTAAACAGGGGGGTTACATTAGCGATTTTCCAGTCCTCTGGGACTAATGAAGAGTGCTTACACTTCCTCATTGAAATAAGAAGGCAGCGTGCTTTGAGAATGGATGTGTTGGTTGACTAATGGTGCAGGCAGGGCAATTGGACACAGATCATGTGAACACATGAATACATTCCACTGAAGTTACAAACTCTATCCCTAACCCTGAGGTGAATTTTAGCAAACTGGCTGGGGTCTTATTCCAGATTAGCAATCACATCTGGAACTTTCTTAACCTGTAAGGTTCAGCTCCTTAACCAGCCTAAACAATAGGAAGGCTAGTAAACAACTGAATAGAGAGGATAAATGCATCATGGGTTCATTAATAAAAGTGATGTAAGCAGTGAATTCTTCTTCTCTAAGTAGCACCCTCAATTATTTGAGGGCTGCCAAACCATGGCTTATGCCATAATTTTACTACAAGGAGGCTCCAAGTCTACCTCACCCGGAATGGAGAAATCGAAACCTGTGCTGGTTGCTGTTATGATAGTCACACTTACCTGCTCATTTTATTTTGCAACTACTGTACATGAAGGCACAGTACCACAACAGACCAATGTACAAGATCTTCTCATGACCAGCATCTGAAGTGCCTCTAAATTGTTGGTCTTAGAAAAAGATGTATAAACAGAAGCACAGAGTCCATTTGCCATGTAAGATTCAACAAAGACTGATCAGTACTGCATCTTCAGCAGTTGTTCACCTGGACCTCTGCCTCATCTTTCGTCTTTTACGCTTCAGCCTGCGCATACGCTTCTTCCGCCACTTAGCTCTCATGTCAAACAGAGGTCAGGACTCCAAGTCCCAACAGACTTCCTGCACATGCACAGACTGGGAGCAAGCTGCACACGTGTAATTCAGCAGTTCTGCATCTTTAATTTCTTAGGGCCCACGACATGCCCCACGCACATGCCAATAAAGAGAGAAAAAAGAGAAACGGTGCAAAAACCTGGGCCATGTGACTGGATGTGGCGAGTTTGGGTTTTGGAAATGCAATGCTGCACTGACTGACTGGTGTACCATAGTCATGTGACTCTGCCATGAGCCACTCTGCCTCTGGGGGCAGACATCTTGGGTCAGCTTAATAAAGGCTCTCACTAAGTACACACTGAAGGAGTACAGCTATCCTTATACATGACACATTGTGTATAGAGTGAAGAAAAAAGATTTTTAAAAAAGAGCGGAGAAGACACTGTGAACCCAGGAACACAGAAATGTTCAAAGCCAAAAAAAATCTACTGAAAAGAACAAGGAAAATAGACAAGGCTGAAAGGCTGCAAGTGAGACAGCTCCGAAAGGCATGTAGAAAAGTACAAATCTGCAAAAAAAAACTGCTGAAAAAAAAGGACAAAAAAAAGCACACACAGGCTGCAAGTGAAATTACTGGCTACAGAGAGAAAGGACCAAGGAAACACAGACAAAGGCTGCAAGTAAATTACTTAGTGAGTAAAAATGGCTGTAGTAAATTTTCCAATCCCATCTCCAGACCAATTGAAAAATGATGCATGACAAAACTGGCATTTTTTCCATTCAAAATGAAGAAACTATGAGGTTGCAACAGACATAATGAACAAGCCTGAACCGATAAGAGTAGCCACACTATTAACACTGCTGAGGAAGGACTGCTACAAAGGGTGTACCACTCTCAGTCTAACAGATGAGCAAAGAAAAATGATGAAAGAGATTTTGAAAGCCTTGAATGCACATTTTGAATTCCAAGTGAATGTTGCATAAGAATGTTACATATTCAACACCAGAGTTCAGAGTGAAAATGAGGCCATTGAACAGTTCGTCACAGCAGTAACGTACCTGGAAGAATCATGTAAATTTGGACAGCTAAAAGATGATCTGTTTAAAGATGGATTGGTCTTAAGTGTGAGACACCCCCCCGGTGAGGGCAGGTCTGCTAAAAGATGAGAAACTGACACTAAAGAAAGTGATAAGGATAGATGTGTGTCAAAATGCAAAAGTTGTGGAACAACAGCTGGAGCATATATATGGCAGAGAAGACCAGGATATGCATTATGCTGAGAGACAGTCTAAGCCAAATGAGCGGAGCAATTACAGTCAAAGAGCAGATGCAAATACTGCAGCAAACAGCTTGCATAGGAAAAGAAGGATTGCCCAGATTGGGAAAGCAATGTTTTAATTGCAAGAACCAAATCATTTTGCACACAGTTTTGGCTAGAAAGAAGCAAACCAAGCCTATACAGATGGCCACTGGAGAAATATCAGCAGACAAATCTGATTGAGGAACTATACATGATACAACAGGTTGGTTCCATCAAGTGCATAGGCGGGAAATGGTTTGTGACTATTACAATGATGACCACAGAGGAGGTGCATCAAGTGAACAAGAAGTGTCAGAAAGGCACAGGTGCGTCATGCAATGTAATGACCTTCGCAGACCTGTGCAAAGTGGCTCAACATGCCGATCCAAAAATGAAGCCCTGATAAGTAAGATTGAGGCTATGTGCTGGCACAAGACTCATACCAAGAGGACAAATTAGTCTGACGGCCCAATGCAATGGCAAGAAGGAAGATCTAGAGTTTCAGATCATCGATGGAACGCAACAGCCACTCATCTCAGCTGGAGCAAGTCTAAAACTTGGACAGGTAACTCTGAATATGTCAACAGAGAAAGGGCAACAAAGACCCCAGACAGAGAGAGAGAAAAGACTTCAGAGAGAGGGAGACAATTTCCAAGTAAACTGCGAGATGGTTGCCAACCACGCCAGTGCAATGAAATGCGCGAGCCAAAGGTAAATGTTCTACAGGAAAATGTTCACATCAGAGCTGAACTGGAAGAGTTGAAGGGCAAAATTCCAGCCAAGTCTATACCTTGAAAATGCACGATAAACTGAGGTCTTCAATGGACCAAGCTGAGTGAGATCTGACCAAACAAACTTCAGGGACAACACAAAAGTACCGGGGAAAAGAATGACCCACAATTCCACAGTTGGCAACTCAAAGCAGGAGTTGAAAAAACTCAATCAGATATACAGGCTGTAGGATCGGAATCCCTTCCAACTGGACTTTATTAAATAAAAAATCCCCAAAGACCTCGCATCATGGACATAAACACTGCAAAACAAAACAGGTCAAGCCTCAACAGAGAGGCAGGCTGTACTGCAAGGGGTTAATCTTCAAACATGTCAATACCGGAACCAAATCAATACTATGTAAACATACTGGGACATTATCATCTCAAAGGCACAAAGCAGATGCCATCAGACAATCCAATTAAAGAAACTGGGAGACCATCACGGAAAATGGCTGTAGACAACAGCCATCACACAAACAAACATTGACAACAGCTAAGGAAAAATGGATCTTATCACATGCACATTAACTTGCGATCCAGAGACATCACACTGGGATGGGGTCCATTGTTTCGGTCGTGGAAACAACATCGCGATGAATGGGTTGCCTGAACCAAGGCAAGAACCAGACTAAAGAGGTTAAGGGGTGCTAAGTACCAACTATCCAAACAGAATGCGCTCCAGGAAATGCACTTTGATACTATAAACAAGATTTGTAATAAAAAGGCCAAGGCCATGAGGTCTGGCACCGCAGTCACCAAGGAGGATCAGGAATGGTCACTAAGATAAAAGCAAAATACTACAGATGCTGGAAACTTGAAACAGAAACAAAAATTGCTGGAAAAACTCAGCAGGTCTGACAGCATCTGTGGAAAGGAAGACAGAGTTAACGTTTTGAGTCCGTATGACTCTTGAAGAGTCTGAGTTTTTCCAGCAATTTTTGTTTTTGTTTCCAGAATGGTCAACCTAATTCACGGACCTACAGCTTGCACCGGAACGACCAACCGTGCGGGGAGTTCTAAGTATCAGCCAGATCCACAGATTTTGGGGCTGAGAATTAAGGATAGCTTTAAGGGTAGTAACTAAACCCTGAAATGGGATTTGAGTTGGACCGAATAAGTTTTGTGGCAGAAATGTAGGGTTTTGCCTGTGGTTCTACTTTTCAGTGGAGTTTTATAAATGAGTTTGTGGTTTGGAGTGTTTGTGGCGTCATTACACTAGTTTAAAGCTCTTGTATTAGGGGCAGTGGAGGTGTTCTGTCAATAAATAAATTTGTGGTTGAGCCTAAACCCCTGTGTCCCTGTGAGTTTGTCCTTTATAAAATCCTAAAGTCAAGAACTAGCAGTAAGGGTAAACGAGCACTGATCAAACCCCTTACAAGGCTTGACCACAGGCATATATGCTCAACTAGCGAAGCTGCTTCTTCACTGCAGTTGGCTGGTTCGGGAAAAGGGATCTCACCAGTTGTACTGAGTACAGAACCATCAATCCCAGAGGTCCACGAGTCCCCAACAACCGAAATGGAACAACAACAGTCACCAAGGCAACAAGGGCCATAGGAAAGACACGCCCCAGACAAGGAACATCACCCAGATGAACAGCCAATGTCAATGTGCATGTGTTCCATTATAACACGTACATGGTTTAAAGACTATGTGTGCAATGCATGTGCAGAGGCTGAATAGTAGACCAAACAGTTGTCAATGCATGAGAACAGTGGGTATATAGTGGGTAACGTTGGCATCTCACAGTCACTCAGAATCGTGCATGCAAATGTATCTTTTTCTCACTGGGAAAAAAAAGGATGTTTGTATCTTTTTTATATATGAAAAGGAGGATATTTGGGTTTTAGAAATGCAAAGCTGTACTGACTAACTGGTCATAGTCCATAGTCATGTGACTCTACCATGAGGCACTCTGCCTCTGGGAGCAGACGCCTTAGGTCAGTTCAATAAAAGCTCTCACTGAGTGTACAATGAAAAAGTACAGCTGTCCTCATTCATGAAACAGAGAGCGCCATTGCTGGCAGGTGTCCCAGGCGGGGATAGGGAGAGCTCCAAAAAGAAAGTCCCAGAAAGGAACAGAGACAGGGGACAGAGGCAGGTCCCCTTTAAATTAAGGTAAAAAAAAAAGGAGGAGCAGGCTGCAAACAGGAAAAGGGCTGCAGGAAGCAGACTCTTAAGTGAAGAAGGCAGTCGAAGGTTGGTGACTCTGTGCTGCGGGGCAAAGGTACCCCTTTGGAGCAATGGCATTCTGCTCGGCACAGCCGAAGATCTGACATTGGACCTGTAATTTGTGTGAGTGTACTCAGGAATCCAGACGAACAGAATCTCAGAAGTCGAGATTGAAATCCTGCAAGGTAGGCAGTTGTTGAAGCCGTCTGAGATGGAGCGATTTTTGGAAAGAATTCCAAGGCGAGGTTTTCGAAGGTGAAGATTTGGATTCCCTCGGGAGAGAGATGGAGCTTTGGTAAGATTGACTCAGGCTGGGAATAATTTTCCGTCCCCAGTGGCATCGGCCGTCATGGAGGGCGTGAACGGACAATATGTCGAGAAGGCCAAAAATCGGTTTCACAACGTCGTGAAACCAGTTTGTGATCGTCCGCTCTGCCCATCTATGGTAGGCCGCCTCTCCCACTGCTGCACGTCGGGAACATAATTTTAAAATATCTGCACATAAGTATGATCCCTGCTCGCTGGGATCATCCTCCCACGCTGGATCATCCAGGGACGCTGGCTTGATTGCACAACAGCATATATAAGGCGTGCACCTGGCCAGCTAAACTTACTTTGTGCACAGTAACTTGTCCAGTTCAGTTTCTGCTCAACGGTAACCCCCTGGATGTTGATAGTGGGGGATTCAGTGGTGATAATGCCATTGAACATCAAGTGATGATGGTTAGATTCTCTCTTGTTGGAGATAATCATTGCCTGGTGCTTGTGTGGCATGAATGTTACTTGCCACTTGTCAGCCCAAGCCTGGATATTGTCCAGATCTTGCTGCATTTGGACGTGGGCTGCTTCAGTATCTGAGGGGTCGCGGATGGTGCTAAACATTGTGCAATCATCAGCAAACATTCCCACTTCTGACCTTATGATGGAAGGAAGGTCATGATGAAGCAGCTGAAGATGGTTGGGCCTAGGACACTACCCTGAGGAACTCCTGCAGTGATGTCCTGAAGCTGAGATGACTAATCTCCAACACCACAACCATCTTCCTTTGTGTTAGGTATGACTCCAACCAGTGGAGAGTTTACCCCTGATTCCAGTTGACTCCAATTTTGCTAGGGCTCCTTGATGCTACACTCTGTCAAATGCTGCCTTGGAGGAGTCTGAGGTGGATCATCCACTCGGCACTTCTGGCTGAAGATTGTAGCAAATGCTTCAGCCTTATCTTTTGCACTGATGTGCTGGGCTCCCCCATCATTGTGGATGGTGATATTTGTTGAGCCTCCTCCTCCAGCGAGTTGTTTAATTGTCCACCACCATTCACAACTGGATGTGGCAGGACTGCAGAGCTTAGATCTGATCCGTTGGTTGCGGGCTTGCTTAGCTCTGTCTATCACTTGTTCCTTATGCTGTTTGGCATGCAAGTAGTCACGTGTAATAGCTTCACCAGGTTGACACCTCATTTTTAGGCATGCCTGGTGCTGTTCCTGGCATGCCCTCCTGCACTCTTCGTTGAACCAGGGTTGATACCCTGGCTTGATGGTAATTCAATTCAATTCAATCACACACAGACAGAATCATCTATACTCACCCCTATAAACCTACTTTAAAATAACTTTACAAATACTTTACAATAAGATTATGTAAATTATCATAGTTTCGTAACATCACTGAATGTTCAGTTGGTGTGCGACCACCACAAACATATCCTACAAGTCTGTGAACAATTCCCAGGGAGTGTCCATGACATCCTCAGTAGTTCTCAGATCCCTGACACCTTCCAGGGTCCACAGAGGCTGCACAGTTGGCTCCGCGGGGACAAGGGCTACCCGTAGAGAATGTGGCTGATGACGCCCATGTGGCGGCCTCATGGTGCAGAAGAGAGAAGGTGCAACAAGGCTCATGCTGCAACTCACACTTTGTTGGAGCAAACTACCGGCATGTTGAAAATGAGGTTCCGGTGCCTGGACCGGTCTGGTGGAGCCCTGCAATATAGTCCACAGAGGGTGTCATGCAACGTTGTCGCCTGCTGCACCCTTTACAACCTGGTGCTGCAATGGGGAAAGGAGCTGGCTGAGGATGAAATGGAGGAGCTGCATGTCTCCCCCAACGAGGAGGTGTCGATGGGGATGGGGGTGAGGAGGTCCTCGAAGGTGAGGATGACGGCAATGAGGCCATCGCACTGGCCAGATGAGGCGGGAACACTTGGGAGGTCCTCATAGTTGCTAGATTCATGGGGGATGATGACAACATGCAGCGAGGAGACTTCACAGATCCTCACATTGCATCTGTGAACATTTCACTCCAGTCTGGCGGATGGCAGTGGACATACCTTCTTGTGATAAGGCTCCTGTCATGGAGATGCAGCAGATGCCCATATTTCCTACATTCCAGGAGGATGGGGACGCTCCATAGTTCCTCACATGGCTTATGTGAATGACTCCTGTCTGGTGGCAGCTTACTTGTGCTCTGTGAGCAGGGCCATATCATGGAAATGCATTGGGGAAACTTTAACTTCCCCTGTTCCTATAGTATCCTTCGTGAGCTGAACCTTTCAGGACCACACTGTCACCGGACACAGATGTTGATGAGATGGGGGGCCAGCTACATCTCAATGGTGCTGAGAGCCCACAGAGAGAATATGGAACTCTGTGCCACCTGCCCAGGACATTCTGGCAGCAATGGTAAGCCCCATCGAGGTGCAGGCATGACTGATGTGTCCAGTGACCGTAAAGGCGCACCATCAGTATGTTGGGAAGGTTGCACACTGCACAGAGAAGAAGCCCTGGACTGAGATACCTGCCATTATCTTGTGCAGGGATTAAAGTTTCATATCTGAGTGACACAAGCGCTGCTTATCAGAACAAGGAGCCAGACATGGAAACATTCTTGGGAGTTTCTTCAATGTATTCATGTCTGATGGATGTTGCGCTGCTAGACCCTCACTTGGTTGAGCACCACCGACCTCACTGTCAGCACAGGAATGGTCCACATCATCGCTAGCCAGCTGGGTGATTCTATTTTCAAAGTCAGTGAGGACCTTGATTTCAGGCATTCCTCCACCAGCCTGCGACTTCTCACTCTTGTTGTGTACCAGCTTGTCCTGCATTAAGACAGATAGAGAGAGCAGAATGCCTGCCAGGCCAGATAACAAGGATGCCTGAATGTGTGTGGATGGGATGAGGACAATGAAGGTGTGTGTGAGAGAGAGTGAATGGTGATGTCCCTTGTACTGGCAGTGAATGAGATTGCTGTGGATGTGTGGTGAGTTTGCGAGTGTGTGAGTTGAGAGTGATGAGAAGAGTGACTTACCCTGGTGGAACAGAGGAGATCATTCATCCTCTTTTGGCACTGGGTGGCTGTCCTCTTTTGCAGGGTGTTGGCGCTGACCACCGCTGTCATTGCCTCCCATGCTGGATTGGTGACCTTGCTTGCTGGTCTTTGCCCAGAGTGCAGATAGAGGACTTCATAGCGGGCCTCCATTGCGTCCAGCAGGCACTCGAGGGAGGTGTCCTAAATTTGGGGACTGCATGTTTCCTCCCTTTGGCAGTCATCAGTTCCCAGCAGCTTCCTATCCCTTGAAGAGTGCCAGCTCTGTGCAGGGGTGCCCTTTAAATATGGTGCCCAGTTTACTGAAGATCTGAGGTGACAGTGGGGCAGGTGAATCAGAGGCCGCCCCACCAGCAACCCAGCGTGTTACCCGGGAATGCATAATTAATGAGGTGGAAATGGGACAATACAGTGTTGTGGCCAGCGGGTAAAACGTCCTTTTTCCCACCCGCTGCCACAAATAGTGCAAATCTGGGATGATTCCACCCTCACAGTTTTACTGACGTCTAGTTGGGCATTTATTGTGCAGTATGGTGTGTTCGACCACAGTTTGCCTGTTAATTCATATGTACTTCATATTAATTCTGACTGTTAAGTGTAAAAGACAGATATCGTATTGTTTTATCTTTCTGACCTTATGTAGTGAAGTTAATTTTTATTTGTTCAAAACCTGTGGAAACTTGTTTTTAAAATTAATTTCTTAACTGAGCAAGTGTCTTAATTTGCAAACTTTGGATACTTTAAACAAAATATTATTGGTCCTTAACCGGATTTTACCAACAACTTAGGGGTCCAGCCAAGGATCATAACAGGTATTATACTGAATCCCGCACTAGCTGTGATTCAGAATAATGACAGCAGGATTGCTCTGAGCACTGCCCTGCAGATCAATCTTCAATACCTGGGGATTTCAGGACATTCCTGGAAGGGTGACAGCCCAAATTAAGGAGGGGAAAACCAGCAAAGGCTCTCTGCTCTGATCACTATTCAGTAGATACTTTAGAGATACTGTTTTGGTGGCCATTGTTTGAGGACAGGATAAAGTTTAGATATGATCATTGTCTGGTTAAGCAAGTGGCTATTTCTCATTTTCAAGCCTCACACATGGGCCAGGGTTTCCTGAGTGGGGGGGCGGGGCCCGCTCACCAGCGTGTAGAATGACGCGGGATGATGTCGGGCGGAACTCCCGACGTCATCCCGCCTCATTTCAATTTTCAGGTCGGCAGGGGCTCAGCAGAATCAGGTGTGCACCTGCCAACATGTCAATGGCCAATTCAGGCCATTGACAAAGTAGTTAAAGTGATTAATGGACCTGCCCATCCAACCTTAAGGTTGGCGGGCAGCCCAGGAGCGCTGGCGGGCTTAAGAAAAAGCATGAAACTTCATCCACAGGCAGGATGAGGTTTCATGTAGGGTTTTAAAATTTTTAATAAAAGTGTCAATGAAAGTGATGGACATGTCCCAACTCATGTGACAGTGTCACATGAAGGGACATGTCAGTGGAATCTATCTGTTCTGTTTTTAAAGTTTTTCCAACCGGAGCCGATCTCCCGGAGGCAGCACTTATCCTCAGGGAGATGAGTGCACCCTTTCGCCCCCAAATGAAAGAGCGCACTCTCGGTTTAGGGATTCCCCCCCACCCCACCCGCACAGGGAGCGCATGGCGCTTCCTTGCGGACGTCACTCTGGGCGGGCCTTAATTGGCCCACCCACGTAAAATGGTGGCGCACCCCCGATTGGGGGCGCTGATCGGAGGCACGCCTCCACGTGTCTGCTCCTAAACTTCCCCCCCGACAGGGGGAAAATTCTGCTCATGGGGTAGAATTTTCTGCTTGTTGGGCGGGCGTGTGCCCGACCCAAACAAATGTAAAATGATGCGCGACGATGTCGGGCGAGCATCCTGCACTCACACAGTATTTCAGTCGATAGGGGCGTGTGGGAGTTGGCAGCGGGCCCACTGACAATTAAACGGCCTATTAAGGCCATTAACAATCTAATTGAAATAAATTTTTCACTGCCTGACCAACCTTATAGTTGGCAGACAGACGGAAAGGCCAAGTGGCCTTTGCATTTTTTGCGAAACCTCATCCATGGGCAGGATGAGGTTTCAATCCATTATTAAAAAAATAAGTTTTCATCCTAATTTCCAACTTGGCCCTATTCATGTGACAGAGTCAAATGAGGGGACATGTTTTTAACATCTCAAAATGCTTTATTTTTATTTTTTTATATCTTCATCTCCCTGAGGCAGCTCTGTGCCTCAGGGAGCTTTTCCGGTGCGCACCTGCGTGCATGCATGAAGTTCCCCGCTCGCCGTCCTCCCCCCCACACACAGACAGCGCTGAGCACGCAGCACGCGTTTCACGCTGGGCAGGCCTTAATTGGCCCGCCAGTGTGAAATCGCAGCCTGGCCCCAATCACGGGCGGTGGTCAGCTTCTGAACCGCTCCTGCCCGCCCCCGCTGTGTCCACCCAATGAGGGCAAAATTCTGCCCATGGATAATGTTCACTTCAAGATGTATGGGAGGGTACCAAGTGTGATGCCAGTCCATCCCAGGAAGTAAAAAAAAAACTTTAATTTTTGCATTTACATTTCTTCATGATTCACCAAGCCCTTAGCAGCCAATTAATTACATTGGAGGTGTATTTACAGTTGTTTTTCCAGCAAGTGTGGCAACCAGTTTGTAAATAGCCCTATAAAAGAGTGAAGCGCCAGTTAATCTGATTTTTGTGCTGGTTGAGGGGTAAATGTTACAAGTACAGCAGGACAGCCCTACCTCAAGAGGTGTGAGAGCATTTTTTACAGCCCCCCCTTAAGAAGAAGATGATCCCTCAGTTTAATATTTCACTCAAAAAATGGTACCTCTAACACTAGGCATCTAGCCAACTGAGCTAATTGGCCCCCCAAGTTAATGAGATGTCTGTTAAAATTTACCGCAGAGGGTTGTGAATGCGCCATCATTGAATATAATTAAAGCTCAGATTGACAAATAATTGGTCTGTCAGGGAATCGAGAGTTTGAGGAGTTGCCAGGAAAGTGGAGGTGAAGCCAAAAATCGTGATCGTATTAAATGCTGGAGCAGATTCGTGGTTGTATGGTCTACCCCTGCTCTGATTTCTTATGTCCCCATGTTGTAAGATCTAATTTTAATTTATACAGTTAATTTATAATATAAATTGCTCCTTTATTGTTAAGGGAATCATTTTCATTAAAAATTTCATTTTGAACTTGCATTGGTGTATGAATCACTCACACATTAAAAAGCACAGAATGGAATTTACACAATAGGTTTTCTTGGAAATATAATGACTATTTTAATTCAATTTTGCAGCAGAAATGAAAATAGTGTGACAGCAGCCTTCGCTGCTGACCGTAGACTTTTGTGTAATGTGAAAAAATAGCATGTGTTCAGGAACTAAATTTCCGGTAAAATTGAGTAAGCAGATTCAGGGAGGGAAAACCACAATTACCGACGCCCACAGCTACCTCGACTACAGCTCCTCACACCCCGCTTCCTGTAAGGACTCCATCTCATTCTCTCAGTTCCTTTGCCTCCGTCGCATCTGTTCTGATGATGCCACTTTCAAAAACAGTTCCTCTGACATGTCCTCCTTCTTCCTTAACCGAGGTTTTCCACCCATGGTGGTTGACAGGGCACTCAACAGTGTCCGGCCCATCTCCCACGCATCCGCCCCCACACCTTCCTCTCCCTCCCAGAAACATGATAGGGTCCCCCTTGTCCTCACTTATCACCCCACCAGCCTCCGCATTCAAAGGATCATCCTCCGCCATTTCCGCCAACTCCAGCATGATGCCACCACCAAACACATCTTCCCTTCACCCCCCCGGTGGCATTCCGCAGGGGTCGTTACCTCCGGGACGCCCTGGTCCACTCCTCCATCACCCCTTACACCTCAACCCCCTCCCACGGCATCTTCCCATGCAACCGCAGAAGGTGCAACACCTGCCCCTTTACTTCCCCTCTCCTCACCGTCCAAGGGCCCAAACACTCCTTTCAAGTGAAGCAGCATTTCACTTGCACTTTCCTCAATTTAGTCTACTGTATTTGTTGCTCCCAATGCAGTTTCCTCTACATTGGAGAGACCAAATGCAGACTGGGTGACCGCCTTGCAGAACACCTTCGGTCTGCCCGCAAGCATTACCCAGACCTCCCTGTCGCTTGCCATTTCAACACTCCACCCTACTCTCATGCCCACATGTCCGTCCTTGGCCTGCTGCATTGTTCCAGTGAAGCTCAATGCAAACTGGAGGAACAGCACCTCATCTTCTGACTAGGCACTTTACAGCCTTCCGGACTGAATATTGAGTTCAAAAATTTTAGATCATGAACACTCTCCTCCATCCCCATCCCATTTCTGATTTTACCCCCTCCTTTTTGTTTTTTCCAATAATTTATATAGATTTTTCTTTTCCCACCTATTCCATTATTTTTAAACGTATTTCCATCCATTGTTTTATCTCTACCTTTTAGCCTATTTCGATTCCTTCCCCCCACCCCGCCCCCACTAGGGCTATCTGTACCTTGCTTGTCCTGCTTTCTACCCTTAATTAGCACATTCCTTAGATAATATCACCACCTTCAACACCTCTTTGTTCTTTTGTCTGTGACATCTTTTGGTTATCTCCACCTATCACTGGCCCTCTATCCAGCTCTACTTGTCCCACACCCCCACCCCTTAAACCAGCTTATATTTCACCTCTCTTCTATTTTTACTTAGTTCTGTTGAAGAGTAATACGGACTCGAAACATTAACTGTGCTTCTCTCCGCAGATGTTGCCAGACCTGCTGAGTTTTTCCAGGTATTTTTCTTTTCGTTTGTAAAGCTAGTTTCATTGTACCAGATATGTTAACCAGTGTCCAGACATTCAAATTCAGTTTAGGTATAACAATGAATTACAATCAGGAGAGAAAACACTGCCCTGTCCCTGCATTGATGTAGCAACACTGGCATTGCGCAGACAAGCAAGGCTATTCAACTTCAATGTCTTAATGATGAATAGAGTCATTTACAATGATTTCAATTAGCACCAAAAGATAGACTGCAGTTGGTAGAATCAAAACTCTAAACTGCAACTTTAAATTGACAGAAACTGCTTCCAACTGTCCTAGCAACTAACCACTGAGAAAGCAGTTTCCTTTTTCTAAAGATATCTCACTGGATGATTATAAAAAAGAAGTCCATTTAAAAAATGCATTGACATTTCTACCAGTTAACCATGAGTGCCCCTACCCTTAATGTTTGACCTAATTTAAAACCAGGATATTCAAGATTATAAGCTTAAACACTTCGGTATAAGTATATCTTCAAGGCGTACCCTCGGTTACCTTGATTATTTAAAGCCAAATTGTTCACAATCTATGCAAATATAAAATATAAAATACATTTTTTTTGTTAGAGAGAAAAATATAACTTATACTATTTGGACATGTAGATCTGACCTTCAGTTGCATTTGAAGTGAAATGGTTGCCATGGCCTGTGGTAAGGGACACGCTAGATGGTGATGGAGGCTGTATGCTACTTCCTGTAATAGAAAAAGTGTTACTTTATTGTGCTCACATTGATGAAAATATTAGCCATTCCCGCTACTTAGCCACACATTATATCATCCATTTTGCATCCATATGCAAGTCGATGCAAATGATACTCTAAAGATGGCCAACTAGACATGGAAGAGTAAGGTAAATCAGCCTCTTATTCCATTTTTTTGTAGTTGATACCTCCAATTGGAATCTTGTTTTGACAACAGATTCAATATGAGAAAATCAGTAAAACCCCAAACGATGGAACAAGTCCTGTTGCTCTCTAGTTTCAGACATCTTTGGTTTTGAATTTTTTTGGCAGGTGCATTTTCGGTAGATGAGAAGTTGTGAATTTTATTTCAGTAAAATGAAACACTATTTATCAATTCATTGCAATTTTGTGCCGACTGCTGGATAGGTTTGTGCTGTTGACTGGAAACTGAATTGATATTTCCCAAAGTAAATTACTATAGATCATTTTAGCAGCACAGAATGTACGCTTTCATCCCACCAGTCTACAGTAGATCAACACTGGCTAAACAACAGAAGCAGCACACGATAATCAGATGAGGCACTCCCATAATCAAAGGATCAGATCAAAGGTCTGCAGTCCTGCCATATCCAGTCATGAATAGTGGTGGACAGTTAAGCAAATAACTAGTAAAGGAGACTCCATTAATACCCTCATCCTTAATGATTAGGGAGCCAAGGACATCAGTGTAAGACAAGGCTGAAGCATTTGCAACTATCTTCACCAGAAGTGCCAAGTGGATCATCCACTTTGGCCTTCTCCAGAGGTCCCCACCATCACCGATGCCAGTCTTCAGCCAATTTGATTCACTCTATCTGATATTAAGAAGTAGCTGAAGGCACTGGATACAGCAAAGACTACGGAATCTGACAACATCCCAGCTGTAGTGCTGTAGACTTGCGCTCGAAAACTAGCTGAGCCCCTGGCCAAACCATTCCAGTACAGCTACAAAGCTGGCAACCCCTGACAATGCAGAAAATTGTCCGGGTATGTCTTCTTCACAAAAAGCAGGACAAATCCAATCAGGCCAATTACGACCCACTCAGACTGCTCTCAATCACCAGCAAAGTGATGGAAGGTGTCATTGGCAGATCTATCAAGTGGCACTTAGTCAGTAATAATCTGCTCACTGACACTCGGTTTGGGATCTGCCAGGGCCAATCTGTTCCTGACTTCATTGCAGCCTTGATTCGTGGACAAAAGAGCTGAACTCCAGAGGTGAGGTGAAAGTAAGTGCCTTTGACATCAAGGCAGCATTTTACCAAGTGTGGCATCAAGGAGCCCTAGCAAAACTAGAGTCAATGGGAATCAGGGGTAAACTTTGCACTGGTTGAAGTCATACCTAGTGCAAAGGAAAATAGGTGTGGTTGGTGGAGGTTAAGCACCTCAATCCCAGGACATCACTGCAGGAATTCCTCAGGGTAGTGTCCTAGGTCCAACCATCTTCATCTGCTTCATCAATGACCTTCCCTCCATCATAAAATCAGAAATGGGGATGTTTGTTGATGATTGCACAGTGTTCATCACCATTCAAAACTCCTCAGATACTGAAGCAGTCAGTGTCCAAGTGCAGCAAAACCTGAACAAGATTCAGGCTTGGGCTGCAAAATAGCAAGTAACATTCATGCCATATAAGTGCCAGACAATGGCCATCTCCAACAAGAGAGAATCTAACTACCTCCCCTTGACATTCAATGACATTATATCACTGAATTCCCCAACATTCTGGGTGTTGCAATTGACCAGAAACTGAACTGGACCAGCCATATAAATCCTGTGCCTACAAGAGCAGGTCAGAGGCTGGGAATTCTGGGGCATAGAACTCACCTCCTGCCTCCCCAAAGCCTTACCACCATCTACAAGGTGTGAGTCAGGAGTGTGATGGAATATCCTCCTCTTGCCTGTAGTTTCAACTGCATCCAAGGAGCTTAACACCATCCAGAACAAAGTAGCCCACTTGATCGGCAACCTTTCCACCACCTTGAACATTCACCCCCTCCACCACTGGTACACAGTGGCATCAGTACGTACCATCTACACAATGCACTGCAGCAATTTGCTAAGCCACCTTCAACAGCACCTTCCGAACTTGCAAACTCTACCACCTAGAAGGACAAGGGCAACAGATTCACAGAAACACCACCACCTGAAAATTCCCCTAAGCCACCCACCATCCTGATTTGACACTAAAGCACCATATCACTTCACTATCGCTGGGTGAAAATCCTGGAACTCCCTGCCTAACAGCCTGGCCGGCAATGCTCACAACCCATGAAAGAATTTTAAAAAAACCCTAGTCGCAAAGTAGGATACTAACCAACTGCATGTCCCAACTCTCAATTATCTTAAATTAAATTAATGATTATAAAGGATTAGCAGAGGCCTGGCAACAACTAAAAAGAATTATATCTTCTTTTATGATGGGATTATGACTAGAGGTGCACTTTGTGACAGGATGATCAATTAGTCAATTGAACTAATGCTGACCCTGGCAAATATTTTGAGGAATTCTTCATTTAAATCTCTGTGCTGGGTTCTTGGCAATGCTTTTACCTCTGACTGGGACCTTCTCACTACAACAAATAATGAACAATGATCTATGGGCAGAATTTTATCGTCGGTGAGCAGGAGACGGGGCCCGCTCGCCAACGCGTAAAATGACGCAGGATGACGTTGGGCGGAACCCCCGATGTCACCCCGCCCCATTTAAATTTTCAGGAAGGCAGGGGCAAAATCAGCTGCGGGCCCACTGACCTGTCAACGGCCACTTAAAGGTTGGCCAGGAGCCCCAACGGCAACTAGAAAAAACATGAAACCTCATCCAGCGGCGGGATGAGGTTTCATGTAGGGTTTTAAAAATTGTAATAAAGTTGTTCTGCAAATAATGAACATGTCCCAATTCATGTGACATTGTCACATGAGGGGACATGTAAGGCATTTTTCTTTTCTCTATTTTTAATATTTTTAAAAGTCAAGGTGATCTCCCTGAGGCTGCACTTAGCCTCAGGGAGATGTGCGCTTTTTCATGCGCATGCGCGAAAGAGCGCACTCTCGATTTTAGGGTTTCCCCCCTGCCCGCACAGGGAGCGCCTTAATTGGCCGGCCCACGTAAAATGGCAGTGCGGCCCCAATCGCTGGCGGCGATCGGCTCCGCACCTGCCCGCGATTGGGTCAGGCTCCCTCGCCCGACCAACGGAAAATTCAGTCCTATGTTTCTCCCCATCTGTAGGTCATTATGCATGTATGCTTGTATCCTAACTTCTGACTCTCTGTGAAAGCCCTTAAAAGATTTCTCTTTTCAGAAGAAGCTAATAGTCGGTGTTGGTTTCTGAGTCTGTTAGGGCTAGGAACATGGGACTTAGGGGCAGGAGTAGGTCATTTGACCCCTCAAGCCCGCTCCTCCATTCAATAAGGTCATGGATGATCTGATTGTGGCCTAAACTTCACTTTCTTCTCGCCCCCACATAGCCCTTGACTCAAAAATCTTTCCAACTTTGTTGTGAATAAATTCAATGACCCAGCCTTCACTGCTTTCTGGGGAAGAGAATTCCAGAGACTAACGACACTCTGAGAGAAAAAAATTTGCCTCGTCTTCATCTTAAAAGGGAGACCTTTTATTTTTAAACTGTTTCCCTTGGTTCTGGTCTCCCACACAAAAGGAAACATCCTCCAGATATCCACCCTAGCAAGACCTCTCAGGATCCTATATGTTTCAGTAAGATCACCTCTCATTCTTCTACACTCCAGTAGGTATAGGCCCAACATATTCACCTTTCTTCATAAGATAAGCCCTTCATCCCAGGAATGAGTCAAGTGAGCATTCGCTGAACTGCTTCAAAAGCAATTATATTCTTTTTCAAATAAGGAAACTAAAACACAGTACTCCATATGCGGTCTCACCAAGCCCCTGTACAGCTGCAGTAAAACTTCCCTGCTTTCATATTTCATTCCCCTTCCAATTAATACCAACATTCCATTTGCCTTTCTAATCACTTGCTGTACCTGCATACTAGCTTATAGTGATTCATGTACCAGGACACCCAGATCCCTCTATAGCACCGAGTTCTGCAATCTTTTTCCGTTTAAATTCTATACTGCTTTTATATTCTTTCTGCCAAAGTGGATAAGTTCACATTGCCTAATGTTACAAGTAAAAAAAGGGGACCTATCGCATCCCCGTGAGCAGAGATTTCCTAACATTAATGGCATGGAGTGTTTATCAAATAGCCAATCATCTAGCTTACAAATTGCTGTATATGGTCTTGGGGAATTAATTTCAAAGCTATTCTCATGAAAAAAATATTAAGCACTCTCAGTCTCAGTGCTTTTATTTTAAACTGGTGTGAATACACTTTGCTTTATAAATTTGCAATATTTAAAGATAAGTCTTTTCTATACCCTCGCCCAAGGTGTCCTGGAGGAGGGCACAAAAGAAGGAATGTACTTACAAATCAAAACCTTAGACACAACCTTGATGTTCTGATTGATATTTAATTACTGACTTCCACTTTTGAAACATCATTTACCAGAGTGGCGAATTTGATAACTGGTGAAAATAAATCCCCCAAGCTTAATTACTCCCCGATATTCTGTAGAAGTGTAGTTTATGAGAACTGAACCTACCACTGTAAGCTCCTGCCCTCCTTGAACTATAAGGGGTTATTTTTCACCATACTGGGTTTCTGCCAGGGCTATGCACACAGCAAGCAGAGATTACAAAATCATGGAGGTGCTCTTAAAGGGCTACAGATCACCATTAGTGGAAAAGTCATGGCTACGGCAGAGAACTTATCTAAATGTTCACAATGGCACTAATGGGCAACAGGCTCATGTTGATGTTAAAGGTCGGGTTTCAGTCAGTCCACCAGAGGAGAGTGGTCCTATTTCCAGTTAAAATCCACTATCCAGTAAAACACAGGTGGCATGTGTTGAGGGAGCTCACCATTTGAATCAATGCAGTTGCCCAGGTCCTTTGTAAATAAGGAATAAATGGACAGGTGTCATGATTAAGGTGAAGGCAAGAGTGCTGCTCACTTTTGCACAGATTTCAAACACAGTTCAAACCTAAGTTAGGAACTGCTGCATCATTGAAAGCACTGTGCACAGTTATTGCACTATTACACACTTTTTTTTTAGGAAAAATATACTTTATTCATAAAGTATCTGAAAGAACATTACAAAACATTTCTAAATGGCCATCACAAAAAGTGCAATCAGATTCAACTTTTACACATGGATCACGAGGTGCTTCAATACAATCAATGAGTATTACAATCATTTCAATATGGTCATTACAGACAGACAGTGCAATGGTATTGGAGTTATCAACATACATCATGTTGCACTGTGAGGCACTTCAATACAATTATGATGCATTTAGTGTTCACTACATGCAATCTTTATGAGTCGTTCGGCCAGAGGGGTCTATACAATTTCCAGCCCCTCGGTGCATCATGACAGAAAGGTCTTAGACAGCGACCTTTCCCCATTGCGCCTTTGCGGCGGCTGCCCCAAGCTTTAGCGCGTCCCTCAGCATGTAGTCCTCGTCCTTGGAATGTGCCAGTCTGCAACACTCGGTCGGGGACAACTCTTTGCACTGGAAGACCAACAAGATTCGGGCAGACCAATGAGTGTCTTTCACCGAGTTGATGATCCTCCAGCTGCAGTTGATGTTTGTCTCGGTGTGTGTCCCTGGGAACAGCCCGTAGAGCACAGAATCCTCTGTCACAGAACTGCTCGGGATGAACCTTGACAGAAACCACTGCATCTCTCTCCAGACATTTTTTGCAAAGGCACAATCCACAAGGAGGTGAACAACGGTCTCGTCCCCACCATAGCCACCTCAAGGGCAACGTGCCAAGGGGGTGAGACTCCTGGCGTGTAGGAAGGATCTGACGGGGAGGGCCTTTCTCACCACCAGCCAAGCTACATCTTGGTGCTTGTTGGAAAGTTCTGGCGATGAGGCATTCTGCCAAACGACTTTGACAGTCTGATCGGGGAACCATCCAACAGGATCCACCATCTCCTTTTCCCGCAGGGCCTCTAAGACGTTACGTACCGACAACTGCCTGATGGACTTGTGGCCAAAGGCATTTCTCGGCATAAATTTTCCCACCAGGGACAGGTGGTACGGCACGGTCCAACTACTTGGAGCGTTCCGCGGCAGCGTGGCCGGACCCATCCTTCGCAACACCGGGGACAGGCAGAACCTCAGCACATACTGACACTTGGTGTTTGCGTACCGAGGGTCTACGCACAGCTTGATGCAGCTGCACACAAAGGTGGCCATCTGGATGAGGGCGATGTTGGGCACATTTTTTCCCCCCTTATCTAGAGGCTTGTACATCGCGTCCCTGTGGACACGATCCATTTTCGACCTCCAGATAAAGCGAAAGATGGCTCGGATGATCGCCATCGCGCAGGAGTATGGAATGGGCCAGACCTGCACCACGTACAGCAACAGCGAGAGTGCCTCACACCTGATGACCAGGTTCTTACCCGCAATGGAGAGGGAGCGTCGCTCCCACATGCCCAGTTTTCTTTGCACCATAGACACTCGCTCCTTCCAGTTTCTAACGCATGCTCTGGTCCCTCCGAACCATATCCCCAGCACCTTCAGGCTGTCAGCCCTGATGGTGAAGGGGACAAAGGATCGGCCAGCCCAGTTCCCCAAGAACATGGCCTCACTCTTCCCACGATTTAACTTGGCTCCCGAGGCCAGTTCGAACTGGTCGCATATGTGGATCAGTCTGTGCACCGACAGCGGATCCAAGCAGAAGACGGCGACATAGTCCATGTACAGGGAGGCTTTGATCTGAGTACCTCCACTGCCTGGGATCGTCACTCCTCTTATGCCCGGAGCCTTCCTGATGGACTCAGCAAAAGGTTCTATGCAACACACAAACAGGAGAGGGGAGAGAGGACAGCCCTGCCTGACTCCAGATTTAATAGGAAAGCTATCTGATTCCCACCCATTGATTGAGACTGTGCTACTGATGTTAGTGTAGAGCAGTTGGATCCAGTTGCAGATTCCCTCCCCAAACCCCATTTTGTAAAGCACATCCACCATGTAGACGTGTGATATTCTGTCAAAGGCCTTCTCCTGATCCAGGCTGATGAGGCTGGTGTCCACACCTCTGTCCTGCACATAGGCAGTCATATCCCTGAGTAGCACAAGGCTGTCAGAGATCTTCCTGCTGGACACAGCGCAGGTCTGGTCAAGGTGGATCACCAATTCCAGAGCAGACTTGACCCGATTGGCGATGACTTTGGACAGAAAGTTATAGTCCACATTCAACAGTGAAATGGCTCTCCAATTTCTAATTTCCTCCCTTTCCCCCTTGTGCTTGTAGATGAGGGTGATGGTGCCTATCCTCATGGATTCTGACATTCTGCCGGCCAGGAGCATACTCTCATACACTTCTAGCAGGTCTGGGCCGATCCAGTCCCACAGAGCCGAATACAACTCAGCCGGCAAGCCATTGCTTCCGGGATTTTTACTCTTCTCGAAGGACTCAAGGGCCTTAGTCAGTTCGTCAGGAGTTAGCGGTTTGTCCAGGCTCTCCCGTGTACTGTTGTCTAAGACCTCCATGATAGAGGACAGGAAGGACTGGGAGGCCGTGCTGTCTGTGGGCTTCACGTCATACAATCCAGCATAAAAGGATTTGCTGATCCGCAAAATGTCAGACTGCGATGACTTTACTGAGCCATCTTCTTCCTTCAGGCTGCTGATCACAGAGCTCTCTCTGTGTACCTTTTGGAAGAAGAAATGTAGCACGTCTCATCCTGCTCCACGGAGCGCACTCTGGAGCGGAAGATGATCTTGGAGGCCTCCGAGGCAAAGAGCGAGGCTTGCGGGCTCTTCACCTCTTGGAGTTCCTCCTTGACATCGACCCCCATCGACTGCAGCTGGAGCAGATTCTGCATGTTTTTCTGGAGTCGGGACATTTCCCTCTGTTCCTTTCTAGCTTCCTGGGCGCCTTTGAGGATGAAAAACCTCTTGATGTTTCCCTTGATCGCTTCCCACCAGTGTGTCAGGGACTCAAAGAGGGGTTTCACGGTTCTCCAACCTTTGTAGTCCCTCTTGAGCTCCTCAATGTTCTCTGGGGTCAGCAGTTGCACGTTTAGCTTCCATGCACCCCCTGCCAACCATCTGGTCTTCCGGTAAGTGACAGTCAGCCAGTAGGAGGCAGTGGTCAGAGAAGAGCACCGGCTTGATGTCGGTGGATCTGACTGCGAATGCACGGGACACAAACAGGAAGTCTATCCTGGAATGTATGGACCCGTCTGGCCGCAACTAGGTGTATCTACGCTGCGCTCTGTCTGCAGGGTTGCTGAAGACGTCGTGCAGCTTTGCATCCTTTACTGTTTCCATCAGGGATCTGGACGTAGCGTCCAATCTGCTGTCGGCCCTGCTGGATCGTCCAGCTGCATCGATGATGCAGTTGAAGTCACCACCCAGAATGACCGGCCTGGAGGTCGCCGGCAACAGTGGGAGCTGCTGAAAGACCGCCAGCTGCTCGCCCTTTTGTGCCGGGGCGTACACGTTAATTAACCGGAGTGGAGCATTCTTGTACATTACGTCTGCTACAAGGAGGCGCCCGCCCACCACCTCCTTAACCTCGGAGACAGTGAAGTTGCCTCCCCGCAGCAGAATACCCAGGCTGGAGGAACGAGAGTCGTTTCCTCCTGACCAGATCGATGGCCCATGGGACCACCATCGTGACCATTGCCTGTAGGAGCTGAGGTGCGGTATTGCACACTCCTGCAGAAACAGGTCAGCTTTGACCTTGGCAGGGTAGTCCAAGGTCGCAACACATTTGCGTAGTAGATTTAATGCTACGCACATTCAGCACCTGGTCCATAGCCTTGCAGTTACAGCGCTTCAGATGAGATCCAGGTACCTTTTAAATGAGTTGAGCATTTCAGCCTCAACCACCAACTTAGGCAGTGAATTCCAGATGCCCACCACTCTCTGGGTGAAAAAGCTTTTCCTCGTGTCCCCTCTAATCCTTTTACCAATCACCTCAAATCATACCCTCTGGTAATTGACCCCTCAACTAGGGGAAACAAGTCTTTATTGTATAACCTATCTAGGTCCCTCATAATTTTGTACACCTCAATTAGGTCACTCCTCAGCCTCCTCTGTTCTAAGGAAAACAACCCTAGTCTATCCAATCCTTGCTCATAGCTGCAATTTTCAAGCCCTGGCAGCATTCTTGTAAATCTTCTCTGTACTCTCCCCAGTGCAATTATGTTCTTCTCCATCTCTTTGTCTGGTACAATTGGAATACATACAACAATTGAGAAAAATGAAGCAAAACTACTGACAGCGAGAGAAACGGAATAATTTAAAATGGAGGACAACCCAGCGAAACCAGTTAAAGTGCAGAGCAAAATCCAGCAAGAAGAAAATAAAACTAAAGCATCCTTTGCTTTGACGACCCTTTGTGAACAAAACTAGACCTGCACCTATGTTTTAAGGGGAAGTATGGCACTACATCAGAGCTTCACATTAAAACTATTAATGAAACTGTTAATGAAATCATTCATTTTTACATTGAACTCAGAAATAGCCCACCAGAAAATATTCATACATATTAATACTGAATAGTAATATAACATAATATGCTTCTACCATATAATTTTATGTACATGTAATGCATTATTATGTACTGTACAGTTATTTGATACAATCAATGCTGCTCACAAACATTTAAATCTCGTTCTACTTTCAGCAGATAATGCAGTGTTAATCTAGGGATTCAGTTCGCTAGCGTCTAGCTGTGGGTGTAACAGGGCCTGTGTAAAATATCTCTGCTGCCCATATTCGATCACTGTAAAAAATACATAAAGCTTCCATAGAAAAGCGACAGATTTATTGTCTGTGTCTATTGAACGGTACTGCATCACCTGTTGCATCTTGTACATTTATCCCTTGATATTTAACAGAGATATCAACGATAATTTTGAATCAGTATTTATATGAGAAATATAAATAATAGATAATAATGAGCTGACGCACCTTCCAAAATCAGATTAAAATGGTCTTTCCGATCATTAAAGAGACCGGTAATCTTTACACGGCAACAATACAAGCCACTGTTTTCTTCACGTAGATTGTCCACTGTGAGCGATACATCTCCTTCCTCTATTTTACCATCAAGGTGGTATTTTGTGGAAGTTGCTGAAGTTACAGTTTTCCCATTTGTTCTAATCAGTAGTTGTGAACAGTCAAGTAAAGAGCAACTTCTGCCCCAGCACATTTCAGTTTCACCATTCTCTCTGACAGAGTATCTGCATGGCAGTGTGACTGACTGTCCCAGGAATCCTCGCACTTCTGATTCTCTTACAGAAATGACTGGACCTGAAACAGTCAAGGTAAAGGTAGTAATAATTCAGTATCCATTGCAGTGACTGAGAAAGTGTACAGCGTATGAACAGACAGGCACTGTACATGGAAAATAGTACCAGTTACCAACCAGCTGCATGTACCATAGAAACATAGTGACATTATAACAAGGGACAGGACTAGGACATTCAGCCATCGAGCCTGTTCCACCATTCAGTTGGTTCTTGGGTGATCTGCACCACAATTCAATTTATCCACCTTAGCTCCATATCCGTTGACATTTCTACCTACCAAAAATTAATCCATTTCAGGTCTTGAAAATTTCAGTTGACCCAGGATCCAGAAGCTTCCGGGAGAGTCTTCCGGATTTCTTTGTGCAATGAAGTTCTACCTGAATTCACTCCTAAATGGGCTAGCTCTAATTTAAGATTGTGCCCACTCGTTCTGAATTCCTCTACCAAAGAAAATGATTTCTCCGCATCTATCCTACCAAATCCCTTTCTTGCTTTAAAAACCTCCATTAGATCACCCCTGAAATTCCAAACTCAAGAGAAAACAAACACAGTTTGTACAACCAAGCTCTCATTATTTAAACATTTAAATGCTCCCTTTTGGTGAATCTGTACTGATCCCTCAAAGGCCAGTAAGTCACTCGCAGGAACACTTAATGTATTGCATTAGAATAACTTATATTAACATGAAACAATGTGAGAGAATTCATTTTTTAAATTGAGAAACTTACCTAAAAAAACAAGTAGCCCAGTCAAATGAGGCACAACCCCAGTAATAAACATGATGCTGGACACTACAGACTGGAGCTCCCTGAGTTACAGCTGCTGTATAATCTTGTGGCTGGAGTTGAACTTCTGTTTCTAAAGTTAGTCCTATTCTGACGTGAGTGGTAAGAGTTTCCTTTTTAAGTTCACAGGCTGTGCTTCAGTAATGTACAAATCTGTGAACTGAGGCAAGTGTTTATCAAGAATATATTTTCTGCAATGATTTTGCCACCAATTTCCAACTGGCACAAAATTAACTGGCATTCCAAGCTGCTTTCAATAGAATGTTTCATCACTCTAACACACTTTGTAGGTTTGAGAGAAAAGAATTCAAAGAGGTTAGTTATACTGAATTTGGGTTACCAAGCTGGAACTTGCATCTGCCAGTGCTCTGCATTTCTGACCCCACTGTATTGTGCACGGGTCTGCTCGTTATTATATCCATTGCAAACCTCATGCAAAATGGGAGTAATGTGATGGATGCTCGGAAATTAGAGTGCAGTCTTCAAAAAGCAAATGTTCAGTGAAGAATACAGCAGCAGATCAGGGAGCTGTGATAAGTAAGAAAATGTTGGGCAGAGTAAGCTATCTGCCAGGTCACTGGTCTGGATGGCTCATGTGATTTTGTGGCACTTTTGAAAAGTGCCTTCTAATTGGAGAAGAAGAAGGAGACAGATGCAAAAAAGGAGTGAGACTGAGAGATCTTAAGAGCATAAGAACATATGGAATAGGAGCAGAGTTTACATTCAGCTCCTCAAGCTTACTCCAGCTTTCAATGTGATCATAGCTGATCTTCTACCTCAACTCTACTTTGCCACCTACTGCCCACATCCATTGATTTGCTGAGAAATGAAAAATCTGTCTACCCCAGCCTTGAATACACTGAATGAAGGACCATCCACAACTCTCTGAGGTAAAGGATTCCAAAGATTCACAACCCTCTCAGTGAAGACATTTCTCCTTGTCACAGTCTTAAATGATTGACCCGTTATCCTAAGGCTGCGCCCCTGTGTTCTAGATCCCGCAGCTAGAGAAAACAACCTCTCAGTGTCTACCCAACAAACCCCTTCAGAATCCTGTATGTTTCAATAAGATCACCTCCCATTCTTTTAAACCGCAGAGAATATGGGCCCAGTTTACTCAGTCTCTCAACATAGGACAACCCTCTCATCCCAGGAACCAATCTAGTGAACCTTCACTGTATTGCACCAAGGCAAGTATATCCTTCCTTATATGAAGATCAGAGCTGCACACAGTACTCCAGGTGTGGTCTCTTCAAAGCCCTGTACAACTGCAGCAAGAATTCCTCATTCTTGTACTCCAGTCCCCTAAAGGCCAACATGCCATTTGGCTTGCTGTACCTGCATGATAAATTTCTGTGTTTCTTGTACATGAACATTTATAATTATCACATCTTTTATAAAACATTCTGCTTCTCTATTCTTACTATCAAATTGTATAATTTCACACTTCCCCACATTATACTCCATCTGACATCCGATTGCCCATTCAATTAACCTGTCTATATCTAGAGTGGCCATTCTTCCGGTTCTATACCAGACAGTCTGGTTTTTAGCTGGTCTGTCCACTGTCCAGTACCAGGTGTCTGTATGGCCAACGTTTTTATTTTGGGGTCATTGACAATGCAAATAGTTACTGCAGGATCATCCTTTCCTCACGCTGATTGCTCAGCCACAGTGAAACATCAGTAGGGGCCTACGCTTGTTCCTTTCCTCATTGTTATTTTCGTAGTCATTATTATTTGTCATGAAGCTATTAATGTATATAATATTATTGGAAAATATTTTCTTTTAAAATAGAGGTTTAGCCTGTGGGTGTGTCTTAATTAGATTAAAGCCAGCTAGTCTGGGTGCTTTGATGTGTACTAGTTTTGATATGTAAGAGAGATAACATGCATTTGCATTTTTTGAATAGAGCATTCAAGAAGCGGGGTGAAAACTACTACCTAGCTAGCAGATACCAAGCAATACTTTTATATTACTAATGAAATTGGTACTATGAAAGGGGTTTTATTGTTAAAGGGTGGAGTTCAAAGAGGCTGATGACATAATGAGAATTCACATTCAATGGGCAGCGGTAGGTCTAACTTTAGTAGTTTTGTGTGTGCAGGGCAGAGGCAATGTGAGATAAAAAGCAGTTGCAAGCCTCCAACTGGCTCCACAGGAACCACCAAAGTGAAAAGAACCTCATTTTGAATTCGTAAGGTGAAAATACTTTGCCTGGCATCTGGTTAAGTCTACGGGTTGTTGTTGCCTTACTGGAGATTAGTTTGGTAACTTGTTAAAAGTTATGATAGTAGTAATTTGTAGCCATGTGTATATACATTTTAACCTATGTAAATTTATAAAATGTTTAATTTAGTTTAATGTAAAACCTCGAGAACTGATGGTCTGATTCCTGAATTTAGAGTCACATCTCAAACATACCACTTAAAATTATAGGTTATGACAGTTGTTTAAAGTTTCCCTTTGGGGTTTTAAAATAACTCAGCTTTACCAACTGCTCGGTCATAACATTTAGTTGAGGATACGCACAAGCTTGTGGATGGGAGGCTTGTGATGACATCATCTCTGTGTGCAGTGTGGTGGCGATGGCGTCTTTCCCCTCGCCCAGCAGCGTTGCTGGTCTGGTGTCCAGTATTCTTGTCCTTCGTCAGTGGTCAACCTATTATACCTCTTTGCAGCCTCTTTGTGTCCTCCTCACAGCTTGCATTCCCATTTAACTTTGTATCATCAGCAAATTTGGATACTTTACTCTTAGTCTCTTCGCCTAATTGGAGGAGAGCAGAAAAGAAGAGAGTGGGACAATGAGAGAACAAAAGGAATAGAAGAAGGAATAGACCATAAAGCCCCTCAAGCCAAGACCGTTAACCAATCCTCCACCCATGCTAACATATTGCCCCCAAATCCATGTTCCCTTATCTTTCAAATGAACCTTTTTTGTGATAGCTCATTGAGTGTTGTTTGAAAATCCAATTATACTATGGGTGGAATTTAATCCAGTCCATCGCGGTGGGAAACATGACAGCTGGGTCCACTTAATCACAGGAGAGGCCACACATCAGCCCGCCAGAGCATAGAAAACCTCCTTCAATTAAGTCATAGGCAAGAAGGGGCTGAAACGAGTAACTTGACCGCCATGGTGGGATGTTAATGAGGCTCATTAATAAACCAATTGACACCAATTATCCCTGAGCCCACTGAAATTTAATGATGGTTTAGGGATTAAATGGAAATTTCAGAGTTCTCCCATGCCTAGCAAAGACTACCCAGAAAATCCATCGGGTTTGCCAGAGGACTACCAGGGGAGTGGGCGGGGGAGTGGTCCTTCAGTGTCAGGTGCTCAGTGTCCGATTGAGGCACTCCAGTCCACTGAAAGCCATTGCCTTGCCCTTGCCCTTAAACCCTGCCCACACTCCTGCGAACCCCTATCCTGCCCTCACTCACCTCTGTCCAGGGATCCAACAACAATTCCTGGAGAAGTCCTTGGAGTACTATCGGCAAAAGCCAGTGCTCCTAGTGGCGCTGCTGGCAATGGAGAGCTGCTGGCCTCTTGGGGGCCATATTTCTATCTAAATCCTGGGGAGGCCTGATGGTGGCCTGTCAGATACTTAATTTGGTCGGGTCTTCCCCACTGAAGCAACATGGCTCTCCCACCAGTTCTCCAACTGGTTGGTGAGACACCCAATCGCCCATATTAAATCCAGCCCTACATCTACTAGTTCCCCTTTATCCACCTTGCTAAATACATCCTCAAAAAGCTCTGATAAGCTTGCCAAACACAATTTCCCTTTCATAAAACCACGCTGATTCTGTCTGATCATACTGTGACTCTCTTACTTGCTCTGAGTGGTTGATGGCCACACAGGGGTCTCAAAAGTGGAAACATGTTGGTCTAGAACTTGGTTCATGCTGACCTGATGATCCAAACCGGGCACAGGGAATGCTCCCTGCACTAGAATGAGTAAGACCCATGGCTCACCAAATACATCAGATGCTGGCTGGGATTACTCACAGGGCTCATTGGAAAAACGATTTGAATTTCGGGACACCCTGCCTCTGGCAGCAGCTCTCAGGAAGTGGAAGCGATCGTGAGAGATGAGAGCAATCAGGAGATGAGGGAAGTGATTGGAAGAGGGGGAGACTGGGTTCAGGTGAGATGGGAAACAGCAATTAGGAGAAGGGGCAGGCGACAACTGGCAAGGAATCTATGGTTATAATTTTGGTATCCATGACCTTCAGCTAGTACTTTGGTTGAACTTTTCAGCAATTGTTTTGTGGAATGCTGGTTAGACCTCAATGCAGCCAATCCAATACTGACAGATTAGGGCAGCCCAGTTTCACAAAGGCACATCAAACCAGCTCCAGGCTAACATATTTTTGTTTTTAATTTTTAGCTGTTCAAGGATTATGAGCATTGCTGGGAAGGCCAGCACTTATTGCCCATCTTTGACCGTCGTTGAGAAGGTGGTGGTGAGACACCTTCTTGAACCACTGTAGTCCATGTGGTGTAGGAACACCCACAGTGCTATTAGGGAGTGAGCTTCACAATTTTGACTCAACGACAATGATATTGCTATATCAGCAATGTAGATCCAAGTCAGGATGGTACGTGACTTGAAGGGGAACTTGCAGGTGGTAGCATTCCCATATATCTGCTAGAGGTCGTGTGCTTGGAAGGTGATGTTGAAATTGGTTTGGCAATTTACTGCAGTACATCTTGTACATAGCACACACTGCTGTCACTGTGCACTAGTGGTGGAGGGAGTGAATGTTTAAGGTGTTGGATGGGATGTTGATCAAACAGGCTGCTTTGACCTGAATGGTGTCGAGCTCCTTGAGTGCTGTTGGAGTCACATTCATCCAGTCAAGTGGAGAGTATTGCATCACACTACTCACTTATGCCATACAGATGATGGACAGGCTTTGGGGAGTCAGGAGGTGAGTTGCTCACCTCTAGAATCCCCATCCTCTGACCTGCTCTTGTGGCCATAGCATCACAGTATTTACTTGGCTGGTGCATTTAAGTTTCTAGTCAATGATAACCCCCAGGATGTTGATGTTATGGGGATTCAGCAATGATAACATTGAGTGTCAAGCTGGCAGATAGTTAGGCTCTGTCTTGTTGGAGATGGTTATTGCTTGGCACTTGTGTGGCACAAATGTTACTTGCCACTTATAAGCCCAAGTCTGAATGTTGTCCAGGTCTTGCTGAATGTAGGCATGGCATGTTTAATATGAGAGGAATTGCAAATGGTATTCAACACTGTGCAATTCTCAATGAGCATCACCGCTTCAGACCGAGGTCATTGATGAAGCAGCTGCAGTTGGTTGGGCCTAGGACACTACCCTGAGGAACTCCTGCAGCAATGTCTTGGCACTGAGATGATTGGCCTCCAACAACTTCCTTTGAGCTAGGTATGAGGGCTTTCACCTTAAATCCCATTGACTTGAATTTTGCTAGGTTGCTTGTTCCCACACTGTGTCAAATGCTGCCTTGAAGGGTAGTCACGCCCATCTCCCCTCTAGAATTCAGCTCTTTTATCCATATTTGGACCAAGGCTGTAATGAGGCTTGGAAATGAGTGGCACTGGCAGAATCTAAACTGAGCATTGGTGAGTAAGTTATTGTTGTGTAAGTGCTGCTTGATAGCACAATTGACCACAACTTGATAGGATGGTAATTGGCTGGGATTTTTGTGGACAGGACATACCTGGACAATTTTCCACATTGCCAGGTAGATGTAGATGTGTTGTAGTTGTACTGGAACAGCTTGGCTAGGGGTGTGGCTAGTTCTGGAGAAAAGTAGTACAAGTCTTCAGTACTACATATTGTCAGGGCCCATAACCTTTGCTATATCCAGTGCCTTCAGCTATTCCTTGATATCACATGGAGTGGATCAAATTGGCTGGAGACTGCCCTCTGTGATGGTGGGGACCTCAGGAGGAGGTCAAGATGGATTATCCATTCAGCACTTCTGGCTGAAGGTGCTTCAGCCTTGTCTTTTGCACTGATGAGCTGGGCTCTGCCATCATTCAGGAATGGGATGTTTGGGAGATTCCTCTTCTGATTCTTTTTATTTATTCACCACCATTCACGACTGAATGTTGTTAGGGTCTCCTTAAAGACTGACAACCTTTAAAAAGTGATTTGAATTCCTAGTGAACAACTTAAGAGGTCACACAACAAGCTTTCAAGCTTTGAGACTTCTACTGCAACAGACAAACTTAATGCAACATTAACTAAACACTACTTTTGTAGGCAGCTTATACTTTAAAATACAAAACAGAACATTTCCCTTTTACTTTTAACATAACCGAAAATCCCACTCCATGGTTATAATTTACATTGTCCCTCATGTAAGCATTTAATTCTCCCAGAACCAGTCCAAAGTGACTCTTAGTTCCCGAGGGTTTACTCCCATTATTTTCCTTTCCTAACCTGGTAACTTTTAACCCCTGAACTATCTTTCACTGTGTGATTTTTCCTGGAAATTCTCCCTCTAGCTCAAGCTAGGCGGATCTTCCAGCCTCATTTTAAATCCCCATGAATTTGGTCTTTTTGATCTGTAGGCAAGCTCCCACCCACATTCCTGCATAGGTGGACCATAGAGGCTTGCTGCCTCCATCTGTTTTCTCTCTCTCTTTCTCTTTCTTTCTCGCTCTCTCTCAGATACTGACAGACTGCCCTATCTGTGAAATTCAGGGATATCGTTTAGGAGAACTTTCTAATCCAATCCTACAGTAGTTTTATAAGCAACCTTCCCCTCTCAAAGCCTACCTCCATTGCAACGTGAATCACATAGCCCTGGTGTCCAGGTAGAAATGTTATTTAGCTATACTTTAGACTCCAATTCTATTCTATCTTGGAATTAAACAGTCAGTATAAAGTATAATTGTTGATAACCTGACACTCTTAACAGCTTCCTGGGACTTGGAGAGCAACAGCCTATCCACAGATGCTTCTGCCATTGTATATAAGTGTGAACATCTTTTGCCTGCTTCCCAGTAGGACCCCTTAATCTTTAACAACCAAGCCTGCCAGGCCTACTGTCAGCAAAATCCAGAATAGGTCACATGACCACCTTCATTCCTCCATTTATCCTAAATTATGATTATGAGTTGATTCATAGAGCTTTTTCGTTACCCTTTTAAATCAGAGAAGGATAGAAACTGGGAAGGTGAAAGGAAGGTGGGTAGTCAGGGAAGAGAAGGAGTATTTTTTTATTATTTGTTATGGGATGTGGACATCGCTGGCTAGGCCAGCATTTATTGCAATTTCCTAATTGCCCTCATTCAGAGAGCCAATCACATTGCTGTGGGTCTGGAGTCACATGTAGGCCAGACCAGGTAAGGTGAGCAGATTTCCTTCCTTAAAGGGCATTAGTGAACCAGATGGGTTTTTACAACAATCAACAATGGTTTCATGGTCATCGTTGGACTTTTAATTCAAGATTTTTATTGAATTCAAATTCCACCATCTGCTGTAGCGGGATTCCAACCTGGGACTCCAGAGCATTACACTGGGTCTCTGGATCATTAGTCCAGTGACAATACCATTATGCCAACTTCCCAGGATATTTTTTCTCAAAATAGAAAGGAAGGTGCTGAGGATAGAAGTGACACTCGAAAATTGTTCTCTGTTTTCATTGTAATAAAGTTGGACATACGAAGTCAGTATGTTGGAAATTGCAGGGAAAATCTGTTGGAATTATTGGGGTGCAGAAAAGTTCTGGAAGTAAAAATACCATGGGTTCTGAGGTTCAGGCACAAGAAAAAACAATTGTTTTGTGTACAGGTAAAACAGGAAGAATCAGTGATGGGTAAAGAAGTGGGAATGTATTCAAAATTTACCCAAGAGAATTCTTAGGAGCAAGTTGCAGAAATGTTTAAAGGTTTTGTATGTGAAGGGGAATCTTTCCATGTGCGCAGGGTGGAGTAGGTGAAGATGTTAAACTTTTAAGAGGCATGGGGCTAGTCAATCCTGAATGTGGTGGGATAGTGATATTTGTTGTTCAGTGGGAGTATTGCAGGAGCAGGTGATAATAAGTGGGGTTCATGGAGATGCTAAACCTATTCCAATATGGAAGGTAAATTTAAGGAGTAATTGGAAAACAGGCAAAGTTTTTGTTAGAGTAATGGAAAAATTGTCCATTGCAGGTGTTCAATTTATTTTGGGTAATGATATAGCTGGGTAACAGGTGTCAGTCATGCTTATAGCAGTTGAGCAGCCTGTAGAAGTGTTTTGAAAAGAAGTGTTGCAGAGAGAGTATCCTGGATAGTTTCTAGATTTTATGACAATAAGATTACAGGCTCATGGTTGAAACAAGAAGAACAGGAAGTTCAAAGTCAGAGAGAAGGTGTGGAAGTCCAATTAGCTGGCACTGTTTTTGATAACATTGTTCAGGAAGAAAGACTGGAAGATAATGCGGCTGAGGTGTTTAACTCAAGGTACTTGGTAGAGTTGCAGAAAAGGGATAAACAAATAAAACAGTTATATCAGACAGCTTACTCAGAAACAGAGGCAAAGTATATTCCAGAATGTTATTACATTAAGGGTAATGTTTTAATGAGAAAATGGAGGCCTTATCATGTTTCAATAAATGAAAGCTGGAGGAAGGTGCATCAGATTGTAATACCATTTGGATATAGAAATGAGATTCTGAGGATAGCTCATGAAATTCCAATGGGGGAACATTTAGGAATTAGAAAGACACAGGCAAAAGTACAAAAACATTTTTATTGGCCTGGATTGCATAGAGATATAGTCAAATTCTGTAGAACATGTCACACATGATAGATGATAGGGAAACCACAAGCAGTGACTAAACCGGCACATTTAATTCCAAATCCAGCATTTGAAGAATCTTTTACTAGGGTCATGATTGATTGTATAGGACCCCTCCCTGAGACTAAAAGTGGAAATCAGTACTTACTGAAAATAATGGTTGTGCCTACAAGGTTTCCTGAAATGATACCTTTGAGAAATATTGCAACAAAGAAAATTATGGAGGAATTAACTACATTTTTTACAAGATACGGTTTACCTAAAGAAATACAATCAGATCAGGGTTCAAATTTCATGTCAAAGCTGCATAAGGAAGTAATGAACAGTTTGGGGATAAAACAATTTAAGTCAACAACTTATCATCCTGAGTCACAATGAGCTTTGGAAAGATGGCATCAAAGTCTAAAAACTATGATGGGGGTGTATAGTCAGGATTATCCACAGGATTCGGATAGGGGAATTCCATTCTTGTTATTTGTTATCATGGCGCTCCTAATGCATCGACTGGTTTTAGTCCTTTTGAACTAGTTTATGGTCATGAGGTAAGGGTACCACTGAAATTGATTCATGAGAAATTGGTGGGTCAAAATTCAGAAACTACTCTCTTGATATCACAGCAAGTGATGAAAGTGAAGGCAGACAGGAAAGCTACAGCTCGTAGTTTTGTTGCTGGGGAGAAAGTGCTAGTTTTGTTACCAGTGCTGGGTGTCTCGTTAACGGTAAGGTTTAGTGGGCCTTACAGGATTGAAAAGAAACTGAGTGAAGTAAATTATTTAATAAATACTCCAGATAGAAGAAAGGAGCAGAGGGTGTGTCATGTAAACATGCTTAAAAAGCCCTTTGACAGGGAAGATGACCAAAAGGAGGTGTTAGCAATGGTAGATAAAGAGAAAGAGGTAGAAATATAGGATTCTGAAATTGATTTTCTTCTAATTAGATTGGATAATGAGGGGGTACGTGAACATTTAATCTAATATTGAGTTACCTTCCAGACATGGGTCAAAGTGATTTGGAGAAGCTATTATAGTCATACAAAGCTATTTGTGGGAATAAGCTGGGGAGGACAAATTTAGCTATACATGGTGTATATGTAGGAGCTTCATCTTCGATAAGGCAACATCCTTATAGATTAAAGAGTTAACAGCAAAGTTATCACAAACACAGAAAGAAATCAAATTCATGCTTTTAAATGATATCATTGAATCTAGTTGCAGTAACTGAAGTTTGCCTATTGTGCCAGAAACAAAACCGGATGGAACACAAAGACAGTGTGTGGTCTGTCGAAAGGCGAATGCGGTGAAAAAAGCAGATTCATATCCTATACCATGGTTGGAAGATTGTATTGAGAAAGTGGGACAATCAAAATTTATTACAAAGATTAACTTGCTAAGAGGATATTGGCAAGTACCATTATCGGAGAGAACAAAGGAGATATCAGCTTTTGTGATACCTAATGGACTATATCAGTTTAAAGTCATGCCATTTGGTATGAAAAATTCACCTGCGACATTTCAAAGACTGACAAAGTAATTGCAGGTCTGAGCAATTGTGCTGTTTATATTGAAGACTTGATAGTTTTCAGTCAGACGTCAGAGGAGCATTTACAACATCTCGAAGAATTATTTAATCGATTGCAAGAAGCTAATTTGGTGATGAACTTGGGTAAAAGTGAATTTGCAAAAGCGCAAGTTACATATGTAGGCCATACCATTGGACATGGTAAGCTGGCTCCGAGAGATTTAAAAGACAAGGCTATCATGGATTTCTTCGTGCCTACAACAAAACGAGAATTTTTGAGATTTCTGGGCATGAGTGGGTTTTATCGGAAATTTGTACCACATTTTAGCAATGTGGTTGCTCCATTGAGTGAACCATTAAAAAAGAACAAGAAGTTTCAATGGACACAGAAGTGTCAGAAGGCATTTAACAGTTTGAAAACTATATTAACTACAACACTAGTTTTGGCAGTACCCAATTATGCCAAGCAATTTAAGATGACCTTTGACGCAAGCGATATAGGTACTGGGACCTTACTATTACAAGAAGATGAAAACGGAATTGAAAAACCAATTGAGTATTTTTCACAAAAGTTGAATGTACAACAGAGAAGATATTCAACAATCGAAGAGGAAACTTTGGGTTTGGTGTTAGCGTTGCAGCATTTTCAGATTTATGTTGCAAACAATTCGTCAGAAACAATTGTTCATGCAGACCACAATCATTTAAAGCTTCTGGACAAATTTCAAAACAGAAGTGCAAGGCTATTCAGATGGAGTTTATTACTGCAACCATTTAATCTACAAATTTTAATGTGGCTGGATGAGAAAATATGATTGCAGATGCATTGTCAAGAATTTGAAGCTTAAAGAGAAAATTGGACATTTTAAACCTGGGCGCTGGACTGGAATGGTTTCTGCTGATACCAAGGCCTGAATATTCTGGTTGGCATGCGGGGGTGGGCCCTGCACGCCGACGTGTAAAATAACTCACGGTGACGTCGGGCGTGCGTCTTGATGTCACCGCGCGTCATTCAGATCTTCAGTTCGGCGGGCGCGCACCAGAGTCGGCTGCACGCCTGCCGAACTGTCAAAGGCCTAATTGAGGCACTTGTAAGGGCTACCCGTACAACCTTAAGGTCGGTGGGCAGGTGAAGAGTCCAGGCAGCCTTAGCATTTTTCATAGAACCTCATCCATGGGTGGGATGAGGTTTCATGAAGGCTTTATAACTTTAATAAAAATTTTAAAGAAAATTCATAGACATGTCCCAGCTCATGTGACACAGTGACATGCGGGAACATGTCTGAATTATTTTTTTGAATTCTTATTTCAAGTTTACAAATCAGAATAATCTCCCTGAGGCCTCAGGGAGATTTCTGCATTCTTTCACGCGCATGCGCATGTGTGAAAGAGCACAGGCCCTGACTCTTCCTCCTCCCCCTGCCTGCACAGGAGTGCTGAGCTCTTCCAGGTGCGCATCACACTGGGCAGGCCTTAATTTGTATATATATTATGTAAATACATGTATCTTGTAATGTAATTGTGTAATAAGTATAGGAGGTAATGTAAGATGGATTCAGAAAATGAAGCCGTCTTTTTAAATTATGATGGTTCATTTTTTAATAAGGAGGGGATGTCAGGAAAATATAATAATTTTCATCAGGTTATTGGAATTCATTGTAATGCAGAAATATTGTGTGTCTTTGTGTGTGTTGGGGGTGTCTTAATTCAATTAGAGACAACTGGTCTAAAGGCTTTGATGTATCAAGAAGAGAAGCTAGGTTTGAAATGTTAAATAGGTAGACATGACTCAAATTTTAGAATGTGAGGTGTAAAGGGAACATTTGCATTGTTAAATAAATTAGAGTACTGAATTTCAAAGAGATGGTAAGGTGTTACACCTAGCCAACAGAGGCTAAGCCAGTGTGTTTATTTTTCCCAAAGCTTACTGATAAAATTAGTACCATGATTTTTATTATTAGAAAAGTAGAGTTGAAAAGATATATCGAAACAATGGGATTTAATTGAAAAGGGAGAAATCTGTATAAAGGAGATGAGATGATGTGTAAGGGAAGAAGGCATTTTAAGATCTAACACAAGTGTGAAAAGCCTCCAGCATCTAAGCCTCAAGCTGCTGTCTACAAGGAACCAAAGCTGAGAAAAACTCATTTAGAATTTGACTGTCCAGGGGTGTGCTTTGCCCGGGTCTATTTAAATCTATGTTTTTACTGTTGCCTTAACAGAGGTGTTACTATTTAAATCTATCTATTTTACTGTTGCCTTAACAGAGGTGTCACAGGGAGTTAGATTAACTAGGGGAGCCAGGAGATATCACAGTAGTAATTTGTAACCCTATGTGTGTACTTAAAATCATTTTTTTAAATTAATAAAGGTTTAATTTAGTTTTGTAAGAGACCTATAAGACTAGGTAGTCTTATTATTACTGAATTTAAGGCACACATCTCAAAATAAATACAAACTGTAAAATAGTTGTGGCAGTTGTTTCAAGTTTCCCTTTGGGAGTTGAACGACTTAGCATTTACCAATCGCTGCGCCATAATAGTCACCCATCCAGAGTAGATTCTATGCCCTTGTTAGCCTCAGTACTTCTTTGAATTGTTGTTCAGCTGGGGGGAGCACTGATTCATCAGTTAAGGTGGGGAAGTAGGTGGTTATCAGCAGGAGGTTTCCATGAACACATTTGACCTGATGCCATGAGATTCCATAGGCTTTGTAGGCAATGCTGAGGACTCCCAATATTACTCTTTTCTGATTATATACCACTATATCACTACCTCTGGTATGCTTGTCCTGCTAGTGGGACAGGACAAACACAAGGGTGTTAATGGAGGAGTCTTGTACAATGACTGTAAAGTATGATTTGGTGTGCATGTCTATGCAAGGCTGTTGTTTAACTAGTCAGTGGTACAGTGAGGAGGACTTTGCAGGGTTGAGTTGTCTAAGTGGGCTTTTTTTGTTTCCAGTGCCTAGGTCAATGTCAGATGATCCATTTAGTCTTATTCGTATTTGACTTCTCTGCAGCAGTTTGATACACGTGAGTGTCTTGCTAGGCCAGTTGCACCGATTGGACCAGAGGTGGTCCAAATGCTTAAATGCTTTGGTAAACATTTTATGCCTGTAAATTGGGTTTGGCATTATGGAATTTCCAGGCTGTTAATTTCCTAACACTCACATCGCACAATATGATGAGCAGATAATAAATATTACATGTTTTAAATTTGGTGATTTCCCCTTTGTAAACACCATTTTCTTTCATGTTCATCTACATCAGAGCAGAAAAAAACTTCTGATTGACTCACGAGCCTTTATTTTGAAGGCATTCTAAAACACTGCATTTTGAAGAATCAGTACCCAGTTAATAAAATTGGGAATTACATTTTAAATCAGTAGTTTCAAAATATGACCAAGTTGCTGTTGTGCTCCAACCACTAACGTTTCTTGAAGCTGTGGCCTGTTCCACAATGCAACTTGATGACATTAATTAGACAACTTGTTGCAAATATGATATAATATATGATATTGGACCCATGAGTGAGAGATGTAAGACTGTATAATAGCGTATGTGAATTGGTGAGAGTGCTGGTAACCTGCAGCTAGTCAACACCATCGGAATTCTAGTTTAATTCTAATTAAAGTGTCAGCGTGGATCATTGGTGGCAGACTCAATTCTGAGTCAGGTTTGAATTAAACCCCATTCCAGGAATTTGAATACATAATCTAATCTGATACTCCAGTGCCGTTCTGATGGAGTGCTGCATTGTTGGAGCTGCAATCTTTCAGTTGAGATCTTAAATTGACACCCCTTTTTCTCAGGCGTATATAAATGATTCCATGACAATGCAAGTTTGTTTGTCGTCATTTCTTTCTTTAATAGAGCACAAGCAGTAAATGTTATGGCTTGTGGTGGAGCCCACTAGGGAACAGGCAATTCTAGATTTAGTGATGTGTAATGAGGCAGATTTGATAAGGGAGCTTAAGGTGAAGGAACCCTTAGGAGGAAGTGACCATAATATGATAGAATTTACCCTGCAATTTGAGAGGAAAAAGCTGGAATCAGATGTAACAGTATTACAGTTGAATAAAGGCAACTACAGAGGCATGAGGGAGGAGCTGGCCAGAATTGACTGGGAGATGAGCCTAGCAGGAAAGACAGTGGAACAGCAATGGCAGGAGTTTCTGGGAATAATTTGGGAGACACAGCAAAAATGCATCCCTAGGAAGAAGAAGCATACTAAAGGGAGGATGAGGCAACCATGGCTGACATGGGAAGTCAGGGACAGCATAAAAGCTAAAGAGAAAGCATACAATGTGGCGAAGAGCAGTGAGAAACCAGAGGATTGGGAAGCATACAAAGACCAACAAAGGAAACTAAAAAAGAAATAAGGAGGGAGAAGATTAAATATGATGGTAAACTAGCAAGTAATATAAAAGAAGATTGCAAGAGTTTTTTTTAGATATATAAAGGGTAAGAGAGAGGCAAAAGTGGACATTGGGCCGCTGGAAAATGACGCTGGAGAAGTAGTAGTGGGGAACAAAGAAATGGCGAAGGAACTGAATAGGTACTTTGTGTCAGTCTTCACGGTGGAAGACACGAGTAACATCCCCAAAGTTCAAGAGAGTCGGGGGGCAGAGGTGAGTATGGTGGCCATTACCAAGGAGAAGGTGCTAGGAAAACTGAAAGGTCTGAAGGTGGATAAATCGCCTGGACCAGATGGATTACACCCCAGAGTTCTGAAGGAGATAGCTGAAGAGATAGTGGAGGCGTTAGTGGTGATCTTTCAGGAATCACTGGAGCCAGGGAAGGTCCCAGAGGACTGGAAAATCGCTAATGCAACCCCCCTGTTTAAGAAGGGAGTGAGGCAAAAGACGGGAAATTACAGGCCGATTAGCCTGACCTCGGTCGTTGGTAAGATTTTAGAGTCCATTATTAAGGATGAGATTTCAGAATACTTGGAAGTGCATGGTAAAATAGGGCAAAGTCAGCATGGTTTCATCAAGGGGAGGTCATGCCTGACAAATCTGTTAGAATTCTTTGAGGAGGTAACGATTAGGTTAGACAAAGGAAAGCCAATGGATGTTATCTACTTGGACTTCCAGAAGGCCTTTGACAAGGTGCTGCACAGGAGGCTGCTCAGTAAGATAAGAGCCCATGCTGTTAGAGTCAAGGTACTAGCATGGATAGAAGATTGGCTGTCTGGCAGGAGGCAGAGAGTGGGGATAAGGGGGTCCTTCTCAGGATGGCGGCCGGTGACTAGTGGAGTTCCGCAGGGCTCAGTGTTGGGACCACAACTTTTCACTTTATACATAAATGATCTAGATGAAGGAACTGAGGGCATCCTGACTACGTTTGCAGATGATACAAAGATAGGTGGAGGGACAGGTAGTATTGAGGAGGCGGGGAGGCTGCAGAAGGATTTGGACAGGTTAGGAGAATGAGCAAAGAAGTGGCAGATGGAATACAATGTGGGGAAGTGTGAGGTCATGCACTTTGGTAGGAAGAATAGAGGCATGGACTATTTTCTAAATGGGGAGAGAATTCAGAAATCTGGAGTGCAAAGGGACTTGGGAGTCCTAGTCCAGGATTCTCTTAAGGTTAACTTGCAGGTTGAGTCGGTAGTTAGGAAGGCAAATGCAATGTTGACATTTATTTCGAGAGGACTAGAATATGAAAGCAGGGATGTGCTGCTGAGGCTTTATAAGGCTCTGGTCAGACCACATTTAGAATATTGTGAGCAATTTTGGGCTCCGTATCTCAGGAAGGATGTTCTGACCCTGGAGAGGGTCCAAAGGAGGTTCACGAGAACAATCCCAGGAATGAAAGGCTTAACATATGAGGAATGTTTGAGGACTCTGGGTCTATACTCGATGGAGTTTAGAAGGATGAGGGGGGATCTGATTGAAACTTACAGAATACTGAAAGGCCTGGATAGAGTGGACGTGGGGAAGATGTTTCCATTAGTAGGATAGACTAGGACCCAAGGGCACAGCCTCAGAGTAAAGGGAAGACCTTTTAGAACAGAGATGAGGAGAAAGTTCTTTAGCCAGAGAGTGGTGAATCTATGGAATTCATTGCCACAGAAGGCTGTGGAGGCCAGGTCATTGAGTGTATTTAAGACCGAGATAGATAGGTTCTTGATTAGTAAGGGGATCAAAGGTTACGGAGAGAAGGCGGGAGAATGGGGTTGAGAAACTTATCAGCCATGATTGAATGGTGGGGCAGACTCGATGGGCCGAATGGCCTAATTTCTACTCCTCTGTCTATGGCCTTATGGTCTTATGGTCTAAATCATACTTTGGGCAATAGTGAAATGGTGAGACAACTGATGTGTCTCTGTAACCTCATATACCAGGTATCTGAAGTTCCTAGCCTCATTGATCCGCTCATGATTCTCATGGTGACAGATCTATCATTCTTGCAACTTCTTTTCAGAGGGCCTGAACCTTGATCGATTTTGACCGTTACTGAAATTTGACGGCTTCCTAAAACTGAGCTTAACAGAGCTTCGTGAGGCACCAAATGCAGTTCCTCATCCTTTGTCAACCAAGTACTATACACAAGGGTAAAGAATCAATCAACAAGGAGCTATGTTATGCTCTGATTGTATCAGCTATAACACACAGAGCCATTGATGGTAATGTGTGCAATTTAGTCACCAAATGCAGTTTATATGCCTTGGCTGAGGAATAAAATGGAGGGGCCAAGAAAAAAAAAGATTTTTAAAAAATGCTAAGAGTTAGTAGCGCTATATCAAAAGACGATAGACAAAAGTGAAAAAAATGTTAGCAAGTACTGAGAATTCTTAGATATATTTAAATTGAAATCATGGTAAAATGCGAGTTAAAAGAAATACAAATTTAAGCCTGACAGTTTCATAATATGAAGTAACCTGACCTTTTACACACAGACCTCAAAACTAGTAAGAGATGTGTTACTCATACTCACTTTGAAAACCAGATGCAAATAGCAGCGGTACAAATTTCTACAAACGCAATGACAAGCTGAATAATATGCAAACATTAGGAACCACAATCTTTACCCTGCTTTCACAATGCAGTATTTACAACGGCCATTTCCTATTATCATCAAATAGATCAGAATAACAATCAATGCTGAAATACAGACTGAACATTTAGAAAGAAAGATACATCTCTTTCAATTCCTATTTTGTTTTGTAACAAATTAACAACACTTTGTAAGACTGCAGGGAATGCTGTGAGATATGCATGTGGGCATGCATCTACAAAAGACCTGGCCTACAGGGAGAACAAGGGCAGTGGGATTAATTTTGAATTGTTCTAAAAAAGTGGTCACACGGCCCATAGCCATTGCTGAAAAGCATGAAGACTGCCATCCAGAGTCTCTCAATATAATTGTTGACCTGTCCAAATGATCAATGAGAGCCAGCTGTACTTTGGAGCATCATTTGCTGTAATCTCATTATCTGTGAATCAGCTTTGGGATATTTCTGGGTCAGGTAGACACACGTAGTTAGGCCTCTGTTCAGCTGGTTACTCCTCCTCTGCTGCTACTTCATTTTCTCTCTTCAGCTGTCCTCTGGGCATGCTGTAGATTCCCATGCAGATGCCACCTCAGGAATTACTGTATGTCAAAGGGTCACTTCTGTAGACTCTCCAACATACAGAGTATATATTCTGCATGAAGTACAGATACTCATCAATATACTTACCTGGAAAAACTCAGCAGGTCTGGCAGCATCGGTGGAGAAGAAAACAGTTGACGTTTCGAGTCCTCATGACCCTTCGGCAGAACTGAAGTATAGTTAGGAGAGAGGTGAAATATAAGCTAGTCTAAGGTGGGGGGCGGGGGGAGAGAGAAGTTGAGGGTAGGGTGGTTGTAGGGATAAGCAAGCAGTGATAGGAGCAGATAATCAAAAGATGTCACAGACAAAAGGATCAAAGCGGTGTTGAAGGTGGTGATATTATCTAAGAAAAGTGCTAATTAAGAATGGATAGCAGGATACTCAAGTTACAGCTCTAGTGTGCTCTCAGGCAACCTCCCTGTCACTTGCCATTTTAACACTCCACCCTGTTCTCTTGCCCACATGTCTGTCCTTGGCTTGCTGCATTGTTCCAGTGAAGCCCAACGCAAACTGGAGGAACAGCACCTCATCTTCCGACTAGGCACTTTACAGCCTTCCGGGCTGAATATTGAATTCAACAACTTTAGATCTTAAACTCCCCTCCCCCCATCCCCACCCCGTTTCTTCCCCCTCTCCCTCTTTTTTCAATAATTTATATAGATTCTTCTTTTCCCACCTATTTCCATTATTTTTAAATCTACAACTAATACTTTGTTAGTCTTTCCACCCCACCCCCACTAAAGCTGTACCTTGAGTATCCTGCCATCCATTCTTAATTAGCACTTTTCTTAGATAATATCACCACCTTCAACACCTCTTTGATCCTTTTGTCTGTGATATCTTTTGATTATCTGCTCCTATCACTGCTTGCTTATCCCTACAACCACCCTACCCTCAACTTCTTTCTCCCCCCGCCCCCCACCTTAGACTAGCTTATATTTCACCTCTCTCCTAACTATACTTCAGTTCTGCCGAAGGGTCATGAGGTTTTCTTCTCCACCGATGCTGCCAGACCTGCTGAGTTTTTCCAGGTAATTCTGTTTTTGTTTTGGATTTCCAGCATCCGCAGTAGCTTTTAGCTTTTTGTTTTTATCTCATCAATATACTCCCTTCAGTAGACCCTTAAGGTAAGAATGGCTGGTTCTTCAATTGAGGAATATTTGAGACCAGGCCTCTGTTCAGCTATTCTTCAGCCAACTCCACTTGCTGTAGCTCACTTGCACTGTATGTCGAACTTTTGCTTCAGGGGTTTGGAATACAGAAGTAAGGGAGTGATGTTGTACAGAGCTTTGGTTAGACACCATCTGGACTATATTCAGTTTTAGGCACCAAACCTCAGGTAAGATAGATGGGCCTTGGAGGGAACAGTGCTGATTCACTAAAATGATTTCAGGTGTTAATGAGTTAAATGATGAGGATAAGCAGCAAACACTTGATTTGTATTCCTTGCATTTAGAAGGCAGATCAATGATTTGATTGAGGTCTGTAAAATGATAACGGCATTCAATAGGATAGTTACAGATGGGCTTTTTCCCATGGTGGGGAATCTGAAACAAGAGGACATAATTTTAAAATTAGCATTCGGCCATTTAGGAGTGCAATTCTTTTTTCACACGGGCGGATGAGGTTTCATGAAGGCTTTAAAACATTAATAGAAATTTTTAGTAACATTCATAGACACTGTCACATGAGGGGACACGTCTTTAAATTTTTTTCTTTTTCCTTTATTAAAATTTTTTAAAATCAAAGTAATCTCCCTGAAGCAGCTCTGTGCCTTAGGGAGATTTCTGCGCTCTTTCGTGCGCAGGCCCAGATTCAGCCTACTCCACCCGGCCGCACAGGGAGCGCTCAGCACTTCCGGGTGCACGTCACGCTGGGCAGGCCTTAATTGGTCCACCCACATAAAATGGCAGCTTGCAGCTGATTGTGGGCGGCAATCAGCTGCGCGCCCGCCCAAGCCCGCTCCTGCCCAACCCCGCCCCCCAGAAAATTCTCCCCAATGAGTGAAAAGGGAAGCAGCAACAACAACAACAACATATATTTTGCTCTTAAAGTAAAAACACTTCCCAAAGTGTTTCGCAGAAACATAGGGAACAATATAGGCTGCTGGTATTTGGCAAGTTAATCAAAATTTTGCTCAGAGAAGTAAGTTCTATGGGCCATCTTAAAAGAGGAGAGTTGTAAAGTGCAGAAAGATTTAGGGAGGGAGTTTTAAAGATTAAGGCCTAGGTAGCTAAAAACATAGGATAGAATTTTTCACTGAGCAGCCGGGTGCGCGCCCAGCCTGCTCGAGCGTAAATTAGCGTGTGATGACGTCAGGTGAGCGTCCCGACGCCATCGTGCACTCACGTGATATTTTGGTCAGCTGGCGCGCACAGGAGTCAGAGTCCGCCCGCCATCAATTATGAGGCCAGTTAAGGCAATTAAAAAGGCAATTAAGCCAGATTTTATGTTGGCCATGAGATTTCGCACTCATCACACGGGCAAAACGGGCAGGTGGACAGCCGACAATTTGCTAAACCTCATCCAAGGGAGGGATAAAAAGGGTCTGCAGCATTGCAGTGAGTAGTGAGGAGTTTTGGAGATAGTTTACTGCTGGTTGCTTATTGGTACTTAGCAGCTTCATCTCTGTTTAGGGCTTCATTGTTAGCATTTCCAGGCTTCATTTCAGGACCTATTGGTGTCTCCAAGGCCCCCGGAGAATTCAGAATGTATGGACCCTTCCAGGTATCAGACAGCCTTCTGTAACCCTGGTAATGAGGACTGTGGTCTCCACTCGTAGCACCTCCCCTCTGAGGAGAAAGAGAGGGGTAGAAGGGAGACGAGACCAGGTATCCCAATGCAGCTTCCAGGGGAGGGACCTGTGGGAGGAGAGGCGCAGGCACAAGGGGCACAGGGCCAGCAGGAAGTCCAAGGCGGAAGACTCCACTATCCTGCTGCCAGAGTTTACAGGCGGCGATACACCTACAGCTCTTTCCAAGGCTTAGTGGGGGATCTTTGTAGAGTGTCCCAATAGTTGCGTCAAACTGGTGACAGAAGCTCTGATCAGGTGGGTACTGACCTTTATTCTTTGTCATATGGACGTAGCCGGTCAGGCTGAGCAAGCCAGAGGCTTTGTAGTGATTGCTGGGTTCCCCCGCATCCAGGATGCAATCGAGTGCACACATGTGGACATCAAGGCGCCAGCGGGTGAACCGGGTACCCTCGTCAACAGGAAGGGATTCCACTCCATGAACGTGCAGATAGTGTGTGACTATAGGATGCAGATTCTGCAAGACTCTGCAAGGTACCCTGGCAGTTCCCATGACGCTTACATCCTGAGATACTCCCAGGTGCAAAGGTGCTTCAGTGCTCCTGCCCGACTGAATGGATGGCTGCTGGGTGACAAGGGCTATCCGTTGAAGAGGTGGCTCATGACGCCTCTCCGCCGCCCAAGAACAGATGCAGAGCAGTGTTACAACAGGAGTCATGCCTCAACAAGGGCAATGGTAGAGAGGACCATAGGTCTTTTCAAGATGCGCTTCTGATGCCTGGACCAATCAGTATATAACCATTATAATGTGTCACTGATATTGGTTGCATGCTGCGCTCTCCACAATCTCACACTGGCACGGGGAGACCCACTGGAGGAAGAGGATCTTGATGCAGCTGCACAGGCCACAGATGATAAATCCAGTGGTGAGTCAGAATAGGAGTATGATGAGGAGAACGCTGAAGGCGTGGAGGCAGACCTTGGTAACCTCCAAGGAGTCAGGGACTCTAGGGACGCCTTGATCCAACGGTCCTGCAGCTAGGCCACCAAGGATCTGCTTCCACCTCATGCCAGGGCTGCCACCTCCATCCCGGATGTCAGAAGTGACCTTTCATTTGCACCCAAAGTCCACTCAGGGCCTGTGCAATAAAGTATCCAGTCACTCACGTCCAGTATTACATACTGGTGTACCCTACACCAGAAAGAAGAAAGGTAAAGCATATTCAGGCCATCAGAACCAAAGCAAATTTAATATTATTGTCACATTGAATGCATAATGGCATTACCATTACTGTTGTTGATGTCCACACCAGCAGACATATAAACCAAACATAAATGAACAGAAAATCACCCGTGAACTGTCCCTCTTGTGCTCATGGTGCCTTTAACTTACTTTTCTGAGTGTTACGTCTTGGTGCCCCCTGTCACTGGCACCGGCATTGGAGACAGCCTACTGACTCTGCTGTCTTGTTGGCCTTGATGACCTTGGCGGTTGTCCTCTGGCCAGTGGAACCTGTGCTGGCCCTGCCTGGAAGGGAGCAGCCAGTGCCTTGCCTGGCATCTTTCCAGTCATCGCAGCTTCATCAGGTGCCACAGTCACTGACAGAGGGGTGGAGGAGCTACTGCCATCATCCAGTGTGCCCTGAGAGGAGCCCGCAGAGACACCAAGCAGTTCGCTCTGGACCTCCCTGCTCGCCATTGATGGACAGGCACCTAGCTGGGATACTGGATGCCTCATTCATCTCCCACACTGTCACAAACCACCTGAGCTCAGTGCCTGTGTGAGGGCTTGCAGGTCCGAGCACAACCCCAGGAACCCCTCATTCTGTCCCTGGAGCAGCCTCTCCATGAGAGTCGCCAAGGCAGTGCACTTGGTCATGAGGGTCAACGCAGTGCTCATGCTCCACATGGACTCCTCCACAATGGAGACCATGGCACGCAGACCCTCATGGATCTCCGCCAGATCCTTCCGCACATCCTGCTGGACATCCAGCGTCTGCTGCCTAATGGATGACTCTAGAGGCTCATCATCAGCCTTTGACCCAACATCATCCTGGTTCCCAGCAGTCCTCCGACTGCTGGCGCCCTGGGCACCCTCTGTCTCCGCCTGCACCTCGAGTGAATGTGAAGTGCCCTCACCAATGTGCATTGACATTCTGGCCGCCAATCTAATGCCCACCGAGGTGCTGATTTCTGCACTGGTGCTTGGTTAGAGAATGGGTGTGATGCAGGTCCAAATGAAGCCTGGTGGTTCTCCAGCATCAGGGGTGGCTCTTCAGGGTCCAGAGAGTGAGTGCATACTGGCAAATCTAAAAGGGGGAACACAGACATGTCATTAGTTAAAGTCATCACACTGTCACTGTGCATGTCAGGCACCCTGGTGAGACAATGTCTGCATCAAGGAACCATCGACTTTCAATGATCAATAAGGACTCCAGATTTGAGGTTCCCATCAATGAAGAGACTACACTAGAATGATTCCACAATCTGAAACTCTCACCTCTGTGCACTGCGCTCTTACCTTCATCTGGCACCCCTGCCTCTCCACGCCCGGTTGCACATGGAGTGTGCCAGCTCTCCAGCTCAAGGGGGTCCTGCTTGAACCTGTTGAGCAGCAGCAGGTTGGATAGGCCTTCGCCTGTACATGCTCTCTCTGATTGGTTATGGCTTGTCTTCTCCTAAAAGGACAGAGGAGCATTGTTTAGTCCACTCTCTACCTGCAGCACCATTGCAGTTAGGCCATCCCCAGCTGAGGAACACCTTGCAGGGCACATCCGGGTCATGGCCCTCGAGCCGCAAGGTGCTCAGCCCAAGCAGCCAGGAGTCACCCCCTCGGCCAGCTCCAGCATCATTGACAGTTGGCACTCTGGCTCCAGCACCCCTGAGGTCCACAGGGGACAGCCACACCTTAACACTTCTGCACATTGACCATGCCAACATGGTACTCACCCTTCCTGAGCACAGCAGGTCATTTCAGTGCTTCCGGCACTGCACCCATGTGCACTGCACCACGTCATGGCTGCTAATCAGCGCTACAACCTCCTCCCATGCCTTCTTTGTAAGGTGTGGTGACCTCCTCCTCCCATCTCTGGGAACAAGGGTGCCCCTCCTGGCAACCACCTCCTCCAGGAGGACAGTGAGGCACTCATCCGAAAAGTGGGGGGCTGGGTGCCCACCTGACCTGCTCTCCCACCGCTGTGTCCAGCTGCACTCGACTCCATAACTTGAAGATGGAAAATGCAGAGGAGACATTCTTCTGTGCCAGCCTTCAAGGGGCTGCCTGTACCATTTTTAAACTGGCCGCCAAGTCGCCATTGGACCCTGTGACTAACAGGCACCCACCCCCACCCGCCCCTTCCTGACCATTGGGGAGCGCATTTCACGCTGGGCAGGCCTGAATTGGCCTTCACGTGAAATCGCGGTCGTGGGCCAATCGCGGGCAGCAGCCCATTTCCTGGCCGATCCCAGAGCCACCGATCCCGCCCAGCCGCTGACCTGAAAATTCTGCCCATAGCAATCAATGGTGGGGCAAAGGAAATTGGTGAACAAGAGGCCAGAACTGGAGCAGTGCAGAGATCATGGAGGATTGTAGAGCTAGAGGAGGTTACAAAGGTAGGGAGGAAGAGGCAGGGGTGGGGGTAGGCGTGCGAGGCCTTGAAGTGTTTTAAACAAAAGAGTAAGAATTTCAAATCTGATGTTTTGCTGAATGGGAGTCAATGTAAGTCATATGAACATAGGAACAGGAGTAGGCCATTCAGCCCATTGAGCCTGCTCCACCAATCAATTAGATCATGGGTGATCATCTACCTCAATGTCACTTTCCCACACTATCCGCACTAAGTCCATGAGAACAGGGCAGGAGGGTGAAAGGGGACTTGGTGCAAATTAGGATACAGGCAGCAGAATATGTGGAAGGAGGAAAGCTGGCCAAGAGGACTTTGGAATAGGTTTCAGTAGCGGACAGGCTGCGGCGGAGCAGAGGCAGGTGATATTCTGGGGGTGAAAGTGGGCGGACTTGCTGATGGAGGGGATATGGCTTCAGAAGTTAAACTCATGTCAAATAGGACAATAACTTGCAAACAGTCTGATTCTGCGTCAGAGAATTGCCAGGGAGACAGACAGAGTCAGTGGCAAGGGCAGTGATTTTGTGACGAAAGCTGAAGATAACGGCTTCAGTCCTCACAATATTTAATTGAGGAAATTTCTGCTTATTCACAACAAGTTGTCTGCTAAATTAGACGGGTAAAGGGGTCGGGAGAGATGGTGGTGGTCTCGTAGAGCTGGGTATTATTAGCTTACATGTGGAATCTAGCATTATCTTTTTGGCTGGAATCATCAATTAGAAGCATGCAGATGAAGAATAGGAGGAAGCCAAGTACAGATCCTTGGGGAAGCCTAGAGGTAACAGTGCGGGAGCAGGAGGAGAAAGCATTTCAGCAGGAACCATATTTCCTCTTTTTATGTTGACGCTCAGCCGAAGAAGAGGGATATGTTTCATTCCCTAGGAGCAACTTTAATATTTTGAATCCTTTTTGCCTTTCTTACTCTAGATGTTCCAGCTGTCATATTTTAGAAAATTCTCATAGGTAATTCTTAGCACCTGATGGCCTTGGGACTATCTTCACTAGCCTAATAACTATGTGCATTCAGACACCTAGAAAAATGAACAGAATATCTTAATTTAGACCGCTTTGACAATTGGATCTATCGTGTACTTCCCAGAATCTTTCTCATGTCTTCAGATTTTGTTTTAGACAGTAACTACCAAACATGTTTACTAAATAATAAAAGATTAAGCAAATAATTTACAGTAATATAATATAATATTTGGAGTAGAGATACTGTGTAAATCCTAAAAAGGAAAATAATAAAGTTTGGCAAACTGTATGCTGAATTATTATTTATGCAGTTATTAATTCCTTATACCATTACCAGCTCTGTGACTTTACTTAGAAAGTTCCTAGCTGACTTCTTCCCAGGAGTAATTTTAATTTAACCAGCCCAGCGGTAAACCGGCATCCATTTGACCCCCTCCTGCCCCAACCAAAACTACATTCCATTGCTTGAACAATTTCCAACATATGATTTGAGAACTCCCTCACACATCGGCTCACCACCGCACCCCACCATCACACCCCACCCTCCCCACCGCACCCCACCATCACACCCCACCCTCCCCACCACACCCCACCATCACACCCCACCCTCCCCACCATCACACCCCACCCTCCCCACCACACCCCACCATCACACCCCACCCTCCCCACCATCACACCCCACCCTCCCCACCGCATCCCACTATCACGCCCCACCCTCCCCATCGCACCCCACCATCACACCCCACCCTCCCCACCATCACATCCCACCCTTCCCACCGCACCCCACCATCACACCCCACCCTCCCACCCCACCATCCCCACCGCACCCCACCATCACACCCCACCCTCCCCACCGCACCCCACCATCACACACCACCCTCCCCACCATCATACCCCACCCTCCCCATCGCACCCCACCATCACACCCCACCCTCCCCACCATCACATCCCACCCTTCCCACCGCACCCCACCATCACACCCCACCCTCCCACCCCACCATCCCCACCGCACCCCACCATCACACCCCACCCTCCCCACCGCACCCCACCATCACACCCCACCCTCCCCACCGCACCCCACCATCACGCCCCACCGCACCCCACCATCACGCCCCACCCTCCCCACCACACCCCACCATCACACCCCACCCTCCCCACCGCACCCCACCATCACACCCCACCCTCCCCACCATCACACCCCACCCTCCCCACCGCACCCCACCATCACACACCACCCTCCCCACCATCACACCCCACCCTCCCCACCATCACATCCCACCCTCCCCACCGCACCCCACCATCACGCCCCACCCCCCCCACCACACCCCACCATCACGCCCCACCCTCCCCACTGCACCCCACCATCACACCCCACCCTCCCCACCGCACCCCACCATCACACCCCACCCTCCCCACCATCACACCCCACCCTCCCCACCGCACCCCACCATCACACCCCACCCTCCCCACCGCACCCCACCATCACACCCCACCCTCCCCACCATCACACCCCACCCTCCCCACCGCACCCCACCATCACACACCACCCTCCCCACCATCATACCCCACCCTCCCCACCATCACATCCCACCCTCCCCACCGCACCCCACCATCACGCCCCACCCTCCCCATCGCACCTCACCATCACACCCCACCCTCCCCACTGCACCCCACCATCACGCCCCACCCTTCCCACTGCACCCCACCATCACACCCCACCCTCCCCACCACACCCCACCATCACACACCACCCTCCCCACCATCACACCCCACCCTCCCCACCATCACATCCCACCCTCCCCACCGCACCCCACCATCACGCCCCACCCTCCCCATCGCACCTCACCATCACACCCCACCCTCCCCACTGCACCCCACCATCATGCCCCACCCTTCCCACTGCACCCCACCATCACGCCCCACCCTCCCCACCGCACCCCACCATCACACCCCACCCTCCCCACTGCACACCACCGTGTTCAACAAATGTAGGGAATAGACATTTAACTACATACAAGTATAAATATGAATCAGGAGTAGAGGCAGGCAATTCAGCCCCTTGAGCCTGCTTTGCAATTTGATAAGATCATAGCTGACCTGATTGTGGCCTCTACTTTCCTGTCTACCCCCCCATACCCTTTGACTCCCTTATCAATCAATAATCTATCTAACTCAGCCTTAAAAGCCTTAAACTAATGACCCTGCCTCCACTGCTCTCTGGTGAAGAGAATTCCACAAACTAACAACAGTCTGAGAGAAAGTAAGATTCTCCTCATCTCCATCCTAAATGAGCGACCCCTTATTTTTAAACTATGTCTCATATTTCTAGTCTCTCCCACAAAAGGAAACATCCTTTCAGCTGACAGACTGTCAAGTCCCCTCAGGAACTTATATGTTTCAACTAGAACACATAATCACAATAAATAGGAAGAGAAGTGGATCACACAGCCTGTTGAGCCTGCTCCGGTAATCGATACAATCATGGCTGATCTTGGGCTTCAACTCCACTTTCCCGCCTGCTTTCTATATCCTTCATTTCCTTGAGAGACCAAACATCTGCCTATTTCAGCTTTAAATATATTCAATGATGGAGCTGTATCCACAACCCTCTGGGGTAGAGAATTCCAAAGATTTACAGACCTGTGAGCGAAGAGAGTTCTCATCTCAGTCCTAAATGATTGTTCCCTTATCCTGAGACTGTGCCCCCCACCCCATGTTTTAGATTTCCCAGTCAGAGGAAACAACCTCTCAGTGTCTACCCTGTCAAGCCCCTTCAGAGTCTTTTCATGTGAGAATCAAATACATCCAGTAAAGTATAACAATCTAGATGGATGGAATTGTTAAGGACAATGTTAGGAAATATAACATATCAAAATGATCACAAGGAGTTAAAAGCTGATTCTGGTGGGTTTACAATCGGCTGCCAATGGATGAGTGTAATTTACAATTTTTACCTGTACCCAGGCCACTGGGTTAATGTGTCATGCTTTGTTATGGAAAAGCTGAAGATGGCATCTCCTTCAATCCCCATCACTGCAAAATTCAGCTCCCTTAACAAAAATTTTCCCTCCCTTTCTTGGTCCACCTTTTGCTGGTGGGCTTAGCTGCAGTTCTTACATGCCGTTATTGATTTCTGACATCAATGTTTGCTGAAACCTGCAGCCAGACATTCTTGGCATCATGACGACTTTTTTACATCAAGTATTTGCTGCCATACCTGGCAGGAGCAAAGCAACAGCATCAGGAAGGAGCTGCAACCAGGAGCAGCAATGAGGGGTAAATGGGCAGAGGAGAACAGTTCTGTAAATGAAGGGGCTGGATGAAGAAAGCCTCCCTGAACTGTGGAAGATTGAGAAAGAGTGTCTCCATAACATAGGGGAGGGAGGATGATGAGTATCTCTGTGAATGTTGTGGTGTCACAAAGAGTGTCTTTGTGTCACTGGGGGAGAAGAATTCATTGTTACCTGTGGGGAAGAATGTCTCTGTGACATAGGGAGACAGATGTTCCTGTGAACTGGACAGAATGGGGAAATACTTCAGTTTTTATTGTACTACAACAAGAACTGTATATATAAGGCAACTTAAACATAAGAAAACATGCCAAGACAGAGTCACCATAAAACAAAATATGACACCAAGCTACATAAGGAGATATTACGGCAAATGTACACAAAAATTTGGTCAAAAAAGGTAGGTTTTAAGGAGTGTCATAAAGGAGGGGAGCGATGTTGAGAGGCAGAGGGGTTGAGGGGAGGAATTCCAGGACTTAAGGCCTATAGGCAGCTGAAGTTACAGCCACCAATAGTGGAGAGATTAAAGTCAGGGATACTGATGAGACCAGAATTAGAGGAGTACAAATATTTCAGAGGGTTATAGGACTGGAGGAGATTCCAGAAATGGGGAGGGGCCAGGCCATGAAGGAATTTGAAAACAAGGGTGAGAATTTTAAAATTGAGGCATTGTTTAACTGGGAGCCAGGGTAGGTCAGCGCAGAGGTGTTGGATGAACAGGATTTGCTGCAAGTAAGGACACAGCAGAGCTTTTAATGATATCAAGTTTATGGAGAGGAGAATGTTGGAGATCGGCCAGGGATCCATTAGAATTGTCAAGTCTGGAGGTAACACAGATCAGAAAGCAAAAGGAAGTACATATAGATAGCCAATCTTTCCGTTAATTTCTCCTTAAGAGATCAGGGGCAATCTTCAGTTTTGCAATGAGGCTGATAAGAAGGAGATCAAGCTGGCAGTTCTTTTTCAATAAATTATACGAATGTTTTCCTTTAATAATTTTAAGAGGTCATTATAAAGAACTGATCCTTGATATTTTGAGCAGCCATTTCCTGTTACTCTTCCCCTGTGGAATGAACACAGTGTGCGGATGTGGGATAACATCTTTGTTAAAATAGAGAAACTAATGCAAACCAAAAGAAATAAAAACAGAAAATGCTGGAAATACTCAGCAGATCAGGCAGCATCCGTGGAGAGAGAAAGAGTTAACATCTGTGACCTTGTGATGGTATCGCACTGGAGGTGGTGGAAATGGCAGAAAATGATTCATTGAATACAGATAAGCAAAGCAAACGCCTCTGAATTTATTAACACTGCCCTTTGAATCATAGTTCATAGTTGCAAGAATTACTCATTTTGATTCTTAGCTGCATTTTCAGAAAAAACACCCACATCTTTTCTGTAGCACTTGAAACTGTGAAATGACATATGGCCAACAGTAGAATTAAAGTGAAGTGATTGCTGGAAAGCTAACTAGAAATATCTCTTTTATTAAATGTATGCAGATCTTTTTAAATGCTGTGTAAATTGTGCTAAGAGTCTTTGATCTATTTCCAGGCCATTTCTCCAGCATTTCTAATATTTTCTTTTAATTATCACAGTTTCTCAAGCAGACTTTGAGTCAATTTTGCTACTAGTGTTTTTCCAAAGCTGCGATTATGGGCTGTGATAGTAATGATAGTGAGTTTCACATGGGGGTATTCCTATATCCTTGCTTTTTGGAGAAACAAGTAGAGGATGGAGTCTCAGTGGGTCAGACTGCACTCACTCACAGTCCCCCATACCAGCCAGAGGGATAATCACCTCCATTTGTTGAAGATCACCAGGGGCATCTTGACAAAAGTTGTGCCTTGTGTTCCAAGTAGTAATTCTGATGAGGAAAGGGGAGGTGAGAGGTGTGGGGATCTGAGAGGCAGGGGTTTTGGAGTTCTCCAGGGTAGTTGGTGTGTGTGTGTGTGTTCGGAGAATTGTAGGTGTCCTTATCCATAGTGTAGCATGAAGAGATAGGAGTGTGAGTGTTGCTTTAAGATGATGAACATTGTGGTGACACCCATGGTGGAGAGGGAGGGGAGGGAAGTGGGGTGACATTCTGCCCTCACCTGCCCTTACAGAGCATTCCACTTCTTTTTGCATTAAGCCTGGGTGTGAGGGAGTTGGGAGTCAGTGCTGTGCTAGTGCCAGTTCCATGCAGGCACCACAAGTTAAGATCCTGCCTGGTGAAAGAAAGAGCCAGAAATGTGAGACTCCTGTCTTGTAGCTCTTGGAGGAGCGCTTCAGCAGAGAAGCTCACTTCCACCTGCTGTCTTGGTCAATAAGCACAACATGTACCTAATGGACATGATGGCGTTAACCTTATCTAATGCTGTGGTGAGAAATGCTGTCAAATGATTTGGTTTAAATTACCAGTGTACTTGCTGATTGCTTACCTTATAATGTTCCAAGCTTAGAGTGTTCTGCCGAAATTCTGTAGAGTATTTTTAAAGTTGTTGCAATGACATTTCCAGAGGAAGAGAGTAGCGGTGAATGAGGATATGTATCAGAAACCAAAGTTTTGACTGTAGTAAGAATGTTTAAATTAACTTACGCCAAGAAACTTACATGTTACTCCCTCTGCTGGAGAATGGTAAAAATTTCCAATGAAACAACGGTGTAACTGACAGTGAGGAAATTCAGGGGTGCTAACACCAGTTTCAGTTACTGTCCTTCATTGCTGGGACCCACAGATTGTATCCAAATGCTGGTGACAGCTTTTCAGATTGGGGTTGAGTGTAGGCAGTCCTCGATTATTCCACACAAACAAAGAGCTTGTATTTAGAAAACATTTTTCACATTTCCAGATGCCCCAAAGCGTCTCATGGTCAATGAATAATATTCTACTCCCAAAAATGGAGATAAAGCTTCCTCCTTCATTGTCTTTTTCATGTTGTAGACCGTTCATCGTTTCTTGTGCATAAGAGTTCCTGTGGCACTTGTGGACTCCAGGATGGGATTTTGAGTCTGGCAAGTGTCTTAGACTCCTGAGTGATTGGAAAGAAGTCATGCTAGCTGACAGGAGCAGTGCTGAGGTCAGGGGAAAGGCCTGAGTACCCGTAGCCCCAACAGTGGAACAGGACCAGTTTCTGACAGATTGAGGCAGTTGTGCACCAGAGATGCATCCACGTGGCTCTCTTACTCACCCGGCTTATGCTGATGATCTGCCCTCCCATTGACCCCACAAATTCCCATGGAGTCAGTTTTCAAGGGCGCTGTCATACACGATCCTGATATAACCACTGAAATCGCAACCCAAGCAACTCCGAGGCCAATGTTTGGAAGCCATTTTGCAGCAGGAGAGAGTTCTTTTAACAATTCCTTACTGAAATGTTACTTCCTTAAGCAGACCTCTTTTGGGGCATCAACAAAGGAACGCTGGGGTGTGATGGAAGGGGCCTTCTTTAGATTACTCTATTCTTTTCCGCTTCCTTGTACTCCTGTTCTGCCATATGGGAATTCCCATGGTAAAGGTTTCACAAGAGAAGGGTGGAAATGAAAGGCTTCCCTGCCTGAAAGGCAGCCCGCAGAATCCTTTTAGAAATAATGGCCTGGATCTTCCAAGGAGCAGTAATCATCATGGGATTGGCACTCCATTCGAACACACCCCTGACATGACACTGCTCCACATTTTTCCAGGACTTCCAAGTCCAGATTTAGCAGAAATGCGGAGCGCTGAGTCCCTTTGGAGAGCTCCGTCACAGCGGAGTGGAGTCGGTGGAAGACAGGACTTGGCAACCGGAGACCGGAAGATTTGGGCCATTATTTCTAATGGTTTCAGATAAAGTTTGTGGCTATTCAAGCCTGTGAACTCAACCACTTCATGGTTTGATAAGTTATGTAGAAAACTCAGCTGCTATTTTTACAACTTTACTTCAGTCAAATGGTGAAATTCCCCAGTATGGCAGCTTTCATCCTCATTGTCTTCCTATTTGCTCAAATTAACTACTTTGGGAAGGGATACATCTTCTGCCAGCAACCAATTTGACTGGAATTTTAGACTGGGTGTAACTCTGGCATATTTGATTTATTCCCCAAATTCTGCAACAGCAACAACAAGGTGTATTTATATGTCACCTTTAACGTAATAAACATTCCAATGCGTTTCACAGGGGTGTTACCAAGCAAAATCTGTCACCTAGCCACGTGGGGAGATATTAGGACAGATGACCAAAAACATAGGCAGAATTTTACGTTCCGCGGACGGGCGCACACTCATCCCGAATGGGTGTAAAATCACACGAGATGATGTTGGGCACTCATGCGATATTTCACTCAGCGAGTGCACATGGCAGTCGGAAAAGCGCCCATCAACACTTAAGTGGGAAATTAAGCCCATTAACAGCGCAATTGTCAGCGATTTTCTGTGGCCCATCCAACTTTATGTTTGGCAGATGGGCCAATTGGCCAGGCAGCATTTATATTTTTGATGAAACCTCATCCATAGGCAGGATGAAATCTCCGTTAGGAAATAAAATAAAAAGAAATATCTAGAGACAGTATTTTTATGAGGTATGCTTTCAGGTGCTTGATTGTGCTGCATGGACATTTCTGCAGCTTTTTTGTGCTTTATTTTAATATTTGGAGGTCTTCAGCTCCCTAAGGCAGCTGTCTGCCTTCAGAGAGCTCTCTCAAAGTGCTCACCAGCACCTGTGGTGACATTGGCGCCCGCCCTCTTCTTGCCCCACCCTGGTAGCGCTGAGCTTTTCAGCGCGCATTTCACACTAGCTGACCGTTAATTGGCCAGCCAGCGTGAAATCACGGTTGGGGGCTAATCGTGGTAGGGGGCCCATTTCCCGATGGTTCCCAGCGTGCCAATCACGGGCGCCAGACGAGGGAAAAATTCAGGCCCTGGTCAAAGAGGTAGTTTGTAAGGAGTGTCTTAAAGGTGAAAAGAAAGTTTAGGGAGGCAGAGATTTAGAGAGGGCATTCCAGAGCTTAGCACTTTGACAGCTGAATGCATGGTCACCCATCAGTGATGCTCAAGAGGCCAGAATTAAAGGAACTTGCATATCTCAGCGGGCTATTGGGCTGGAGGAGATTACAGAGATAGGGAATGATGAAGTCATGGAGAGATTGGAAACATAGTTGAGAATTTTAACGTTGGGGATATTTATCTGGGAGTCCATGTAGCGAGCACGGGGGCAATGGGTTTCGCGGGACTTGATACAAGTTCGGGCACAGACAACAGAGCTTTGGATGATCTCAAGTTTACAATTGGTAGGCTATGGAATGTTGACCAGGAGGATTATCCAAAATAAGGGAAGTGATAAAGGTACAGTCACCCTGCCACTCACATTGCTTTGAAGAAAGCACTGACCTAGCAATTGCATCAACTAACCAATTAAGTAATTCCTTATGACTTAATGGCAAAAGCTAAAGAAAATGGACCCAAAATAATGAAGAGTTTTTTTTGGTACAAGGATCTATCCTTGGCGTCCTTGATTTTGGCATAGTTTAGCCTAGAGGTAACAGAGGCATGAAGGAAGGTTTCAGCAGCAGATAAGCTGTGGCCCAGGAAGAGTGGGATGGTGTTATGGAGTTAGAAATAAGCAGTCTTAGTGATGGAGCGATATGTGTCCAGAAGATGGTCTTTGGATCAAATATGACTTAAAGGTTATGAACAGTCTGGTTCAGTCTGAGGCAGTTGCCATGGAGAAGGACTGAAGACAATGGCTTCAATCTTTCCAGTATTTAGAACCATAGAACCGTAGAACACTACAGCACAGAAAACAGGTCTTTCGGCCCTTCTAGTCTGTGCTGAAATATTATTCTGCTAATCCCATTGACCTGCACCCAGTCCATAACCCTCCAGACCTCTCCCATCCATGTATCTATCCAATTTATTCTTAAAAGTTAAGAGTGAGCCCGCATTTACCATGTCAGATGGCAGCTCGTTCCACACTCTCACCACTCTCTGAGTGAAGAAGTTCCCCCTAATGTTCCCCCTAAATCTTTCCCCTTTCACCCTAAAGCCATGTCCTCTCATGTTTATCTCTCCTAATCTAAGTGGAAAGAGCCTACTCACATTTACTCTGTCTATACCCCTCATAATTTTGTAAACTTCTATCAAATCTCCCCTTATCCTTCTACGCTCCAAGGAATAAAGTCCTAACCTGTTTAATCTTTCCCCGTAACTCAACTCCTTAAGACCCGGCAACATCCTAGTAAATCTTCTCTGCACTCTTTCAATCTTACTGATATCCTTCCTGTAGTTAGGCGACCAGAACTGCACACAATACTCCAAAGTTGGCCTCACCAATGTCTTATACAACCTCACCATAACATCCCAACTCCTATACTCAATACTTTGATTTATGAAGGCCAGTATGCCAAAAGCTTTCTTTACAACCCTGTCTACCTGTGACGCCACTTTCAGGGAATTATGTATCTGAACTCCCAGATCCCTTTGTTCCTCCGCACTCCTCAGTGCCCTACCATTTACTGTGTATGTCCTACCTTGCTTTGTCCTTCCAAAATGCAACACCTCACACTTTTCTGCATTAAATTCCATCTGCCATTTTCTGGCCCATTTTTCCAGTTGGTCCAGCTCCCTCTGCAAGCTTTGAAAGCCTTCCTTGCTGTCCACAACGCCTCCAATCTTAGTGTCATCAGCAAACTTGCTGATCCAATTTACCACATTATCATCCAAATCATTGATATAGACAACAAACAACACTGGTCCCAGCACAGATCCCTGAGGCACACCACTAGTCACAGACCTCCAGTCTGAGAAGCAATCATCCACTACCACTCTCTGTCTTCTCCCACACAGCCAATTTCAAATCCAGTTTACAACCTCTCCATGGATACCAAGTGCCTGAACCTTCTGAACTAACCTCCCATGTGGGACCTTGTCAAAGGCCTTACTAAAGTCCATGTAGACAACATCCACAGCCTTTCCTTCATCTACTTTCTTGGTAACCTCCTCAAAAAACTCTACAAGGTTCGTTAAACACAACCTACCATGCACAAAGCCATGCTGACTATTCTTAATCAGCCTTGGCTGTCCAAATAATTGTATATCCGATCTCTCAGAACACCTTCCAATAATTTACCTACTACTGACGTCAGGCTCACTGGCCTTTAATTTCCTGGTTTAGTTTTGGAGCCTTTTTTAAATAACGGAACAACATGAGCTACCCTCCAATCCTCCGGCACCTCACCCGTGGCTAAGGACATTTTAAATATTTCTGCCAGGGCCCCCGCAATTTCTACACTAGTCTCCCTCAAGGTCCGAGGGAATATCATGTCAGGCCCGGGGGATTTATCTACCTTTATTCGCTGTAAGGCAGCAAGCACCTCCACCTCTTTAATCTCTATATGTTCCATGACACTACTGCTTGTTTCCCTTCCTTCCTTATACACTATGCCAGTTTCCTGAATAAATACTGATGCAAAAAAACTGTTTAAGATCTCCCCCATCTCGTGAGGCTCCACACATAGATGACCACTCTGATCTTCAAGGGGACCAACTGTGTCCCTTACTATCCTTTTACTTTTAATATACTTGTAGAAACCCTTCGGGTTTACCTTCACATTATCTGCCAAAGCAACCTCATGTCTTCTTTTTTTTTCTGATTTCCTTCTTTAGTATTTTCTTACATTTTCTATACTCTACAAGTACCTCATTTGCTCCTTGTTGCCTATACCTGCTATACACCTCTCTCTTCTTCTTAACCATATTGCCAATATCCTTTGAAAACCAAGGTTCCCTATGCCTGTTAACTTTGCCTTTAATCCTTACAGGAATATGCAAACTCTGCACTCTCAAAATTTCGCCTTTGAATGCCTTCCACTTACTGAACACATCCTTGCCAGAAAACAACTTATCCCAATCCACTTTTCCTAGATCCTTTCTCATTTCCACAAAATTGGCCTTTCTCCAATTTAGAATCTCAACTCGAGGACCAGACCTATCCTTATCCATAATTAATTTAAAACTAATGACATTGTGGTCATTGGACCCAAAATGCTCGCCTACACATACTTCTGTCACCTGACCTGTCTGGTTCCCTAATAGGAGATCAAGTATTGCATCTTCTCTCGTTGGTACCTCTATATATTAATTTAGAAAACTTTCCTGAACACATTTGACAAACTCCAAGCCATCCAGCCCTTTTACAGTATGGGAGTCCCAGTTAATATGTGGAAAGTTAAAATCTACTACTATCACAACTATCTGTTTCTTACATCGGTCTGCTATCTCTCTACAGATTTGCTCCTCCAATTCTCTCTGACTATTGGGCGGAATACAATACAACCCTATTAGTGTGGTCACACCTTTCCCATTCCTCAGCTCCACCACCCAAATGGCCTCTGTAGACGAGACCTCCAGGCTGTCCTGCTTACGCACAGCTGTGATATTTTCCCTGACTAGTAATGCCACTCCTCCCCCTTTCATCCCTCCCCCTCTATCACGTCTGAAACAACGGAACCCGGGAATATTGAGCTGCCAGTCCTGCCCCTCCTGCAACCAAGTCTCACTAATAGCAATAATGTCATAATCCCACGTGCCAATCCACGCCCTAAGCCCATCTGCCTTTCCGACAATACTCCTTGCATTGAATTTTTTTTTTTTTAGAAAGAGCGCGGTGAGCGAGGGGAGTTCATTTTAAAAAGAGCGCGGTGAGCGAGGGGAGTTAATTTTAAAAAGAGTGCGGTGAGCGAGGGGAGTTCATTTTATAAAGAGCGTGGTGAGCGAGGGGAGTTCATTTTATAAAGAGCGTGGTGAGCGAGGGGAGTTCATTTTATAAAGAGCGCGGTGAGCGAGGGGAGTTCATTTTAAAAAGAGCGCGGTGAGCGAGGGGAGTTCATTTTAAAAAGAGCGCGGAGACCGAGGGGAGTTCATTTTATAAAGAGCGTGGTGAGCGAGGGGAGTTCATTTTAAAAAGAGCGCGGTGAGCGAGGGGAGTTCATTTTAAAAAGAGCGTGGTGAGCGAGGGGAGTTCATTATTTAATTGGAGGAAGTTCTGCTGATTCAGTACTGGATGTCACCCTGACAGTTTAGAGACAATGGAGGATAGGTAGGGATGGTGGTGAGACAGAGTTAGGTGTTTTCAGTGTACATGTGGAAACTAACACTGTGTTTTCGGACGATGTGGCTGAGCGACATGTAGAAGAGAAAAAGGAGTGGGCCCAAGGATAGATTGCCAAATAAAACCTTTAGAACTGTCAATACACAATCTTTAGCTTACATCAATAGGCAAGTCATAGGGAATCAGTTGAGTTATTAGTTGATGAAATTACTGAGTCAGTGCTTTATTCAAAACAAGGTGAGCAGCAGCGAGACTGCACCGATCACTTCCCTTAGCTGGAAAGATACACTTTACCTGATCTCCTGCTAACAGTCAGTGGGAGCAGGAGCCTGATGTGTAATACAGCTTTATCCCTGATCAAGTGGTCTGATTTCCTATATATTCTATTCTGACCATTTTTAATGGGAGAAGGAAAGATGATCATCTGTCCCCTCCACTAATGATCCTTACACTTGATAAGTCTACATAAAACTCAATTCATCAAAATCCTCATTGCTCTTATGCAATCCTGTACCTTGTCCTTCTCCCCCATCATCCTGTCCTTGCTGACCTCCATTGGCTTCTGTTTCCTGCCACTTTAAAATTAAAATACTCAGCCTTCTTTATGAACCTCTCCATGGACTCATCCCATCTTACCTCTGCAATGCCCTCCAGCTCTGCAGTCCATCACAATCTCTGCGCTCTTCCAGCTCTGCCTTCCACATGCCCCATTCCACCACACAATGGCAGAGATTTCAGCCAACATTACTCTGTGTTCTGGAATTATTTTTGAAACCTAGCTTCCTTTCCACTTCTCTTCAAAGGCATGCTCTAAACCCATCTATTTGACAAGGCAGCCAGTCACCTCCCTTAATTCCCCTAACACCTGCTCAGCATTAAACCCCCTTTTTTTAATTCGTTCATGGGTCGTGGGCGTCGCTGGCTAGGCCTGCATTTATTGCCTATGGAGTGTTTTGCTACAAAATAGATGTATCTGATTAAATTTGGCTCTATTGTTGAACTATTAATGAAGAGTATGGCGATATGGGTACAAACTGGTAACAGGTGCAGCCCTGCAGTCAGAAAACATTTCTTTACACCAGAACTGATCAGTAATTTGAATGATATTGAGGAATCCATATGTTTCCATAGAAGGATGACTAGAACAGTTAAAGGTCTTAAGTTACTTGCACTTATATAAGTGAAGCACCTTTGTTTCAGGCTCAAACCTTCATACTTACGGTGAAAAACAAACAATGCCTGTGCAAAAAAATCCTATCAAAGCATTTTGAGGATTAAAGCAGATTATTAAATGGTGGCACTTACATTTCCACTGGCACAGGAGCATAGTGATTGCAATGTAGCAGATTAAAACTGAAACACGAACAGCCAACAGAATTGGAAAAATCAGGCTGCTAACTAGCACTTCTGGTACCTGAGGCAGAGAAATAGAATCAGAGAACAGGAACCTCCTTTGCAATATGGAAACAACTTTCAGTGCAAGAATGGCAGCTTAAAAATCAATACGGAACAAAGTGTTATTCATTTACCATTGAACATTACTTGGGGTGAGGTGTGGAAAGAAGTGGCGAGACAGATAGGTTTTGAAAAGAGTTCCAGAATTTCAGTTATCGCAGCATCCAGAGTTTCATATCAACAGTGCAAACATTATGTGAGTCAATGTCAAGTACCACTCATGGCTCATGGTTCATGGCACGATCACCTGAGATTCATAATATTCTGCCCCCTAACCGCACTTCTATGTAGTCCAATTTCTCTCATCCTGATCTTATCTGTTCGCAAACCCTTAAGACTGGATTTTCATCCCAAAAAGATTAGAGCAGGACTTCTACCATGATCTTGTCCCAGTCTCTTGGTTTGTGTTCTTTTTTTGCTCCTTTTTTATTCATTCCTAGGATGTGAGTGTTGCTGGCAGAATCAGCATTTGTTGTTCATTCCTAATTGCGACGGAGAATCTGGTGGTGAGCCACCTTCTTGAATCACTGGAGTCCACATGGTACAGATATACCCACAGTGTTGTTAGGAAGGGAGTTCTAGGATATTAACCCAGCCACAGTAAAGGAACAGTTATATAGTTCCAAGTCAGGGTGTGTGAGGCTTGGAGGGGAACTTGCAGGTGATGGGTGTTCCTATCTGCTGTCCTTGTCCTTCTTGGTAGTAGAGGTAATGGGTTTAGAAGGTGTAGTCGAAGAAATCTTGGTGAATTGCTGCAGTGCATCTTGTAGATGGTGCATACTGCTGACACTATGTGCTGGTGGCGGAGGGAAAGAATTTTAAGGTGGTGAATGGGGTACCAATCAAATTGTCCTGGATGGTGTTGGAGCTGCACTCATCCAGATGAATGGAGAGGATTCCACCACACTGCTGACTTGTGCCAAGTAGATGGTGGAAAGGCTCTGGGGAGTCAGGGACTGAGTTCTTCACTTCAGCATGCCCAACCTCTGACCTGTGGCTCTTATGGTTAAGTGTCTGGTCAATAGTGACAGACAGCCCCTCATCCCTCCCGAGGATGTTGATGGTGGGGGAATTAGCAATGGTAATTGTTTTGAAGGTGAAGGTGGTGGTTCTCTTATTGAAGATGGCCGTTACCTGGCACTTGTGTGATGCAAATATTGTGTGAAGAACTACACCCTGACATCATTCTTAAATTTACCCTTTACTCATTCGAACCTATGGCCCTTTATTCAAGTCTCAATTTAATTGAAATAATATTCTGGGTTTACCTTTCCTTAGCCCTCTAACATAGCTCCAGAAGGTCACTTCCAGATGCTTCCTTTTAAGATTGAAAGGCCCAGGTTTCTCCAGTATTTCTCCATAACTCAGACCCTCAGCAGTGTGTCTTTTCTATGCAGTGCCTCTCAAGCTGAAAATATCTGCCTATTGTCTAAGTTGTGTAATATACTTATACCAAATTTCATACTCCGCTATTTTGACAGAAGTTAAAATTCCTACAATATTTTATACTATTTTTACAACACTCATTCCTACAATATCACCAACTGTAATTTATATCCTTCAACCATTCAATAATTCATTGGCCATCCACATCTTATTAAAAATACATTTCCAATCCAAAAATATTACTTGATGTTGCTGTGATTTTGAGTCAAACAGTTAAAATTGCCAAGGCTTGACAATGAGAGGACATAAATTTAAGGTGATTGGCTCAAGAAGCAGAGCAGACATGAAATAAAAAAAATTTACTCAATGACTGGTTAGGATTTGGAATGCACTGCCTGATGGGGTGATGGGTATAAGTTCAAAAAGAGCCTTCAAAGGGGGATTGGACATTTGGGGTCAAATCAGCATCTTCATTGCAACAATACTTTAAATACAGGATTTCTAGTTATTCTTTCATGAAAGACTTTAATGGAAACAAAACTTCTCACTCTGGAAAAAGCTACATAAAGCTGTTCATATGTAGAAACAGGCTCTCAAATACTCACTAATCCATTCCTTTCACACTCAAGTGTTCATTGCAGCTGTATATACCTTCACTATTCAGAACTCTACATCAAATACTCTACCCCTAAATCCTCAGCCCTTTCCTTCATCAACCCTCTCTACTTTTTCCAAAACTGCTGAATAACCCACAGTACATCTCACATCCTTGATCCCTCAGACTACTCCCACATCATTCACCAAAGCAGTATAAAACCAAGCTCAACACCAAACACTCCAACCTCCCACTTACCATTGACAGTATTATCCTCATTATCACTTCCTTATTCTACGCTGTGTCCTGTTACATCCCCTATCAGCAATGGGACAGGAAATTGACCAGTAACAGGAAAATATAGAAGCAACCAAAACAGTTGTATTTTGAGAAAAGTGAACTGCTCACAGTTGAATGTGAAGCTTTAGTTGAATGTGGAGCTTTAGTTGAATTTTTTTTAGTTGGTGAGGCAGACACTGAGTTAGCGTAGGAGTTACCTGAAAGAAACCGAAAAAAAAGTTATGTTTTGAAAGGTCCTTATCCAGAAATCCAGAAATCCAGACCAGTTGCCATCTTCTCATCAATATAGCAAAGAAGCATCTCTGGACCTCAGAAAGTAGGAAGCTCACCATATTTCAATGGGATGTGGCAATGGGGCTAGAAAATGCAGATGAGATGGAAGATCACCTATGATCTTATTAAATGACAGAGCAGGTGTGGGGGGCTGCGTAGTCCATTCCTGCTCCTATTCCTTATCTCCTAATGGCTGAGTTGGATGGCACAGCTCCTGAATTATTCTTCACTATTCCATACAGCCAGAGTGAACTGATCCTTCAACTGAACCTATTTAGTTAACAGGTAGGCAAGTACTGGGATGGGTCACAGGGTCACTTCACTGTAAGTGACATTATCACTGTATTAACTCATTGGCAAGGCCATCAATACAGCTTTTGTGGTAGTCCTTTCTTAAAAGCATTCTACTGCTCTGTTCACAAGAATGGTCAGTTGTCACCCTAATGAATCATTGGAACTTTCATCCCTCTGCCCTTTGATACTTCAGCCTGTTCATAGTTTCTCAATCACAAATTAAAATCCATGCTATTAATTAACATCTGTGACCTTTAAAATGATTATTCCTTGAGATTAATTCATGGTGGGCATGTCTGGAATCAAAGTAAGTCCCCCCCCATATTTAATATTTAACACCTAATTTTGTTTTCATTCTTTGATCAATATCTGTTAAAAAATCAAATCAATGCATTTGTTCTCACTGAACTTGTTATGCTTACCATGTTCAGTAGTATGGGTCACATCTATGAATGGAGGAATGTGATAGGTAAAAACAATTAATTGACAATCACTGCAGCAACAACCTAAAACTACATTTCTACCAAAATTGTTCATATTTGTCTAAAATACGCCAGGAAACTAAACATAGCAGATAATAAGATCTCCAGGAAAGATAGAGGAAATCGTAAAAGAGCATAAGTAGCCTTAATATTTTAGGATAAAATCATTACAATTATAAGAGAGGATGGAATGAGACATAAACAGGCAGTGGAGATTTTATGGGAGAGTTAAGAAATTGAAAAGAATTAAAGGACTGTAACAAGAGTGGTGTATAGGCCTCCGGTCATGGCTGTGAAGTGATGGCTTGTATAAATTCTAAGATCAGTCAAGCATGTAGCAAAGGCAGAGTGGTGTAAATGTGGTATAAGCAGACTAGCATATGTCAAAAATGTAGCTAATTTCTTGAGTGTGTGTAGGATAGTTTTTAGCAGCCATATCTCCTAGAAACAACAAGGGGTAATGCCATATTAGATTTAGTAGTGAGCCAAGTTTAGTTAACAGCTTAATGTTGTGCATTCATTTGCAGGACAAGGTGGCCATAAATGGAGACAGCCACAGCTAACTGGTGGGGGACATGTACAGGCACATGGCCTTATGCTCATGGAAAAGACAGTGCTGGCCACAGTGGAGGCCATGGCCAGGAATGGGGCTGAAACCATGGAGGATGATGGTCTGATCTGGCCTAATGCACCTTCCCACAACCCTCCCCCCATCATACCTCTGACTGGGACCTTCTCACTACAACAAATAATAAACAATACTCTATGTTTCTCCCCATCTGTAGGTCATTATGCTTGTCCTAAACAAAGCAAGTTGTATCTTAACTTCTGACTCTCTGTGAAAGCCCTCTCAGATTTCTCTGTTCAAAAGAACCTGACAGATAAGGGAGAATTTTTAGCTTGTCAGGCGAGTGTGCACCCAACCCGACCGGGTGTAAAATGACACGTGATAACGTTGGGCGAGCATCCCAATGTCATCGTTCACTCACGCGATACTTCGGTCAGCAGGCACATGCTGAAGTTGGCAGTGCACCCGCTGACAATTAAAAGGCCTATTAAGGCCATTAGAAAGGTAATTAAAAGAAATTTTTCTCTGCCCATCCAACCTTAAAGTTGGCGGGCAGGCGAAAGGCCAAGCGGCCTTTGCATTTTTTAGGAAACCTCATCCATGGGTGGGATGAGGTTTCCAACAGCAAATAAAATTAAAATAAAATTTTTAAAATTTAATTTATAACATGTCCCTGCTCAGAGTCACATGAGGGGACATGTTTTATAACATTTTAGAAATCTTTATTTCTTATTTTGAAAAATGTTCAACTCCCTGAGGTAGCTCTGCGCATCCCCCACCACCCCCCCACCCTCCCCACCGCCACTGCCACGCAGGCAGTACTGAACGTTGCCGCTCCCATTTTACGCTGGTGGGCCTTAATTGGGCCCGCCCCATGAGCTAAAAATTCACCCCGTAATGTTTGTTTTGGTCTCTGGTCTTATCTGCCTGTCATAAGAGGAAAGGAAAGTTTATCAGATAATACTGGGTGGGTGCTCAGGAGCAGATTTCCTAACATTATTAGCGTGGGTTGTTTATCAAATAGCCAATCATCAGGCAAACAAATTGCTTTATATGGTCTTCGGAATTAATATCAAACCTAATCTCACTTAAAACATATTAAACATCCTTACTTGAAACGTCAACTTTATTCTTCTCCGCCGATGCTGCCAGACCTGCTGAGTTTTTCCAGGTAATTCTGTTTTTGTTTTGGATTTCCAGCATCTGCAGTTTTTTGTTTTTATCTCTTAGTCTTAGCGCTTCTATTTTAAACTGGTGTGAATACACTTTGCTGTAAAAGCCCAATATTTGAATATAAGTCCTTTCTATATCCTTGCCCAGTTCCCTGGAGGAAGACACCAAAGAAGGAATGTACTTATGAATCAAGACCTTAGGCACAAGTCTGATGTCATGACTAACATTTTATCACTGACCTACACTTTTGAAACATCATTTAACAGAGCGGTAAATGTGATAACTGGTGAAAACAAGTCCCCAAGCTTAATTACTCTTCCATATTCTGTAGAAGTATACTTTGTGAGAGCTGAAGTCACCAATAGAATCAATGCAATCACCTGCTGTTTGCAATAAGGAACAAATGTATAGGTATCATAATCAACGTGAATGTATTGCTCACATTTGCACAGATTTCACAGTACAAACCCAAGTTAGGAACTGTTGCATCATTGGAAGCACAACAGACTTGTGAGCAAAATTATAGCTCATGGAATAAAAGAGACAGTAGCAACATGGATACAGAATTGGTTGTACAACAGGAACCAAAGAGTAGTGGTTAATGGCGTTTTTCATGCTGGAGGAAGGTTTATAGCAGAGTTCCCCAGGGGTAAGTGTAGGGACTCTTGCTTTCCCTGAATATATTAATATATTCACCTTGGTGGACAGAGCACAATTTCCAAGTTGCAGATGATACAAAATTTGGAAGCATTGTGAACTGTGAGGACAATAATGTAGAGCTTCAAAGGGCATAGACAAGTTGGTGGAATGGGCAGACAGGTGGCAGACGAAGTTCAATGCAGAGAAATGTGAAGTGATTCATTTTGGTAGGAAGAACATAGACAATATAAAATAAAGGGTACAACTCTAAAGGGGTTTCAGGAGCAAAGGGACCTGGGCATATATGTGCATAAGTCATTGGAAGTGCAGGATAGGTTGAGAGAGTGGTTAATAAAGCATACAGATTCCTGGGCTTTGTTAAGAGGGGTATAGAGGAGAAGAGCAAGGAGGTTATGTTGAACCTGTAAAAGTCACTAGTTCAGCTGGAGTATTGCGTCGTTCTGGGTGCCACACTTTAGGAAGGATGTGAAGGCATTGAAAAGCATGCAGAAAAGATTCACGGAGAATCATTCCAGGGATGAGGACATTAGTTATGAAGATAGATTGGAGCAGTTAGGATTGTTTTCCTTAGAGAAAGTTAGTAATTAGGGTCTGGAATGCATTGCCCCAGAGATTGGTGGGGGCAGGTCCAATTGAAGCATTCAAAAGGGAATCAGACTGTTATTAGAAAGGGAAGAGTTTTGGGGAGAAGGGTGAGTTGCTCATTAGGAGAGCCAGCACAGACTCAATGGATTGAATGGCTTCCTTTTGTGCTGTAATAATCCTATGATTCTGTGAAGCACTTTATACAGCTATTGCACTTTTACACACACTCATTTCTTTTTGGAAAAATCTACTTCATTCATAAAATATCTGAAAGAACATTAACAAACATTTCAAAATGGCCATCATGAAATGTGCAATTATATTCAAGTTTTCCAAATAGATCATGAGGTGCTTCAATGCAATCAATTTTACATACTCTCATTTGTCTTTTTTTTTGCAAAAAATATACTTTATTCATAAAATATCTGAAAGAACATTACATGACATTTCGAAATGGCCATCACAAAAGGTGCAATCGGATTCAACTTTTACTTATGGAACACGAGGTGCTTCAATACAATCAATGAATATTGCAGTCATTTCAAAATGGTCATTACAGACAGTCAAACAGTGTAATGGTATTGGAGTTATCAATCATACATCCTGTTGCACTCTGAGGTGCTTCAATGCAATTATAATAAAATTAGTATTCAATGCATACATTCATTGTGAGCCGTACAGCCCGAGGGGTCTATACCTTTCCCAGCCCCTCAGTGCAACATGGCAGAAAGGTCTTAGACTGCAACCCTTCCCCATTTCACCTTTGCTTTGCCAGCCACAAGCTTTAGTGCATCCCTCAGCACGTAGTCCTGGACCTTGGAATGTGCCAGTCTGCAACACTCAGTCGGGGACAACACTTTGCACTGGAAGACCAACAGGTTTCGGGCAGACCAAAGTGCGTCTTTCACCGAGTTGATGATCCTCCAGCTGCAGTTGATGTTTGTCTCAGTGTGTCCCCCTGGGAACAACCCGTAGAGCACAGAGTACTGTGTCACCGCGCTGCTCGGGTTGAACCTCGACAGAAACCACTGCATCTCTCTCCAGACCTTCTTTGCAAAGGCACAATCCACAAGGAGGTGAACAACAGTCTTGTCCCCACCGCAGCCTCCTCGAGGGCAACGTGCCAAGGGGGTGAGACTCCTGGCATGTAGGAAGGATCTGACGGGGAGGGCCTTTCTCACCACCATCCAAGCTACATCTTGGTGCTTGTTGGAAAGTTCTGGTGATGAGGCATTCTGCCAAATGACTTTGACAGTCTGCTCGGGGAACCATCCGACAGGATCCACCATCTCCTTTTCCTGCAGGGCCTCTAAGACGTTACGTGCTGACCACTGCCTGGTGGACTTATGGTCTAAGGTGTTTGTCTGCATAAATTTTTTCACGAGGGACAGGTGGTACAGCACGGTCCAATTACTTGGAGCGTTCCGCGGCAGCGTGGCCAAACCCATCCTTCGCAACACCGGGGGCAGGTAGAACCTCAGCACATAGTGACACTTGGTGTTTGTGTACCGAGGGTCTACGCACAGCTTGATGCAGCCGCACACAAAGGTGGCCAACAGGACAAGGGCGATGTTGGGCATTTTTATTACCCCCTTATCTAGAGGCTTGTACATTGCGTCGCTGCGGACAGGATCCATTTTCGACCTCCAGATAAAGCGACAGATTGCTCGGGTGATCACCATCATGCAGGAGTGAGGAATGGGCCAGATCTGCGCCACGTACAGCAACGGCAAGAGTGCCTCACACCTGATGACCAGGTTCTTACCCGCAATGGAGAGGGAGCGTTGCTCCCACATGCCCAGTTTTTTTGCACCATAGACACTCGCTCCTTCCAGTTTCTAACGGATGCCCCGGTCGCTCCGAACCATATCCCCAGCACCTTCAGGCCGTCAGCCCTGATGGTGAAGAGGACAAAGGATCAGTCAGTGCAGTTCCCAATGAACATGGCCTCGCACTTCCCACGATTTACCTTGGCTCCCGAGGCCAGATCGAACTGGTCGCAGATGTGGATCAGTCTGCGCACCGACAGCGGATCCGAGCAGAAGACGGCGACATCGTCCATGTACAGGGAGGCTTTGACCTGAATGCCTCCACTGCCCGGGATCATCACTCCTCTTATGCCCGGATACTTCCTGATGGACTCAGCAAAAGGTTCTATGCAACACACAAACAGGATATGGGAGAGAAGGCAGCCCTGCCTGACTCCAGATTTAATTGGAAAGCTATCTGATTCCCACCCATTGATTGAGACTGCGCTGCTGATGTTAGCGTAGAGCAGTTGGGTCCAGTTGTGGATTCCCTCCCCAAACCCCATTTTGGAGAGCACATCCACCATGTAGGTGTGCGATATTCTGTCAAAGGCCTTCTCCTGATCCAGGCTGATGAGGCAGGCCCTGTCCTGCACATAGGCAGTCATATCCCTGAGTAGCACAAGGCTATCAGAGATCTTCCTGCCAGGCACAGCGCAGGTCTGGTCAAGGTGGATCACCAATTCCAGAGCGGACTTGATCCGACTGGCCATGACTTTGGACAGAATCTTATAGTCCACATTCAACAGTGAAATAGGTCGCCAATTTCTAATTTCCTCCCTTTCCCCCTTGTGCTTGTCGATGAGGGTGATGATGCCTTTCCTCGTGGATTCTGACATTCTGCCGGCCAGAAGCATACTTTCATAGACTTCTAGCAGGTCTGGGCCGATCCAGTCCCACAGAGCCGAATACAACTCCGCCGGCAAGCTGTCACTTCCGGGAGTCTCACTCTTCTCGAAGGACACAAGGGCCTTAGTCAGTTCATCAGGAATTTGTCCAGGCTCTCCCGTGTACTGTCGTCTAAGATCTCCGTGATAGAGGACAGGAAGGACTGGGAGGCCGGAATGACTGTGGGCTTCACGTCATACAATCCGGCATAAAAGGATTTGCTGATCCTCAAAATGTCAGACTGCGATGACTTTACTGAGCCGTTTTCTTCCTTCAAGCTGCTGATCACAGAGCTCTCTCTGTGTACCTTTTGGAAGAAGAAATGTGAGCACGTCTCATCCTGCTCCACGGAGCGCACTCTGGACCAGAAGATGACCTTGGAGGCCTCCGAGGCAAAGAGCGAGGCTTGCTGGCTCTTCACCTCTTGGAGTTCCTCCTTGACATCGACCCCCATCTTCTGCAGCCGGAGCAGGTTCTGCATGTTTTTCTGGAGTTGGGACATTCCCCTCTGCTCCTTCCTAGCTTTCTGGACGCCTTTGAGGATGAAAAACCTCTTGTTGTTTTCCTTGATCGCTTTCCACCAGTGTGTCAGGGACTCAAAGAGGGGTTTCATGGTTCTCCAACATTTGTAATCCCTCTTGAGCTCCTCCATGTTCCCTGGGGTCAGCAGTTGCACGTTCAGCTTCCATGTCCCCCAGCCAACCCTCTGGTCTTCCTGTAAGTGACAGTCAGCCAGTAGGAGGCAGTGGTCAGAGAAGCACACCAGCTTGATGTCGGTGGATCTGACTGTGAGCGCACAGGACACAAACAGGAAGTCTATCCTGGAATGGATGGACCCGTCTGGCCACGACCAGGTGTATCTATGCTGCACTCCGTCTGCAGGGCTGCTGAAGACGTTGTGCAGCTTTGCATCCTTTACTGTTTTCATCAGGGACCTGGGCGTAGTGTCCAATCTGCTGTCGGCCCTGCTGGATCGTCCAGCCGCATCGATGATGCAGTTGAAGTCACCACCCAGAATGACCGACCTGGAGGTCGCCAGCAGCAGTGGGAGCTGCTGAAAGACCTCCAGCCGCTCGCCCTTTTGTGCTGGGGCATACACGTTAATTAACCGGAGTGGAGCATTCTTGTACATTACGTCTGCTACAAGGAGGCGCCCGCCCACCACCTCCTTAACCTCGGAGACAGTGAAGTTGCCTCCCCGCAACAGAATACCCAGGCCGGAGGAACAAGAGTCGTTTCCTCCCGACCAGACCGATGACCCATGGGTCCACCATCGTGACCATTGCCTGTAGGAGCTGAGGTGCGGTATTGCACACTCCTGCAGAAACAGGTCAGCTTTGACCTTGGCAAGGTAGTCCAAGGTCACAACACATTCGCGTAGTAGATTTAATGCTACGCACATTCATGGATACAATCTTTATCCCCATTTTTAAAGCATTTTGTCGCTTACCAAACCTGCTGTCTTTGAGAGTTACAGACCTTTGGCCTGCTCCTGCATACCCATAGTGTTCACAAATTGTCTCACTTTGGGTGGGCTGAGGAAACTGTCCTGAACCACCCCAATGGAGATGTTCCACTCAGGTGGCATCTGGGGGTTCGTGCAAGGAATGAGATTTAAATTGTTCTCTGTTGGGGAAGTCTCTCCGATCCTCTCCCCCTCCCGACTTCCCAGAGCTGGGGTGCACTGAGCGCTTCACTGCTCCCAGATTCCTGGGGCTGGGGTGCGCTGGCCTCATCAAGTTGTGGGCAAAGTTGGGGTACGCTGGTCTCCTCATTGTCTCCAATGTTCTGGAGCTCGGGTGTCTTGTCCTCCAACTCCCTAGAGCTTTGCCGCTTCTTCTGTAGGTGCCGCCCTTGCCCTTCTTCGTTCGAAGAGCAGCAGCTCCTGTCATCCATGTCGGATGGGAGGCGCCTCTTGCCACTCTTCTGGGAAGTGGCTTGGTCCCTTTTGAGCCCCTTCTTTTTTTTTGGTTCTCTTCACCAGCTCCCCCTGATGATTTTCTGCTGCTTCCTCCTCCATTGATTCGCTCTGCTGAGGAGTGGGAAATTCAGGGAACAGTGCACTTGTTTGGCTGTCTGCTGCCTCAGTCTTTCTCGTCATCTTGTCTCTCTCCGTGTCCTCCTTTGTCCCATTGTGCTCATTGGAGGCCCAGGTGGTTGGAGGGTTGCAAGTGTCCTTGTTAGTAGTACCACGAAGCATTTTATCTGCTTCCCCCTCGTTGGCTTTGGCTGCCTGTGCGTAAGTACGGCAGCATTTGGGGCAGGTCCTATAGAGGTGGCCTGCCTCGCCACACAGGTTGCAGCACTTAGTCTGTTTGTAGTCCTTTGTCTGATGCCCTTCCTGTTTGCAGTTCTTGCAGAGGACGGCGCTGCAGTTGGCCGCCACATGACCAGACTTGTTTGGGCGACAAAGTTTGGGCTGCCCAGCGTAGACAAGGTAGCCACGGCTTCCTCCAATAGCGAAGCTGGAAGGAGGGTGAAGGATGGCTCCCTTACGATCCGCCTTGAGTGTAACCTTGACCTGGCGTTTGCTTGTCCAAATTCTGAAGGCATCTTTAACTTCGGTGCAGCTCTCAACCTTGTCAATGTACCTGGCGAGGAAGGTGAGCACATCGGCGATAGGGACGTAGGGGTTTACTAATACTAAAGCATAATAGGTGAGGTGAGAGTGACTGCCCTTGACATCAAGGCAGCATATGACAGAGTGTGGCATCAAGGAGCCCAAGCAAAACTGGAGTCAATGGGAATCAGAGGGTAAACTCTCCACTGTTTGGAGTCATACCTAGCACAAAGGAAGATGGTTGTGGTGGTTGGAGGTCAGTCATCTCAGCTCCAGGACATCACTGCAGGAGTTCCTCAGGGTAGTGTCCTTGGCCCAACCATCATCACCTGCTTCATCAATGACCTCCCTTCCATCATAAGGTCCGAAATGGGGATGTTCGCTGATGATTGCACAACGTTCAGCACCATTCGTGACTCCTAAGATATTGAAGCAGCCCACGTCCAAATGCAGCAAAACCTGGACAATATCCAGGCTTGGGCTGACAAGTGGCAAGTAACGTTCGTGCCACACAAGTGCCAGGCAATGATCATCTCCTACAAGAGAGAGTCTAACCATCGCCCTTTGACGTTCAATGGCATTACCATCACTGAATCCCCCACTATCAACATCCTGGGGATTACCATTGACTAGAAACTGAACTGGACTAGCCATATAAATACTATGGCTACAAGAGCAGATCAGAGGCTAGGAATCCTGCGATGAGTAACTCACTTCCTGACTCCCCAAAGCCTGTCCACCAACTATAAGGCACAATTCAGGAGTGTGGCGGAATACTCCCCACTTGCCTGGATGAGTGCAGTTCCCACAACATTCAAGAAGTTTGACATCGTTCAGGACAAAGCAGCCCGCTTGTTTGGCACCGCATCCACAAACACTCACTCCCCCACCACTGATGCACATTGCAGGAATTCACCAAGGCTCCTTAGACAGCACCTTACAAACCCACAGTCACTACCATCTAGAAGGACAAGGGCAGCAGATAGATGGGAACACCACCTGGAAGTTCCCCTCCATTTTCTTTTTCATTTCACGCGATGCGGGCATCACTGGTAAAGCCGGTATTTGTTGCCCTTCCTTGATTGCCCTTGAACTGACCTTGCTTGGTCATTTAAGAGGGCAGTTAAGAGTCAATCACATTGCTGTGGGTCTGGAGTCACATGTTGGCCAGACCTTTTAGGGATGGCAGATTTCCTTCCCTAAAGGGCATTAGTAAACCAGATGGGTTTTTACAACAATCAAAGACAGTTTCATGGTCTCCATCACTGAAACCAGCTTTATAATTCCAGATTTATTAACTGAATTCAAATTCCACCAGCTGCCATGGTGGGACTTGAAACCATGCCACCAGGGCATTAGCCTGGGTCTCTGGATTACTAGTCCAGCAACATTACCTCTATGCCACCGTCTTCCACTCACCATCCTGACTTGAAAATATATCGCCGTTCCTTCACTGACGCTGGGTCAAAATCCTGGAACTCCCTTCCTAACAGCACTGTGAGTGTACCTACGCCACATAGACTGCAGCGGTTCAAGAAGGCAGCTCACCATCACCTTCTCAAGGGCAATTAGGGATGGGCAATAAATGCTGACCAGCTAGTGAATCCCACATCCCGTGAATGAATTAAAAAAAACATATGCTTCTACTACATAATTTTATGTAGCATTTTATGAGGGCACTGACTGCAGAGAGGATGAGTGAACTGACCACAGCACCGTACAGAGCACCATTCAAGTCAGGGGAGAAAAGAGAAATGTAATAGTAATAAGTAATAATGTGAGAAACACCTGACCTACCTACCTAATCCCATTTACCAGCACTTGGCCCATAGCCTTGAATGTTATGATGTGCCAAGTGTTCTTTCGGGTATTTTTTAAAGGATGTGAGGCAACCCGCCTCCACGTCCCTCCCAGGCAGTGCATTCCAGACCGTCACCACCCTCTGGGTAAAAAAGGTTTTCCTCACATCCCCCCTAAACCTCCTGCCCCTCACCTTGAACTTATGCCCCCGTGTGACTGACCCTTCAACTAAGGGGAACAGCTAATTTCTATCCACCCTGTCCATGCCCCTCATAATCTTGTACATCTCGATCAGGTCGCCCCTCAGTCTTTTCTGCTCCAACGAAAACAACCCAAGTCTATCCAACCTCTCTTCATAACTTAAATGTTTCATCCCAGGCAACATCCTGGTGAATCTCCTCTGCATCCCCTCCAGTGCAACCACATCCTTCCTATAATGTGGCAACCAGAACAGCACACAGTACTCCAGCTGTGGCCTCACCAAGATTCTATACAACTTCAACATGACCTCCCTACTTTTGTAATCTTCGCCTCGATTGATAAAAGCCCTACAATTGTCATGGATGATTTTAATCTGCATATTGACTAGACAAATTAGATTGTTAGGGGTAATATGGAAGACAAATTTGTAGAATGCATCAGTGATTGTTTCTTAGAGCAATATGTTGCAGAACCTACCTGGAAACAGGCTATTTTAGATCTAGTAATATGTAATGAGGTTGGATTAATGAGAGATCTTGTAGTTAAGGATACTTTAGGGGCTAGTGATCACAACATGGTAGAATTTCAAATTCAGTTTGAGGGCAAGCAACTCAGATCTCAAACCAGTGTCCTCAACTTAAATAAGGACAATTACTGAGGTATGAAGAAAGAGTTATCTGAAGCGAGCTGGGAAAATAGACTAAGAGGAAGGTCAGTGGATGAGCAGTGGCAGACATTTAAGCAGATATTTATAACGCTCAGCAAAAATTTATCCCTGTCAAAAAGGAGGACTTGATGAGAAGGATGGACCACCCGTGGTTCACAAAGGTGGCCAAGGAGAGTATCCAATTAAAAACTAAGGCATACAAAGCGTCGAAAACTAGTGGTAGGCTAGAGGATTGGGAATTATTTTAGTAAACAGCAGCGGATGACTAAAAAGCAAACTGATTATGAAAGTAAATTGGCAAGAAATATAAAACCAAACAGCAAAAGCTTCTATGGGTATATAAAAAGAAAGAGAGTAGCTAAAGTGAGCGTGGGACGCTGGGAGGATGCAACTGGTGAAATGGAACGGGGAACAGGGAAATGGCAGATAATTTAAACCAATATTTTGCATCACTCTTCACGGTGGAGGTCACTATAAACATTCCAAAGATATCATATAAGCAAGGAACTAATCGGAGGAAAGATCTTGTAACAGTCTCTATCACGAGAGACAAATTATTTGACAAACTAATGGGACTAAAGGCATACAAGTCGCCAGGACCTGATGGCCTTCATCCAAGGGTTTTAAAAGAAGTGGCTGCAGATATAGTGGAGGCATTGATCGAAATATTCCAGAACTCATGGGGCAGGATCTTCCCCCCCATTGGGGGGCTTTATGTGGGAGTGGGCACAAGCAGGCGGGTTCCCAATCGGCGTCCCCAGTTGGGGGCGTGCTGCCATTTTACTTGGGCAGGCCAATTAAGGGAGCTATGTGCTCCCTGTGCAGGGGGGGGCGGGGGGGGCGGGCAGATTCCCTCTGCCACTGCTCATCCACTGACCTTCCTCTTAGTCTATTTTCCCAGCTCGCTTCAGATAACTCTTTCTTCATACCTCAGTGATTGTCCTTATTTAAGTTGAGGACACTGGTTTGAGATCTGAGTTGCTTGCCCTCAAACTGAATTTGAAATTCTACCATGTTGTGATCACTAGCCCCTAAAGGATCCTTAACTACAAGATCTCTCATTAATCCAACCTCATTACATATTACTAGATCTAAAATAGCCTGTTTCCAGGTAGGTTCTGCAACATATTGCTCTAAGAAACAATCACTGATGCATTCTACAAATTTGTCTTCCATATTACCCCTAACAATCTAATTTGTCTAGTCAATATGCAGATTAAAATCATCCATGACAATTGTAGGGCTTTTATCAATCGAGGCGAAGATTACAAAAGTAGGGAGGTCATGTTGAAGTTGTATAGAATCTTGGTGAGGCTACAGCTGGAGTACTGTGTGCTGTTCTGGTTGCCACATTATAGGAAGGATGTGGTTGCACTGGAGGGGATGCAGAGGAGATTCACCAGGATGTTGCCTGGGATGAAACATTTAAGTTATGAAGAGAGGTTGGATAGACTTGGGTTGTTTTCGTTGGAGCAGAAAAGACTGAGGGGCGACCTGATCGAGATGTACAAGATTATGAGGGGCATGGACAGGGTGGATAGAAATCAGCTGTTCCCCTTAGTTGAAGGGTCAGTCACACGGGGGTATAAGTTCAAGGTGAGGCAAAGTGCCGCCTCAGGGAGATCGGCTCAGGTTTGAAAGTTTCAATAAAAAAAGGGAAAAAAGTTACTGACATGTCCACTCATGTGCTACTGTCACATGAGCTGGGACATGTCAATTTCTTTTATTTAAACATTTTATAAAAATTTTAATACCCTCATGAAACCTCATCCCGCCCATGGATGACCTTAAGGTTGGATGGGCAGGTCCATTAATCATGTTAATTACTTTTTTAATGGCTTTAATAGGACTTTGACAGTTCAGCAAAATCTAAATGACGTGAGGTGACGTTGGGACGCATGCCCGATGTCATCCCGCGTCATTTTATGCATCGGCGAGCGGGCCCTGACCCCGCTTGCCAAACAGAAGATTCTGTTCATGGATTCCAGGAGGGTCCCAGCGGATTGGAAAGCTGCTAATGTGATGCCCCTGTTCAAGAAGGGAGGGACACAAAAAGCAGGAAACTATAGGCCAGTCAGCCTAATATCTTGCCGCTGGGAAAATGCTAGAGTCCATTATTAATGAAGAAATAGCAGGACATTTAGAAAAGCTGAACACAATCAAACAGAGTCAGCATGGTTTTGTGAAAGGCAAATCATGTTTGACAAATTTGTTAGAGTTCTTTGAGGATACAACAAGCAGAGTTGATAAAGGGGAACTGGTAGATGTAGTGCATTTGGATTTCGAGAAGGCATTCGATAAGGTGCCACATAAAAGGTTATTGCACAAGATAAGAGCTCACGGTATTGGGGGTAATGTATTAGCATGAATTGAGGATTGGTTAACAGACAGAAGACAGAGGGTTGGGATTAATGAGCCTTTTTCAGGTTGGAAAGGCGTAACTAGTGGAGTGCCACAATGATCAGTCCCACGGCCTCAATTATTTACTATCTATATTAATGAGTTGGAGGAGGGGGCAGAGTGTAATGTATCCAAATTTGCTGACGGTACAAAAATAGATGGGAGGGCATGTTGTGATGAGGGCATAAGAAATCTACAAGGAGGTATAGCGAGGTTGAGTGTCTGGACGAAAACTTGGCAGATGGTGTTTAATGTAGGAAAATGTGAGTTCATGCACTTCGGTAGGGAAAATCAAAAGGCAGACTATTATTTAAATGGAGAGAGACTCCAAAAAAGTGCAGCACAGAGGGATCTGGGCGTTCTTGTGCATGAAACACAGAAGATTAGCATGCAGGTGCAGCTAGTAATTAAGAAGGAAAATGGAATTTTGGCCTGTATTGCTAGGGGGTTGGAGTTTCAAAATAAGAAAGTCTTGGGGAGAATTTTCTTCCCGTCGGGTGGGCTGGTCAGGAGCGGGCGTGTGTGGGCGCAGAGCCAATCGCCACCCGCGATCGGCTCTGCACCACCATTTTACATAGGCAGTCAATTAAGGCCCGCCCAGCATGAAACATGGCTCCCAAGGACAGCGGGAGTGGGCGGGCGGCAGCGGGACTGCAATGATTGCCGGGTCCAATGGCGACCTGGCAGCCTGTTCAAAGAGTGCTCCTGCAGCCTTGCTAATGCTCTGAACCATGGCCAGCAGAAGGGCTCCCCAGAGCTGGTGAGCAGGCTAGTTAGGTGGGCAGATCAGCAGGGCACTGTGCCCCTTGATTTTTGGATGAGTGCCTTGCTGCCCTCCTTGAGGAGATGGCAGCACAGCGTGAGATCCTCGTTTCTGAGGACGGGAGGAGGAGGCCCCCTCACATGACCAAACGTGCCTGGGAGGAGGTGGCGGGGGTGGTGAGTTCACATGACGTGGTGCGATGCACCTGGGTTCAGTGCCACAAGTGTTTCAAAGGCCTTTTGCACTCGGGAAGGGTGTGTGCCGTGTTGGCATGGGTCACTTAACACAGCAGTTGTGCTTCCCCACCTGCTCACCCACCACCCCATCCCCCCCAACTCTGAATGTAGTTACTGCACTGACTCATTCATGGCATGTGTCCTTCACTGGGTGGGCCAGCAGATATTGCCCATGCCTAGTTCACCCTGAGAGGGTTGTGCTAAGCTGGCTTCTGCACCTGCTGCATATGGTAGACTGACACCCAGAGTACTGTTTTGGGGGCTACCTCAAGGATCTGCAGCTAGGCGCAGTGCTGGAACTCCAAAACATGTCAAAGTCTGGCTGCTGACATACTGGGAGGGGAGCTTCCAGGTGGCGGGGCACCAATCCATCTGCTGCCCTTGGCATTCCACGTGCTCGTGCGTCCTTGCTTTGCAAGGCGAAACTATGTGGGTGGCAAATGTGATGGAGGCAGCCTGTGGGCAAGGGACGTCAACCCTGGCTGCTTGGTGCGAGTGTGCGGCAGCTCCAAGGTCACAATTCACTGAAGCCCTGCAATTTTTCACTCAGTTTCACAGGTGGGGCGGCAGGGATGCAATTACAATCCAGGTACGTGGTGGACTAATCAATGCTCCTCTCTCCTTTTCAGGAGAAGACCGTACACAATAATGCAGAGCGGATGCGGACTGGCAGAGGCCAGGCACAGTTGGCCATAATCACCAGATATGAGCAGGAGGCAATGGAACTGGAGAGGCGCCATGCGCCCAGGTCCACCGGTGGCGGTGAGAATGAGGTGCCGGGGGAGGTAAGAGTGCCATGTACTGAGGCCACCATGTCTGTCCATGCAGCCATTCCACTGTTGAATGTTTAGTGATTTAAGCTTCCAACATGGGTTTCCCACTGATTATAGAAGATTGAGCGCATACTGATCTGGGGGCCAGGCATGCATTTTGACATTGTCTCGAATTCAACTAATCAAATGCCTTTGTTCTTCCTTTCAGCCTCACCGGAGCAGGGCAGGGAGGAGGAAGCTGAGGGGCCGCCACTAACACCTGAGGGCCCTGACGAATTACAAGCACCAGCGTCACACCATCTCTGCCAGGCAGGCACTAGGGCAGAGACTGGCACTTGGTGGGGGTTAGATTGTTGGCTAGTGTCCTGGGCACAGAGGTGAGGGCACTTCACACTCACTTGAGGTACAGGTAGAGACAGAGAGTGTCCATGGCTTCGGCAGTCGGAGGACTGCAGGGGATCAGGCACATGCTTAGCCAGTGGCTGATGATGTGCCTCTGGAGTCGTCTCTGAGGCAGCAGATGCTGGAAGTCCAGCAGGGTCTGTGGGAGGATCTGGCGGAGATACGTGAGGCTACTTAGGCATGGAGTCCATGTGGAACATCAGCAATGTACTGACCCCCTTGGCCGAGCGCAATGCTTCCTCCATGGAGAGAGTGGCAACTCCAGGAGACCAATCAGGGCTTCCTGGGGTTGTGCTCGGACCTGCAAGCCCTCATAGTGGCATTGACCTCAGCTGGTCAGTGCCAGTGTGGGAGATGGATTGGGCACCAAGTATCCCAGCTCGTTGCCCATCCATCAAAGGTGAGCAGGGAGGTCCGAAGCGACCTCACATTCGCGCAGCAGCTGCCTGTCATCTCTATGGGCTCCTCTGAGGGCGCTCCTGATGAGGGTAGCAGCTCCTCCACCATTGACCGTGGGATCTGATGAGGCTGCGGCGACTGGGGACATGCCAGCTGTGGAACTGGCTGCTCCCTCCCTGGCGGGGCGATCACAGGCTCTACGGGCCAAAGGACGCCCGCCAAGGTTGTCGAGGCCAACAGGACAGCACAGTGAGCAAGCTATCTCGAATGCCAGTGCCAGTGAGGGGGGGAGAACCTAGACGTAGCAGCTGAAAACGTAAATTTAAGGCACCTTGGGCACACCACAGGCTTCTTACTGGTGGTTTTATGTTGCCCCGCTATTAGTTGATTATAATTTGGTGTGCTGCTCAACACCTTTGAATTAAATTTCTTTTCTGTTTTATTTTTTACATTCATTAAATGCTTCATATGTCAACATGGCTCAGGTTGATTCCTTAATTCTGCAGGTGGACAGGAACCCATGATGTTATGAATAAGTTGTTTTTGTCATTGAGCTTTATTGACAAGGCACATAGTTAATGTTCCTAACCAGACAGATGTTGCTCTCAGGTATTAGGTACGGAATCTGCAGCCGTGGCATGTGTTGGAGGTCCAGCTGTGGTGGGCTAGTTGAAGGTTCAATGAAGTAAAGCCTCCTGGGTGTCCCTGCCTCCCTGGAGGATGCCCAGGTCAATGTCTAACCCTTCAGTGTTCTCCTGTGCATGCTCATCCTCAGACTCACTACTGGACTCATCGTCTGCAGCCAGAGCATCTGCATCAATGTCTTCTTCCTCCACTGCGTCCCCCCTTTCCAGCGTCAGATTGTGGAGAGCGCAGCATGCAACCACTATCGCCGACACAGGATCTCTGGGGTATTGGAATGCGCCCCCTGTATGGTCCAGGCATCGGAAGTGCATCTTGAGAAGACCAATGGTTCTCTCTAACAGAGATCTTGTGGAGCCATGGCTCCTATTGTAGCACCGCTCAACCTCTGTTCTTGGATGGCGGAGGGGCGTCATGCGCCACCTTTTGAGGGGATAACCCTGGTCACCCAGCAGCCATCCATCCAGCCGGGCTGGAGCACTGAAGAGCCTCGGCATCTGGGAGAGTCTCAAGATGTAAGCGCCATGTGAGCTGCCTGGGTACCTTGCACAGACTTGTAGAATCTGCATCCTGTGATTACACACTATCTGCACGTTCATGGAGTGGAAGCCCTTCCTGTTGACAAATGCACCCGGCTCACCTGCTGGTGCCTTGATGGCCACGTGTGTGCAGTCGATTGCACCCTGGACGCGGGGAACCCAGCAATCGCTGTGAGGCCTCTGGCTCGCTTGGTCTGGCTAGTCCCGCCCGAGTGGTAGTGAATGAAATTCAATGTACGCCTGAACAGAGCGTCTGTCACCTGCTTGACACAAGTGTGGCCAGCTGACTGGAAGACACCACAAAGATCACCCATCGACCCCTGGAAAGAGCCGGAGGCATAGAAGCTGAGGGCAGCCATGACCTTCAACCCCATTGGCATTGGGTGCCCACCACACAGTTGACACAGATCTCAGGGCCTATCATTTGACAGATGGAGGTCACTGTCTCCCTTGAGAGACGGAGCCTCCTTTGGCACCGCACCTCAGACATATTGAGGTAGCTGCTTCGCCACCTGTATACCCTGGCAGCAGGATAGTGGCATCTCCTGCGGCCCCTTCTGCCTTGCACTTCCTGTTGGTCCTGCGCCCTTTGTGCCTGCACCTCTCCTCCCAAAGGTGGCTGCCCTGGAGGCTGAATGTGGACTCCTGGCCTCCTCTCCCTTCTGGCCCTCCCTTCCTCCTCAGAGGAGGTGTCTCCAGTGGAGAGCACAACTCCCATTCCCAGGGCAAGGGAAGGCTTCCTGAAACCAGCAAGGTCCCAAAAATGATGTTTACTCCAGAGTCCTGACCTGAAGCCTGTTATTCCTGTCCAAGCAACTGTGAAGAGATTTGAAGTTTTCCTGCTCACACAGTCAAGTAGCAGTAATGATAAACATTAAACGTCTACCAAAGACCACTCGTGACCCCACTCACCCTCTTATCCCGCCCGTGGATGAGGTATTTGAAAATGTGGCCTACCCACCTGCCTGTTGGGGCCATGCGACGATCTTCAGATTGCACAGGCCCCGGAAAATCGCCGCCAAGTAGTGGCTCAAGGACCTTAACTGGCCCGTTAATTAATGGCGGGCGCGCATTGCACATCATCACGTGCTCGCCCACTGAAATATCACAATGGCACACGATGACGTCGGGACGCACACCTGATATCACCGCACATCATTTTATCCGTCGGCGTATCAGGCCTGCCCCCACACGCCGACAAGAAAATTCTGCCCCATGTTACAATTGCACAGGGTGTTGCTGAGGCTGCACCTGGTGTACTGGGTACAGTTTTGGTCCCCATATTTAAGAAAGGATATACTGGCATTGGAGGCAATTCAAGAAGAGATTCACTAGGCTGATTCCTGGGATGAAGGGGTTGACTTAGCAAGTACGGCTAAACAGGTTAGTCCTTTATTCAGTAGAGTTTAGAAGAATGAGGCGTAATCTTATTGACACGTACAAGATTCTGAGGGAACTTGACAGGGTAGATGTTGAGATGTTTCCACTCGTGGGGGAATCTTGAACTAGGGGGCATAGTTACAGAATAAGAGGACACTCATTTAAAACTGAGATACGAAGGAATTTCTTCTCTCAGAGGGTAAAGAGTGTTTGGAATTCTCTGCCCCAGAGAGTTGAGGAGGCTAGATCACTGAAAGTATTTAAAGAGGAGGTAGATAGATTTTTGAAATATCGGGAAGTTGAGGGCAATGAGGAACTGGCACGAAAGTTGAGGCCTGGGGAAGATCAGCCATGATCTTATTGAATGGTGGGGCAGGCTTGAGGGGCCGAATGGCTTACTCCTGCTCCTATTTCTTATGTTCTTATATGTATTGCATTGTTACATACAGTTGATAGAATCAATGTTGCTCCCAAATATTTAAATCTCATTCTACGTTCAGCAGGTAATGCAGTGTACACCTAGGAATTCGGTTCACTTGCACCTAGTTGTGTGTGAGAGACAGGGCCCTGTGTAAAATATCTCCCCTGCCCATGTTCCATCACTGTAACAAATACACAAAGCTCTTTTCCATAGAATATCAGCAGATTCATTGTCTGTGTACATTAAACTGTACTGTATCACCCACTGCAATTTGATGGACCAGCAAAAGGTCAGAGGATTTCCTGTGGGGGGGCGGGACCAGAAATTCCTGGCCTGAGACACTTGATACATCCCTTGATATTTAACAGAGATATCAACGATAAATCTTGAATCAGTATTTATATGAGAAATATAAATAATAGATAATAATGAGCTGACGCACCTTCCAAAATCAGATTAAAATGGTCTTTCTGATTATTAAAGAGACCGGTAATCTTTACACGGCAACAATACAAGCCACTGTCTTCTTCACGTAGATTGTCCACTGTGAGCGATACATCTCCTTCCTCTATTTTACCATCAAGGTGGTATTTTGTGGAAATTGCTGAAGTTACAGTTTTCCCGTTTGTTCTAATCAGTAGTTGTGAACAGTCAAGTAAAGAGCAACTTCTGCCCCAGCACATTTAAGTTTCACCATTCTCTCTGACAGAGTATCTGCATGGCAGTGTGACTGACTGTCCCAGGAATCCTCGCACTTCTGATCCTCTTACAGAAATGACTGGTCCTGAAACAGTCAAGGTAAAGATAGTAATAATTCAGTATCCATTGCAGTGACTGAGAAAGTGTACAGTGTATGAACAGACAGGCACTGTACATGGAAAATAATACCAGTTACCAACCAGCTGCATGTACCATAGAAACATAGTGACATTATAACAAGGGACATTCAGCCATCGAGCCTGTTCCACGCTGCAGTTAGATCAAGGTTGATCTGTACCACAGTTCCATTTACTCACCATTGCTCCATTTCCTTTGATATTTCTATCCAATATTACGGACGGGGGGAGGATGCTTCCCCCTTTTTTCCCATCTGTCGGCTAACCGCAATAAGATGTGTTTTTAGAGAAGTGTTTTAACACTTGAGTGCTGTAACTTTCAAAAACAGACACAAGACAGGTTTTCTCATAGGTTTAAATGAAAGAAAGAATACACGTTTATTTTCTCAACATCCGAAAAGCAATTGTGACAGCACCCACTCACTCATTCACAGAAGACACACACACACAAACATGCATAAACACACACAAGAAAAGGTGATTACAAAAGATGTACCATGCGCTTAGATTTCCTAAAGATTCAGAAAAGTCACTTATACTATTAATCCCTGACATGGTAGCTGGAAATGATGCAGGCCTGAACTTTCTCAGTTCACTGAAAACAATAGTCATAGAGTCAAAGGGGTCAACAGCACATAAAAAGGCCCTTTGGCTTCTCAAGTCTGTGCTGGTCAAACAAGTACCTAACTATTCTAATCCCATTTTCCAACACTAGGTCCATAGCCTTGTATGCCATGGCGTTGCAAGTGCACATCCAAACAGTTCTTAAATGTTATGAGGGTTTCTGCCTCTACCACCATTTCAGGCAGTGAGTTCCAGATTCCCACCGCCCTCTAGGTGAAAAAATTCTCCCTCACATCCCCTCTAAACCTCCTGCCCCTTATCTTAAATCTATACCCCCTGGTTATTGATCTCTCCACCAAGGGGAAAATTTCCTTCCTGTCTACCCTATCTTTGCCCCTCATAATTTTAAACACCTCAATCGTGTCCCCCCTCAATCTCCTCTGCTCCAGGGAAAATAACCCCAGTCTATCCAATCACCCCTCATAACTAAAACTCTCCAGCCCAGGCAACATCCTGCTAAATCTCCTCTGCACTCTCTCTAGCGCAATCACTTCCTTCCCAATATGCGGATTCCAGAACTGCACGCAATACTCTAGCTGTGGCCCAACCACATCTCATCTTCCGACTAGGCACTTTACAGTCTTCTGGACTTAATATTGAGTTCAACAATTTCAGATCATGAACTCTCTCCTCCATCCCCACTCCCTTTCCGATCTCCCTTTTTCTAATAATTTATCATTTTTTTACAAATATATTTTTCTTTTCCCACCTATTTTTAAATTTGTTTCGATCTATTGTTTCATCTCCACCTTTTAGCCCATTTCGATCCCTTCCCCCCACCCCACCCCCACTAGGGACATCTGCAACTAGCTTGTTACCCTTAATGTTCCCATTGGCACATCCTTTAGATAATATCACCACCGTCAACACCCCTTTGTCCTTTTATCTCTGACATCTTTGGCAGTCTTTTCTTGGCCTCCACCTATCACTGGCCCCCTATCGAGCTCTACCTGTCACTCCCACCCCCTTCTACCAGCTTTCTTTCATATCATTTCTATATGTATTAGTTCTGATGAAGGGTCATTCGGACTCGAAACGTCAACTGTATCCCTCTCCGCAGACGCTGTCAGACCTGCTGAGTTTTCCAGATATTTTTGTTTTTGTTCTAGCGTTTTATACAACTCTGGTTTCTGTATCCCAGATTGACTGCCCTGGGCTGTTTTTGTGAATAAATAAGGTGTCTCCTATAACACGCCAGTTTCTGTCAGATGACCACAGTATCAATGTTCCCGTTGTCACACAAATGGTTTGATAGGCTAAGCAATTGTTAGATAATGTGGAATGTTTGATGTCCCCATCAACACTTCAGTTATGAATAGCCTTCAAACATCATTATTTGCTTTTCCATCTCCATGAGGCCTGCAAGTCTATCTATTGTTACTCTGAGTCTCTCTACTTGAAATGGAGAGGGATAATCATCAGCACCTGGGAAGGTTGCTTGCATTTTTAGTGACTATCCAGAGACGCACCCAGACATGAATTAGCCCCTGCGCTTGTGCAGAAAACACAAGAAGGTCGCCTGACAACATGAAGTCCATCTTGTCAAGGTAAATAGTCCACATTCCAGGCTGCTTTTTAAAAGTAAAATGTCCATCTTTTTCATAAGTTCATGGACATGTTACACAGGTATAACACTAACAAAATTAATTGATTTTGATCCTGAAAATTTCAGTTGATCCATCCAGAACCTTTGGGAGATACTTCCAGATTTCTACTTCCCTTTGTGTGATGAAGTTCTTCCTGAATTCACTTCTAAATGGGCTAGTTCTAATTTAAGATAATGTCCCCTTATTCTAAATTCTTCTACCAGAGAAATGGTTTCTCCGTATCCACCCTTTCAAATCCCTTTTTCTCTTTAAAGATGTTGATCAATTCATTCCTCAACATTCTAAACTCAAGTGAATACAAACACGATTGATGCAACCAGACCCCTATGATCTAACCCTTCAGGCAACACATTTGGTGAATCTGTATTGATCCCTTCAAAGACCAGTCAGTCACACATAGAAATGCTTCATACATTGTATTAGAAGAATTTGTATGAACATGATACATAGGTAAGGAAATTATTTTTTTTAAATTCTGAAACTTACCTAAAAGAACAAGTAGCCCAGTCAAATGAGGCACAACCCCAGTAATAAACATGATGCTGGACACTACAGACTGGAGCTCCCTGAGTTACAGCTGCTGTATATTCTTGTGATTGCAGTTGAACTTCTGTTTCTAAAGTTAGCCCGACACTGACGTGAGTGGTAAGAGTTTCCTTTATACAGATTGTGCTTCTCATGAATAAGCCCTGTGAATGAGGCAAGTGCTTATCAAGAATAGATTTTTTCCAATGACTTTGCCACCAATTTTCAACTGGCGCAAAATTAACCGGCATTCCAAGTTCCTTTCAATAAAAAGATCCATCACTTTAATACAGTACGTACCTTTATTTTCACTTTGTAGGTATAAGAGGATAGAATTCCAAGAGATCAGTTTTGCTGAATTTGGGTTACCAAGCTAGAACTTGCATCTGCTAGTGCTCTGCATTTCTGACCCCACTATATTTTCAACAGATCCATTCATTATTACATCCATTGCAAATCTCATGCAAAGTGGGGGGCAATGTGATGGGTGCTCGGAAATTAGAGTGCAGTCTTCAAAAAAAAACTTTCACTGAAGAATACAGCAGCAAGCTGGGGAGCAGTGCTAAGTAGGAAAATGTTGGGTGTTGGGCAGCATGAGATAACTGTCATTGGTCTGGATGGCTCATGTGATTTTGTGGCTCTTTTGAAAAGTGCCTCCTAACTGGAGAAGAAGAAGGAGACAGGGGCAAAAAAGCTCCCGCTTGCCAACCTGAAAATTCTGCCCGGAAAACAACCTCGCAATGTCTACACTGTTAAGTCCCTTCGGAATCCTGCGTGTTTCATTCTTTTAAACTCCGGGGAGCATAGGCCCAATTTATTCAATCTCTCAACATAAGACAACACTCTCAGTCTGGAAAACAATTTACTGAGCCTTCACTGTACTGCCTCCAAGTACATCTTTTCTTAAATATCGCCCACCCCCGGCTTATCAATTATGCATGGATGTGAAGTGCGCTGTGCCACTGGTAGGCAGCCTCTGATTCGCCTGTCCCGCCATCAACTCATCACTTCCTCACTCTGCACACCATATTTAAAGTGCAGCCCAGGACTGCTTCACTGAAGACATGACCCCGAAACTCAAGAAGACGGCCGCCCCCAATTTCAGTGACATCTCACTGGAACACTTGCTGGATACAGTTGAGGGCTGCTGCCATGACCTCCAGCCCCACTCTGGCCACAGAAGGTCCAGCAAGTTCACCAATCCAGCTTGGGAGGCGGTGGCAGTGGTGGTCAGCACCAACGTGGTCCACAAGAGGTCAGCCACCCAATGCAGAAAGAGGAGGAATTATCTCCTCCATTCCACCAGGGTAAGCCAATCATCTCATCATTCCCAACTCACACCCACAAGCCTAATGCACATTCACTGGCATCTCACTCTGCCAGATCAAGGAACATCACTACTCACTCTCTCCACACCCTCACATCTCCATGTGGGCTCATCTGCTCCGGAGATCATGCTCCCATCCTGTCCATGGCTCCCCTCACCACCCATGCATGCCAGGCATCCTTATCATCTGCCCTGGCATGCTTCTTTTGTCACATTCTCTTCATCTGTCATTTTGCATGACAGGATCACACACAATGAAAGGGAAAGGTCACCAACCCGGGCTGGAGTTCCCAGCATCAATATCATCACAGAGTTCGAGAATCCAGCCATTGAGCTAGAGAGGGAGGACGTGGACCCTGCGTGCAGCAGAAGTGAGGTTGGCAGCGCACACCCAAGTGATTATCCTGCACCAGCTCATCCCTCAGACAACTGTACAGTGAGTGTTTTGTCCTGTTCCAGAGTCGCCTGCCACGCTCTAATTATCTCTCCTTTTTCTCATGGGCACCTCTGGAATGTGCCCAACGGCATCCATAAGCCTCATCTCCAGCCCGAGGATACTTCGGATGAGGAACCAGAGGAGAGCACCATAGAAGACCCGTCACAACACTCGCCCACACCCTCCAGCATCGCAGAGACACACACCTCAGCGGGACCTAGTTCTAGAGCAGGCTCAAGGTCACGATCTGGTGAACACAACACACAATCTGGTCCACAGCAGGAGGAGGCTGGGACATCTGAGGTCACTGGCATTTGGAGGACTGCTGGAGATCACAATTCTGCTGAGACCAAGTCAGATGATAAGCCTCTGGACCCGGTCCTAAATCAGTTGCTGGAACTACAGCGAGAGTCAAGGGAATATCAGGAAAGGATTTCAAGTGCATGCCTCAGATTGCAACGTATGATGGAGGAGTCTGTGCACCTTCAGGCTGAGGTCATAGTGCCAGCATGCCAATGCACCGTGGTCAACCCCAGTAAGATGGCGCCAGCCGTGGAGACCTTGGTTCAGTACATCGATCCTGCACTGGTGCAGGAGCTACACTCCTGTAGCCCTTGGTGGCATCCATCAGAGAGTGGGGGGGAACCTAGATCTCACTCTAGCTGCCTCTTCTCCTCAAGGAGTCAGCCAGGGACCCTTGGGCACCCATAAGGAGAAGGGCCAGCCGCTAAACTCCCCAGGACATTCCATCCAGGTGACTCCGGGACTCTCCGGCCTATCCAAATCCCCTCTTCCTGTGACCCCATCACCTCCAGCTCCACAGGCTGAGCAGGGTATACCTGGCCCACAGCAGGACACCCAAAGCAGGCCGAGGCCCTCCAGGTCTCGGCCTCCAGAGGACATCCACCAGGATCATAACAGACAAGGCGCAACAATCAGTGGGCTGCCTCCACCTCCTCTGTGGATGTCGGGCTAGCGCCTAGATGTAGCAGTAGGCTTAGGAAAATTAAAAAGTTTTAAGAGCACAGCAGTGGCACAGGTGTTCATAACATGTGTATAAAGTACACAAATGTAAATAGAATCACACCCATTTCATATCTACTCTTGTGTTTGCCTCCTTTTTATAATGAGCTGAGTTGCTGTCATTCAGGTGTGATACCATGGTCCCTCTTCCCACTTATCACACGTCACTATCATGGGGCTCTCATTTGTGTAGTGTGCTTCCATATCACCACAGTGTCTGTCCCTTTTGACATCATTCTCAACATCAGTGATGTCTCAATATTAATGTTAAGAGAACTTGTGGAATGAATCTTGTTCACATGCTTTGTAAAGTCATGGCATCTTTATTCTTGGCAGTGTAAGATTGAGGCAGAGGTGTTCTCCTAATTTATCTGCATTCTTGAAAGGTGAAGGTGGAGTGTCTAAGCAAACATGTGTTCACACATGGAGAGGGGTCACATATCATGTAAATCCATGTGCTCTCTGTCTCTCGGCAGGGTTTTCATGCTATGAGCCCATACTCAGAGCTCGCTTACTGTTAGACAACCGCGTTTGCAACTTTCAGAGCGTAAATCTACTAAGCTCACAAATAAGTTAGGGCAGGTTGCCACCTCAAGGTGCCAAAGCTGTGCCCCTCCCATCCATATTCTGTCCTGGCACTTGAACATCCAACTTTGAGCATCTCTCGCCCTGAGGTTGTGTGTCTTGTGGGGACAAGACTCCCATCACAAACTAGGATAAAGCGCTGTGCATCCCTCACCTGAGCACTCGCCAAGGTTACTGATGCTAATTGAAAATGGTGTTTTCTGGCAGACAATACAGGCTTTGAGCAGGAAGTGCACATGGTTGCTTTAGACAATGTGGGGGGGAGTGATGGGATAGGGGCGATGGTGTTCTGAAGCTGAAGCGTGCTCTTTATTAGCATTGCGCTTGCCTTTGAGGGCTTCACGGTGTGTGCACGTTGTGGACTTGGCAAGGGCCAGGGCTGGCTATGAGAGCACAATGTCAGCATTAAAGAGGAGGCATTTTAATGTCTGACAGACAAGTCTTTGATGCTGTCATGTTTAAGTCCGCATTCATATTAATCTGAGGATAAGTGCACTCCAGGATTCCTAACTGAAAGTGACAGATGTCAGTGTGATTTGAAAGAATGCACCACAGATGATGGAGTCATCTGTAAATAAATTAACAGCAGCAGAACGTCATCAGCTGCTTTGTCCCAAGTGTGAATTATCTGATTCACCATCGAAGTTACACAGAGCTGCTTCAGATGGATCTCCTTGTGGAGCCTTGTCACATTGAAGGCATACAGCTATCAGACCACTGGGGATCAACTGACAGCTCCTTTCTCTTGTAGGCTGTCACTGCAACTGGGATGCTGGAGAGATGCTTGAAGAGGCAGCACATTCTGACATCTGATGGCACAACGCCCTCCTCCCGTTAGCACCTCATCTCAGCAAGGACACATGCTGCCGAGGGTTCATCATCCTTCAAAGGGTCAGGAGAATGTGAGCCTGATGTGTAACTATTCACTCTCCAAGTGCATGGACAAAATGAGAGGGATAGCAGCACTGGTGCTCATGCTGGCCCATGATGGAGGGCACTTGCCCAAGAGGGTACTCACTACAACTTGTCATCCTCCTTGTGGAATCTGCTGGCTATGCGGGCCTCTTGCGCAGGCCTGCCTCATCTGGCCCGTGCTTGGGCTTCTTCCCCTGCAGCCTTAGCTTCCTGGAACTCTTCACCTTCATTGCCTTCAAAGTCCTCCTTATAGGAGGAGACGTGCAGCTCCTCCTTATCATCATCTGACAAGTCCTCCCCACTTTGCAGTACCAGGTTGTGCCGCACGATGATCCATGAGACCCTCTGGGGAGTGTACTGGAGTGTTCTACTCATCCAGATGTTGGAATTGCATCTTTAGGATCTCTGTGGTGTGTTCCAACAATGCTCAGTGGCATGAGCCTCATTGTGCCTTCTCACTGCAGGAGTCTGAGGCCGCCGAATAGGTTCATCAGCCACATCTTTTGGGATACCCTTTGTCACTGTGCAGCCAGACCTGGATCCTGTTTGTTCCTTCGAAGATGTCCAGGATCTGCGATCTACTCAAGATTATGAGTCATGGGCGCTTCCTGGGTATCTGGCACAAAGCTATGTGATTAGTTTCTTGTGGTCACAGACCAGTTGTGAATTGAGCAAGTGGTAGCCTTTCCAGTTTATGTATCACAGTGCCTGTTGCCAGGGAGCTTTCATAGCCACATGAGTGCAGTCGATGGCACCCTGCTCAAAAACAAGCTTAAAAAGCTTGTGGAAGAGGAACAACGAGCTGTCAGGTGATACATATGATAGGATTCATCCTCACGGTTCCCTGCGTCCACGTATGTATGGGCTGCCCAAGACACACAAAAGTGACGTTCCTTTATGCCCTATCTCATTTATGATCGTTTCTGCATAACTTGAATTGGCCAAAAGTTGGGCGAGTAGCTACAACCAGTTTTGAGCATGTTTTCCACATACACAGTGAAGGATTCCTTCACATTTGCAAAGACAATACAGGACTTGCTTATCGATTGCAATGCTGTGTTTACGTGCTTATTTGGCATAGCTAGCTTGTTCACCAATGTACTGCTCAAGGAAGCCATTCACATTTGCATAGCCACACTATATCATGGCGATCTAGACCCGGCAGCATTGTATGAGTCAGTATTCATTGAACTTATGAACTCAATAACCTGTGCAGTTGAGTTCAGTTTTAATGACGCCATGTATGCCCATATAGATGGTGTTGCCATGGGATCCCTGCTTGGCCCAGCTCTCGCAAACACCTTTTGTTGGGTTCCATGAGAAACGCATCTTCAGTGGAATGACACCTAACCTCCTATCCCTTGTATATCTTCGATATGTAGATAATACATTTGCTATATTTGAATCACAGCTGCATGTAAGAGGGAAGTGAGAGTGGAAATTGCAGAGGCACTAGTGATAACCTTCCAGTCTTCCATAGACACAGGAGTGGTGCCAGAGGACTGGAGAATTGTGAATGTTACACCTATGTTCAAAAAGGGATACAAGGATAAAGCTGGCAACTACAAACCAGTCAGTTTGACCTCAGTGGTAGGGAAACTTCTGGAAACTATAGTACAGGATAAGATCAACAGTCACTTAGACAAGTGCAGAATAATTAAGGAAAACCAGCATGGATTCATTAAGGGAAAACCATGTTTAACTAACTTACTGGAGTTTTTTGAGGAGGTAACAGAGAATGTTGATAAGGGAAATGCTGTTTTAAAAAGGCATTTGATACATTGCCACACAACAGACTTGTAAGCAAAATTCTAGATCATGGAACAAAAGGAAAAGTAGGCACTTGGATGAGCAATTGGCGAAGTGACTGGAAACAGAGAGTAGTGATAAATGGTTGTTTTTCAGATTGGAGAAGATTTGTACTGGAGTTCCTCAGGGGTCAGTGTTGGGAGTCTTGCTGTTCCTGATATATATTGATGACCTAGACTGTGGTGTGCAGGACATGATTTCATAATTTGCAGATGATATGTAGATCGGAAATGTTGTCAACTGTGATGGGTATAGTCTTGAACTTCAAAAGGACATAGACATGTTGGTGGATTTGGTAGACAAGTGGCAGATGAAGTTCAATGCAGAGAAGTGTTATGTGATTCATTTTGGTAGGAAAAATATGGAGAGACAGTATAAAATAAAAGGAGAGCCCCTAAAGGAGGTGCGACACCAGAAGGATCTCGGTGTATACATACATAGGTCATTGAAGATGGCATGGCATGTTGAGAGAGCAGTTAATAAATCACATAGTATCTTAGGCTTTATTAATAGGAGCATTGAGTACAAGAATAAGGAGGTCAAGTTGAACTTGTATAAGACACTGGTTAGGCCTCATCTGGAGTACTGTGCCCAGTTCTGGATGCCATACTTGAGGAAGGATGTGACAGCATTGGAGAGGGTACAGAGGAGATTCACAAGAATGATTTCAGGGATAAAGAACTGTAACTACGACTGCTGACTGGGAAATTCCACAAAGATCACCCACCAACCCCTGGAAAGAGCCGGAGGCATTGAAGCTGAGGCTAGCCATGACCTTCAACCCCACTGGCATGAGGTGCCCACCCACACAGTTGGCGCAGATCTCAGCGCCTATCATCTGACAGGTGGAGGTCACTGTCTCCCTTGAGAGATGGAGCCTCCTTTGGCACCGCACCTCAGACACATTGAGGTAGCAGAATTTTCCCGTTGTCGTGCAGGGGGCAGGCCCCGCACGTCTGCGCGTCCCTACGTCACCACACGCCATCATGATATTTCACTGGGCGGGCATGTGACCCTTGAGTGTTCAATCAGCACCGATTTTTTGGCACCTGTGCAACCTTCAGGTCGGCACATGGGTGGAACGGGCCGGACATATTTGTATTAACCTCATTCACGGGCGGGATAAGAGAGCTCACTGGGGTCGTGAATGTGCACAGCCAAGTATTTATTTTTGAAAGTTTTCCAAACTTGCCTGCGTGATTTGCAGTACTTCAAAATGCATACCAGCTGCTTTTACTGGACTTTTAATCTTCAGGTCAGCACTCTGCAGTGAGGAATCTTTCCTGGGCCTGCAGGTTTCAGGAAGCCTTCCCTTTGCCTGGGAATGGGAGCTGAACTGTCCACTGGAGGCAGATCCTCTGAGGAGGAAGGGAGGGCTAGAAGGGGGAGGAGGCCAGGAGTGCACATTCAGCCTCCAGGGGAGCCACTTTTGGGAGGAGAGACACAGGCACAAGGGGTACAGGGCCAAGAGGTAGTCCAAGGTGGAAGGGGCCGCAGAAGACGCCACTATCCTGCTGCCAGGGTATACAGGCGGAGAAGCAGCTACTTCAATATGTCTGAGGTGCAGTGCTGAAGGAGGCTCCGTCTCTCATGGGAGACAGTCAACTATATCTGTCAGATGATTGGACCTGAGATCTCCGCTAACTGTGTGGGTGGACACCCCATTCCAGTGGCTCTAGAGGTCACAGCTGCACTCAACTTCTATGCCCCAGCCTCCTTCCAGGGGTCGGTGGATGATCTTTGCGATGTCTCCCAATCAGCTGTCCACACTTGTGTCAAGCAGGTTACTGACGCTCTGTTCAAGTGTGCATTGACCTTCATCCACTTCCGTTGGGACCAGACAAGCCAGACACAGCGAGCCAGAGGCTTCGTGGCCATTGCTGGTTTCCCCCACGTCCAGGATGCAATAGATTGCACACTTGTGGCCATCAAGACACCAGCAGGTGAGCCCTGTGCCTTTGTCAACAGGAAAGGCTTCTCACTCCATAAACGTGCAGATAGTGTGTGATCACAGGATGCTGATTCTACAAGTTTGTGCAAGTACCCAGGCAGCTCCCACGACGCCTACATCCTCAGACACTCCCAGGTGCCGGGGCTCTTCAGTGCTCCAGCCCGGCTTGATGGATGGCTGCTGGGTGACAAGGACTATCCCCTCAGAAGGTGGCTCATGATGCCTCTCCGCCATTCAAGAACAGAAGCTGAGCATCGCTACAACAGGAGCCACGTCTGCACATGGCATGCCATGCCAGCAGAAACAACATCTCAGTGTCTTCCCCGTCAAGCCCTTTCAGAATCTTGTACTTCCCAATGGGATCACCTCCCATTCTGCTAAACTCCAGAGAATATAGGCCAAATTTATTCAACCTCTCATCATAGGATAACCCTCGTTCCAGGGACCAATTCAATGAACCTTTACTGTACTGCTTCCATGCAAGTATATACTTCCTTAAGTATGGAGACCATAATTGCACATAGATATTCCAGGTGTGGTTTCACTAAAGCCTTGCAAGACTTCTTAACCTGTATTCCTGTACTCCAATCCTCGTGCAATAAAGATCAACATGCCATTTGCTTTCCTAATTGCTTGCTGTATTGTATGCTAACTTTGTGTTTCTTGTATGAGAATGCTGAAGTCTCTTTGAATACCAACATTTACAATTTTCATGCTTTTAAAAAAATATTCTGCTTTTCTATTCTTCAAAGTGAACAACCTCACAGTTCCCCTGATTATACTCCATCTGCCATCTTGTTGTTCACTCACTTAACCTGTCTATATCTTTGCAACCTCTGTATCCGCCTCACAACTTACATATCTACCTAATTTTGTATCATTAGCAAACTTTGATTCGTTACTCTCTGTCTCTTCATCTAAGTCATTAACATAAATTGTAAATAGCTGAAGCCCCAACAATGATCCTTACAGCACCCACTAGTCACAGCCTGCCAACTTGAAAATGCCCTACTGTTTGCTTCATTAACTAATCTTCTATCCAAGCTAATATATTACCCCCAACTCCGTGAGCCCTTATCATGCCTATTAACCTTTTGCATAGCACCTTGCCTCTTTATTTTCACTGCGTGTTTATCTGATTCTGTGGCAGCTAAATCTAAAAAACATAGTTCCATCCTTTGTTTGAAAAGCCTAAACTTGGATAGGTGTTATGAGGCAGCAGATGATGTGTGCCAGGCCGATCAGATCCACAAGGGAAAATTGATCAGGCAGTCACAACCTTTTTTCAATTTGTATTTATTTCTAGATGCACGCCCTGAATTCAGTAGTAATAAGTCCACCCAGACTTCAGAGATTGTTTTAGAAAATGAAATTAAACATTTATTAACAAAAGAAAAGATTTCAAACACATATATAGGTCTACAAATTACTTCTATAATAACTCCCAAAACCTCTAATTAACCTGGCTTCCAGTTACACCCCCATTAATGCAACAGTAAAGAAAATGGATTTAAACAGATCCAGGCAAGTCAACACAATACCCTGGACAGTAGAATTCAAAATGGCTTTTCCCAGCTTTGGTTTCTGTAGACAGCAGCTTAATGTACAAATACTGGAGGCTTTTCACACTTCTGGTAGATTTTGTAATGCCTTCCTCTCTGACATATAGCCTCTTCTCCTTTATACATGTTTCTCCCTTTTAATGCAATTTCCATTGTTCCTATATGTCTTTGGAACTTTACATTCCTCAATATAAATCATTGCATGGTGCTAATGTTGGCAAAAATAAACACACTGCTTGGCCTAGCATCTCTGGCTAGGCGTAACATCCTACCATCTCTTTGAGATTCAAACTGTCTTGATTTATCTACAAATGCAAATTCTCCTCACCTCACATTCTAAAACTTCAGCCATGTTTACATATTTAGCATTTCAAACCTAGTCCATTTTGATGAGTCAAAGCCTCCAGACCAGCGGGTCTCTAATTCAATTTAATTACAGATACAGGCAAACTACCCAAACCCTACCATTAACCTACTTTTTCAATAAATCATAATAATATGAGAATTATTATACTTTTGTGAGAATAGGACATCTGTGACAATCCAATTCATGTTGGGGATTTTGGTAGTCACCTTCCTGATGTTCCCTGTCTTTTATGGATGCTCCCAATGTGTATGACATTTGTAACTTCTCTATTCCATGAAGAGATTCACCAATGCAGCCGCTCTTTTTTTCTCTTTCCTCTCTTTTTGTGGCTGCAGTTCAGGTTTTCTCCTTTTTGCGCTCTTTTGTCTTTTGCCTGGGAATGGCACCCTGCAGCTTTTACTGGCCATTTTAAAACCGACTGCACAGCATGACTCTGAATCGACTTATTGCTCTCATTAATCACCAATCTGGCTATTCCACAGATCAGGTACTCACTGTTCTGGAAAGCACTGTCTGTAGAAAAACATTGTCTCCCAGGGTTTCAGTGAACTTAGAGCCTCTGTATTACACCAAATTTTGTCTGTGGCTCCCTCCTGCGATCTTCAAACTCATATCTCTGCCATCATGTTGTGTTTCTGTGTCAAACTCACCAATCTCACACAAGAACTGATAAACTATACATAGGCCAGGATTCCCTGGTCGGCGTGTGGGGGCAGGCCCCACTCGCCAATGCGTAAAATGACACTTGGTGACCTTGGGCGTGCGTCCCGACGTCACCGTGTGTCATCCAGACCTTCAGTTCGGCAGGCGCACACCGGAGTCGGCTGCGCACCCGCCAAACTGTCAAAGGCCTATTAAGGCCATTTAAATATCAATTTAAATAATTAACATAGCTGTCCTTCCGACCTTTAGGCTGGCGGGCAGGCGAAGAGCCCAGGCGGCCTTCGCATTTATCATGAAACCTCATCCACGGGCAGGATGAGTTTTCATGAAGGTTTTTAAACTTCAATAAAAATTTTTAGTAAAGTTCATAGACATGTCCCAGCTCATGTGACACTGTCACATGACGGGACAGGTTTTAAAAATTTTTTTCTTTCAATCAAACTAATCTCCCTCTGGCAGCTCTGTGCCTCACGGAGATTTCTATGCTCTTTCGCGTGCATGCGAACTCCCCAACTCAGCCTACTTCCCCCGCCCGCACAGGGAGCACTCAGCGCTTCCAGGTGCGCGTCACGCTGGGCGGGCCTTAATTAGCGTAAAATGGTGGTGTGCAGCCGATCGCGGGTGGTGATCAGCTGCGCGCCCACCCGCGCCCGCTCCCGCCCAGCCCCCCCGAAAGGGAGAAAATTCTCCCCTTAAATTCAAATTCCATTATGGCAGCTGGGAAATTTAAATTCAATTTAATAAATAAATCTGGAACAAAAAACTGGTATCAATAATATTGACCATGTAACTACTGGATTGTTATTAAAATCCAATCTAGGTTACTAATGCCCTTATTGGTCTGGCCTATGTGTGACTCCAGATCTACAGCAATGTGGTCAATTTTTAACTGCCCTCTGAAATGCCAGCAAACCACTCAGTTGTGTTCAAGGAGGCAGTTCACTGCTGTTACAAATGCAAGGCCTTATAATCCGGTTATGTTTTAAACTGCCTATTTTAATTTATGGTAAAACAGAATGCCCTGGAATGGGGAACAGTGATCATATTGAGCTCTGCCAAGCAAAAGGCCCATGTGATTTGCTTGTCACAGGGACAGAGGCCAAGCTCAAAACACATAAAAACTCAAGTTCCAGTTTTCACATCTTGACACAGAAGAGGAGCAGAGAGACCTGGGTCAGAATTTCAAGTCCGCCCCTGAGGGCAAGTTTGGTGATGCAGAGCATTTAATCGGGCAGGAGGGTCGTGAGTGGGCACCCCGATATCTTCCCTCCTCTGCCCCAATTAAGTGGTGGGAAGGCTCGTGGACAGCATGAGCCAATCTGTCACGAACTGAGGCCCCACTATGGGCAACAAATGCCCACTTAAGGGCCTTGTCCTGTCACTGCTGATATTCAAACAGCGATGGGCATGGGTCTCACCACGCAGGAAGACCGAAAAGCAAAAGTCCTGTCGGAGTTGCTATTGGGCTTCCACAGTAGGGGGGGGTCCCTCATTCAAAGGCACTCAGTGCCTGATTGAAGGACCCAGCAGCGGGAAGAGAGGGCCCACTGAAAGCCACTCCCGTGCTCTTTCTTCTGAACACTTTCCTCCCCAAGACCCTCACCCGCAAATCCATCCCCCCCACCCCCATTATCACTAAGCTGTGGCCTGGTTCCTTCATTGATCGTGGGCCTCTGGTGGCTGCATTGCCGGCAGCAGCCATCGCCTCTCCATAGCATTGACAGGCAGTGAAGTGCTATCGGTTTCGATTAACCGGCAACGCTAGGGTGGACTTCCACTCCAGGGGTCCTCAAGAAATTGGATGAAGGGACTTTTCGAAGGACTCTGGAAGTCTCGCCCTGGTGTGGCAGGGGGAAAACCGGGAAGATTTAAGACATTATCTACAAGGCTACATATCTATTGAGTGTAGTATAAACGTATAAACATGGTGTGGGTTTTGGTTGTGTTAATTAATGGGGAAAGTACCTTTTCTGTAGTTTAGTGTATGAGATGCCTAGTACATAATGTTTAGTCTATGTTGATTTTAGTTTGTTTGTTACATTAAAAGCCTTGAAACATCAAATCCTGTTGTGCATTTATATCTGTTGTCCGCTGGGATAATTATTTTTAAATGTTATCAGACTCTACGGGGTTTGTAATACCACCACCTCCTCAAGGGTAATTAAGATGGACAATAAATGCTCGTCTTGCCAGCAAAACCCCAGCCTGTGAATGAAAAAAAGTGTGTCTAGGTGAGAGGAGGTAGGCTCAGGTTCCAGGTGTAGAACATTTGTCAGAACACGGAGCCAGCAGGGGACACTAAATGTGTACTTCTGAATTTTCATTTTTCAGGACTCTTGCATCTGCAGATTTTTATCAATGTTCCCAGTTTCTTGTCTTATCATTGTCATCCACGCATCATCCCTTATGATTTTCAGCTTCCATGAGGACACTTATGGGCTCTATGATGAGATTCCAGGTTCGACAAGGAACTAAGATCCTCAAATTGAAAAGAACCCAAGTTAACTGACAGAAGTAACGCTGGGATCAGGGGAGAGGCTTGAGTAACCCTAAGGCTGAAACAAGATCAGAGTTACTGGCAGCCTGGATGACAATCTTCAACCATCATGGCTCTGCATTCAGAATTCTATTCAGATATTTGACATTTCTCCCACATCTTCATATATATGCCCTAAACTTATCTGTAAAACATTGCATTTAATCACCTCCACAATTCCTCTAACTCCTGCCCAGCATCAAACTCCCTCCAGTTATGAAACATCATGGGCCGGTTTTGCTACAAAATAGGAGTTATCCTAATGAAACTTGTTTCTATTGTTGAAATATTACTGAGTGGTATGGCAATGTGGGTACAAATTGGTAAAAAGCAAGTCCAGCCCTGCAGCCAGATATCACTTCTTTGCACAAAGACAGATCAGTAACTAGAATGGTATTAGCGAAACAATATGTTTCATAAAATGGTGAACTCGTACAGTCACATGCAGTTATCTTGGTGCAATAAAGTATCTTTGTTTCAGACTCAAACCAACATACATCATGTAAAAAATGTCTGTATAGAAAAATCTTGAAGTGCTTTGAGGATTAAGGCAGGTTATTAAATGGTGGCACTTACATTTCCATTGGCACAGGAGCACAGTGATTGTAATGTAGCAGATTAAAACTGAAACACGAACAGCCAACAGAATTGGAGAAATCAGGCTGTGAACGAGCACGTATGGTAACTGAAGAAGAGAAATAGAATCAGAGAACAGGAATTTCCTTTGCAATATGAAGACCCACATCAAGGGTGTCAGTTTACAAAGTGATATTAATTAACCATTGAATTTTACTAGGGACCTTGTTATCACTAGCACCCAGAGTTTCATATCAAACGCACGAATGGGATGTAACGGAGTCACTACCAAGTACTATTCATGATATGATTATCGGAAATTCATGATATTCTGCCATCCATGTTTCACTTCTATGGGAAGAATTTTCCAGTCGGCGAGTGGAGGCGGGGCCCGCTTGCCGACGTGTAAAATGACGCACGGTGACATCGGGTGGGCGTCCCAACATCACCGCGCATCTTTTGGATTTTCAGTTCAGCAGGTGCACAGCCGAGTCGGCTGCACGCCCGCCGAACTGTCAAAGGCCTGTTAAGGCCTGTTAAAAACTAATTAAAACAGTTAAATGAGCTGCCCGTCCAACCTTAAGGTTGGTGGGCAGGCGAAGAGCCCAGGCAGCCATCGCATTTTTCATGAAACCTCATCCACGGGCGGGATAAGGTTTCATGAAGTGTTTTAAAATTCAATTAAAATTAATTTAAAAATTCACTGACATGTCCCAGCTCATGTGATACTGCCACATGAGTGGACGTATTTTAAAAGTTTTCTTTTTCCTTTATTTAAATTTTAAAACCTTAAACTGATCTCCCTGAAGCACAGAGGTGCCTCAGGGAGATTTCTGCACTCTTTCGCGCGCATGTGCAAAAAAGCGCAGGCCCCAACTCAGGTGAGTGCTCAGCGCTTCCGGGTGTGTGTCACGCTGGGTGGGCCTTAATTGGCCCACCCACATAAAATGGCGGCATGGACCTGATCAGGGGCGCCGATCGGGTTCGCGCTCGCTCCCGCCCGCCCCCAAAACAACCCGGGGGAAAATTTAGCCCAATGTTTCTAATGGGGAGGAGTTTCCCCTCATCAGGCGGGCGTGGTGGGTGGGTCCAGGATTTGCTGTGCAGTAGTCCTCCGTCCGCAATCGGGCCCCAATCGCGATTTCATGCTGGCTGGCCAAATAACAGTCAGCCAGCGTGAGACGTGCGCTGAGAACCTCAGCGCTGCCGGGGTGGGGGAGGTTGGTGGGAGGAAAGCAAATGCTAAAGTCTGCGCATGCGCGGGGGTGCACTCATTGAAAGCTCCCTGAAGGCACAGAGCTGCCTCAGGGAGCTGAAGGATTTAAAAATTAAAAATAAAGGTTAGAAAAATAAGGGAAACGCCCCCACATGTGACTCTGTCACATGAACAGGGACATGTTAAAAATGAATTTAAAAAACTTCTACTTTTTTTATTCACTGTTGGAAACCTCATCCCGCCCTTGGATGAGGTTTCGCAAACAATGCAAAGGCCGCCTGGCCGATTCGCCCACCCGCCAACCATAAGGTTGGACGGGCAGCAAAAAATTCAAATGAATTAATTGATTAACGGGCTTAACCGACCGAAATATCGCCCGAGTGCGCAATGACGATGGGATGCTCGCCTGATGTCATCACGCGCTGTTTCACGCTCGGGCATGTCGGGAGCATGCCCGCACGCTGAGCTGAAAATCATGCTCAATGTTTCTCTGATCACATTCTTGACTATTCCCAAACCCTTCAGCTTGGATTTTTGAAAATCCACCTCAGAAAGCTTAGAGCAGGCTTCTACCTTGACTCTGTCTCAGCTCCCTGGGACAGGAGTTATTAAGTATGAAGCTGGGGGTTTCCCACTGGTATCGCCAGCAGCAACAGTGAGTCTGCCGTTCATACAAGGTAGTCAGTGTTGTGGAGAAAGGAGAAGGACTGTTAAGGAGGCAAAAGGGCTCTTAAACTGGGTCAAAGTTTTAAAGGGTGAGACCCGAGGGGAGGTGTTCATTAATGCATCTTCTCCATCCAAAAGGTGAATTGTGGCTTTCCACAACTGGCCCATTAACTGGCATCATCCTTCTGCTGGGATCAGCAACAGAAGGCAAGGAAGCGAGATAGCTGATAGACCACACCACCTGCCTTCATTTGCATGGCCACAAGTAAGGACAGTGAGGGCTGTAGTGTTCCCAGATGGAGTAGGGAGGAGAAAATAAAAGTGAGGTAGGGATGTGGCAGCAGCTTCATCACCATATGCTGTCATGTCTTTCCACCACATTGGACAAGATAACTGAGGAAAACCAACTTTGAGTCATTTATCTCACAGTTCACAGAATCACAGTGCAGAAGAGGCCCTTCGGTCCATCGAGTCTGCACCAACACGTGAGAAACACCTACCTAGTTCCATTTACCAGCACTTGGCCCATAGCCTTGAACGTTATGACGTGCCAAGTGCTAATCCAGTTACTTTTTAAACAATTTGAGACAACCTGCCTTCACCACCCTCCCAGGCAGCGCATTCCAGACCGTCACCACCCTCTAGGTAAAAAAGTTTTTTCTCACATCCCCCCTAAACCTCCTGCCCCTCACCTTGAACTTGTGTCCCCTCATGACTGACCCTCCAACTAAGGGGAACTGCTGCTCTCTATCCACCCTGTCCATGCCCCTCATAATCTTGTACACCTCGATCAGGTCACCCCTCAGTCTTCTCTGCTCCAACGAAAACAACCCAACTCTATCCAACCTCTCTTCATAACTTAAATGTTTCATCCCAGGCAACATCCTGGTGAATCTCCTCTGCACCCCCTCCAGTACAGTTCAGTCTTGACTTTATTTTTCAATTTCCTCATTTACACTTCCTGTTACTGAATGACTCCTCAACCTCAGTGATTTCAATCTGCAACTAAATTCCCAAACCCTTTCTCCTATTTCTCCTCTTTGCTAACCACTCCTCCTAACTGCCCCAGGAAAGAGGATCCCCAAGATATCCCTCTTGTCTGGTCCTCCAAAATATTACGTTGAATGATCTACACAGCCCTTACATCCACTTTCAATTTTCTCATCCATCCATGCTCAAGCCTTCAGTTTCCCACACCCATTTGCTACAACTGGTGAAACAAAGCCTTTTGCATTTTCAAATCGATGGGTTGTGGGATTAGTTTAGTTGTCACATGACTGCCCTGGTGATTTAATCCCTCCTGTCCTCCACCCTATCACAGATCTTCCTGTTACAGACAGGAGAGAGGCAACTGACCTTCTTTATCCTGCCTGTCTGTCCATAAGCAGAGGTGCTTTGAATTGTTTTCAGTAGACTGTGGCATGTTTCCTAAACCTCCTCAGTTTATGTGGTATAATGTTAAGTTACCCGCAGCAAATTCATGTTATGATTGACTCAGGAGGTTAGTTTATTGACACATTCAAACCCAGAGGATGAGTGTTTGCAACATCTTACTCCACTGCACGTACATATACAGAAAGGGAGGATAGAAAAAAAAAGAAAGCTTTGCAACTATAGACAGCAACAGTAAAAGAACTACAGAAATGAATATTAGTTCATGCGATTATCAAAGTCCAGAGTCAGAGAGTCCAGTGAGAAGTTCTTTCAAGTAGGTGCAAAAGTTCAGCTGGCTGAAGATCAGAGTTGTAGAGTTCTTTTTACAGTTGGTGCTGATACCACAAGATGAAGTAGGTGCACAGAGATTGGGTTGGTTCTGCAGGTGATGGTAGGAAATCTTCCAGCAGAGACAGACTTCAAGGAGCAGGCTGTTGTTCAGCCTGAACTCTTGCTTCTTGGTATTCACAGCTTTGATGTTAAACAGCAAACTCTTTGTCAGGCCAAAGATAACAATGTTAAACCGTCCAAAAGGCCAGAGGCTTAGGTGATGTGATGTAACCCATTATTGTAGCTTAGCAATCAGTTTCTGTGCTACTGGCCAGAATCCCTTTTTCTTCCTTAGGAGAGAGATGAGGTGGTTATTAGCATCTCTTTAGGTATAACGAGCTTTGATCTTTCTCTCTTTCGTGATAGTTCTGGTTGGGGAAGTCAGTTCATCTGTACTTCCTCTGCTTTCAGTGATTATAAGTGGGTCTATATAATCAGGTGTGACATTCCACAGGCTAAGAGAGGAATTCTTTCATTCATGTAACTGCTGCTGGAATTTTCCAGAAACTATGGTCAATCTTATGGTCAGGTGATCTGTAGCAGTCATCTTGTGGTTCAGCAAAAGTCCATTTTAAAAATAACAAAGAGGGGTAAAACTTGAAGTGCACATGTCTAAATAGGCATGATATTCCCTATAGCTCTCCCTCACCACTTCCCCATTTCACTCACTCAAAACCTACTATATTTCTATATGTCCTCAGTTCTGATGAGGGTCATTGACCTGAAACCTTAATTCTGTGACTCTCCACAGGTCAGCCCAAGTATTTTCAGAATTTTCTGTTCTTATTTCAGATATCCAGCATCTGCAGTGTTTTGCTTTGCCCTGGTTATCAGGTCTGGTTCAGCCACCTAAAAAACATTTTACTACATCCTCTCTAGATCCAAATTATCTTATTAACATCTTGGGGGTGGAGGGGGCTGGGTGTTGCAGAGGGGGTGATTAGGAGTTGCAGTACAATATAAACTTCCTGTGCTGCAACCACCACCTCTAAGCACCTAACCATCTTTGCATCTAAAAATGGATACAAAGAGAGCCATGAGATAAAAGAATAAAAGATAAAATCAGGCATGAGCATCACTTACCAAACACCAAATATTGAGTGGAAATTAACAATCATAAAGTGGTTTTGAGGAGGAAATCACATGATGGCAACATTTTGAAAATTGCAAAGTGCCACATCCTGTCAAAAGCTTTGCACTGTCCAAGACAAACAATGCATCAAAATATGTCAGGTCAGATGTTGCCAAGACTGGAGACAGCCTTGAATGAAATGGGCAGGAGGATGTCTGGTCTTATTTTCTCCTCAAACAAAGATTCAGCTGCAGTCCTTGAATGACAATGTTATTTTCTGAGTGTATAATCCAAATTTGGGAAAAATTCATCTTCTAATATTTAAGGATGAAATTACCATTGGTGACGTTGTCACAAGATCACAGAATAATTACAGATGAGGAAGGCTAGTTAGGCCATTTTATTTCATCCATCCAGAAGGTTCCACCTTTGCTTCATCTGCCAAAACTATTCTATCTCAGAGTGCATTCCAAGCATTGATCATGTCTTTTGTTTCTTCTTTATTTATTTACAGGATGTGGGTCAGAAAGGTCAGCATTTATTGCTGATCCCTTATTGCTCTTGAGAAAGCGGTGTACGACTTCTTGAACAGCTGAATTCCATGTGGTACAACCACAGTGCTGATAGCTAGGGAGTTCTAGAATTCTTACCCAGTCATGAAGAAGGAACATCGATATACATTAAAGTCAGGATGATGTGTGACTTGGAGGGAAACATTTGGATGGTGGGGAATTCCCATGCGCCTGCTACCCATGTGCTTCTAGATTGTAGGGATTGTAGATTTGGAAGGTGCTAACAAAGTTGCTGTAATGTATCTTGTACACACTGTAGACAGGGTGCACCACTGTGGTGGAGGGAGTGAATGTTTAAGATGGTGGGATGGGGTGCCAATCAAGTGAAATGTTTTGTCCTGGATGGTGTTGAGCTTCTTGAGTATTGTTGGAGCTCCACTCGTCCAGGCAAGTCAAGAGTATTGAAGAGTCATTCGGACTCGAAACGTTAACTGTGTTCCTATCCACAGATGCTGTCAGACCTGCTGAGTTTTTCCAGCTATTTTTGTTTTTGTTTCAGTATTCCATTATGCTCCTGACTTGTACCTCGTAGATCGTGGAAAGTCTTTGGAGTATCAGAGACTAAGTTACTCATTGCAGAATACCCAGCCTCTGACCTGTTCCTGTAGCCAGAGTGTTTATGTGGCTCATACAGTTAAGTTCATGATCAATGATGACTCCCAAGATGTTGGTGGTGAAAGATTCAGAGATGATAACCCCATTGAAAGTCAAAGGGAGGAAATTAGACTCTCTCTTGTTGAAGATGGTCATTGCCTGGCACATGTGTAACTTGAATATTGTGTGAAGAACGTCATCCTGATATCACTCTTAAATTTCCCTTTTATTAATTGAAACCCATGGCACTTTATTCAAGTCTCAACTTAATTTGAAATAATATTCTGGATTTACCTTTCCATTAGCATCTAACATACCTCCAGAAAGTCACTCTCATGTGCTTCCTTTCAAGGTTGAAAAACACAAGTTTCTACAGGCGTTCCTCATAACTCAGGCACAACAGCTCAGTCATATGTATCTTTGCAGTGCCTCCAGTGCTTAAGTATCTACTTATTGTCTGCTGTGTGAAAGTGTACCAAATTCCTCACTCCACTGTTGTTGTAGAAGTTTTAACTGATTCCCACAATATCACCAACTGTAATTTATATTCTTTAGCCATTAAATAATTCATCGGCAGCCCATATGATAAAAATATGCAGAGAATAAACTTCCAGTCTAAAACCCTTATTTCATGTTACTGTCTTTTTGTATCAACAGTTAACATTGTCAAGAGTCATTAATAATACAGCACAGATTTAATGTGATTGGCAAAAGCAGCAGAAACAACATGAGGAAAACATTTTACACAATGGGTGGTTAGGATTTGGAATGCACTACCTGGTGTATAAATTCAATAGAAGCCTTCAAAAGGAAATTGGATAAATATTTGAAGGAGAAAAGCATTGCAGAATTATGGGGAAAGAGTGGGAGAGTGTGACTAATTGGATCTCTTGCAAGGAGCCCACGCAGGCAATGTGGGACAAATGACTTCATTCTTTGCTGAAAAATCCTTTGATTATATCTGTTTAAATTTGATGCAATTATCAGTTATGTCTATTTCTATACAACCATTGTTGCTCTGAGAAATATCTAGGCCTTTATGGTTTACCTGGAACTCCTTACAGCACTTTATTGGACAATTGCTTTACATGTAGCCAACAATAAACTACTGCAAATTCATTACTTAATGGAAAACATGGATGAAAATTAGTAGTTGAATTAATTGAATGCAGCAAATTTGTTTTATATCTAAATCAAGAGAATGAAGCAATTCTATTTAATAATGGCACTAAATTAATAGGTTCTCCAGAATCAATGACTTACTGTGTTCACGATTCAATAGAATTCAGTGAGTTATAATGCTAGTCATTTAAGATTGAGCAAAGCCAGTTATTTATTATATAATATGGTTTTCAGTCAATAAAATCCAGAAAATTAATGTAATATGGCACCAAGTGAATGGAATCCAAACAACTCATTTAATAACCTGTCCTTAAGTGAAAAGAATTCAAATATCTTCGCTATCCCTTCACTATTCAGAACTACATCAAACACCCTACCCCGCATCCTCAGTTCTTTCCTTTATCAAATTCAGCTACTTTTTCTGAAACAGCTCAATAACTAACAGTACGTCTCACATCCTCCTTCCCCCAAATTACTCCCTCATGATCACCCGAAGCAACAAATAACAAATACTCAATCCCAGCCTCTCTCTTAAAATCACCAGGATGATCCCACTTTCTTATCCAACACTGTATTCTCTGACAGCCCATTAGCAATGGGACAGGAGGTCTACCAGCAACAAATAAATACAGAGACAACTAAAGCGGATGTATATTGAGAAAAGGGAATTGCTCACAGCTGAATGTGGAGTTCGAGTTGAATTTTGCTTAGTTGATGAGATTGATGGTGAGTTAGTGGTCTCGTTACCTGAGAAAAAACAGAACAAAAAAAGGTCAGGTTTAAAAGAGTCTTATCTAGAAATCCAGAACAGTTGCCATCCTCTCATCCAAACAGCGAAAATGCAAACCTGAAAAAGTAGGAAGCCCACGAAGTTGTTATCTCAATGGGATATGGGAATGAGGCCGGAAAGTGGAGATGAGGTGGAAGATCAGCCGTGACCTTGCTAAATGGCGAACTCCTGTCCCTATATCTTATGTTCTCATGGCTGTGTTAGATTGGACAGCTCCTGCCAACATATCCTTCAATTGATGGGATTTTTCTAAACCATTCCACAGAGCCAGAGTGAACTGATCCTTCAACTAAGCCTAACTAGTTCATGTGAGCTTCTTTTTCAATGCAGGTAGTCAAGTACTAGGATGGATCATGGGAGCAGATCACTGTAAGTGACATTATTAACCCATTGGGAATCTTATGATCCCAGCTAATGTTACGAATGGACAAGTCAGATCCCTGGGTGGGACCTAGCTTGATAGATCCTAAATTTTATTTTTTGTTTAGAAATATGGAGAGTGACTACTGAACAAAGTGACAGAGCCTGCTGATGTACTTTTAATAAAAGAATAAACCATTTATTAAACAAAAAAAAGATGAACTATGTTACACTACCCCTTCACCACAACCGTACTTTTACAGATATATACAGATTTGTATGAATAACACAAGTTACAAAAGTCTATCTTATGCTCTAATGTTCACAGTACGTATACAGCCAATGTAAACCAATAGGCCACTGTGGTCAGACATGCCACACTCTGAAACCAACTGACAGATGCCATCCCGAACAGATACCAAGGATCACTCATCAACTCCCCCCAGATGCTTGTCACACCATGAGCCAATCGGTCTCATGGAAACACTATCTTTCACACAGGGTTTTCCAATCTCCACTGTCAAAGAACTCACCTTGGAATCTTCTCTCAAGTGACGCTTTCTCTTGGACGTCTTCAACAAGGATCCACCTCCAAGCTTCTATCTCTCCCTCCAATGCTCCTGTCCCCTGGATTGCCACATGCATTCAAGCTTCACCTTCCACACACTCTTTCAGGTACTCAGCCATGCCAACAGAACACCAGTGCTTCACAGGCCCATTGTAAGGTGTCACTCACCCTTGGCTGTCTCCTTAGATCTTTTGGCTTCTTGCAAGCCAATTTTGCTTTAAGTCTACTTCCTGCAACTTTCTCTCCGTAAGTCAGAGCCTTTCCTGAGCCTTTCCCTCTGCTCCTTGCTTTCACTTCCACTGAACAAGACCTGTTCCCAATTCCTGTCCTTGTTCCTTGACTTAACTGTCTTCCTAGGACTTTCTTTTGACCCTACTCCCTAGTTTCTGGGGCATTCATCTGTTCTTTTGGGGAATCTGCTCTCTGCAGTTCCCTCTCCTGTTCAACTTCCTCCCCCTGTGGTATCCACAGACCAACTGAACTCAAACTGCTTTCCTGTTTCTCTCTGCCTCTCTGTAGGTCTCCTGTTGCTAGGCAACAGTACAGTTTTTCCTACTTTGTTTTAACTCCCCTAAACCACTTCAATGGTCATAAAACCTCATTAAAATGCAGGGAACCAAACAAACCCACAGACTTACAGACAACATCCTAAGGTGAAACTAAAAGCCAGGTTTCCCCTTTCTTAACACACATATACAAAATATAAATTAAGCTTAAGCTTAAAGCTAAAACTTAAACATAAAGCTATAGCTTATTCCTAATATCCACCAATACAATACAACTCACTGTAAACTAACTCTAGTTCCTAGTACGGTCACCATGCCACTTTTTGTTGCCCTTTCTTAAAAAGTTTTCCATTGCTCTGTTTCACAAGAATGGTCAGTTGTCAGTCGTAAGCTGCATGAAATCATTTGAAACTTAATCCCTCTGCCCTTTGATACTTTAGCCAGTGCATAGTTATTTTATCTCATCTTAAAATTTGTGCTGGGTACTGGCATATGTGGCAATTAAAATTACTATTCCTTGAGATTAAGTCACACGAAATAGTTCTGGTATCAAAGCAAACTTCCCCCAAAATGTATTATTAAATGTCTAAATTTGTTTTCTTTCTCTGTGAAAAATGTTCTACAAATAAAATCAATGTATTTGTCCTTAGTGGAATTGTTATTATTGTCATGTTCAGCAGGATGGCTCACATCAGTGATTGGGGGAATCATTACTGGGGAAGGAGCTGTGATAGATAAAAAAAAATACTGGCAATCACTTCAGCAACAACTTAAACTATGGTAGCCTGCAATTCTATCAATATTATTCATATATGTCTAAAATATACCTGGGTCGACATGAAAGGTAGAGGAAATGGTAGAGGGAGAGGAGTAGCCTTAATAATTAATGATAAAATTATTTTAATTATAACATAAGATGTAACAAGTAGTATGTAGGCAGCAGAGAATTTATGGGCAGAATTAAGAAATAGAAAATTAATTAGGATTGTAGTATGGGTTGTGTATAGGTTCCTGGTTGTGGCTGTGAACTGGTACCTTGCAAAAATGCTAAGATTAAACGAGAATGTAACAAAGACAGAGTGGTTTTAATGGGTGATTTTAATGTTCATATAGGTTGGGATAAGCAGACTAGCACATGACATGTCAAAGAGCTGATTTCTTGAGTGTGTCCAGTGTTAATGTTGGAATCCTGTTGTCATGAGAGATAGTAATGTACATAATGTTACTGGAAATTATTTTTTTAAATAAAGCTTTATGCTGTGTGTGTATTAATTGGATTAAAGCCAACTAGTTTGGGTGCTTTGATGTCTAGTAGTTTTGAGATGTAAACAGTAAGGGAAAGAGTACATTTGCATTTTGTTGAATAGAGCATTCAAGAGTGGGAGTGAAATCTTGCACCTAGCTAGAAGACACCAAGCAATGTTTACATTACTAATAAAATTAGTACCATGAGAGGTGTTCAAAGGGCCTGGTGATACAATGAGGATTTATGTTCAAAGGGGAAGGCTGAGTATAACAGAAAGGAGTTCGTGTGTGCAGGTCAGAGGCATGTAATATCTAAGCAGCTGTAAGCCTACAACTGTCTGCAAAGGAACCAAATTGAAAGGAACCTCATTTTGAATTCATAAGGTAAAAAATGCTTTGCCTGGTGTCTGTGTAAGTCTATTGGTTATTGTTGCCTTAGTGGAGGTTAATTAGGAAATTTGTTAAAAAGTTATGATAATAGCCATTTGTAGCCATGTGTATGTGTTTAATTTGTTGTAGGTTAATAAATGTTTCATTTAGTTTGATATAAAAACCTCTCGAGAACTGGTGGTCTCATTCCTGAATTTAGAGCTGCATCTCAAAACATAACAATTGAAAATATAGGTTATGACAGTTGTTTAAAGTTTCCCTCTGGGATTTCACATAACTCAACCTTTACAAACTGCTGTATCATAACACTATTACAATGAAGTGCATGTTCTAGTTTGCAAGTGAGAGCAGCAGTTACAAATTGAGGAAAGATTAGGGCATGATTCTTAAGTATATAAGAACCAGTTTCTACCTGTGTGGGGAAAGAAAAGGGAGCCTGTGCCTTTATTCTCTGGGTTTTGTGAATAAACTAATGTTAAGGGAAAGACTGGCTCCAGATTCATCCTTAACTCAGTGAATGAGCAGTGAGTTGTATCATCCAGGATAGTTTCTGCAACTAGCATCAACAATGGGGCAGATCATATTAGATTTAGTAATGAGCCAAATTTAGTTAATAGCTTAATGTTGCATGAACATTTATCAAATAGCAATAATATGATCAAGCTCAAAGACGTTTGGTAGTACAGAACTTGATTATTGCTGAAAAAAGAGACATGCTGTCAAAGCTTTTCATCTTGCATTCATCAGGACAGTTCAGAAGAATACCAATAGTAAAGGGAATAACAATTTATACTACATGAGAAGAGAGTGCTGATTCATGGGCAATTGGACTCTGATTGATAGAGGTGTTGCCATGGAGAATGCAGCAGGGAACAGTTAACTGCAAAGCTTTTGTTCAAATTCAAAACAGGCAGGTCGGCTCTGATTGGTCAACACATTGCCATGGGGAATGAACTAGGGAATGGCTGTCCCCCTAAGCTTTTGTTTAATTGAAAACAGTTCAATACATGGTCATGCTCCTTTTGTCTGCAAAGGACAGGGCCCTGTGTGTAAATATATATAGTATCTAGCATGCATAAGTGAGCCATACTGCGAGCATGACTGATAACCTTAAATTGTTTTTCAGTGTAATACTTAGCACAATCAGGATGGATTAGCAAGTGTTGTCCAATCACAGAATCACATCTAATATTAGTATGCCTGGTTTGAACTTGAACGAAAACTTAGCAGTTAACTAAAAGCAAAATATGGCAGATGCTTGAAATCTGAAATAAAAGCAGAAAATCCTAGGAAAACTCAACAGGCCTGGCAGCATCTATGGAGAGAGAAACAGAGTTAACATTTCAAGTCCGTATGACTCTTAGAAGAGTGATCCACTTAATTTTGCTTTTAGCTATCTGCCAAGCTTTTGTTTAAATTCAAACCAGGCAAACTGACATTAGATGTGATTCCACAATTGAACAACACTTGCCAAACAATCCTGATTGATGATTCAGAGTCCAGATCAAGGGTTAACTTCTTCAAGAAGTCATACAGCCTTAAAATTTATCTCTCCACAGATGCTGCCAGACCTGCTGAGTTTTTCCAGCATTTTCTGTTTTTATCTTGGCAGTTAACCGTTCCCTGCCGCATTCTCCATGGCAATGCCTCTACCAATCGGAGTCCACTTACCGACCAATCGGCACTCTCTTCTCATGCAGTATAAATTATTGTTCTCTTTACTATTGATATTCTTGCGAACTGTCCAGATGAATGCAAGACAAAAAGCTTCAACAGCATCTCTTTTTTTTCAGCAATAGTCAAGTTTTAAAGAAGATTTTAAAGGGAGAAATGTGAAACAGCTACTAAGATCTAGGTAAGGTTGACTTCAATATGATGAGACAGAGAATGTCCATAGGAAGCTGGGCAGCTTTTTAATGGATAAAACAATAGGAGGTCAAGGAGTTGCTCAAAATAGACTTTAATGTGAAACAGAACAAGTTGATACCACTAAAGGTCAAGAATTCTACCTGCCAAAAAAGGACAGCCAGGGACAACTGAAGAAGTAAGAGGCAACATAAAACTAAAAGAAAAGGCATTAAAAATTGTTTTTAAAAAATGCAGTTCCTGGCAAATGAGAAATAGACAAAAAACAATAAAGGGTGACAAAGCAGATAGTGAGAACTACAAAAAGTGAATACTTAGGGGAATACAATGCAAGAGAAAGTCATACTTCAGCTATAAAAAGCTCTGGTTAGATCACACCTGGAGTATTATGAGCAGTTCTGGAAGGGTATATTGGCCTGGAGCACAGCATTGATTTACCATAATGCTACCTGAGAGAGAGAAAATATTACCATTGGTTGAGGAGTCTAGTAAAAGGGTCATAATCTAAAAATTAGAAGCAGACCTTTCAGGAGTGAATGTAGGTAACACTTCTACACATAAAGGGAAGTAGAATTTTGGAAATCTTTTCCTCAAATGAGAGAATCTAAACATTTTCCCTTGATATTAAACTATCACTGAATCCCCCACTATCGACATCCTGGGAATGATCAGAAACTGAAAATGATGGATTTTTCTCAACCAAAGGTACTAGGAGCAAAGGAAGGTCCATCGTTAGGTCACAAATCAGCCATGATCTTATTGAACTTCAGGACAGGCTTGAGGGGCTAAAGGACCTATCCTTGTTCAATGTTCCCTCAAAGCTGCACAATTGTGCAGCAGTCCAGAACTTACCCCACTGGCAACTGTGAGAATGGATGTTATTTTATAAATATTTTTAGGGGGAATATTGTGATATTCTGTGAAGAAGGCTATGTGTCTGTGTGCTTGTGTAAATGATTGAATTTAAGCTGGGGAAAGGTTCTTAGAGGCAGATTGGGGGGTTTAAAACATGAAAGGGTAGAGTTTGTGCATTTGTAATAAGATATTATGGGGGTGGGGTTGAGGTACAGTAAATAGGTTGGATGTAACATTTGCATTTTCAGGCAAGTTGAGAGTTTGAATAGCAAAGGGAAATAAGAGGTGGCAAGAAACATTTTTGCATCTTACAGGAGTTCAATGGGTAAATAGAAGAGGGCACATTACATTTTATTGACTTGAGAGCAGAGACAAAATAGAAACATGAAAGATTTTATATTTGGAAGGATTTCAGTTTCAATGAGGTGTGAGAACAATGGAAACTGAGCTGAAAGGGGAAAAAAGGTATTTTAGCATTTCTGTGGAGAGCTTAGGAGTTTGGCTGTGGCCTGTTGGCTGTGTGAGAAAGATCTCCTGGAAACAGCTCTAAGCTGGGAGAAGTTGCAGTTTGAATCAGCCTTCTAGTCATGCCAGAAAAGTCTTGGGCTGCAAAAAGCAGTCTTGTTTTGAAGTCTTGGATTTCCACAGCAAAGTGGAAGAGAGTTTAAGAGGTTGTGTGGTATGCCTTTAGTAAAGCTATAGCAGTTTGCCTTGGGTGACATTACTGGATTTTTATAGTTAAACATCTATAAGGGAGTGTTGCCTGAAAGGTGTTTACTTGTGGATCCAACCAAGTAGGGAGTCTTTTGGGGGAATGTTTTGTAAGGTTAATTTGAACTGTGTAACAGAAGTGTTTACTGGACTTCTTGCTGCTGAGATCAGTATGTTTTCTTCTCATTTTCAGAATGTAAAAACAAATGGTATGGACTGTAAGCCTAGTTTCCCTCTGGATTTGGTTTGCTCAGCAATTAACATCTGCTGTGGTCATAACAAATTTGGGGGGTCTTTGCAGGATTATTAAAATTTCTTGATTGGGTTGATGTTTATGAATCCAAGGCATTCAAGTACAAGAAAAACACTGAACTCAGGTGCTTTGTGTTGAGGGATTTTAAAGTGGTTGGACTGCAAATTGGCTTTGGCAATTACTAAGACTTTTCTGAGAGTGGAAAATGTAACTACTGAGTATTTTAAATCTCTGGCTAAAACTCAGCTGAGAGACTTAGCAGATAAAGTGTAGATAGAAATAAAAGCGGAATTTCAAAGACTGATCTGGCTAAAGTATTTACCCAGTATTCAAAGTTGGAGGAAGGGACACCTGAAACTAGTGTCTCACAACTAGAGGTTGTAAGACATCAGTTGCAAATGAAGCAGCTTGATATAGAACGAGAAATGAAAAAAACTTGAGTTATAAAGAAAAGAGAAAGAAAAAGGAATGACAAAACTTGAAAAAGGAAAGGAAAGATTAAAGAAATAGAAATGAAAAAGCTTCAATCAGAAAAAGAGGAGCAAGAAAAGGAAAAGAAAAGATTACAAGAGATAGAAATTCTAAAGCTTGACCTTCAACTTCAGAGAGAAGTTAGCAAGTGAAGAAAGAGAGAAGGAAAAAGATAGAGGACTCCAGGGAGAGAAAGAAGTCCGCCAGCCTTAAGGTTGGACGGGCAGCTCCGTTAATTATTTTAATTGGAATTTAAATGGCCTTAAAAGGCCTTTGACAGTTCAGCAGGCACGCAGCCGACTCCTGTGTGTGCCCACTCACGCCCGATGTCACCGCATGCCATTTTACGCGTCGGCGGGCGGAACCTGCCCCTGTTCACTGACCCGAAGATTCTGGCCCAGGAAAACACTGTGCACTGGCCTGCAGTCAGAAAAACAATGATTCACTACTATTCTGTTTTCTGACCCTCAGCCAGTTTTGTATCTATGCAGCCACTGCCCCTTTAATCCCAGGGTCTTCAATTTTCCAAACAACATACTTACACATATAATTTTCAGGTCGACGGGCGACCACGATCGGTGGGCCCGGGAGCGGCTCGGAGGACGGATCGTCACCTGCGAGCAGCCCCCAACCGCAATTTCACGCTGACTGGCCAATTAACGGACAGCCAGAATGAAAGGCATGCTGAAAAGCTCAGAGCTGCCAGACTGGGGGGGCGGGTGGAGGGTGAGTGCTGAAGTCAGCACGAGTGCAAGGGAGCACAGGAGGAGACCTCCCTGAAGGCAGAGAGCTGCCTCAGGTAGCTTTTTCTGTCCATGGGATGTGGGCGTCGCTGGCTGGGCCAGCATTTATTTCCCATCCCTAATTGCCTTTGTTCAGAGGGCATTTTAACAGTCAACCACAACGCTATGGGTCTGGATTCACATGTAGGTCAGACCAGGTAAGGACAGCAGACTTCCTTCCCTAAAGGACATTAGTGAACCAGATGGGTTTTTACAACAATTGACAATGGTTTCATGGTTATCATCAGACTTTTAATTCCAGATTTTTATTGAGTTCAAATTTACCATCTGCCATGGTGAGATTTTAACCCGGGTCCCCAGGGTATTAGCTTGAGTCACTGATGAATTTAAAATCAATAAAGACAAAATTGAAAATCCAAAAAAATGCCCATGTATCAGAATAAATCACCTGTGCATGGATGTTATAAAAATTGTATGCATAGGTTTTTTTTCATTATGGAAACCTCATCCTGCCCATGGGTGAGGTTTAATGAAAAATGCAAATTTGGGCCGATTTGCCCAACCGTCAACCGCAAGGTTGGACAGACAACGAAAAGTCCCTGTTAATTGATACTTTAATGCCCTTAATAGGCCTCTTAATTGTCAGCGGGCGTGCTGCCGACTCTCGCAAGTGCCCGCCTGCCGAAATATCGTGCGAGTATGCGATGACGCCGGGACGCTCACCCAACTTCATTGCACACAATTTTGTGCCCAATCAGGTCAGGCATAATTCTTCCTCCCATCTTCTGCCTCTCTGAGTCCCAGGCTGCAGGTTCCAGCAGTGACATCATTGGATTTCTGCACAGACCAGTGTGCATGTGCAGACGGTATTGGCAGCCATCTTGTGTGGACATATTGCGTTAGCAGGAGACATAGTGATCTGCTGCAGAGTAATTCAATGTTCTCTGCAATGTATCATTTAATCCAATCATTGTCAGACAAGCAAGCAGGCTTCAGAGCTCAGTTTACTGCTGTGATTGAAAAGTATGAGTGAGGAAGGTGCAAATCATGCGAGAATGATGATATGGTAGAATGCACAAAGTAGAGCTGTAGTTAGCTTCGTGAACATATTGTTAAACAGAAACAAACTTGCAACTAATGTATTGCCTTTCATGACCACCAGATGTCTCAGAGTGCACTACAGCCAAAGAAGCACTTTTGAAATTGGCCACTTGCAACATAGGAAAGCACGGCAGGCAACTGGCTTCCACAAACAGTGATATGGCATTGACCAGATAATTTTTTTTGGATTGTTGTTTAAGGGAAAAATATTGGCCAGGAAACCGGCTTAACGCCCCTGCTCTTCTTTGAAATCGTGCCATGAGATCTTTTACATTGAAGTGAGAGGGCAGGCAGGGCCCCCATTTAACATCTCAGCTGAAAGACAGCAACTCCAATGGTGCAACAATCTCTCAGTACTGCACAGCAACTCCAATGGTGCAGCAATCTCCCGGTGCTGCACAGCAACTCCAATGGTGCAGCAATCTCTCGGTGCTGTACAGCAACTACAATGGTGCAGCAATCTCTCAGTACTGCACAGCAACTCCAATGGTGCAACAATCTCTCAGTACTGCACAGAACTCCAATGGTGCAGCAATCTCTATACTGCATAGCAACCCCCATGCTGCAGCAATCTCTCAGTACTGCACTGCAACTCCAATGGTGCAGCAATCTCTGAGTACTGCATAGCAACTCCACTGGTGCAGCAATCTCTCAGTGCTGCACGGCAACTCCAATGGTGCAGCAATCTCTCAGTACCGCACAGCAACTCCAATGGTGCAGCAATAACTCAGTACTGCACTGCAATGGGGCAGCAATCTCTCGGTGCTGCACAGCAAGTCCAATGGTGCAACAATCTCTCTCAGTACTGCACAGCAACTCCAATGGTGCAGCAATCTCTCGGTGCTGTACAACAACTCCAATGGTGCAGCAATCTCTCAGTATTGCACAGCAACTACAATGGTGCAGCAATCACTCAGCACTGCACAGCAACTCCAATGGTGCAGCAATCTCTCTGTGCTGCACAGCAACTCCAATTGTGCAGCAATCTCTCGGCACTGCACAAAAACTCCAATGATGCAGCAATCTCTCGGCACTGCACAGCAACTCCAATGGTGCAGCAATTTCTCGGTGCTACAGAGCAACTCCAATGGTGCAACAATCTCTCAGTACTGCACAGCAACTCTAGTAGTGCAGCAATCTCTCAGTGCTGCACAGCATCTCCAATGGTGCAGCAATGTCTCAATACTGGACTGCAATTCCAATGGAGCAACAAGCTCTCAGTACTAAACAGCAACTGCAATGGTCCAGCAATATCTCAGTGCTGCCCTGCATCTCCAAGGGTACAGCAATCTCTCAATACTGCACTGCAACTCCACTGGTGCAGCAATCTCCAAGTGCTGCGCTTCAACTCCAATGGTGCAGCAATCTCGGTGCTACATAGCAACTCCAAAGGTGCAACAAAGACTCAGTACTGCACAGCAACTCCAGTGGTACAGCAATCCCTCAGTACTGCACAGCAACTCCAATGCTGCAGCGATCTCTCAGTACTGCACAGCAACTCCAATGCTGCAGCAATCTCTCAGTACTGCACAGCAACTCCAATGGTGCCGCTATCTCTCGGTGCTGCAAAGCAACTCAAATGGTGCAGCAATCTCACTGTTCTGCACTGCAATGGTGCAGCAATATCTTGGTGCTGCACAGCAACTCCAATGGTACAGCAACCTCTGGTGCTGCACTGCAACTGCAATGGTACTGCAATCTCACAGTGCTGCACAGTAAGTCCAATGATGCAACAAACTCTCATTACTACACAGCAACTCCAATGGTGCAGCAATCTCTCGGTACTGCACAGCAACTCCAATTTTGCAACAATATCTCAGTACTGCACAGCAACTCCACTGGTGCAGCAATGTCTCAGTGCTGCACTGCATCTCCAATGGTGCAGCAATCTCTCAATACTGCACTGTAACTCTACTGGTGCAGCAATCTCCAAGTGCTGCGCTTCAACTCCAATGGTGCAGCAATCTCTGTGCTGCACATCAACTCCAATGGTGCAACAAAGTCTCAGTACTGACCAGCAACTCCAGTGGTACAGCAATCTCTCAACGCTGCATTACAACTCCAGTGTTGCAGCAATCTCTCAGTGCTGCACTGCAACTGCAATGGTGCAGCAATCTCTCAGTGCAGCACAGCAACTCCAATGGTGCAGCAATCTCTCAGTGCTGCACTGCAAATCCAATGGTGCAGCGATGTCTTGGTGCTGCACAGTAACTCCAATGGTGCAGCAATCTCTCAGTACTGCACAGCAACTCCAACGGTGCAGCAATCTCTCAGTTCTGTACTGCAACGGTGCAGCAATCTCTCGGTGCTGCACAGCAAGTCCAATGGTGCAGCAATCTCTCAGTACTGCACGGAAACTCCAATGGTACAGCAATCTCTCGGTGCTGCACAGCAACTCCAATGGTGCAACAATCTCTAAGTTCTGCACAGCAACTCCAATGGTGCAGCAATCTCTCAGTACTGCACAGCAACTCCAGTGGTGCAGCAATCTTTCAGTACTACACAGCAACTCCAATGGTGCAGCAATCTCTCAGTGCTGCACAGCAACTCCAATGTTGCAGCAATCTCTCAGTGCAGCACAGCATCTCCAATGGTGCAGTAATCTCTCAGCACTGCACAGTAACTCCAATGGTGCAGCAATCTCTCAGTACTGCGCAGCAACTCCAATGGTGCAAAAATCTCCCAGTACTGCACAGCAACTCTAATTGTGCAGCAATTTCTCAGTACTGCACAGCAACTCCAGTGGTGCAGCAAACTCTCTGTGCTGTACTGCAACTCCAATGGTGCAGCAATCTTTCAGTACTACACAGCAATTCCAATGGTCCAGCAATCTCTCAGTACTGCACAGCAACTCCAATGGTGCAGTAATCTCTCAGTGCTACACTGCAACTCCAATGCTGCAGTAATCTCTCAGTACTGCACTGCAACTCCAATGGTGCAGCAATCTTTCAGTACTGCACAGCAACTCCAATGGTGCAGCAATCTCTCAGTGCTGCACTGCAACTCCAATGGTGCAGCAATCTCTCAGTGCTGCACTGAGCGTAGGTTTTTGTATGAAGCCGGGAGATCACTTCTGATTAAGGAGAAGTTCTGCCAATTGAACCATGACTGACATGAGTTATCTAGTGCCCTGTGATTGTAATTATACAATCTTGGCTGTTTTTTTTTTAAGTCACCCATTTGCAGGGCTGTAGCAAAGAAGCTGGTGTGTGGGATAGAATTGGACAGCTTTCAAAGAGATGGCACAGGAATGACAGGCCAAATGGCCTCCTGCCAAGCTGTAAAATTTGAAGATTCAACATACATGTAAGCCTTGTGCCAGGATAGCACCACAATCGGCAGGTAAACCTGCTGCTGCTCCTGGCATGTTTTTCCATACTCATTGCATAAGAGTTAGTCACCTGACTTGCAGGCATCAATTTCAAGACCATGGCCTGAATTTTTCCTTTGGTGGGCGCGCGCAATTAGCTGGCCCGGGAGCTTTCGGGAAATGGACCGCAATCAGCCCCCGACCACGATTTCACGCTGGCTGGACAATTAACAGCAGCGTGAAACGTGTGCTGAAATGCTCAGCGCCGCCGGGGTGGGGGCGGGAAGAGGGTGGGTGATGATGTCATCACAGGCATGGGTGAGCGCTGCGAGAGGGCTCCCTGAAGGTAGACAGCTGCCTCAGGGAGCTGCAGACCTGAAAATGCTAAAATAAAGTTTTAAACAGCTGTAAAAAAAATGTCCATGCATCACAGTCAATCACCTGAAAATATAGCTGATAAAAATGCTGCCCATAAAAATTTATTTTTATTTTATCTCATAATGGAAATTTCATCCGCCCTTGAATGAGGCTTGATGAAAAATGCAAAGGCCGCCTGGCTGATTTGCCCTTCCGCCAATTGTAAGGTTGGACAGGCAATGAAAAATCTGAGACAAGTGTGCCATTAATGAGCTTAATTGGCCTCTTAATTGTCAATGGACATGCTTCCGCACGCCTGCCCTCAGGACATAAATGCCCTTGAGAAGGTGGTACTGAACCACCTTCTTGAACTGCGCGCACAGGGTGACCAACTCATGTGGAGAAAATTAAGGGACAACCTACCACGGGGGTCCATACAAGCAGATGTATGGGTGGGGGGCGGGGGGGGGGGGGGGGGAGGAAATTGGGGGGGTGGTGGGTGCTGCCAGAGCTATGAGAGCTGTATGTGGGGGCAGAGAAAGGTTCCAGAACTTTAAGAGCTGTGTGTGGTGGCGGGGGGGGGCGGGGTGGGGGGGGTGGTTTGCCAGAACTGCTGACCATGCAAATGTCAGGAGAGCAGATAATGCGCATGGGTGAAATTTAAATGTTCAAATTACAGGACAACAGCATTCCAGCACTATACAGCCCGGGATACAGGACTGGGGACTGAGATACAGGAAAATCCAATAAAATAAGGGACAATTGGTCACCCTGCCGCTGTAGTCCATGTAGTGCTGTTATAGGGAGTTCCAGGATTTTGAGCCAGTGCCAATGAAGGAATGATGATATAGTTCCAAGTAGGATGGTGTGTGGCTTGGACGGAAACTTGCAGATGTTGGTGTTCCCATACATCTGCTGCCCTTGTTCTTCCAGGTGGTCTAGGTTGCAGATTTGGAGGAGCCTTGGCGAGTTGCTGCAGTGCATCTTATATATAGTACACACTGCTGCCACTGCACACAGTGGCGGTTAGAATGAATGTTTAAGATGGTGGATGGGGTGCCAATCAAGCGGACTGCTTTAACCTGGACAGTGTCAAGCTTCCTGTGTGTTGTTGGAGCTGCACTGATCCAGGCAAGTGCAGAGTTTTCCATCGCATTCCTGACTCGTGCCTTGTGAATGGTGGACAGGCTTTGGGGAGTCAGCACACAAGTTACTCCCTGCAGAATTCCCAGCCTCTGACCTGCTCTTGTAGTCATAGTAATTATATGGCTAGTCCAGTTCAGTTTCTGGTCAATGGCAACCCCCCAGGATGTTGATAGTGCGGGCTTCAGCAATAATAATGCCATTGAATGTGAAAGGAAGATGGTTAGATTTTCTTTTGCTGGAGATGGTCATTGCCTGGCACTTGTGTGGCACAAATGTTACTTACCACTTATCAGCCCAAGCCGGAATGTTGTCCAAGTCTTGCTGCATTTGGACATGGACTGCTTCAGTATCTGAGGAGTTGTGAATGGTACTGAACATTGCGCAATCATCAGCGAACATCCTCACTTCTGACATTATGATGAAACAGCTGAAGATGTTTGGACCTAGGATACTATCCTGAGGAACTTCTGCAGTGATGTCCTGGGACTGTAATGATTGACTTCCCACAACCACAACCAACTCCCTTTGTGTTAGGTATGACTTCAACCAGTGGACAGTTTTCCCCCTTATTCCCATTGACTTTGTTTGTGCTAGGGCTCCTTGATGCCACATTTGGTCAAATGGTCAAGTCACTCTCACCTGCTATTATTGACTATACCTCACTAGTGAGGATGATTGTTTTCCACAGTCCTGAGATGGCTGATGAGGCTGATTTGGGATCTAAAGACTTACGGCACGTAATGCATTTGTTCTCATGTGGGATGCCTGGTTGTGTATTATCAGTTCAGGTCATGGCATGTTCTTTTCTCTACTTTCATTTTTCCTCTTCATTTTGTCATCATTAGGTCCCAAAATGCTGGGATCCTTCCGACAGATTCTGGCACCATCTGGTTCAGTCCAAGGAGATGGTCTCCCTGGAGTTGATGTCAATGTTGCATTTCTTCATGTTGGCTTTCAGCCCATTCTTGAAGCACTCCTTCTGTCCTCCTCTGGTGCATATGCCCTAACTGAGCTGGGAGAAGAGGACCTGCATTGGAAGCTTGGTATCTGACATCTGAATTATATGACCAAACCAATGAAGCTGATGGCAGATGGTCATAGCCTCAATGCTTGTGGTGCCTGCTTCTAAGAGGATAATGCTTAATAAATGTTTCCTGAGTTACACCACTAGATTGTCACCTGTTGCCTGAATGGTTAAAGTCTCGAAAGAACAAATTAATATTGAGTGAGTGCAGACTCATGAATTTGGAGGTTAAACACCCCCCAAAAACTTGGGGGGGATGTGGGGGGTAGGGGGAACACCAGAATAGAAATATGGCTGTAATAGGGAACTTTATAATTAGGGTGAGAAAATAGTGTCCTCACAAGAACGAGAATCCCAAAGGATGCGTTGCCTACCTAGTGCCAGGGTAAGGAATGTCTCATGGAGGTTGGAGAAGAAGTTAGAAAGGGAGGGAGTAAATCCAGATTTTATGATCCATGTTGGATCACATGACATTGGCATTAAGAGGCAGGTGGTTCTGATGAAGAAGTATTGGAAGTTTGCTTCTAAATTAAGAAGTAGGACATCAAGGGTAATAATCGCTGGATTATTACTCGCACCACATACAAAATGGCACAGGAGCAGACAAATCAGGAGAAATGATACGTAGCTAAAGGGCTGGTGTGGGAAAGAGGGGTTTCTTTTCACGGGATACTGGCACCAGATCTGGGACAGGAAGGAGCTGTCCCGATGGGATGAGCTCTACCTGAACCAAAATGGGACCCGTGTCCTGGCAGAAAGGGTAAATAGAGAGGTGCCAAAGGCTTTAAACTAGTAAGAGGAGAGAGAGATCTTCAAGAAATGCAAGCAGCCTAAATAAATGAAACAGGAGAACATAGGAAGGGAGGACATTGATGGCAAGGGAAGAAGTTGAGTTATATAATGGGGCTTGAAAAAGATGGTTAAACATAAAATTAGAGGAAATTCTATTTAAAAATTATTGAACATGTACTGTGTCTGTTATATAACTGGAAGGAATCATGCATTGTGAGGAACCAACATAGCAAGGATTACTAAGACATGCTAGAGAAAAATCAAGACTGGGCTTTAAACATTGCAGGGTGTAACATATTTAGGAAAGATAGAGAGGGAAAACAGGGAGGTAGAAAAACTGCATTTATTCAGAATAACATAATGGCAGGAAAGAAAAGGGACACAGCTATCAGTAAGACAAATATAGAATCCATATGTAGAGAGGTAAAAGATAATAAAGGATCAATCACACTAATAGGTATAATCTACAGACCACCTATTAGCGAGAGAGAGATGGAGGAAGAAATATGCAGACAAATTGCGGAATTAAGTAAAAAATAACAAACAATAATCATGGGGATTTCAACTACCCTGATAGTTTTAGACAAAGAGGTAGGAGATTAGGGGTTGGAGTTTGCTACAATGTGTAAAAAGCCCAACAAGGGAAGATTTGCTATTGGATCTATTCATGGGGAATGAACCAGTGTAGATAAGTGAAGTAAAAGTAATTGAACATCTGAGCAATAGTGATCATGATACGCTTTACGGTGATGATAGAGAAGGACGTAAGTGTGATGAAAACCCAAGTTAATAGATTGAAGAAAAGCTGATTTTGAGGGGCTGAGAATATAACTTGGTAAAATAAAATGGGAAACTATATTGGAAAACAGCATTGTGGAAGAGCAATGGGAAACAGGGGGTGGTAGCATCGTGGTATTGTCACTAGAGTAATAAGCCAGAGACCCAGGGTAATGATCTGGGGACCTGGGTTCAAATCCTACCACAGCAGATTGTGGAATTCAAATTTAATAAAAATGTCTGGAATTAAACATCTAATGATGACCATGAAACCATTGTCAACTGTTGTTAAAAACCCATCTAGTTCACTAATGCCCTTTAGGGAAGGAAATCTGCCATCCTTACCTGCTCTGGCTTATTTGTGATTCCAGATCCACAGCAATGTGGTTGACTCTGAAATGGCCAAGCAAGCCACTCAGTTTCTCAAGGACAAATTAGGATGGGCAATAAATGCTGACCTAGCCAGTGATGCCCACATCCCATGAATGAATAAATAAAAGCATTTAAAACAGTGTTCAACAGAGTGCAAGGAAAATATATTCTGCTGAAAGGAAAGAACAAATTAAACACTAGTGAGACTCCATGGATGAATAAAGAGAAGGGAACTATTGAAGGTTAGCTGGTATATATTAAGTGCACATACAGCAGAGAAGTGCATGATGAGCGAAAATAGGAAGAGATTATGAGAGAGTCATAAAACAATTAGGAAGGCAAAGAGGAACTATGAAATTAAATTATTCAAGGAACATTAAACAAAATAGTAAAATATTTTACAGGTACTTCAATAAAAAAATGGAAGGTAGTGATGGGAATAGGACCATTAAGGGTTAGACAGGATAATACCACAGGTAATAATAGAAAGATGACAAATATTAAAGAATTAATTTACTTTGGTGTTTACCAGTGAGATAGAACAGATAGACATGACATTAAGTAATGGAATGAGTAATGAGTAATGCAATAAGATTTAAAAACATGTACTAAACAAACACAAAAAGGACAAAGCCCCTGGTCGGATGGATTTCATTCACATATTTAAAAAGAATCTAGGGAAAAGAAGCAGAGGCATTATATCTCATGCTTAATAATTTGTTAGAAAAATGTGTAGTGATAGAAGGCTGGCAGATAGCTATTGTATTTCTTTATTTCAGAAGGAGAACAGAGCAAACCCCAGGAGCTATAGATCAATCAACCTAACATCAGTGCTAGGAAAAATAATGGGATCCTTATTAAAGGTGAAAATAGAAGAACATCCAGAAATGAGAAAGATAATAATGAATTGTCAGCATGGATTTCAAAGGGGAAATGTTTGCTTGACCAACCTTATTGAATTTTTTGAGGAGGTAACAGAGAGAGTAGATAGCGATAATATGGTAGATGTAATTTATCTGGATTTTCAAAAGGCCTTTGATAACATGTCCAATAATTGATTAACGAATAAGGTCAGAGGATGTGGATTCAACTGACAAGAGATAGAATGGATTGCTAGCTAGCTTTAAAACAGAAACCAGAGAATGGAACAAAGGGCTGTTATTCAGAGTGGCAGTAAACGGGAAGTGATGTTCCTCAAGGATCAGAGATGAACACTGCTGTCACAATTTACATTCAAAAATTGGATTTAGGAATCAAAAACATGATTTCTATATTTGCAGATAGTCAATGCTGAGGAGGACAGCAACAAATTACAGAAGGACATTAATAAACTTGCAGAATGGGCAAATGGAGTTCAACGTAAATAAATATGAGATAATACATTTTAGTAGGAAGAATAGGGAGATTACTTGTTGCTTGGAACCTGCAAGTCCAGGTGGATCAGAGAAACAAAGGGATCTTGGAGAACAAATAAATCAATCAGTAAAAGTTGCACCACAGGTTAGCAAGGCCATTAAAAAGAGGCAAAACAAGCACTTGATTTTATTTCTGGAGGGATAGAATTCAAAAGTAGAGAAGTTATGCTAAACCTGTATTGAGCCTTACTTAGACCACACTGCATGCAGTTCTGGTTGCCATGTTATATGTTTCACATGCTTTGTTTGAATTGTGCGGGATAATTGTGCATGGATTTATACTGAGAAATCTCAAACCTTTCAGAAAAAGGAACTGCATAATTGGTTCATATTTACCTGAGGATCAGCAACAAGAATATTAAACAATTCCTCCACTGGTTCGGATTCACAATATGACACAGCAGAGTAAAACACAAAGTGAAGAACACATTTTTTTGTGTAAATTACATATTGAGAAAAGCGAAATAGGACAATCAGAAGTCCTTGGATCTGAATGTTGATTTTAACAAATTCAGACCCAAGTTCAGCCACCATTTTCTTTACAGCAAACGACGCTGGCTAAAAAGGCAGCATAGTGTTTATGTTACTGGACTTGTAATCCGGAGGCCCTGCCTAATGATCTGGAGACATGAGTTCCAGTCTCAAATTCAGTCAATAATTATTCAAACCTACCATCAGTAATGCCGACCATGTAGCTACTGTATTGTTATTGTCCTTACTTGGTCTGGCCTATATTTGTGACTCCAGACCCACAGCAATGTGGTCAGCTCTTAACTGCCCTCTGAAATGCCTAGCAAGCCACTCAATTATGTTCAAGGAGGCAGTTCACCAACACCTTTTCAAGGGTAATCAAAATGGACAATAAATGCTGGCTTTGCCATCCTTAATGAATAAAATATGTGGGGTGAGTTTATCAGTGTCTGGGCAAGAGGAGGCAGAATCAGGTTCCAGGTGTAGAATCTTTGTCAGTACACAGGTCAAGCAGGGGGCTTCGGATACTTTTCTCTTGTCAGGACTAACTGCGTGTTTCCAGAATTTTAGAAATGTTCATTTTTCAGAACTCTTCCATCTAAATATTTTTGTCAATCTTTCACAATTTCTTGCCTTTTTCATTCTTTCATCCTTTCATCATTTGTTGGGTTTTAGCTTCCACAAGGGCATTTGTGGGTTCTCTGATAGATTCTGGGTTTGACAAGTAGCTTAGACCCTCAAATCGAAAAGAACTCAAGCTAGCTGACAGGAGTAGTGCTGGGATCAGGGCAAAGGCTTGAGCAACCCTAATGCCCTAAGGGAGACCAGAGTTACTGGCAGAATTAATGACAATCTTTAACCATCGGCTCTACATTCTGGAATTCTATTCAAATCCTTGGCTTTCTTTTCCACAATTTCATATAAATGCTCTAAACCCATCTATTTAACCTTTGACTTAATCACCACCCCTAAATCCTCTAATTCCTGCTCAGCATTAAAGATCCTCCATTTATGAAACACAAGATGGTGTTTTGCTACAAAACAGTAGTTACCCAATGAAACTTGTTACTATTATTAAAATACTAGTGAATGGTTCGGCGATATGGGTACAAATTGGTAAAGGCAAGCCCAGCCCTACAGAGGAGACTGTGACAGTGGCATAGTGGTTGTGTCACTGGACTAGTAATCCAGAGGATCAGGCCAATCCTTGGAGGACTGTGTTCTAATTCCACCATGGCAACTGCTGGAGTTTAAATTCAATGAATTTTTTTTAAAAATCTGGAACTGAAAGCTAGTCTCAGTAACAATAGACATGGAACTATCGATTGTCATAAAAACCCATCTGGTTCACTAATGTCCTTTAGGAAAGGAAATCTGCTGCCTTATCTGGTCTGGCCTACATTTGACTCCAGGCCCACAGCAATTTGGTTGACTCTTAACTGGTCTCAAGGGGTGAGCAACAAATGTTAGTCTTACTAGTGATGCCCACAATCCATAAACTAATTTTAAAAAGTCAGAAATCACCTCTTTACACAAAGACTGATCAGTAACCAAACTGGTATTGGAGAAATGACATGTTTGTATGGAAGGATGAACTAGTACATCGAAATGTCTCATCTTACCTGCAGTTATCTTGGTGAATTAGTGCTCTTTAATCCAGACTCAAAGAATCATTCATCATGTTAAAAAATAAATAGTTTCTGTGTAGAAGGAGTTTTAGACTATTTGTTGCCAACGCTGTGCATGTGCAGTTGTAGCGTTTTATTCCATTACGTCATTGTGAGCGACAGAGTAGACATCAGCCTAACCTGCACAGATTTAGAAGTACTTTTGTAACACTGAAAAAAAATTCTCTAAAAGGGGAAAAAAAAAGTGGAGTCATATTAACTGCCATCTTTCCCTTGCAGACAGTGAAAAATGACTTTGAAAACATTTAATTTTAGAAAGACTGAAACATTTGTGCAAATGTTGAGTTATGTGAACCAGAGGTTTAATACTTGTGTGAAGCAACAAATAAAAGCTTTGGCTTAAACTGCACCTTAATTCATGGAACTGTACATAGAAAGCAATCTAGTACACTTAGGGCTGATTTTTTCCCCCCCCGTCAGGGGGGTTGTGAGGGGGCGGGCAGGAGCAAGCACAAACCCGATTGGCGCCCTTGATCGGGTGCATGCCGCCATTTTAGCAATTAAGGCCAGCCCAGCGTGACACACACCCCGAAGCGCTGTGCACTTCCTGTGCGGGCCAGGGTGAATCTCTGAGACGAGGCCTGCACGAAAGAGTGCTCCGTGCCTCAGGGAGATTAGTTTAAATTCTGAAAAATTTAATAAAGGTAAAAAAAAATTTAAGGACATATCCCTTCATGTGAAACTGTCACATGAGTTGGAACATGTCCATTAATTTTTTCAAAATTTTTTATTTAATTAAACAAAACCTTCATGAAACCTCATCTCGCCCATGGATGAGGTTTCATGAAAAGTGCAAAGGCCGCCTGGGCTCTTAACAACTTTAATTACTTTCTTTATGGCCTTAATAGGCCTTTGACAGTTCGGCGGGCGCGTAGCTGACACAGCTGCGCGCCTGTCGAACTGAAAATCTAAATGACGCGCGGTGACGTGAGGAAGGCCGCCCTACATCACCGCGCGTCATTTTACGCGTCGGCGAGCAGGCCCTGCCCCCACTCACCAACTGGAAAATTCCTCCCTTACAGTTTAACGTGATGAATAAGATGATAGAATGAATTTCCGTCACAGGAAATAATACCTCAGGACAATATCAGGGAGTGACATCATTGCATTTCTATGCAGGCGCAGACCAGTGCGCATGCGCACACGGGTATCGGTGGCCAAGATCCACAGCCATCTTGCATTGGCAGGAGACACAGTGAAAATCTTATCAAAGTATTTTGAGGATTACAGCAGATTGTTAAATGATGAAACTTACATTTTCATTAGCGCAGGAGCACAGTGATTGCAATGTAGCTGTTTAAAACTGAAACTCGAAGAGCCAAAAAAATAGGAGAAATCAGGCTGTTAACTAGCACTTCTGGTACCTGAAGCAGAGCAATAGAATCAGAGAACAGAAACTGTCTTTGCAATATGAAAACCAACATAAATTTAAGAATGTTAGCTTAAAAAAGCCTTACAGAACAAAGCGATATTCATTAACCATTGAACATTACTCGGGCATGTGATCACTAACATCCAGAGTTTTGTATCAACCATGCAAGCAAGTTAAAGATAATTGAGACTATACCAAGCATTGCTCAAGGTACAATCGTCTGAAATTCAGGATATTCTGCCACCCCTGTCTCATTTCTATGTAATCAGATTTCTCTGATCACAGTCTTATCTGTTCCCAAAACATTACAACTGGGTTTTCAATAAATGCACCCCAGAAGGGTTAGGGCAGAACCTCTACCCTGAAATTTCTCAGTTTTCAGGGGCAGGGGTTATTAAGTATGCAATGGGGGTTCCCAGTAGCATTCCCAGCAACAACAGCAACCTGCCATTTCATTCGAAGGGAGGCAGTGACGTAATGGCAACATCACTGGACTACTAATCCAGATGCCCAGACTAATGCCCTGAGGACACAGGTTCAAATCCTGCCATGGCAACTGGTGGAATCTAAATTCATGGAATATGCAAAGAAGGAAGTCACAAAAGGCAGGTCTTTACTGTACATCAGGAGAGACTTGCCCTGGGAGACCTTGAATTTTTTCCCCATGAAGTCTCATGGCATCAGGTGAAACATGGGCATGGCGCTGGTTATCCTCCATGTTGAACATCAATGGGAAGAATCACCAATTGAAAAACAGGTGATAAGAGGACCCAGAGACGGTAACCATCACCTAGAAGTTTGAGAGGACCTGGAGACAGTAACTATCACCTGTAAGAGTGGGTGAAAAGAGGACCCAGAGATAGTAACCCCCATCTAGAACAGCAAGCGAAAAGAGGGGCCAGCCACTCAGCTAGTCCCTTTGTTTAGAACATAAAATTCAGACATGCTCAGCATGACCAGCACTGAGTGTGTGACCTCAATGGAGTGTGGGAGTTTGGTGAGCTGAGGGAGTTTGATGAGGAGGTGAGGGAGGTGCTCCTTTGCTTTTTCTAACTCTTTCATCCTGTAGGAACTGGATCTTGCTCCATTACAGGGGAAGAAGCTAGCTTTTTGGTGAGTATCTGGTAAGTGGCCAAGGTCTATTCTATTCCTAAGGTTTAAAATATTACAGGAATTTTTGATAAGATTAATAAATATATAAAAGAAAATAAATAATTTGAATAAAATAATTAAGAAAATAATTAAAGCACATAAGTATGGCAGGACAGGTGATGTGTTATGGCTGCAGCATGTGGGGGTTCCTGGATACCAGTGTGATCTAGGGAAAGCACGCTTCAGTAAGCGCCTGTGGCTTGAGGAATTTCAGCTCAGAGTCATTGAGCTGGAAGCTGATCTGCAGACACTGCTACACATCAAGGAGGGTGGATCTTACCTGGATGCTTTATACCAGGAGGCAGCCACACCCATTAGGATAGGATTTTCTGATTTGGAAGGTGGTCAGGAACAGGATGGTGTGACTGTAGCTGAGGCTGGTAAGGGGACCCAGAGGGCTGGAGTGCAGCAGTATGAGCCACTGCAATTGTCCAACAGGTTTGAAATTCTCTCAGCTTGTTTGGATGAGAGTGGGGGCTGCACGTTGGATGAGCTGACTGGCCATGGCAGTGTGGCACAGGAAGCCATTCAAGTGGTGGGGAGCACAAAGAAATGTATTGGTAGTAGGAGACAGTATGGTGAGGGGGATTGACACTGTTCACTGTAGCAAGGAACGAGAGTCCAGATGGCTATGTTGCTTGCCCGGTGCCAGGGTTCAGAACATTTGCTCAGGGCTGGAGAGGAACTTGCAGTGGGAGGGTGAGGACCCAATGGGCGTGGTCCATGCAGGTACCAATGACATAGGCAGGATGAGGAAGGAGGCTCTCCAAAGTCAGTATGATGAGCTAGGCACCAAATTAAGAAGCAGAACCTCAAAGGTAATAATTTCTGGATTATTGCCTAAGCCACGTGCAAATCGGCATAGGACAAATTAGATTAGAGAGATGACTGGCTCAAAGACTGGTGTGGAAGAAGTGGGTTCTAGTTCATGGGGCACTGGCACCAGTATTGGGGAAAGTGGGATCTGTACCGTTGGGACAGTCTACACCTGAACCATGCTGGGGCTGGTCTCCTCGTGAGCCACATAACTAGGGAAGTAGAGAGGGTTTTAAACTGAATGTTAGGGGCAAGGGATCAAATTTGGGAAGATGTGGTAAACCAAAGAGAAGTGACAAGGCAAGAGAGACAGGTATTATTATGGGAAATGATAAACATCCTATGACAGGAAGGGACAGAGAGTATTGTTCTAAGAGTAAATCAGTAGATCAGGCTAGACGCTACAAAAATAACACAAGGACAAAACTAAAGGCTCTGTATCTAAACGCACGTAGCATTCAAAACAAAACCGATGAACTGATAGTGCAATTAGAAATAAATAGCTATGATCTGATAGCTATTGCAGAGGCATGGCTACAGGATGACATAGATGGGACCTGAATATTGAAGGGTACGTGACATTTATGAAGGACAGGAGGTTAGGAAAAGGTGGAGGGGTGGGTCTGTTAATTAATGATGATATTAGCACATTAGAGAGGCATTAATTAAGCTCAGGAAACCAGGATGTAGAAGCAGTTTAGGTTGAGATGAGAAATGATAAAAGCAAAAAGTCATTAGTGGGAGTGGTCCACTGGCCCCCAAATGTAACAAGAGTATAAAAGAAGAGATAATGGGAGATTGTCAGAAAGGTACAGCAATAATCATGGGGGATTTTAATCTACATATATATAGGAAAAATCAAGTGGCCAAAGGTAGAGTAGATGAGGAGTTCATAGAATGTTATCAGGATAGTTTCTTAGCACAGCACATTCTGGGGCCAACCAGAGAGCAGGCAAAACTAGACCTGGTATTGGGCAACGAGATAGGATTAATTGATAACCTCATAGTGAAGGCAGCCCTCAGCAGCAGCAATCATAACGTGATTGAATTTTACATTAATTTTTAGGGAGAAATTAGTGTGTCCATGAGTTAAAATGAGTATTTTAAACTTAAAGAAAGGCAATTATGAGGGCATGAAAGCGGAGCTAGCTAAAGTGAACTGGTAAATGAGGTTAAGGGATAGGTCAATCGAGGTCCGGTGGCAGACATTTAAAGGGATATTTCAGAATACACAGAATAGATGCATTCCAATGAGAAAGAAAAATTCCTAGGGGAGTTAAAGACGGTATCAAAGCTAAAGTCAAAAGACATAGTTACACAAAGACGGGTGGCAGGTCAGAAGATTGGAAGGAATATAAAGAACAGCAAAGAATGACAAAAAGATTAACAAGGAGGGAAATATTAGAGTACAAGAGAAAGCTAGCGAGTAATATAAAGACAGATAAGTAAGAGTTTCTAGAGATATTTAAATAAGAAAAGAGTTAACAAAGTGAGCATTGATCCTATGGAAAGTGCATCTGGGGAATTGATAATGGAAAGTAGGGAGATGGCGGATGAATTAAACAGGTATTTTGCTTCAGTCTTCATTATAGAGGACACAAGTAACATCCCAGAAGTAGCTGTAAATCATGAAATGGAGGGAGGGAGGAACTTGGAAAAATTACAATCACCAGGGAAGTGGTATTGAGAAAATTGTTGAGGCTGCGAGCTGACCAATCCCCAGATCCGATGGACTTCACCATAAGGTCTTGAAAGAAGTGGCTGGTGAGGTAATTGATGCACTGGTTTTAATTTCCAAAATTCTCTAGATTTGGCAAAGATTCCATTAGATTAGAAAATAGCAAATGTAACTTCTTTATTCAAAAGGGAGGGAGACAGAAAGCAGGAAACTACAAACCAGTTAGCCTGACATCTGTCATAGCGAAAATGTTAGAAGCTATTATTAAACATGTTAGAGCAGGGCACTTAGAAAAATTCAAGGCAATCAGGCAGAGTCAACATGGTTTTGTGAAAGGGAAATCATGTTTAACCAATTTATTGGAGTTCTTTGAATGAGTCGCATGTGCTGTGGATAAAGAGGAACTGGTGGATATACTGTACTTAGATTTCCAGATGGCATTTGATAAGGTGCCACGTCAAGGGTTATTGCAGAAAATAAAAGCTTATGGTATGGGGCTAACATATTGGCATGGATAGAAGATCGACTAGCTAACAGGAAACGGAGATTTGGCATAAATGGGTCTTTTACAGGTTGGCAGGATGTAATGAGTGGTGTGCCACAGGGGTCAGTACTGGGGCCTCAACTTTTCACAATTTATATAAATGACTTGGATGAAGGGGCTGAAGGTACAGTTGCTAAATTTGCTGATGATACACATATGGATAGGAAAGTAAATTGTGAAGAGGATATAAGGAGGCTGCAAAGAGACATAGATAGATTAAGTGAGTGGACAAAGATCTGGCAGATGGAGTATAATGTGGGAAAATGTGAAATTGCCTATTTTGGCAGGAAGAATAAAAAAAGAAGCTTATTATCTAAATGGTGACAGATTGCAGAGCCCTGAGATTCAGGGGGACCTGGGTGTCCTAGTGTATAAATCACAAAAGGCTAGTATCCAGGTACAGCGAGTAATTAGGAAAGCTAATAGAATGTTTTTGTTTATTGTGAGGGGAATTGATTACAAAAGTAGGGAGGTTATGCTTCAGTTGCACAGGGTACTGGTGAGACCACATCTGGAGTATTGTATACAGTACTGGTCACCTTGTTTAAGGAAGGATGTAAATGCATTAGAAGCAGTTCAGAGAAGATTTATTAGGCTAATACCAGGAATGGGCAGGTTCTCTTATGAGGAAAGGTTGGATAGATTGTACTTGTATCCACTGAAGTTTAGAAGAGTAAGAGGCGTCTTGATTGGAACTTTTAACATCCTGAGGGGTCTTGACAGGGTGGATGTGGAGAGGATTTTTCCTCTTGTGGGAGAATCTAGAACTAGGGGTCACCATTTAAAAATAAGGGGTCACTAATTTAGGACAGAGATGAGGAGATTTTTTTTCTCTCAGAGGGTCTTGAGTATTTGGAACTCTCTTCTTCAAAAGGCAGTGGAAGCAGAGTTTTTAAATATTTTTAAGGCAGAGCTAGACAGATTCTTGATTAACAAGGGGGTGAAAGGTTATCAGGGGTATGCAGGAATGTGGGATTGAGATTACAATCAGATCAGCCACGATCTTATTGAATGGAGGAGCAGGCTCGAGGGACCAAGTGGCCTACCTCTGCTCCTAATTTGTATGTTCTTATGTTCATACGTAAGAAGGACCAAGGGCAGCAGGGGCACAGAATGTATTGTGGATGGGGGACTTCAATGTCCATCATCAAGAGTGGCTTGGTAGCACCCCTACAGGCCAAACTGGCCGAGCCCTAAAGGACATAGCTGCTAGACTGGGTCTACGACAGATGGTGAGTGAATCAACAAGAGGGAAAAGCCTACTTGACCTCTTTCTCACCAATCTACCTGTTGCAGATGCATCTGTCCATGGCAATATTGGTAGGAGTGACTCTACACAATTCTTATGGAGATGAAGTCCAGTCTTCACATTGAGGATACCCTCCATTGTGTTGTGTGGCATTATTAGCGTGCTAGATGGGATAGATTTCAAACATATCTTGCAGCTCAAAACTGGGCATCCATGAGGTCTGTGGGCCATCAGCAGCATCAGAATTTTTTCAACCACAATCTGTAACCTCATGGTCCACGTATCCCCCACTCTACCATTATTATCAAGGCAGGAGATCAACCCTGGTTCAATGAAGAGTGCAGGAGGGCATGCCAGGAGCAGCACCAGGCATACCTAAAAATGAGGTGTCAACCTGGTGAATCTACAACACATGACTACTTGCATGCCAAACAGCAGAAGCAGCAAGTGATAAAGAGTCCAAATACACACTTTTGAATTTTCAAATCCAAGGGTCGTGGGCTCAGCTTTCTTGTTACGTGACTGCCCTGGTCACAGGTCTGGCTCAACCACATAAAAAAATTACCACCTTCTGTCTAAAGCCAAATTATTTTATTACTCCCAGATCATCCAGGGGTGTGGTGGATGGAATGCAAGGGTAATATAGAGTCCCATCCTATGCTAGAACCACAACCTCTGAACTCCTGTCCATCTTTGCATCTGAAAAATGGATGAAAAGGACTGAGACCCATGAATTAAAAGAATAAGAATCATGGATGAGCCATCACCTACAAAACAGCAACATAAAAAGTGTAGTTGAATGGAAATTGAATAGCCATGAACATAGAGGAGGAGACCACATGAAGGTAACAATTTGAGAAACACAAGTTGCCATATCTTGTCAAAAGCTTTGCAATGTCCAAGACAATCAATTGTTATGATCCTCATAGAGACCAATTACTTTTCATTCAAACATACGAATTAGGAGCAGAAGTAGGCCACTGGGCCCTTTGAGTCTGGTCTACCATTCAATAAGTTCATGGCTGATCTGATTGTAACCTCAACTTCACATTCCTGCCTACTCCCAATAACTTTTCACCCCCTTGCTTATCAAGAATCTATCTAGCTCTGCCTTAAAAATATTCAAAGACTCTGTCTCCACCGTCTTTTGTGGAAGAGAATTCCAAAGACTCACAACTCACTGAGGGAAAAAATCTTTCCTCATCTCCGTCTTAAATGAGCGACCCCTTATTTTTAAACCATGACCATCAAAAGAGATTAATTTACAGCAGCTGACAGAAATCACCAAACAACATGATTTCACAGTTTAAGACTTTTACTGTAACAAACTAACATTAAAATAAATCAAACACTACTTCACAGGCAATTAATTCACCAAACTAATGAAAAGGCTCTTTTGCAACAACTAACTAATGCAATTGATATAAATCTTACTACCCTTTCACTGTGCTCTGCACTTAGTGCAGCCATGTAACATTCCAGGAACAGCTTCATAGTCATTCCCAGTTCTCCAGCAGGCTCATTTCTCCCTGTGACACTAGATCCAATTTTCACAACAAGGCCCACATTGGCAACTCCCTTTTCCTTAAATCTTCAAGAGGTCCGATTGCTCTGCTCCCTTCCTTTCAAACAGAAAACAAACTCTCACAAGCATCCTGCTTGGTTGTTAACCCAAAACAGTCCTTCTCTACTTCTCCACAACAACTATCTCCTTTGTCTCTCTCAAAAAACAGATGGCCCTTTTCTGTGAGATATTGTGCAAGGGGCCTGAATTTTCACCCTTGAGGCTGGTAGCCTCAAGTCAGGAAAACTCCCAGCTCAGCCTGCCCATCTCGGGAGAAAGTGCCTGCAAAGGAGTGACCTTCATTGACACAGGGGTGGGTGCAGGCTGGAGTCAGACCTGCCAACCTGGCAGAGGACGGAGGCAGCCACGAGGTCTACCGGGGGCTGAGATGGGCTGTTTAAAAGGCACGGCTTGGTGTTGTGGAACTTTGTCCCAGTTGAAACAAAAGCACAAAGGCCCTCCAGTCATCACAGCTCACACCGCCTCACCCCTCACACACTCCCCATATCTCATCCATGCCACCTCATGCCCCCACCCACCCTCTATGGCCCTCATGCCCCCTGTGCCAAGCTATGGCATTCCACCCAACCCCCCTCCCCCATGGCCCCTCATGCCCCCTTTCCCAAGCTGTGGCACTTCACTCAGTCCCATGTCACCTCAGGCCCCTTATGCCAACCTATGTCATTCCACCCACCTCCATGGCCCCTCATGCCCCCTATGCTAAACAATGGTACTACCATGCCCATTCACTCACTATACACTGTATAGAACCAATGAACCCTATTGTGACAGCAGGATGAGTAAAAAACAAAGCTTTAAAAAAGTTTTTCATTCATTACTTTCCACTATGTTAAAAAAAAAGTCATTGTAACTACAGGGCAATAACAGTATCAATCATCCAGACCCTTTAAAGTATCAATAACAGAAACCACAAGCCCTTGAAACCACTTAATCTTGTGTAAATAAATATTGTGAAATTGACCCCAGAGCTGACAGCCCAGAGATCCTTTACTCTTGTTGAGACATCTGCGCTCCAAGGTAAACATTGCTTGATTGACAGCTCTGGCTCTCCAAACACTGTACAGTGGGTCAATGGGCATGGAAGAGCTGTAGCTTGTGAACATGAGGGGTCATTGGGGGAGGTGGATGGAGTCCCATAGCTTTGCACAGGGGGCATGAGGAGGGCCTTTATAACTCACCTTTTAAAAGGTCCACTCAAGCAGACTAGGGTTCATGATTTCTCTGAGGGGCCATGAACCACGGCTCTTTAAAAACCTGGCCTGCCTCCACGAAAATTGCAGAGCAGGAGGACTTTCCTATCTCCACTGTGTTGCTGGCCAAGTCGGGAGTGCCAGGAGTGGGCTTCTGACACAAATCAGCCTACACCCTTAAAGGCACTCCTAAAAATCAGATAGACCGGGAATGGGGTTGGGCATCCTGGAATCGGGATCTGCCCCCCGTAATTAATGGGCTCCCTAGTCATCCCAACTAGGTGAAAATCCAGCCCAAGGTGCTGAAAATGTCACCCCATTTCAATGGGTTTTTCTTTGAGTTTCTATCCCATGGCAATTAGATCACATGGGCATGTCTCCAGGCTGAGGTATTTCTGGAATTCTCTGTTTTACCTTAAGTTAAAGATGACATTTTAAAACATCCTGTAAAATTCAGCATCAGTGGTACATTGTCAATGGCAACGCCACTTGCCAACCTATCAGCACTCTCTTCACATACGGTATAAATTGTTGTTTTCCCCTTATATTGGTATTCTTGTGAGTGTCCTGATGAGTGCAAGATGAAAAGCTTAGACATGTCTCTTTTTTCAGCAATACTTAAGTTCTGTACTATGAAACAACAGAATATTTAAGGTCACTTAAATACAGATGTTGCTAAGGCTGGAGATATACTGCTTTCAGTGAAATGGACAGAATGTCTGGTCTTATTTTCGCTTCAAACAGATTTATCTGCAGTCCTGGAACATTATTTTGAAATATAATTTTCTAATGCGCAGTCCAAATTTGTAAAAGTTGCTACCATGCATCTGGTACATACAACAGACACTATAAGCCACAGACAGAGAGATTGAAAGCTTAAAGTGGTGGATGGGGTGCCAATTAAGTGGAATGCTTTGCCCTGGATGGTGTCAGACTTCTTGAGTCTTGTTGAAGTTGCATTAAACCAGGCACATGAAGAGTATTCCATCATAATCCTGACTTGTAGCCTCATGGATTGTGGGAAGTCTTTGGGGTGTCAGGGGGTAAGTTACTCATTATAGAGTACCCAGCCTCTGACAAGTTCCTGTAGCCACAGTGTTTACGTGGCTCATAGAGTTACATTTCTAATCATTGGTGACTTCCAGGATGTTGGTGGTGGGGGAATTCAGTGATGGCAAACCCACTAAAAGTCAAAAGGAAGTGGTTAGACTCTTGTTGAAGATGGTCATTGCCTGACACATGTGTGACTTGAATATTGTGTGAAGGACGTCATCCTGATATCACTCTTAAATTTCCCTTTTACCAATTGAAGCCTCTTTATTCAAGTCTCAACTTAATTTGAAATAATATTCTGGATTTACCTTTCCATTAGCATCTAACATACCTCCAGAAAGTCATTCTCATGTGCTTCCTTTCAAGGTTGAAAAACACAAGTTTCTACAGGCTTTCCTCATTACTCAGACGTGACAGCTCCATCATATGTCTCTTTGCAAGGCTTCCAGTGCTTAAATATCTACTTATTGTCTGCTGTGTGAAATACTTGTACCAAATTCCTCACTCCACTATTGCAGCAGAAGTTTTAAGTGATTCCTACAATATCACCAACTGTAATTTATATCCCTTAACCCATTGGTTCATACTGTATACTCCTATTCAGATGGGGTACAATAGGCACAACTGCATATCACTAATGTGCCTAATAGCAGTAACCACAGGTGAGAAACAAACTGGGCCAGGATTTTTCAGTCGGCCTGCGGGGGCGGGCCCAACATGCCGGTGCGTAAAACGACACACGATGTCATCGCGATGTTTTGTTCAGCAGGCACGCCGGAGTCAGCTGCGCGCCCACCGATATTTAAAAAGCCATTAAGGAAGTAATTAAGTTCAACTTTACGCTGCCCTTCCAACCTTACAGTTGGCGGGCAGGTGAAAAGGCCAAACGGCCTTTACGATTTTTAGGAAGCCTCATCCAGGAGCGGGATGAGGTTTCCTAAAGCTTTTACAACTTAAATAAAAAGTTTCTATGAAACATAAAAACATGTCCAATCTCATGTGACACAGTCACATGAGGGGACATGTTTCATTAAAATTTCATTGTTTTTATTTATTTTTTTAACAATTGCTTCAATCTCCCTGAGGCAGCTCTGTGCCTCAGGAAGATTGAAGTGCTCTTTCGCATGCATGCGCAAAAGAGCGCTGGACCCGACTCTCCCTCCTTCCCACTGCCCGCACAGGTAGCGAGCGCTTCCGCTCACATATTATGCTGGGCGGGCCTTAATTGGCCCGCCTGTGTAAAATGGCGGTGCGGAGCCGACTGCCCCCGTCCGCTCCCACCAAGCCTGTGCAATGCAGGAAAAATTCAGGCCCTGTAATTCGACGAGCAGCAAGCAGAATGAGGGTAAGTGGTGGCACACGAGCCTAGGCACAAGAGACGCTTGCATTTGGGAAACCCTGGACTTCACAGAGGGGAAGGCAGAATTAGAAATAAACTCTCATTCCTGAAAATCAACCATTACACAATTAAGAGAATAGTACCCCTCAGAAACATCTGCCATACGCCAAGCAGTACCTGTACTCCACTTTGGGAACCTGTACTTTAACCATTAAATAATTCATTGATAATACACATCATATTAAAAATGTGCAGGGAATAAAATTCCAGTTCAAAACCTTTATTTCATGCTGCTACCCTTTTGTTAAAGGTTGTTAATGAGACAGCTCAGATTTAAGGAGATTGGCAAAAGCAGCAGAGGCAACATGAGGAAAAACATCTTACACAATAAGTGGTTAGGATTTGGATGGACCGCTGCCTGGTACAGTGGTGGAGAGCCAATTAATGGCTACCCAGCGTGAAACGTGCGCTGAAAAGCTCAGCGCTGCCAGGGTGGGGGCGGGAAGAGGGTGGACGATGATGTTTCCGCGGGTGAGCTCCCTGAAGGCAGACAGCTGTGGACCTGAAAATGGTCAAATAAAGGTTTAAAAAACTGCAAAAAAATGTCCATGCATTTCAATCAATCACCTGAAAGTATAGCTGATAAAATTGCTGGCCACAGATATTTATTTTTATTTTATTTCATAACGGAAATTTCATCCCACCCTTGGATGAGGTTTGATCAAAAATGCAAAGGCCACCTGGCCAATTCGCCCATCCACCAACCGTAAGGTAAGGTTGGACGGGCCACAAAAAATCAGAGATAATTGCACTGTTAATGGGCTTAATTGCCCTCTTAATTATCGCAGTCGCGCGAGATTTCACTCAACAGGCGCGCACAAAATTCAGAAGTGCGCCCACTGCGTGAAATTTTGTGCGAGTGCGCAATGACGTCAGGATGCTCAACCAACATCTTCCCGCTCGATTTTATGCCCGATTGGGTTGGGTGCGCACCCGCCTGCGGGATGTAAAGCTCAGCCCATAGAATTTCCAATAAACAGTTTGCTGTGCAAGTAGAATTACAGCATTTTTCTGGTCTATTGATTTATATATAAACCACTCCAACTTTAGTACTGATTGGAAAACTTGGTTGAAAATTAAGTGACTTAATGGAATGTAGAAAATTTGTTTTATAGCTAACTCCATAAAATCAAGCAATTTTATTTAATAATGGTTCTAAATTAATAGATTCCCCCAATCAATGATACATGGTGTCCATGATCCAATAGAATCCAACAAATTATAATGTTGTTCATCTAAGATTGAGCAAGCCAGTTAGTTATTTTTTAATATGTTTTTCAGTCAACGGAATGCAGAAAATTAATTAAATATGGCACCAAGTGAATGGAGTCCAGACAACTCATTTAATAACCTACCCTTCTTGGAAAGAATCCAAATGTCTCCTAATTGATTACTGACTATTCCAATCCCTCAAATACTTACTAATCTGCAGCACTCAACAGTTCATTGCAGGCCCATATCCCCTCACTATTCAGAACTCCATATCAAATATCCTGGAATCCTCAGCTCTCCTTCATCAACTCTCTCTATTTTTCCTGAAACTGCTGAATAATCACACTTCCTTGTTCCCTCAAAATACTCTCGCATGATTCCCCAAAGCAACAGATAACAAATACACAATCCCAAATACCCCAGACTCTCACTTAACATCACCCGGATCATCCCATTTCCACTTCCTTATCCAACACTGTATTCTCTGACAGCCCATCAGCAATGGGACAGGAGATCTAACAGTAACAAATAAATAGAGTCAACTAACACAGTTGTATATTGAGAAAAGGAAATTGCTCACAGCTGAATGTGATGTTTGAGTTGAATTTCGCTTAGTTGGTGAGATGGACGTTGTGTTAGTGTAAGGCGAAATCCCGTCACCTGAAAGAGGCAGAACAAAACAATGTTCAGGTTTAAAATATCCAGAAATCCAGTCCAGTTGCCATCTCCTCATTCATATAGCAGAATTACAGAATTGTTACAGTGCAGGAGGAGGCCATTCGGTCCATCGCAACTTTATCTAATGAGCTCACTGATTGGGCAATTAACCTAGTGCCATACCCCTGCCTTCTCCCCAAAATCCTATCATTCTTCCTTTTCAGATAAGTCTAATTCACTTCTGAATGCCTCAATTGAACCTGCCTTCACCAAATTCTCGAGCAGCTCATTCCAGACATTAACCACTCACTGCGTGAAAAAGATTTTTCTCATGTTGCTTTTGCTTCTTTTGCCAATGACTTTAAATCTGTACCTTCTTGTTCTTGATCCTTTCATAAGCGGGAACAATTTATCCCTGTCTACTCTGTCCAGATCCCTCATGATTTTGAATACCAATCAAATCTTCCCTCAACCTTATCTTCTCCAAAAAAAACAGACCCAATCTATCCACATAAATGAAGTTGCTCATCCCTTGAACCATTCTCGTGAGTCTTTTCTGCACTCTCTCCAATGCCTTCACATCTTTCCTAACCTGTGGTGTGTGAGAAGGGGTGTATATTTTTATATTTTTGTGATTATGTTGTCTGTGTAGAAAACTGTGGATGTGTGAGTGCCCAGGGTTAATTAAATGGGGGGACAATTACATAGAGGCAGGTTGTCTATGAGGTCTAAGGGATGAAAGGTTAAAGGTGTTAGATTTGTGCATTTGTAATGAGAGGTTATGGTGGGTTTGAGTTACAAGTAAATAGGTTGGATCTGAAATTTGCATTGTGAGATAAGTGGGCAAATTGGTTTCTCATATGTTGAATTTTGAAAGGGAGTTCAGAGGTAAAAAAGAACATTTGCATCTTACAGAGGTTCCATCAGTAAATAGAGGAAAGTATATTAAATTTTCTTGACCAGAAAGTAAAGGCAAAATAGAAAACATGAAAGATTTTTATGGGCAGAATATTGCCATCAGCGTGTGGGGGCAGGCCCAACACGCCGACACGTAAAATGACGCAAGATGACGTGGGGTGTGCGTCCCGACATCATTGCACGTCATTTCGATATTGCATTCAGCGGGCATGTGCCGGATGCGGGTGCATGCCTGCCGAACTGTCAATGGCCCATTAAGAAAGCAATTAACCTTATTAACAACACTGCCCGTCAAACCTTAAGGTTGGTGGGCAGACAAAGAGCCCAAGAGACCTTCGCGTTTTCCAGGAAACCTCATTCACAGGCAGGATGAGGTTACCTGAAGGTTTTATAAAATTAATAAATAAATGTTGTCAACTTCACAAACATGTCCCAGCTCATGTGACACTGTCACATGAGAGAACATGTTTAAATGTTTTACTTCATTTTTAAAAACTTTTATTATTCACTTAATCTCCCTGAGGCAGCTCCGTGCCTCAGGGACATTGCTGCGCTCTTTCACCCGCATATGCGAAAGAGCACAAGCCCTGATCCTCCCTCCTCCCCCCTCCTGCACAGGTAGCGCTGAGCACTTGGCCTGCCCGCGTCAAATGGCGGCGCGCAGCCGATCATGGGTGGTGATCGGCTCCACGCCCGCCCCCGCCCATTCCCGCCCAGCCCGCCCGATATAGGTAAGACCCTATATTTGGAGAAGTTGAGTTTCAAATAGTGTTCGAGGACAATTCTCCCCTTTCGTTTCAGGGTCCAAAGGTATTTAAGGAAAGGGACGTTTAACTGTTGAAGGTTGCCGTGGCCGAACCCACTGACGGCCAGTTTCCTTGTGTGTGAGCTGCTGAAAATCTGTGAAAGGTTTGAATTGGAATCAGCCACCCAGTGTTAATCCAGGAGAGTCTTTATTTTAGGAAACAGGTTGTTTCTGAACCTCCTTTTGGAATTCCACATCAGAGTGGAAGTACCTGCGAAGTCGTGATGTGTACCTTTATTAAAGTGACAACAATTCCCTGACTTGGATAATATTTTACTGGATTTTTATGGTTAAGAATCTAAAAAGAGGCTGTTGTCAGAAAGGTAGTTTAATTGTGTACTTTTGACCAAGCGTGTTTTTGGGGATTATTCTGTAAGACTGCTTTAACTGTGTAACAGTTATCTTGTGTGTTTAAGTTTTGTTCTTTTTAATAAATCTTTTAATGTTTAAATTTCTCAAGGTGTTATTGGAGTTCTATTCTTTTGAAGACTGTTATGGCACAGCCGATGGTAAATGCTGAGCTGCTCAAATCCCAAAGGGAAACTTGAAACAACTGCCATGACTGGTTTGCAATTTGTATATTTATTTCAAGATGTGTGCCTTCAATTCAATAGTAATAAGTTTACTGAGTCTTAAAGGGCTTTTAACAAAACTAAATTAAACATTTATCAATAAAATAAATAATTGTAAGCACATACATAGATCTACAAATTACTACTATGATAACTCCTAGCTCCCCTAATTAATCTAACTCCCAGTTACACCTCCGTTAAGGCAATAATAAAACACATAGATTTAAACAGACCCTGGTAAAGCACATACCCTGGACAGTCGAATTCAAAGTGAGTTTTTCTCAGCTTTGGTTCCTTGCAGACAGTAGCTTGAGGCTTAAATTCTGGCAGCTTTTCACACTTGTGTTAGATCTTAAAAGGTCTGCCCTTACACACAGCCTTCTCTCCTTTATACATATTTTCCCTTTTGAAAGCAAATGCCCATTTTTTCACCATGTCTTTGGACTTTACCTCTCTAATAATAAACATCTTTCATAGTATTAATTTTATCAGTAATCTTTGGGAAAAATAAACACAATGTTTATTAACTTCTTCTGGCTAGGTGAAGCATTTCACCCCCTCTTTTGAATTCAAGCTACTCTGGTTTATTTAAAAATGCAAATGTTCCCTTTACACCTCACATTCTAAAACTTCATCCATGTTTACCTATTTAGCATTTCAAATGTAGCTTCTCTTCTTACATCAAAGCCTTCAAACCAGCTGTCTTTAATTCAATTAAGTACCACACATACACACACAGACCCAGAGACACAGACCCCACTATTACACTACAATAAATTCCAATAACATTATGAAAATTATTATATCTTCCTGACAGGATAGTAGCTCTTCTTCCTTATTTTCATAATTTTAAAAAAGTGTTCATGATCAGCAAAATAGACTTCACTTTGGGGTCTGGCTTGTTCAGCAATAACATCAGCTGTGATCATAACAAATTTGGGGGTTCTTGCAGGATCAAAATTTCTTTGAGTAGATTGGAATTTGTGAATCTAAAGGAGGAGACTGAACTCAGGAGTTTGGTGGTGAAAGGTATTAAAGTAGTTGGACTGCAAAATTGCTTTAGCAGCATTGCTTTAGCAGGTCTTTACTGGGAGTGGAAGATATAACTCCAGATTATTTGAAATCTTTGACTAAGGCTCAGCTGAGAGAGTTAGCAGAAGTGCAGCTAGAAATAAAAGCAGAATTTTGTGAGGCTGATATGATTAAGGTATTTATCCAGCATTTAAAGTTAGAGGAGGAGACACCTGAAACTGGTGTGTCACAGAGTTTGCAAGAGAGAAAGAAACTCTATGGGCAGAATTTATCCCATGTCACATGTTATTAATTAAATTTTAAAATTTTACTTTTATTTTCATTCGCTTTGGGGAATCTCATCCCACCCGTGGATGAGGTTTCCTAAAAAGTACAAAGGCCGCTTGGTCTTTTCGCCTGCCCGCCAACCATAAGGTTGGACGGGTAGTGAAAAATTTAAGGGCAGAACATTTTCTTCGGCGAGTGGGGACGGGGCCCGCTTACCGACGCGTAAAATGACGCGTGGTGACATTGGGCATGCATTCCGACATCACCGCACATCATTCGGATCTTTCATTCGACGGGCGTGCACCGGAGTCGGCTGCGCGCCCGCTGAACTGTCAAAGACCTGTTAAGGCCATTAATAAACTAATTAACCAATTTGACAGGGCTGCCCATCCAACCTTAAGATTGGCGGGCAGGCGAAGAGCCCAAGTGGCCTTCACGTTTTTCATGAAACCTCATCCACGGGCGGGATGAGGTTTCATGAAGGGTTTATTAAATTAATAAATATTTTTCAAACATTTCATAAGTATGTTCCAGCTCATGTGAAGCTGTCACATGAGGGGACACGTGTAAATTGATTTTTACCTTTCTTTATTTTGAAATTTCAAATTGAACTTATTCTCCCTGAGGCAGTTCTGTGCCTCAGGGAGATTTCTGTTCTCTTCTGCGAGCGTGTGCAAAAGTGCACAGGCCCCAAATCTCCCTCCTCCCCTTGCCCGCACAGGTAGCGCTGAGCACACATCATGCTGGGCGGGCCTTAATTGGCCCGCCCATGTAGAATGGCGGTGCACAGCCAATCGTGGGCTCCGTGCCCACCCGTGCCCGCCCAACAAATTCTGCCCCAAGTTAATTGGTACTTTAGTGGCCTTAGCAGGTCTTTTACTTGTCAGTGGGCGTACTGACGATTCCCGCTTGTGCCCGCCGCCCGAACTATAGTGCGACTGTGCATTGACGTCGGGACGGTCTCCCGATGCCCACGTGTATCATTTCGCACTTGAGGTGAAAACTCTGCCCTATGGGATCAATGGTTCCAATCACTGAAGTTAGAGAAAACTTCTGAATATGTAAAGGAAATGATGATTATGGAAGAATTTAGAATTAGTATTCTGGTAACCATTAACACTTATTTAGACAAAAGACAAAATAAAAAGTTCAGAGAAGCTGCTATTTTAGCCAATACTTTTGATATTTCACACAGACAGTTATGTGTGGAAAAGGATCATATGGGAGCCAGCAAAGAAATTGGAGATATAAAAAACCCTAGTGATGGGAGAAGTGCTAGTAGCGAGGAGTAAACTGAAGGACGCCAGTCAACTAAAGATGAAAAGGTAAAAAGCAAAGGTGAAGTGAAAAAGGTAATATGTTATCATTGCAACAAGGCTTGACATACAAGGTCAAATTGCTGAAAGTTAAATGGGAGGATGATTGCAGCGATAGGAACTCAGAAGGGTTCTGTAAATCGAAATGCTTTGGGCTCTGAGTCCCAAGTGAGAGATAAACCAGTGTTATTCGTACAGGTCCGCAGGAAAAAATCAGCATTAGCCAGAAAGGTGGAAATGTGTTCTCAACCTATCAAAGGAGATGCTGAAGGACAGGTTACAGAGGTGGTCAAAGATTTTATATGTGAGGAGAAAGTACATCCTTTTTTTTTCTGGAAAAGAGAAATCTGTCAAAATTTTGAGGGATACAGGTGCCAGTCAATCACTAATGTTACAGGATAGCACCACCTGCTGTCCAGAAGGGTTATTGCAGGAGAGGTTGTTATTTTGTGAAATACATGGGGAAGAATTTTCCCCCCATCAGGGGAAAGTTCAGGAGCGGGCGCGCCTCCGATTGCCGCCCCCAATCGGGGGCACGCTGCCATTTTACATGGGCAGGCCAATTAAGGCCCACCCAGCATGACGTCCGCCAGGAAGTGCTATGCTCCTTGTGCGGGCGGTGGGGGGGATGGGAAATTCCCTCAGCCAAGAGTGCGCTCTTTCATGCATGCGAGCAAAAGAGCGCACTCATCTCCCTGAGGCTAAGTGCTGCCTCAGAGAGATCAGCACCAAATTTAAAAAAGGTGAAGGGGCAAAAATAAAATTTCCCTGACATGTCCCCTCATGTGACACTGTCACATCAGTTGGGGCATGTCCATCGCTTTTAATCAAACATTTATTAAATTTTTTAAAACCCTCATGAAACCTCATCCCGCCCAGGGATGAGGTTTCATGCTTTTTCTGAAGCCTGCCAGGGCTCCCAGCCTGCCCGCCAACCTTAAGGTTGGCGGGCAGGTTCATTAATTATTTCAATTAGTTTTTAAATGGCCTCAATTGGCTGTTGAAAGATCGGCGGGCACACAGCTGATTCGGCTGCGTCCCTGCCGACCTGAAAATTGAAATGACGCGGGGTGACATCAGGAGTTCCACCTGATGTCATCCCGCGTCATTTTATGCTTCGGCGAGCGGGCCCCGCCCCCCGCCCTAAAGATCCTGGCCATGGGGAATTTAATCCTATCTCACTACACAGAATAAATTTAAAAAGTGATTTGAAAACAGGAGAAGTAATTGTTGGAGTGGTGGGGAAATTGCCAATTGTAGGAGTTCAATTCATTTTAGGAAATGATATAGTTGGATCTCAAATATTGACTACCCCTAAAATGGTAGAAAAACCTACTGAAAAACAGTGAATGAAGGTTTTACAAAAAGAGCCTCTTGGATTGTTTCCAGATTGTGTGGTGACAAGGTCACAGGCACATAAACTTAGACAGGAAGAGGAAGAATCTAAAGGGCAGGGGAAGGATGCTGAACCTCAGTTGACTGGGACAGAATTACCTGGAAAAACTCAGCAGGTCTGGGTCTATTTTTGAAAAGATTGCTCAGGGGGAGATTAGAGAGAATGAGGCCAAGGTGTTTAGCCCATCAAATTTAGTGGAGTTACAGCAGAAGGACCCAGACCTAAAACAACTATATCAGACAGCTTATTCTGAGGCTGAGGCAGAACACATTCCAGGGTGTTATTACCTTAAAGACAATGTGCTAATGAGGAAATGGAGACTGCTTCATGCCCCTGCGGGTGGGAAGTGGGCCATAGTTCACCAGATAATAACTCTATCTGGATATCGGAATGAAATTTTAAGAGTGGCTCATGAAATCCCAACATCTCAACATTTGGGAATCAGGCAAACTCAAGCTAAGACACAAAAACGTTTCCATTGGTCTGGGCTGCATAAAGATGTAGTTCAATTTTGTCAGACATGCCACACATGTCAAGCGGGAGGAAAACCTCAAGCAGTGATTACATTGCACCTTTAATTCCAATTCCAGCATTTGAGGATCCTTTTACTGGGTCCTGACTGATTGTGTAGGACCCCTCCCTAAGACTAAAATCAGTACTTACTGACAATCATGGATATGTCCGCGAGATTTCCAGAAGCAATACCTTTAAGGAAAATTACAGCAAAGGTGAATGTAGAAGAGTTAACCAAATTCTTTACAAGTTACAGGTTGCCAAAGGAAATACAATCTGATCAAGGTTCAAATTTCATGCGCAGCTGTTTAAAGAAGTGATGAGCAGCCTGGGAATAAAGCAATTCAGCTTATCACCCTGAATCGCATTTGGAAAGCTGGCATCAGATTTTAAAAACCTTGATTAGAGCATTATAGCCAAGACTATCCACATGATTGAGATTGGGGAATTCCGGTCTTGTTGTTTGCTATTAGGGACACGTCTAATGAGTCAACAGGATTCAGTCCTTTCAAGTTGATTTATGGTCATGAAGTAAGGGGAGCACTCAAACTGATTCACTAATTTCTCCTCAATCAGAGTTCGGAAACTATTTTCCTAGATTATGTAACAAAATTCAGAGAAAAATTAAGTAGGGTATGTGAGTTAGCTAGGGAACATTTAAAGGTATCTCAGCAAATGCAGATAGAAGAGTGAAGGCTCATATTTTTGTGGCTGGTGAAAATGTACTGGTATTGTTGCCGGTCTTAGGCGAACCATTGAAGGGAAGGTTTAATGGACCTTACCAGATTGAAAAGAAGCTGAATGAGATAATCTATGTAGTGAATGCTCCAGATAGGAGAAAGAGTCAGTGAGTGTGCCATGTAAACATGCTCAAATGGTACTTTGACAGAGAGGATAAACAGAAGCAAGTGCTCGTAACTGTAGGTAAAAGGGAGGACACAAAAATTAAAGATTCTGAAATTGACCTTCCTCTGATTAAGTTGGAAAACGAGGAAGTACTTAAGAATTTAAATATAATATTAAGTTACCTTCCAGAAAACGGCCAAAGTGACTTTCAAAAGCTGCTGCAGTCACACAAAGCAATTTGTGGGAATAGGCCAGGAAAGACAACTTTGGTTATGCATAATGTTGATGTAGGGGATTCAGTTTCAATAAGACAACATTCATATAGATTAAATCCAGTAAAATTGGCTGAAGTGTGGAAAGAAATTGGATTTATGCTTCAAAATGACATAATAGAGCCCAGTCATAGTAACTGGAGTTCAGCCATCATAATGGTGCCAAAACCTGAAAGGATCACAAAGACTGTGTATTGATTACTGCAAAATAAAAGCAGTAACAAAGGCGGATTTGCATCCTATTCCTTGGTTGGAAGATTGCATCGAAAGAGTATTGCGAGAATTGGCTTACTTTGGGGATACTGGCAAATACCAGTATCTGAAAGGGCAAAAGAGATATCAGCTTTTGTGATGCTAGATGGGCTGTACCAATGTAAGGTAATGCCTTTTGGTATGAAAAATGCGCCAGCAACATTTCAGAGACTAACAAAGTGATTGAAAGACTGAGCAATTTTGCAGTCTATATTGATGACTTAGTGGTATTCAGTCAGGCCTGGGAGGAACATTTACAACATTTGAAGGAACTATTTGGCCAACTACAAGAAGCCAATTTGGTTATAAATTTGGCTGGAGGTAAATTTGCAAAGGCAAAAGTCACATTTTTAGGCCACATTGTTGGACATGGTCAAGTGGTCCCATGGGATGCAAAAGTAAATGCTATTGTGGAGTTTCCAGTGCCTATGATTTACAGTTTTGTGATTTATTGGAAGGAGTAGATTTTATCAAAAATTTGTGCCAAATTTCAGCAGTGTAGGTGCTCCATTAACTAGTTTGTTAAAGGAGAACAGAAGATTTAAGTGGACATTGGAGCGTAAGATTCATTTGACAGCTTAAGAGCTGTATTAATTACTACACCTGTTCTACCAGCACCTAATTATATGAAACAGTTTAAAATTGCTGTTGATGCCAGTGATGTAGGTGTTGGTGTTGTGTTGCTGCAGGAAGATGAAATGGGACTTGAGAACCCAGTAGGATATTTTTCACAGAAGATCAATGTGCATCAGGCGAAATGTTCAACTGTAGAAAAAGAGACTTGGGGCAGAATTTTTCCCAGGAGCGGGCGTGGGCAGGCGCAGAGCCGATTGCCGCCCGCGATCAGCTCCATGCCGCCATTTTATGCAGGCGAGCCAATTAAGGCCCGCCCAGCGTGAATCGCGGCTCCTGAGAACAGCAGGAAGGGGCTGGCGGTGGTGGGAGTCCAATGACTGCCGGGTCCAATGATGACCCAGAGGCCTATTCAAAAACGGCACAGGGAGCCTCCCAAAGGCTGCCACCGATGTCGTACGGGGGTATGTCAGACAGCGCTCTCGGGGAGCAGGCCAGGCAGGAGGGCAGGTCAGCGGGGCAGTGTGCCCCGAGATTTTCAGGTGAGTGCCTCACTGCCCTCCTCGAGGAGGTGGCAGCACGGCGTGAAATCATAGTGCAAAGGGATGGAGGGAGGAGGAACCATCACATGACAAAACATGCCTGTGAGGAGATGGCAGAAAGTGTCAGCTCCCACTTTGTGGCGAGACGGACCTGGGTGCAGTGCTGCAAGTGGTTCAATGACCTTTTGACTACTGTGTTGGGATGGATCACTTAGCACAGCAGTTAGGTTGCCCCCACCCCCCAACTCGGAATTTTGTTATTACATTCATTCATTCACAGCATGTGGCCTTCGCTGGGTGGGCCTGCATTTATTGCCCATGCCTATTTGCCCCTGAGAGGGTGGTGGTGAGCTGCCTTCTGTACCCGCTGCATGTGGTACACATACACCCACAGTACTTACTGTTTTGGGAGGGGTGGGGTTCAGGATCTGGACCTAGGTGCAGTGGTGGTGCGCCGAAACATTTCCAAGTCAGGATGCTGAGTGAATTGGAGGGGAAGTTCCAGGTGGCGGTGTACCCATCTATCTGCTGCCCTTGTCCTTCTACATGGTAGTGCTCTTTGGTTTGGAAGGTCTTACAGTGTGAATGGCAAATGTCATGGAGGCAGCATCTGTGCAAGGGGGTCAGCCCTGGCTGCTAGGAGTGAGTGTATGGCAGCTCCAGGGTCACAAATCGGATGAGCCCTGCAAGGTTTTCCTCAGGTGGGGTTGGCCAGGCTGCAATGGCAATTCAGGTACAGGGTGAACTAATCAACGTTAGCCTCTCTCCTTTCAGGAGAAGACAGCTCATAATAATGCTGAGTGGCTGCGGACTGGTGGAGGGCAGCCCCACCTTCTCATCATCATCAGATACGAGCAGGAGGCTCTCGAGCTGGAGGGGCACCATGCGCCCAGGTCTACCAGCCACAATAAGGTTGGGGTGCCGCTGGGAGGTAAGAGGGCTGTGCACTGAGGTCACAATGTCTGTCAGGGCAAACGTCCCACTGTTGTCTGTATATTGATTTCAGCTTCCAACATGGAATCCCCATTGATAATGGAAGGAGGAGCGCATCCTGATCCAGGTGTCAGGTCTGCACATTAACAGTGTAATGACTTCAACTAATCAAATGTCCTTGTTCTTCCTTTCAGCCTCACCAGAGCAGGGCCAGTCTCAGGAGCCTGAGGGGCCACAACTCACCCCTGAGGGCACAGAAGATATAAACGCACCAGCGTCGCACTCTCTCAGCCAGGCAGGCACCAGCGCAGATACCAGCACCTCAGTGGGAATAAGATTGTCGGCTAGTGTCCCGGGGCACAACGATGAGGGCACTTCACACTCGCTTAAGGTGCAGGCAGAGACAGAGAGTGCCCATGGCGCCGGCACTCGGAGGACTGCAGGGGACCAGGCACATGCTCAGTCGATGGCTGATGATGGGACCCTGGAGTTGTCCCTAAGGCAGCAGATGCTGGAAGTCCAGCAGGGTGTGTGGGAGGATCTGGTGGAGATACATGAGGGAATGCGTGCCATGGTCTCTGTGATGGAGGAGTCCATGCGGAACATGAGCAATGCAATGACCCTCATGGCCGAGCGCACTGCCTCCTCCATGGAGAGAGTGGCGACTCTCATGGAGAGGCTCCTCCAGGAGAACAATCAGGGCTTCCTGGGGATGCACTCAGACCTGCAAGCCCTCACAGTGGCATTGACCTCAGGTGGTCAGTGTCAGTGTGGGAGATGGATTGGGCACCCAGTATCCCAGCTAGGTGCCCATCCATCAATGGTGAGCAGGGAGGTCCGAAGCGACCTCACATTGGTGCACGAGCTGTTTGTCGTCTCTGCGGGGTCCTCTCAGTGCGTTACAGATGAGGGCAGCAGCTCCTCTGCCCCTCTGCCAGTGGCCATGGCATCTGATGAGGCTGCGGCAACTAGGGAGATGCCAACCGTGCAACTGGTCGTTCCCTCCCAGGCCAGCATAGGCTCCACAGGCCAAAGGACACCCGCTGAGGTCATCAAGGCCAACAGGACAGCAGAGTGAGCAGGCTGTCTCCAATGCCGGTGCCAGTGAGGGGAGAGCACCAAGACATAGCACCCACAAACGTAAATGTAAATCACCTTAGGCTCAACACGGGCTTATCACTGGTGGTTTTCTGTTGCCCCCCCCTATTAGTTGCTTTTCATTCGGTGTGATGCTCAACACCTTTTAATGCACTTTCAGTTCTGTTTTGCAGTGTGCAATCATTAAATGTTTTAGTTCTCAACAAGCCTCTGGGTGCTTCATTGCTTCAGTAGATGAACGGGAACCCATGATGTTATAAGTAACTTGTTTGTCATTGAGCTTGGAAAAACTCAGCAGCTCTGGCAGCATCGGCGGAGAAGAACAAAGTTGACGTTTCGAGTCCTCATGACCCTTCAACAGAACAGTTCTGTTGAAGGGTCATGAGGACTCGAAACGTCAACTTTGTTCTTCTCCGCCGATGCTGCCAGACCTGCTGAGTTTTTCCAGGTATTTCTGTTTTTGTTTTGGATTTCCAGCATCCGCAGTTTTTTGTTTTTATCTTTGTCATTGAGCTTTATTGACAAGGCACATAGTTAATGTCCCTAGCCAGGCAGATGTTGCTCTCAGGTATCTGTCCCCCGTGAGTGGTGGAGCCTTCTTCGGCACCGCACCTCAGTCAATTGAGGTAGCTGCTTCGCTGCCTGTAAACCTTGGCAGCAGGATAGTGGCGTCTTCTGCAGCCTCTTCCACCTTGCGCATCCTATTGGTCCTGCGCCCCTTGTGCCTGTGCCTCTCCTCCCAAAAGTGGCTCCCCTGGAGGCTGAATATGGACTCCTCCCCCTTCTAGCCCTCTCTTCCACTTCAGAGGAGGTGACTCCAGTAGAGAGCACAACTCCCATTCCCAGGTTAAGGGAAGGCTGCCTGAAACCTGCAAGGCCCCAAGAATTATGTTTCCTCCAGAGTCCTGAATTGAAGCCTGTTATTCCTGTACAAGCAGCTGTGAAGAGATTTGAAGTTCTCCTGTTCACACAAGCAAGTAGCAGTAAGTTTCTAAAGTAAATGACTAACTACTCGCATTCACGAGCCCACTCACCCCTCTTATCCCACCCATGGATGAGGTTTTTAAAAATGTGGCCTACCCGAAAATCACATGGGCTGACAAAAATCGCCGTGCATTACTGTCTCAAGGGCCTTAAGTGGCCTGTTAATTAATGGCAGGTGCGCCTCGGAACTCATAGCGTGCCCGCCCTCCGAAATATCGCAATGGCGTGCGGTGACATCAGGATGCACGCCCGACATCACTGTGTGTCATTTTACGCGTCAGCGTTTCAGGCCCACCCCCACACACTGACGTCAAGATCCTGCCCTTTAAGTTTGATTCTGGCTCTGCAGCATTTTGAAGTGCGTGTTGCAAGCAACAAATCAGAGTTGTTTGTATGTACTGATCATAACTCTTTCAAACTTTTGGAGGAATTTTGGGGTAAAAACCTTTTCTGGTGGAGTTTATTATTACAACCATTCAATCTGAAAATTATACATGTGGCTGGACAGGAGAATATCATTGTTAAGAGCCTAAAGTCAAAAGGGCTTGGATGTTGGAAATTGAAAGTTGGACTGGAATGAACTTTATTCTTGCCAAAGACTTGTGTATATTTCCATGGCTGATGCATGTACACTATAGTGTGATAGTATTTTGCATAGATAAGTATGGTGAGTAATAAGAATTAGGTTAAGAAAATGAAAACATCTTTAGAAATATGATGTTTCATTTTTTGCTTTGAGGCAGGCGTGATGAGAAATGTGTAATTTTATATTTTTGTGATTATGTTGTCTGGGTAGAAAGCTGTGGGTGCATGTGTGTGTCCAGCATTAATTAAACAGGGGACGGTTACATAGAGACAGTTGTCATGAAGCCAAGAGACAAAAGGTTAAAGATGTTAGGTTTGTTCATTTGTAATGAGAGGTTATGGTGGGTTTGAGTTACAAGTAAAAAGGTTGGATCTGAAGTTTGCATTGTGAGATAAGTAGGGAAATTTGTTTTTTAGCTGTTAAATTTCTAAAGGGAGTTCAAAGGTAGAAAAGAACATTTGCATCTTACAGGGCTTCCATGAGTAAACAGGGGAAGGTGTATTAAATTTTCTTGACCCAAAAGTAGAAGCAAAATAGAAAACATGAAAGATTTTTATATTTGGAGAATTTGAGTTTCAAATAGGTGTTTGAGGACAATGGACCCTGAAATGAAAGGGGAGAAAAGATATTTAAGGAAAGGGACGTTTAACTGTTGAAGATTGCTGTGGCCGAACCCACTGACGGCCAGTTTCCTTGTGTGTGAGCTGCTGAGAAGCTGTGAAAGGTTTGAATTGGAATCAGCCACCCAGTGTTAATCCAAGAGAGTCTTTGTTTTAGGAAACAGGTTGTTTCTGAACCTCCTTTTGGAATTCCACATCAGAGTAGAAGTGTCTGCGAAGTCGTGAGGTGTACCTTTATTAAAGTGACAACAATTCTCTGACTTGGATGGTATTTCACTGGATCTTTATGGTTCAAAATCTATAAAGAGGTTGTTGCCAGAAAGGTAGTTTAATTGTGTAATTTTAACCAAGCACGTTTTTGGGGTGTTGTTCTGTAAGACTGTTTTAATTGTGTAACATTTATCTTTTGTGCTTAAGTTTTTTTTAGTAAATCCTTTCATGTTTAAAATTCTAAAGGTGTTACTGGAGTTCTATGCTTTTGAGGTCAGTAGCTCTTCCTCCTCATTTTTACAATAAAACAAAAGGCTTATGAACAGCAAGACAGACTTCACTCTGGGGACTGGCTTGCTCAGCACTAACATCATCTGTGATCGTAACGATGCCCCAAACTGGATGCAATGCTCCAAATGAGGCTGAACTAGTGTCTTATACAAGTTCAACATAACTTCCTTGCCCTTGTATGCTATGCCAAACATACAAACATACAAATATACATATGAACATATGAATTAGGAACAGGAGTAAATCATTCAGCCCCTCAAGGCTGCTCCACCGTTCAATAAGATCATGGCTAACATGATCGTGGCCTCAACTCCACATTACGACTGCCCCTGATAACCTTTGACTCCCTTGTTAGTTAAGTTCATTCCCTTCTTAATTAAGCTCATTCACCCTACCTCCACCACTCTCTATGGAAGAGTTCCAAAGATTCACAACCCTCCGAGAAAAAAATTCTTCTCACCTCCATCTTAAATAGGAGACTTCTTGTGTTTTAAACTATGTCCACTAGTTCTAGTCTCTCCCGCAAGGGGAAACAGCCTTTCAGCAGCCACCTGTCATTTATATCCCTTCTTAAATAAGGAGACCAAAATTGTACACAGTATTCCAGATGCGGTCTCACCAATGCCCTGTACATCTGTAGTAAAACCACCCACTTTAATATTCCATTCCCCTTGCAAGAAACAATAACATTCCATTGGCCTTCCTAACCAGTTGCTGTACCTGCACACTAACTTTTCCTGTTGCATGTACCAGGACACCCAGATCCTTCTGTACCTCAGAGTTCTGCAATATCTCTCCATTTAAATGACATACTGCTTTTCTATTCTTCCTGCCAAAATGAATAAGTTCACATTGTACTCCAACTGCCAAATTTTTGCCAGTATTTTCTGTTTTTATTTTGAGACCATGGCTGGAGTCTTCTGTTTCTGTGTTTCACAGCTCGTGGCTCTCCACCATTCATTTCTGCCCCTGATGTTTTGCCCGTGGTTCAGGTTTTGGATTACTGAGTCCACCGTCAGGGTTCAGGTGATCAACGTTCCCTCAGGAATGAACCGCACTTTACAATAGACGAGCCACACAGAGCCAAGGGAAATTAGAGGGAATATTGGAGGTGGCCCTAAACTTCCATCACCACATGTGTCATCCTGGGCTACATCAATCTTAGACATTGCTTATCTCTCCCTGACCCCTTACAAAGAGGATAGTGACTGACTGTTATTAGAAAACTTACAAATATGGAACCAAGGCCTTACATCATATTAAATGTATGAAATGTACGAGGGCATTACTGCTAATCTCTAGACTGCAGCATGCTGAACCTGTGTCACCAGTTAGAGATGTAGAGCTGCCTGTCTCCAGGTTCGGCAAGGTAACATACAGGCTTCGGGAATAGCATGCTTCAGGTGACAGGCCCACTCTGCACCGCGGCCTCTGCGCATTTATATAAAACTGATATAGTTGTATATAAATGTCCTTGATATACAACTGAGATATCAGCGAAAAATCTAGATAAATTGTTTATTTGGGAGAAATATAAATAATAGATAATATTGAGCTGACGCACCCTCCAAAATCAGCAGATTAAAATGGTCTTTCTGATCAGGAAAGAGACCGGTAATCTCTACACGGCAACAATACAAGCCACTGTCTTCTTCAAGTAGATTGTCCACCGTGAGCGATACATCTCCTTCCTCTATTTTACCATCAAGGTGGTATTTTGTGGAAATTGCTGAAGTTACAGTTTTCCCATTTGTTCTAATCAGTGATTGTGAACAGTCAAGTAAAGAGCAACGTCCCCTGCCCCAGCACATTTCAGTTTCACCATTCTCTCCGACAGAGTATCTGCACGGCAGTGTGACCGACTGTCCCAGGAATCCTTGCACTTCTGATCCTCTTACAGAAATGACTGGACCTGAAACAGTCAAGGTAAACATTAGTGTTCATTGCAGTGACAGAGAAAGTGAATAGAATATGATCAGACAGGCCCAAAATTTGAAAATAATACTATTTTACAAGCTCATCTGTATGGGGGAAACACAAGAACAAGAGTAGGATATTCAACATTCAATCCTGCTCCACTATTCATTTCGGTCAAGGCTGCTCTATACCACAATTTCATTTACGTACCTTAGCTCCATATCCTTTGATATCCTTACCTAACAAAATTTTTGACCTCAGTCCTGAAAATATCAGCTGATCCTGGATCCAAATCTTTCGGAAGAAACTTCCAGATTTCTATTGCACTTTGTGTGATAAAATTCTTCCTGAGTTCACCCCTAAATGGGTTAGCTCTAATTTAAGATTGCCCGTCCCCTTGCTCTGAATTCACCCACCAGGGAAAATGTTTTTTTGTATCTACCCTATCGAATCCCTTAAACATTTGAAGCACCTCGATTAGATCACCCCTCAACATTCTAAACTCAGGGGAATACAAGCATGAAGATAAAAGCAAAATACTGCGGATGCTGGAAATCTGAAACAAAAACAGAAAATGCTGGAAAAACTCAGCAGGTCTAACAGCATCTGTGGAGAGAAAGAGTTAACATTTCGAGTCCGTATGACTCTTCTTTAGAGCTCTGAAGAAGCTTTGAAGAGCTCTAAGGAGGCCCCGCCCCCTGCTCGCTGACGGCAAAATTCTGCCCCTGGTTTATTTAACCAAGCCCTCATTATTAAAGCCCCCCCCATCATTATTCTGGTAAATCAGTACTTTATCCCCTCTAAAGCCAGTGTGTGCTTTTTGAAATAGCTTATATTAACATGAAATAGAATTCAATTTTTAAATTCAAGTAAAACAACAGATAATACAGTCAAATTAACCACAAGCCCAGTAACAAACATCCTGCTGGACTCTGCAGACTGGAATGATCTGAGTGAACGATCAGAATCTTGTGGCTGGAGTTGAACTTCTAGTTCTAATGTTAGTTCTGTACTGACGTGTGTGGTAAGAGTTTACTTCACACTTACTCAGGTTGTGCTTCTAGCCAAGTGTAGGGCATCTTCCCCTGCCCCAGCACATTTCAGTTTCCCCATCCTCTCTGTTACAGAGGTGACTGAACCTGAATCATTCCAGATAAAGATAGTAATAATTCACTGTTTATTGCAATGGCAGGGAAAGTGTACAGAGTATGAACAGACAGGCACAGTACACAACTATCAACTGGATTGTATCAGTCACTCGCAGAAACACCTTATGTATTAAATGAGTTTATATTAATATGATACAATGCAAGAAAATTATTTTTAAAATCCAGAAACTTACCTAAAAGAATAATTAGTACAGTCAAACAAGTCACAACGCAAGTAATAAGCATTGTGCTGGACACTAGCTGCAGGCTGGAACTATCTGAATTGCATCTATTGCAGAATCTTGTGGCTGGTCAGTTGAACTTTTAAGTTCTAATATTAGCTCTGTGAGTGATAAGATTTTCCTTCGCATATTCACAGTTTGATCTTCCAGTGATGTACAACACCTGTGAAATGAGGCAAATGGTTATGAGTCATATATTTTCTACATTGTCTTTACCACCACAAAATTGATTTACATTCCAAGTTCTTTGCATTCAAAATATTTAACATTCTATTATGTCTCTTTAGTTTGGGTTTGGAGATTTAATGGGAAATGGTATGCCAGATTTATACTACTGAGCTAGTGTTTGGTGTCTTTCAATTTTAAATGAATTCCTGTGCTGTTACCATCTTGTCCTTAATAAAGAAAGAGTCAGCCAGAAACAATGGCAACAAATCGACTCAGACCTTCTCCATGGGAATGATGAGTAGGGGGTCTACAAGTACTGAGCAGGCACACTGGTGAGGTTAATGGAGTTTGAGAAGTTGGAGTCAGGTCCAGGATGGTAACGGGATGGTTTGCCTGCATCTCAAAGTGGTTACAGTCTCCAGATGTTCTGTGTACGTTTTTGAACTACCTCCTCTCATTAGTCAGTAACTTCTTCTGAATTACAAGTTAATGTGCATCTTCCTAAAATGAATGACCTCGGTGTCCCTTACAGATGGGAGATTCCATTAAATAGTTTAGCAGCTCCAGAGAGTCGGTTGCTTAACAGGGCACCTTAATTATTCAACTGCCAGCTCAGGCACATCCACCTGGGAGGGTGTACATGGTGAGACAGAGGCAGAGACAGAGTGAAACTCACAGCACCAGTGAGCAGGAAGAGTTGGGGTGGAATCATCATAGAATCACAGACTGTCACTTATTTTGTTTAGCTGAAACAGGTGCAATGTGTTTATGTGTTCTTTCTGTCTTCAAAGAACAGGGGCCCGTGTATTAATATATGTAGCTTCCAGTACATGCAAATGGGCCACATTGCAAGCCCAACTGACAATCTTAAATTGGCTGTCAGCGTAAATTTTAGCTCACTGAGGATCATTCAAAGAACAAAGAACAAAGAAAAGTACAGCACAGGAACCCTCCAAGCCTGCGCCCGTCAACTAAAACATTTTGCACTTCCGGGGTCCGTATCCCTCTATTCCCATCCTATTCATGTATTTGTCAAACTGCCTCTTAAACACCACTATCGTACCTGCTTCCACCACCTCCTCTGGCAGTGAATTCCAGACACTCACTACCCTCTGCATAAAAAACTTGCCCCGCACATCTCCTCTATAGTTTTCTCCTCTCACCTTAAATCTATGTCCCCTAATAATTGACTCTTCCACCCTGGGAAAAAGCTTCTGACTATCTACTCTGTCCATGCCACTCATAATTTTGTAAACTTCTATCAAGTCGCCCCTCAATCTCCATCGCTCTAGTGAGAACAATCTGAGTTTCTCCAACCTCTCCTCATAGCTAACAACCTCCAGACCAGGAAGCATCCTGGAAAACCTCCTCTGCACCCTCTCCAACGCCTCCATATCCTTCTGGTAATGTGGTGACCAGAATTGCACGCAATATTCCAAGTGTGGCCTAACCAAGGTTCTATACAGCTGCAGCATGACTTCCCAGCTTTTATACTCAATACCCCTGCCAATGAAGGCAAGCATATCCTTCCATATGCCTTCCTGACTACCTTATCCACCTGCGTTGCCACTTTCAGTGACCTGTGGACCTGTACACCCAGATCCCTCTGCCCGTCAATGCACTTAAGGGTTCTGCCATTTACTGTATAATTCCTGCCTGTATTAGACCTTCCAAAATGCATTACCTCGCATTTGTCCGGATTAAACTCCATCTGCCATTTCTCCGCCCAAGTCTCCAACCGATCTATATCCCGTTGTATCCTTTGACAATCCTCTTCACTATCTGCAACTCCTCCAACCTTAGTGCCGTCTGCAAACTTACTAATTAGCCCAGTTACATTTTCCTCCAAATCATTTATGTATACTACAAACAGCAAAGGTCCCAGCACTGATCCCTGCGGAACTCCACTAGTCACAGCTCTCCATTCAGAAAAGCACCCTTCCACTGCTACCCTCTGTCTTCTATGACCAAGCCAATTCTGTATCCATCTTGCTAGCTCACTTCTGATCCCGTGCGACTTTACCTTCTGTACCAGTCTGCCATGAGAGACCTTGTCAAAGGCCTTACTGAAATCCATGTATATAACATCCACTGCCCTTCCATCGTCGATCATCTTTGTCACTTCCTCGAAAAACTCGATCAAGTTAGTGAGACACGACCTCCCCTTCACAAAACCATGCTGCCTCTCACTAATATGTCCATTTGCTTCCAAATGGTAGTAAATCCTGTCACGAAGAATCTTCTCCAATAATTTTCCTACCACTGACGTAAGGCTCACCGGCCTGTAATTTCCTGGATTATCCCTGCTACCCTTCTTAAACAATGGAACAACATTGGCCATTCTCCAGTCCTCTGGGACCTTACCCGTAGCCAGTGAGGATACAAAGATTTCTGTCAAGGTCCCAGCAATCTCCTTCCTTGCCTCCCTCAGTACTCTGGGGTAGATCCCATCGGGCCTTGGGGACTTATCTGCCTTAATATTCTTCAAGACGCCTAACACCTCCTCTTTTTTGATCTCAACATGATCCAGGCTATCTACACACTCTTCCCTAGACAAATCGACCACTAAGTCCTTTTCTTTGGTGAATACTGATGAGAAGTATTCATTTAGTATCTCTCCCATTTCTTCTGGTTCCACACACAGATTCCCACCTCTGTCCCTGAGTGGGCCTACCCTTTCCCTGGCTACCCTCTTGCTTTTTACATATGTATAAAAGGCCTTGGGATTTTCCTTAATCCTGGTTGCCAGTGACTTATCATGACCCCTTTTAGACTTCCTGACTCCTTGCTTAAGTTTCTCCTACTTTCTTTATATTCTCCACGGGCTTCACCTGTTCCCAGCCTTCTAGCCCTTACAAATGCTTTCCTTTTCTTTTTGACTAATCTCACAATATCCTTCGTTATCCAAGGTTCCTGAAACTTGCCATGCTTATCCTTCATCATAGCAGGAACATGCCGGTCCTGAATTCTTATCAACTGACGTTTGAAAGCCCCCCACATGTCAGTTGTTGATTTTCCCTCAAACATCCGCCTCCAGTCTAGATTCCTCAGTAAACAAAAACAGAATTACCTGGAAAAACTCAGCAGGTCTGGCAGCATCGGTGGAGAAGAAATCAGTTAACGTTTCGAGTCTTCACGAAATAATATTTCACCTTTCTCCTAACGATGCTTCAGTTCTGCCGAAGGGTCGTGAAGACTCGAAACGTTAACTGATTTCTTCTCCACCGATGCTGCCAGACCTGCTGAGTTTTTCCAGGTAATTCTGTTTTTGTTTTGGATTTCCAGCATCCGCAGTAGCTTTTAGCTTTTTGTTTTTAGATTCCTCAGTTCCTGCCTAATATTGCTATAATTAGCCTTCCCCCAATTAAGCACCTTAACCCGAGGACTCCTGTTATCCTTATCCACCAATACCTTGAAACTTACTGAATTATGGTCACTTTTCCCAAAATGCTCCCCTACTGAAACTTCGACCACCTGGCCGGATTCATTCTCTAATACCAGGTCCAGTATTGCCCCTTCCCTAGTTGGACTATCTACATATTGTCTCAGGAAGCCCTCCTGGATACACCTTACAAATTCTGCACCATCCAAACCCCTAGCACTAAGTGATTCCCAGTCAATATAGGGAAAGTTAAAATCACCCACCACAACAACCCTATTGCTTTTACATCTTTCCAAAATCTGCCTACATAACTGTTCCTCAATCTCCCGCCGGCAGTTGGGCGGCCTATAGTAAACCCCAACATTGTGACTGCACCCTTCCTATTCCGGAGCTCTACCCATATTGCCTTGCTGCATGAGCCCTCCGAGGTGTCCTCCTGTCGTACAGCTGTGATATTCCCCTTAACCAGCAGTGCAGCTCCCCCACCTCTTCTACATCCCTCTCTATCCTGCCAATCCTGTCCATCCTTCAACCAAGTCTCTGTAATAGCAATAACATCATAGTCCCAAGTACTAATCCAAACTCTAAGCTCATCTGCCTTGCCTGTTATACTTCTCGCATTGAAACAAATGCATTTCAGACCCCCAGCCCCACTGCGTTCAGTAATTTCTCCCTGCCTGCCCTTCCTCTTAGTCCTACTGGCCATATTCACTGGTTCCCAGTCATTTATTTCACCTGCTGACCTATTGCTCTGGTTCCCACCCCCCTGCCATACTAGTTTAAACCCTCCCGAGTGACACTAGCAAACCTCGCAGCCAGGATATTGGTGCCCTCCAGTTTAGATGCAACCCGTCTTTCTTGTACAGGTCCCACCTGCTCCAGAAGAGATCCCACTGATCCAGATATCGAAAACTCTCCCTCCTACACCATCTGTTCAGCCACGTGTTCAGCTGCACTATCTTCCTATTTCTAGCCTCACTGGCACGTGGCACAGGGAGTAATCCTGAGATTACAACCTTAGCGGTCATGTTTTTTAACTTTCTGCCTAACTCCCTGAACTCCCACTGCAGGACCTCATCACTCTTCCTGCCTATGTTGTTAGTACCAATGTGTACCACGACCTCTGGCTGTTCTCCCTCCCCCTTCAGAATGTCCCGTACCCGATCAGAGACATCCTGGACCCTGGCACCAGGGAGGCAACATACCATCCTGGTGTCTCTTTCACGACCACAGAAGCGCCCATCTGAGCCCCTGACTATAGAGCCCCCTATGACAATTGCTCTTCTGTGCTTTGACCCCCCCTGCTGAACAACAGAGACAGCCGTGGTGCCACTGCTCTGGCTACTGCTGTTGTTTTCCCCTGATAGGCCATCCCCCCCCAACAGTATCCAAAATGGTATACCTGTTAAAAAGGGGGACAGCCACAGGGGATTTCTGCACTGACTGCTTGCCCCTTCTAGCAGTCACCCATCTATCTGTCTGTACCTTGGGTGTGACCACGTCTCCAAAACTCCTGTCTATGACGCTTTCCGCCACCTGAATGCTCCTAAGTGCATCCAACTGCTGCTCCAACCGATCCAAGTGGTCTGTGAGGAGCTGCAATTGGGCACACTTCCTGCAGATGTAGTTGTCCGGGACACTTGAAGCGTCACAGATTTCCCACATCCCACCTGTAAAGCACTTCACCCCAGCGACTGCTATTTCTAGACTATTTAATAAATTAATTTAAATCTAATAACTGCCTATTGACTCCTTATTAACTATACGTTCTCTAGGGCTAGATTTCTACTATAAATGCTAAATTCTAAGAACAGTAATCCCCTGATTCTGGTCTAGATACCCTCTACTTATTAATTAAGTGATTAATTTATTTGGTTTAATGAGTTTAACAATGTTTTAGTTTCAAATTCAGTGTAGATTCTCTACCAGCCAATCAGGTCACAGATTTACCGTGACACCACTTTTAATTTAAAAAAAAAAATTTTTTTAAGATCCAAGGTCCACGAATCCCTGAGGTAAGATTTTTATACTCACCTCTCTGGAACTTTGCCCTCCGACTCTGCTCCCTCGAACTCTCCTCGCGTTCTTTTATCCTGTGTCTCCACCGCTCTCCTCACGGTCTTTTATCCTGTGTCTCCGCTCTCCTCGCACTCTTTTGATGATGTCCAATCGCGGAATCACATCTAATGTTGGACACTGTGTTTAGAGTTTTGCAAGCATGGGCTGGTTGGGTACAGTCTATATCCTGCTTGGGACGTACAGCGGCAGGGACATGCTGTTTGATACAATCCGCCAGTCTTTGGAACATACGGCCTTCATACCTAGCATCACACTGGCACTGAAATTCATATACCACATCACTCATTTGTGTGATAGGCAGAACCTCTTTTTGGCTTGATGGCAGCATCTTGTTGGTGGCAAATACCACTCGTGTTGCTATTGCATAGTAGGAGCGTGAAACAGCTAGCTTCACCTGTTGCTCAAATTTTTGAGATACCTTGCCCTTCCAGGGTAATCTGAAGTAGATTGGGCACTTTCAGGGCTGAAAGTGGCAGTCTTAGGCCTATTCATGAGTTTGCATGATATACAGAGCAAAACAATCTGATCAAGGCAGCCATTATCCTGCAAGATGTCTTTGATGCACTCTATTTCAGCATCAAGCTTGCATGGTGAACAAATGGCTGAGGCCCTATTTACAAGGTTGTCGATATGACCAATCTTATAGTGTGTGGAACTGTAAGAATCCCAACGCATACATTTACCAGTGAAGGTAGGCTTGTGGTAGACCATGGTAGAGAACACCCTGGCAGATTTCTCAACTAGTATGTCAAGGAAGGGGAGCTAATTTGACTGACCCATTTCATAAATGAATTTGAGTGCGGGATGGAGCCCATTAAGACATGTAAGGAAATTGTTACATGCAGCTACAGATTTAAATTTAGCAAACGTTTCATCCACATATCAGAAATATGGTGATCTAGACGCGCCACTACTGCACGATCAATATTCATTGAACTTATGAACTTGGCAACTCGCGCAGTTGGGTTCAATTTTAATGACACCATGGGCCGTAACCTCCGACTAGCATCGGAAAGCGCTGGCCCACAGAATTTAGAAGAAATAAATGCACACTTACCTGGTTTTAGAAATTGCGTTGCGACTTCCATTCGCCGGATCTGCTTGGGGCCTGCATTGAAAGAATCCTCGCAGGCCCCAGCGAAGCATAGATCCAGCGGATTCAAGGAGGCCACGCTCCCTTTTTTACGCCACTAGCTGCCCTAAAGCAGGTGAGTTTAAAGGGCCAGGGAAATTGACAGGCCAGGGAGAATGTAAGTGTCTAAGGTAAGTAGATAGGATTTGGGGGTTGGGGTCTGGACAAGAGGTGGGCATGTTGTGCCCAGAGGTCGGGGACAGTGAGTCCAGAGGTCGGCGAGGGGGGGGATGTGAGTCCGGAGGTCGGCGGGGGAGCGGGGGGGGATTGGTGAGTGAGTGCGGGGGTCAGCGGGGGGAGGGTGAGTTCGGAGGTCGGCAGAGGGGTGAGTACAGAGGCCGACGGGGGTGGAGGGGTGTCTGGAGGTCGGTAGTGGCAGGGGGCGGGGTGAGTCTGGAGGTCAGCAGTGGGGGGGTGTGAGTCCAGAGGTCGAGGGTGGTGGAGAGTGATTCCGGAGGTCTGCGAGTCCAGAGAGGGGCGTGTCTGGAGCCCTGAGGGTCCAGAAGTCAGGGGATCCGTGGTCTTGGGGGTGGGGGTCGGAGGGTGTGTCCGGATGTCAGGCGGGGTCCCAGGTCTTGGAGGCGTGCGTTCGGAGGTCGGGGCAGGTGGGGGTGTCTGAAGGTCGGAGGGTCCAAGGTCAGGGGGCCGGAGATTGGCGGAATCCGAGGTCTTGGCGAGGGGATGGTGTCAGGAAGTCGGGGGAGGTGGGGCGTCTGAGGTCGGCGGGGGGGGGGTGTCCAGATGTTTGGGGGGGCAGTCAGGAGGTCGGGGGGTCCGGAGGTCGGGGGGAGGGTCTAGAGGTCTGGAGTGGTCTGGAGGTCGGAGAGGGGTGGAATTGCTGGAGGCCGGAGGGGGGAATGGGAGGAGTCCCAAAGTGGGGTCGCAGGGGTGTGAGGCAGCCCCATAGGGTCAGTCTGAGTCTTTACAATAGTTATCCAGAAGTTAAAAGAGGTTTTAATTCTTCTAACTTTTTCTGGGTAACTATTGGTATAAGCCTGGTGAAACCATTGAAGTTTGCGATTTAAATCATGTTTTCAGGTGGGTCCCAGCACAGCACAAATGTCCAGAGGAAGTTAGCACTTCTGGGCAATTGCCATGCAAACCCTTTCCTGGGAACCTGCCAGAGGAATTCCCCAGTGCATCTTCGGGGTACTCCTCCCAAATCAGACGCTGGGGAGTGCGAAAGTTACAGGCCCATGTATGCCCAAATAGAAGGTGTTACCATGGGAACACCTTGGAGGCAAACTCTCTCAAACACCTTTATCGGGTTCCATGAGAAATGTATCTTTGATGGAATGACCCCTAAACTCCTACCTCTCGCATATTTCCTACATGTGTAATCTGTGTGGGTTTCAAACAAAATGTGGGTTTAGAAATAGGACACCACTTCATTCCATGGTTCATTTTCAGAGCATTAGTAGTAACACAATGAATTCCCATTTGCAGATACAAATATTTAACATGCTCTTCTCCCCACTGTTGAATATCCATATCACAGTTTGATGATACCTGATCTAGGACAAACCCACAAGCTGGTTTCCCTGGACCTCTAACATCACATCAACAGAAGTAATCACCTCATCTCCCTGAACAGCACTCAAGATTTGGACTACCCCAAGTGTAGTTGTGATGTATTAATATAGTTGGGTGGGATGCATAAGAGATATGAATATTCTGTTTCAGGGCCACTATGGATTCTACTCTAAATGCTCCCCATCAAGTTTCCTCCTGTAAGTGTGGCAACCATAATACCAGAGGTACACTGCTCCCATGTATCTGATCTCCCTTCACTAAATATGGTAGCCCATTTTGTCACGCTTTCTTTATGTCACCATAACCTGTGAACCACTCTTTAATTATGATATCGTTTATAAAAGATGGAATCTGATTATTCTCTAAATCATTGAGACTAGTTACCAGTTAGCCTAGGATATAACTTCCATAAATTGAACAAGCAATAGCTTTAGATATGGTTTCCTCCATCTGTCCCTTTTCTTTAATAATTTCATTAAGCATTTACTCAATGTCAAAATACAGTTATCTCATCCTTAACTGTCAAAAGAATGAGACACAATTCCTGAACTACATCTCGATCTTCCTTATTCACTCTCACTAGAATACCTTCCAACTGTCCTCACATTACTTCATTATGTTCCCACATACTCTCTATATCAATCCTATTCCATGCGGCAGTTCCAGCTGAGGCTCCTAACCCAATCCATTCTCCTTATCCTCTCTTTTCCCTCTTCTTCATTGCCATATTTACGTTCTCTGCTCTACCTTTCTCGCTCCATCCTCCCCAATCGCCCTGTACTTGGCTCTTTGACATAAAACCTTTAGCATCTTCTCTACCAGTTAGCCATAATATCTCTGATGTTCTGGTTGACATAGCCCTTGAGAAAGAGGGATATCGCCAAAATGTAGCACTACAGGTTCCATCGCATATCTCACATTGTTGTACAATTATTGGTATGTGTGGGTAACTACGAATCCATTTTGTGGTTCATTACCTAACTTTGAGCGCTCTTCTGGTGGAATAGCATCAGTTTTAGTTCCAACCTTGCTATTCTTGCCTTTTTTATCTTCCTCTTTGACATGAACCTATTATGATGAAGCTGATGGTAAAGGCTGAATTGTTCAAATCCCAGAGGGAAACTTGAAACAACTGTCATAACCCATTTTTGCTATTTGCATGTTTTGAGGTGCAGGCTTTGAATTCAGTAGTAATAAGGCTACCGAGTCTCAAGAGTGTTTTTATAAAACTAAATTAAACATTTATTAATACAAGAAAGATTGTAAACACATGCATACAACTACAAAATTACTACTATAGTAACTACAAAAATCCTCTAATCAATCTGACTGTCAGTTACACCCCCATTAAGGCGACAGTAAGTCTCATAGATTTAAACAGACACCTGGCAAAGCACACCATGGACAGTTGCATTCAAACTGAGTTTCTTTCAGCTCTGGGCCCTTGCAGGCAGCAGCTTGAGGCTTACAGGCTGGAGGCTTCTCACACTTGTTGGATCTTAAAATGTCTCTACCTTACACACAATCTCCTTTTTCCTTTTTACATATATTTCTCTTGTGAATGTAAACTTTCCATTGAATCACCAGGCTTTTAACTTTACCTCTTCTAACAATAACACCCCTTCAAGTTTATAAGTAAGCTGAAAAAAAATAAACACATTGCTTGGCGTCTTCTAGCTAGGTGCAAGATTTCACCCACAATCTTAAATGGTTTCTTTTAACAAATGCAAATTTACACTTTACCTTCTACCCTCCTTATGTTTACCTAATTAACATCTCAAAACTACTATACATCAAAGCACCCAGACTAGCTGGCTTTAATCCAATTAAGACACACACATAGACACAGACCCCACAAGAACTCTATTTTAAAATAATTTCCAATAACATTATTATATCTTCTTGACAAACTTGTATGAGTGCACCTACATTATGCTCAGCTGACCTAAATTCCCCATTAGCACGTTACCTTTTCACCATTTTAGGCCAATTTAAAGTGTTCAAGCCTGATCCTAAATATCGTTTGGGGAGAATTCAACAAAACTGACACAACGATAATCTATATCTTTTCATGTCCCCTTTCCCAATTTGAACTAGGGTGTTATTTTAATACCTTTTTGGAGCAATCACATTTTACCTTCAATTCTTCCCCTTTCCAAACCCATAGTGTTGCACCTACATCATCAATATGAGATGGATCCGATTTGCAATGTTGACAGTAAACAGTTATATCACAGTAATCCGTAGAACCCAAATGTCCATCCTCTGTAGTCACATTTGTGGTGCTTATCTGCATGTGGCTGGACATCCAAGTAGAGAGACCCGTTGCTGGGACAATATTGATGAGTATCAGCAGCTGCATCAGTCCAAGCGCTTTCCTGGCTAACCTGAAACTGAAAGAGGTGAAGCATTTATTCTTTCACAGTTTTCAACTGATCAGTGTGGAACCACTTTAACTTTGGCTCCTCTGTCCATCGAGATGGAATCCATAATAGGTAAACAGCAGGATTCAATTTGTCTATGATTGTGCATGGCCCTGTCCATTTTACATCAACTGAATGTCTCTTAGAGGCAGAGTTTCGTAACACCAATTGATCCCCTATATTATATTCTATTTTATTTACTTCAGCTACATGCTCAATCAAATTTTGCAGCCATTTCTGACTACATGGTTGCAATGTTAATGAGGTACTACCTTCCAAAGTTAAATGTCCTGGAACTCTCAATTGCCATCCAGTCATGGCTTCATATGGGCTTGCACCTGTAGTCTTATATGGGGTAGAGCTTATTGCCATTAAACGCAGTGGAAGCATACCTGTCCACTTAGTGAGGCGTTCTGTAGATAATTTATTCAGTATAATCTTTATGGTTCTATATCCTCTCTCCATGATCCCTGAGGATTGTGAATGATAAGATATGTGTAACTTATGCCGTATCTGCAACATTTGTTGGGTGGTGTAAAATTTTCTCCTGTAAAATATGGGCCTAGATCACTATCCACTTGTACTGGTATTCCCCACCTACAGAACACCTCACTAAGTAAGATACGCACCACAGCGCATGCCTTATTATCTCTGGTAGGAAATGTTTCTATCCACATGGTAAATAGTTCGATCATGACTAAAATGTAGTCATAATTCCCCTGAGCCTTTAGTGAATGGACCTATAAAATCAATCTGCAGATGCGTAGAAGAGGCAGTTGTGATCTGAGCAATGCACAATTAGACTGAGATGGAGATTGATCTGTAAACACGGTAAACATTGGTTCACATATTGGTCTACATATTCCTCCATCCCTGGTCACCTGCAGACACGTGACAGCTTCTGTATGGTAGTGGGTGCTGAATAGTGCCCTGCTGTTGGGTGAGAGTGGAATAGTACCAACATCTCATTGTGGGGGTAAACAGAGAACTAGGTTACCTTCTTTGTTATAAACCATCAACAGAAAGGAGTTACCTCCCTGAGCTTGAACACTTGTCAGGTGAGCCCATGGTGTAGGCTGCAGAAGTGGATACTTCTGCTGATGCCAGGCTTTGACTTGGGAGTAGGAATTATTCAAGTCCTGTAACTCAGAAAGATCAGGTTCAGTTACTTTAAACACAGCTGCAACCTCTGTGACGGGATTAGGTAAAACCCATCCTGGGACGGTGAGATCTTCCGTGGCTGCTTCTTTAGCTAAATTGTCAGCTTGATTATTATCTTTCGTGTGTGGTGAGGAATGTTTTCTATGCTCTGATACCTTACCCACACAACATGGAGCATTCCATTGTTTAAGCACATTCAAGAGCGTGTGTAATAAACTCGCATGCAGTAAGGCTTTACCATCTGATGAACAATACTGTTCTTATGGTATAAGGATAGCACTAGGACCGCATTACAAACATATCTGGTGTCAGACCAGGAGTTAGTTGAAACTGAGGAGGTATAGTGAATGGCAAGGGTAACCGCTATTAGTTCAGCTTGTGATGAGTGGACAGGAATTTAGAATCCCATGGACTGATCAGGATTCGTCACATCCACTATTGTGTTCCATCGACATCCATCAACATAAATATCTCAGACTTCTGGAATTTGACTCGGTTCCATCTCTAAAGATGGTAGTGGGCATTCATGAGGTTTCCCCTCACAAGCCAGCATCAGAGGTAGGAGTATTGTTCTTATCAGCATAATATCTAAATCACATTTTAGCAACTCAAGTGTCCATTTGCTAAGTTGCTGGGAGGACACTTTCGTGTCTCCTGGCCTCATCAATAGGTTAAGCGGCATGTGTGGGGAGTGAAAAATAATGTCCTGCAAGCCAATTATATAGGTAAAATGCCTAACTACCCAAAAGGTAACTAAATGTCATTCACAGGTGGAATAGGTATTCTCTGCCCCCTGCAGCAGCCATGAGGCATATGCAATCAGTGAACTAGTGAATTTTCCTGTTGTTGGCTTACAACGGCTATGAGACTAGATGTACCGGAGACTGCCTTGTTTTTTGTTTCTTTTTTAATGATGCACACAGACGGTTGACATTGTAGCTTAGCTAACTTTATTGAGAACACATTTTCCTAACATGAATACATATCTGCAGTGTCTGAACTCTATCAAAACAGGCTTCAACATGTGCTATCTGACCTTCAACCCCCAGGTTAGGTGACCTCATATGTAGTACAGAGTACCGTATAGTATCTAGTATTGAAGTCCACTATCACAATCAGCTATTATTATGACATTTCCCTTTCTTAAAAAAAAATTTTTATACAACTCAAGTACACAAAATCTCTTATCTATTCTTTCTCACCCTATTTTGATCAGTCTGTTTTGTCTTTTACTCATCTCTGTATCTCTGGTGACAGAGGTGATTTTGAAGGACAAGGATTTTGCCACTATCACCCCTTGATAATTTTCAGGACTCTCAGGCTTTGTCTGGTTATCTGTTGCTTCACTGGTGCACTCTGGTTTTTGATCTTCAGCTACACTTTCTGGTTCAGAGCAGGGTTGCATTTCATTTGTTTTCCATAAGAATTTCCGGTTTCTCCTGTACTGTTGTGCGTTTGGAGTCTGCACTATGTAAGACTTTGGTTCTCCTGTGACTCCTGTGACAACAGCAGGATTCCAGATCCCTTCATGCTGAATCCTCACTGTCTCTCCCATGTTCAGGTGAGGTGGAGGTCGGGCGCCTCGATCAAATTAGAGTTTCTGCTTCTGCTGTCTCAGTTTGAGCAGGTCCTGTACACTGTAGCTCACTGGCTATGGAATTACCAGTTGGGGTGCAGTTGGAAGCTTAGTTCTTAGTCTTCTCCCCATCAGGAGCTGTGCTGGAGATGATCCAATGCCCTCTAATGGAGCATTCCCAAAATCCAGCAGAGCCAGGTAGGGGTCTCTTCCATCCGCCTTTGCCTTCTTCAGCAGGTGTTTTAAGGTCTGCACAGCACGTTCCATCATTCTGTTGGATTGTGGATATTTGGGACTTGATGTAATGTGGCAAAACTCCCAGTCCTGTGCAAATTTGAGAAACTCAGTGCCTAATAATTGTGGATGATTTATTACAGTGATGCTCTTACTATCATTTCTCAACAGCACAGATTCAAAAAACTTTGAGTAATGATCTACAGCTAGTAGATACTCACTGTTGTCAAATGTGAACTAGTCCACTCCAATTTCCTGCCAGGGCCTCTCTGGAACACTGTGTGGTTGAAGTGGTTCTTTTTGTTGCGATTTACTGTACTTTTGGCACACTGCGCACGCATTCACTATTTCCCCAATTTGTGCTCCCATTCCAGACCAATACATTACATCTCGAGCTCTTCTCCTGCATGTTTCTATGCCGAGGTGACTTTCATGTATGCGCTGCAGCATTTCTTTCCTCAGTGTTACAGGGATTATGATATTTTCTCCCTTAAAAAGTATTCCTTCTGCTGCATGAAGTTCCTCACAAAAGTTCCAGTACTCTTGTACAGCAGGAGGGGCTCCGCTCCGATGTGTGGGCCAGCCAGTTTGCACAATCTGCTGCAGTTTTCTCAGGGTGGCATAGTTCTTGGTAACTTCCCTAATCTCATCCAGTTTCGCTACAGCCACAAGTAAGTTCCTTGTCAGCATGTGAACCTGTACTTATGATGGGTAGGTATGCACGTGACAGAGTGTCTGTGATGTACATTTCCTTGCCAGGCTTGTATTTAACACTGACCTGGTACTTCTGCAGACACATTAATAATCTTTGGATTCTTGGTGGTGCACAGTTCAGGGGCATTTTAAGCTTAGCTTCCAAAGGCTTATGATCAGACTCTACCTCCACGTCTTTGCCATAGACAAACTGGTGGAAGTGTTCTAGGGCAAACACAATTGCTAGCATTTCTTTCTCTATTTGGGCGTACCGCTGCTGTGTTTCAGTCATTGCCTTTGAAGCGTATGTCACTGGTACCTCATTTTGCAAGAGGACAGCTCCCAGGCCAGTCTTTGAAGCATCCACTGAGATCTTGACTGGCTGACTGTTATCGTAATACTTTAACTCTGGTGCCTGGTCAGTGTTCTATTCAGACTGGTCAAAGCTTCTTGGTGACTTTGTTCCTGGTGCCATTCCACATCATTTTGTAGAAGTTCTCTGAGAGGTGCTGTCAGTTCTGACATGTTCAGAATGAATTTCCCAAGATAGGTCACCATTCCCAAAAGCTTCTCCAAGTCTTTCACACATTCTGGGGTGGCATGTTCACTACTGCTTTGATTTTAATCCGGTCTGGCTTCAGTCCCTCACTTGTTAGCACATGTCCCAAACATTTATTAATTTACAACAAATTAAACACATACACATGGCTACAAATTACTACTATCATAACTTTTAACAAATTCCCAAATTAATCTCCACCAAGGCAACAATAACCAATAGACTTAAACCTTTGAATGTAAGTTTTCATTGTAATAATAGAATGTTAAATATTTTGAATGCAAAGAACTTGGAATGTAAATCAATTTTGTGGCAGCTGGATATTGGTGGTAAAGACAATGTAGAAAATATATGATTGATAGCCACTTGCCTCATGTCACAGGGGTTGTACATCACTGGAAGATCTAACTGTGAATACCTGAAGGAAAACCTTATCACTCATGGAGCTAACATTAAAATCTAAAAGTTCAACCGACCAGCCACAAGATTCTGCAACAGATGCAACTCAGATAGTTCCAAAAACAAAAATACCTGGAAAACCTCAGCAGGTTCCAACCTGCAGCTAGTGTCCAGCACAATGCTTATTGTTCTGACATGTTCAGAATGAATTTCCCAAGAGAGGTCACCATTCCCAAAAACCTCTCCAAGTCTTTCACACATTCTGGGGGTGGCATGTTCACTACTGCTTCGATTTTAATCTGGTCCGGCTTCAGTTATGACTTGTTTGACTGTACAAATTATTCTTTTAGGTAAGTTTCTGGATTTTAAAAACAATTTTCTTGCATTGTATCATGTTAATATAAATTCATTTAATACATAAGGTATTTCTGCGAGTGACTGATACAATCCGGCTGATAGTTGTGTACTGTGCCTGTCTGTTCATACTCTGTACACTTTCCCTGCCATTGCAATGAACAGTGAATTATTACTATCTTTATCTGGAATGAGTCAGGTTCAGTCACCTCTGTAATAGGATCAGAAGTGCAAGGATTCCTGGGACAGTCGGTCACACTGTTATGCAGATACTCTGTCAGGGAGAATGGTGGAACTGAAATGTGCTGGGGCAGGGGAAGATGCCCTACACTCGGCTAGAAGCACAACCTGAGTAAGTGTGAAGTAAACTCTTACCACACACGTCAGTACAGAACTAACATTAGAACCAGAAGTTCAACTCCAGCCACAAGATTCTGATCGTTCACTCAGATCATTCCAGTCTGCAGTGTCCAGCAGGATGTTTGTTACTGGGCTTGTGGCTCATTTGACAGTATTACTTGTTATTTTAGGTAAATTTATGAATTTTAAAAAATGAATTTTATTGCATTGTATCATGTTAATATGTTATTTTTTAAAAATACATAAGATAAGTGATTGACTTTAGAGGAGATAAAGTAGTGATTTACCAGAATAATAAGTGGTGGGGAGGGGGGAGTGGGGGCAGGTAGGACGTAAATAATGGGGCTTGGTTAAATAAACATGATAGTATTCCCTTGAGTTTAGAACGATGTTTGCCAGTCACTCAACATATTCAAATCACTCGTTGACTCTTTATGTCCACTTCACAACTTACTTTGCTGCCTATCTTTGTGTCATCAGCAAATTTAGCGGCCATACATTCAGTCCCTTCATCCAAGTCATTGACATAGATTTTAAACAGCTGAGGCCCCCAGCTCTGAACCCCACAGCATTCCACTTGTAACATCTTGCCAGCACCAAAATTACCCAATTATCTCCACTCTTCGCCTCCAGGAATATGTTACCTCATACGTAAAGAGTTCTTATTTTGTGTAGTAGCCTTTGATGTGGCACTTTATCAAATGTCTTTTGGAAATCCAAGTACAGCACATCTACAGGTTCCTCCCTAACCACTTTGCTTGTTACTTCCTCAAGGAGCTCCAATAAATGAATCAAACATGATTTCCCTTTCACAAAAGCATGCTGACTCTGCCTGGCTGTACTGTGATTTTTCTAAATGACCTGCTATTACCTCCTCAATAATGGATTCCAGAATACCCCCTATGACAGACATTAGGCTAACTAGCCTATAGTTCCCTGCTTTCTGGCTCCCTCCCCCCTTGCATAGAAGTGTTACATCAGTGATTTTCCAATCCACTGGGACCTCTCCAGAATCCAGGGAGTTTCGTAAGATCCCAACCAATGCATCCTTTATCTCTGCGGCTGGTTCTTTTAAAACCCTAGGATGTAAACCATTAGGTCCGGGGGACTTGACAGCCTTTAGTTCTAATAGTTTTCCCTGTATCTTTTCCCTAGTGATTGTGATTATTTTAAGTTCCTTCCTTCCTTTACCTCTTGATCTTCAAGCATTCTTGGGATTTTCTTTTGTGTCTACAACAGTGAAAACAGATACAAATTATGTATTCAATGCTTCTGCCACTATTGCCACTGCACCAATATTGAAGATTGTTCAAGTATGTCCTATCCACGAATACATTATAATTCTTGCCCAGTCAACTACAGCCCTATCAGCCTCCTCAGGATCATAGTAAGATGATGGAACAAGTCATTGATATTGTAGAAACACCTACTCATCAGTATCCTGTTTACCAAAGTTCAGTTTGGGTTTTGTTGTGTGGCTGGGGTCTAGATGGAGGTTTTGGGAATTGTCTATTCTCCCAAAGTATGCTGCTCAAGTCTGTAGTTTCTTAAAACTATTACTTTTTATTTACAGCAAGTATTCACACATTTGGACCTCTACCCAAGGCTGGATCTTCTTCTCCTTCTGGATCTTGCTTACACCTCTCTCATGTGATCTGACATTCTTACATCAGCATCATGTATGCTTCTGATGTTAACGCTTCACTCTCTAGATTTCACCAGAATCATTTGGCTCCAGACTTCCCACAGCCTTAATGCCAATATTGATGCCAGACAAGAGATGGGAGTAGTTGCCCTTGACATCACAACAGCATTGAAGGTAAGGCTCTGATGTCAAGGCAGACTGTGCACTGATTCACTTGCAATAAATATTGCCTATTTCTGCTTTGCTATATGTTATGTTCTTCCACATAACGACATACAATGGCATAGTTCTCACTTCTGCCTGGCCCAGCTGATGCAAGCAACTGTTGCATCTTAGAATTCTCAGTCTAACTTATACAGAATATTTTGCATGTGTAAAAGTAGGAAATTCAGAGCTGCAGCAGCTACAGCTCCTTATTATACGAAGGTACAAAAACAACAGGCAGGGAAAGACAAGCTGGTCAATCAAGCCTGGCACACAATCATGACACCTGAAGCGTCAGGATTAGACACAGCACAACAGGAAGCCAATCAGCCTGCCCCAGATCTCCAAAAGAGCTATGAGAGGTTAGAACGTGGACTGAGCAAAAACATTTGGGGCAAGGGACAGTTGTGATGCTCAGATGCCAGTGTGTTTTGGATTGGGGGAGGGGAGAGGAGAGATGGTGAGCCACAGATAGGCAAAGACAACAGGATACCTGTTTTAGAATTCACATCCTCTGAGGGAAAAAATGATTTGGCACACTCACCGGTACCATTGGACAGAACTACACTTTTGAAAGCCGACAACTTTTTGTTGGTGAGCTTCATGGAACTTGAGTTGATGTGCTCCTGTAGCATTCATTCACAATTTAAACCCATGTGGTAATCAGTTTATTTTAATTTGGCTCATACTTTCACTGAAATAAAAGAGGTAGGAATGGGTTACAAATAAGTTTAGCATTCATCTGCTGATATTGCCAAGTGATTTCTATTGGCTTACAAAAAACTTTATGTGCTCCATCTAGTGGACTATTTGTGCACCAACAAGATTTCCCACATTAGTTGCCAACATTGGTCTTAAATTCGCTACTGACATTGGTGAACAGCAGTTAGACCGGTGTGCATACTAATCATCCAGTAGTGAATTAACCAAATTTGCTGGAGAGTTGACTAGAATATGCTACAACGAGCATGACGGTGAATCAAAAGAGCTGGAGTCAATGGCCAATGTATTAATCAGCCATTAATGGCGCAACAGGTCAGTCCCAATATCTGAAAACTATTATAAGAGATCTAATTATTAGTTCTATTTTAAAAGGAATTTGGTTGGACCAGTGCCTCAATTTCTGATTAATTAATTCAATTGAGTATTTGTGCAGAATTTCAATTCCTGGCATCTCTGACTGTGAGTCAGGTTATTAGCAAATGACTCCAGTCTCTTAAGGACAGGGTTTTAAGTGACCTCTTGAGTAACATTGACTGTTTGTGTTCAGGGTTTTGCTTGGATTCATGGAGGTAGGAGACATTCTCACAAAGGTTTAGAATACTTCTCAAGTTGACACCTTTTCATTAAGTGAAGGATCTGGATTGCTTAAATCGTTTCCCAATAAAGCTCATTGCATTCTAGTTTGGGTGAATAGGCAAGAGTTAGTGTGCAGCCTGTGCTCAGCTCTGTAATGACTCCCAAACCCTGGGAAATAAAACACTCTGCTTTATCTACAAACCCATTTAGCAGGTCTCCAGCACAATTGGTCTGGATTTTATGGTCAGTGGTGGTTACTCTTGCATTTACCCATAAACTTTCTATAGGCTTTTGCACTGGAAGTTCCTCTCAGCCAACTATTAGGGCCTGTGTGAACAGGACAAGCAAGCAACTCCTTAACTATATTGAAGAACAGCTAAGGGGCGATGCAAATTCTGAACTAGGATCAGTTCTTATATTGAAGTCAATGTCATATGAACATACAAAATAGGAGCAGAAGTAGGCCATTCGGCCCCACGAGTCTACCCCGCCATTCATTAAGATCATGGCTGATCTGTTTGTGTTTTGAATTCCACATTCCCATCTACCCCCGATAACCTTTGATTCCCTTGCCTAACAAGAATCTATCTGCCTCTGCCTTAAAAATATTCAATCACCCCCACTTCCACCACCTTCTGAGACAGAGTTCCAAAGTTGCATAACCGTCAGAGAAAACATTTCTCCTCATCTTTGTCCTTAAAGGTCAACCTCTAATTTTAAAACAGTGCTGTCTAGTTCTGGATCCACCCACAAGAGGAAACATCTTTCCAAGTGCACCTTGTCAATACCATTTAGGATCTTATATACTTCAATCAAGTCACCTGTCACGCTTCTGAACTCCAGCGGAAACAAGCCCAGTCTGTCTAACCTTTCCTCATCAGACAACCCGCTCATTCCAGGCATCAATCCATGTCAAACCATGTAAATGGTAAAATAGAGGGCAATAAGAGAAAAAGGTAAGCTAACAAAATATTTTAAAACATCAGTAATAAAATCTGAAGAATGACTCTCCACACTTGTTAATGCCAGAGAGGTTGCTTTGCAGGAATTAAAACTTATCACAGCTTTAAAAGTTTACTTACACTGGAATGGACAGGACGGAATTTTTTCTGGCGAATTTAGTCGATGTCTATCAGCTAAATACAGTAACTTCATGCCGTTCTATGTATTCCACTGGCAAGTTTCTTCATGAGATATCGGCCCAAATCTTCCGATATTCATGTCATTGAAATTGGAACTTTAGTTGGAAGATGGACATCAGGACCCCACGGAAATCCTGATGCCATGTGCTGAAATTACCCAAGAAGTTTAAACTTCTGGTGGATTAATTTCCGCTGCCGAGGATCCTCCATGAAAATCTCAGGCACTGAGTTCAGTGTCAGAAACTTGGGCCAGATATTCAGGACTTAACTGCACAATTACCCTGGAAAAGCTACGCTGGTTAATACCTGGTCTATCTAAGTGATTAGCCAGCATAACTGCACTGCGTACCATAACCAACCCTCCCAATCAGCCCCCAACCTGACCTGACTACCCTCTCTGACCTGACTACCGCCCACTGACTACCATGCACAATCCCAGCCCAACCAAACATGACCCATTCTCCCACCACCCCAGACCCAAGTATCCACCCGACCCGACTCTCTCAACACCACCCCCTGACCTGACTACCCCCAACCCGACTCTCACAACTCCACCCCTAATCCGATTGCTCACCTGCTCTCTGAAAGACTTGAGACCTTTGAAGACTTACCTGAATATAGCAGCTAATGTCATAAAAAGGGGACATGTTCTGTCTTTGCCTGTTTTCTTCAATGCCCAGTCTTCCACGAGGATGGCTGCGCTGACCCATAACTGCTCCAACCTGGATCAGAAGACCCAGCTGAAAAAATTCTCAAAAAGGCAGGCACAGAAATCTTCGCAGGCATCGGCAATTCGTGCAGCATCTGTAAGATCTGGACTATCATTCTTACACAGCTTTTGGAGGAGATCATCTCAGACAACAAATTCCTGATTTATGCAATTAATTGCATATGTGAAATTGGTGTCCAATCTATACATTAATAATGGTAACCACTGTTAGCCTGTTACTGCAAAATCCAATGCATTATTTTTCAAAATGGCAGCAACATTAATGGCAGCATACAACAAATTCACAAATGCCATTGAGTTTAATGGGGTAGAGCTAAAATAATCAGCTGTGAGCTGTTTTTGGCAAGAGGCAAGGGCAAGAGCCCCAAGAAATTATGGTTTGATGTAAGAAATGATATAAATCAATCAAGCCATAATTTCCTGGAATCTCTGCAATAAAATAATGGTGTGCAACTTAAATACATCATTACTGTGATGCAAGTTTTCATCCAGTTCATGATCATTATCTTTTTAAGTTCCCTGCAGATGAAGAAAAGTATCAAGAATACTTCACAGAGGAATGATCAGAGGAGTATTCAAATTTGTGGCCCACAAGGTGAGTTTTAAAACCTCCCTACTTGGCTCCTGTCTGAGTTGACATTGTAAATGGTTCCTTCTCAAGTTTTATCTCCTTCACTTTTCAAAAGTGCTATCATCACATCCCTCCTCAGAAAAACTACCTTTGACCTTCTGTCCTTGCAAATTACTGCTCCATCTCCAACCTCCCTTTCCTCACCAACACGTCACTCCATAAATGCATGCCTATGCTTCCTGGGCCTCTACATTTGAATCTCTCTAATCAGCTTTACCGTTTCCTCTATAACACTGAACAGTCCTAGTCACAAATGACATCCTCAGCAGCATTGCTACAGCCTTTGACATACATACATTCATACAAACATACAAACTAGGAGCAGGAGTAGACCCCTCTGCACCTCAAGCCTGCTCTGCCATTCAATAAGATCATGGCTGATCTGAATGTAACCTCAACTCCACATTCTTGCCTATCCCCAATTACCTCTTACCCCCTTGTTAACCAAGAAACTATCTAGCTCTGCCTTAGAAATATTCAAAGACCCTGCCTCCACCATCTATTGGGGAAGAGAGTTCCAAAGACTCATGACCCTCAAAGAATAAATTTCTCCTCATCTCTGTCTTAACTGGGTAACCCATTATTTTTAAACAGTGACCCCTAGTTCTAAATTCTCCCACAAGAGGAAACATCCTCTCCACATCCACCCTATCAAGACCCCTCAGGATCTTATATATTTCAATCAAGGCCCCTCTGACTCTTCTAAACTCCAGCAGATACAACCCTAACCTGTCCAACCTTTCCTCATCAGACAACCCTCCCAGTCCAGGTATTAGTTTAGTAAACCTTCTCTGAACTGCTTCTAATGCATTTACCTCCTTCCTTAAACAAGGAGACCAATACTGTACACAGTACTCCAGATGTGGTCGCATCAATGCTCTGTATATCTGAAGCGTAACCTCCCTACTTTTGTATTCAATTCCTCCTCACAATAAACAATAACATTTTACTAGCTCTCTTAATTATTTGCTGTACTGCATACTAATCTTTTGTGATTCCTGCTCTGGGACACCCAGATCTCTCTGCATCTCAGAGCTCTGCAATCTCTCACCATTTAGATAATCTGCTTCTTTTTTATTCTTCCTACCAAAATGACATGATCGACAATATCCTACTCCTTCAACATCTCTCACCACCCCCCAAAACCCTGCCCATTAAGCTGCCCTTTCTTGGTTCCATTCAGCTATCCAATGTAGCCTAAGCATCTCCAGCAATATCTTCTCTTCCCGCCCCTATTCCAATAACTCTGGAGTTCCCCAAAAATCAATTTTTGCCTGCCAATTCTTCCTCATCTACTGCTGCCCTTTGGTGACACAAGGAGCCTTCACTGTCTCCAATAGAATAGAGTCAGAGAATAGTACAGCACAGAAGGAGGCTATTCAGCCCATCAAGTCTTTTGAAGAGCAGTCCAATTAGTCCCATTCCCTGCCTTTTTCCCCACATTCCTGCAATTTTACCCCTTCAAGTATTTATTCAATTTCCTTTGAAAGCTACTATTGAATCTGTTCCATCACCCAGTCAGGCTTATTAAGCAACTCATCAATAGTTGGAAGACTGCAAATTATAGATCCCTGTGTCTGTGCTTACAGTGGCACTATTTAAACAGCCTCTCAGATTCAGGGCATCTCTAAAATCCTTAGCAGCACAATGGTAGGTTTGGAACAACTACTCACCATTTTTCTTCTTTCTTCAGTTTCTTGTCTAAGTTTAGGTAAATGATTAAATGATCAGTGTTTATCTCAGTGCAAGCTGATACTGTACATGCTATTTCCCCCTACAATTAACAGGGGCCATTTTCACCCATCCACAACTTCCAGCCACTTTTGCTTTTCTCACTGCTTTTGTCTATTTTTTTCTCTTGAGAAGAATTAACCCTGCTGGCTCTTCCCACCACCTGCTTTCTACTCTCATGGGCTTCCTGCTGCCTCTAACTGGGTGCTTAAATGGTTCCAATCTCAATGTTTAGTTCAGTTACAAGCTCTGACTTTGTTTCTTTGTGGTTTCAATACCCTGATATCTCCACTGAAACTTTAATCTTTGTATATATGGTTGACTCATCACCGGCAGCACATGACGGGGTCGGTGGGGGGGTGCGGGGGAGGTTAGGAAAATGGAAATAAATGATGCATTATGCAGTCATAAGATAATTTTATTTATGGGATCTGAACAGTGAAACAGGTATTAAAATATTGTTGGCAATGTTTTAATGTTGAACTTTGTAAATGAGTTGTTGCTTCACAAGAGAGGGGAGAGTGGCCAGATGGGTTTTATGACTGTTATGGTGCTGACTGTGATGGTTGACAATCAACCAGCCACAACTGCAGAATGACTGCTCCACTGTAAACAAGTCTCTCGACAATCCATGCATATTTTTATTCTTACTTGTTAATTGGCCTTGTTTTAAAAATTTGATACTCTGCAGAGTTTTACTTCTTTTTGCGTGCTTGGATTGGGTGTATTGTTTTTGCATTAGTGGGGGAGTTGGACATATTTGTACATTGTAACCCTTTCGTTGTTAATTTCTGCATCTTTACCATAGTGAGTTTTAGCAATAAAACTTAAAGAACTGGATGGCTCATTTCTTGCACCAAGCTATACAATGTTAAAATATTTATATTGAATTGGCAATGTCACCTCACTTTTAAGTTCAAACTCAGTTATCACCAATAGAAACAGAAAATGCTGGAAAAACTCAGTAGGTCTGACAGCATCTGTGGAGAGAGAAAAACAGAGTTCAAGTTTTGAGCCCACACAACACTTCTTTCAGAGCTGTGCGGACTTTCGAGTCATGCGGACTCGAAACATTAATTCTGTTTCTCTCTACTCAGATGCTGTCAAACCTGCTGAGTTTTTCCAGCATTTTATGTCTTAATTTCATATTTCCAGTGTCCGCAGTATTTTTTTTACTTTTATAAGTTATAATCAACTCAGGAGAGGGACATAGAGAGTAGTCAGTTCATCCTGCTGACCTGTTTGTAACATCACGGACCCCTATCAAGAGGTCAGAGACATTTTGAGAGGTGTCATTCAACTTTATTTAGGGATTAGATGGGCAAGCTTGAATACCTCAACCCTTAAGCCTGAGCTAAGGTGGTTCCCTCACTAGGGGTTTCTTCAATGTTTCCAGTGGGATTCTCCCTTTCCAGCTCGAGCTGTTTTAATTTAAACTCCCTTTCCCTTTCCTGGAATCCTCTCTCTTCCTTTCGTTCTTGCCTCTCACTCTTTTTCCCTTTCCTCAAATTTAAGTTTCAATTTCTGCTGCTCCAATCTTAGTTTCTCTGCCTCTAATTTATCTGTCCTCAATTTCCACCTCTAGATGTTTCGCCATACGATTTAAAATTTCCGTTTCTTCTGGCTTTCAGGCAGAACTCCACATCTAAGTTCCTAGCTACACCTTTTAATTCTTCCAAGGACAGTGCCCTTAACTTCTTGCCGGTTATCTCATCCTGTTATATGAAAGCATTGACATTGACTGTGGACATTTTAGCACTTTAGTATTACAGACCCTATAAAACCTTTTGCAGTTTTTAAAATTGCTTTTGAAGGAGCAATTTAATTTCCCCACTCCAATTCTTTTGTCAGTCTGTGGGAAAAATTCCGGACACAAGCCTCCAATTTTGTTACAGCCTGGGGATGCGGGGTGAACTGGCTCCCCTCTTTTCAACCCGATCAGTCACAACAAAGGTTTTTCTTTCTTCATTAGGATATTCCTTTTCCAAATCAGAATGTTTTAACTATTTAAGCTGTGAGCAATAAGGAGCCAATCAAACAACGTTTTCTTGAGTGAAACAAAACAATTTATTAACCACTGAACCAGAGAAAAAAAATTAAAATGTGACATCAAGCATTCAGCCCTTATGCAGACATATACACACACATGCACACAGGGATCAGAAAGAAAGGGAGCTAGAATTCAATATAAAAAAAAGAGATAAAATTGTCCTTGAGGTATAGACGGTAAACACTGCAGCCGATTTAGGTTATCTGGTTTCTTGGACGTGGTCAGATGTAGATGTTGCAATTATTACAATTCTGACTTATTAATTGGCCAAGTTTTAAAAATCTGATACCCCGCAGAGTTTTACTCTTTTTTGTATGCTTGGATTGTGTGTATTGTTTTTGCATTAGTGGGTAGTTAGACATATTTGTACATTATAAACCTTTCATTATTAATTTCTGCATCACAAGTTTGCTGGTAAGTTTCAGTAGAGTTGGCTTCTCGAACCAGGCAACATGCTTATTCCAAAAGGGAGAGACAGCAGCCCTCAGCCTGTTTCCTCTACTGAAGACTTTCTTGACACCACCTATATCACTTGCAATTTCTCTCAAGTTGCTGGCCAGCCTTCACTTGAAATAATTCACCCATTGTGCATTTCCAAGGGGTTCTGAGTGTGTCTGTCTATGGCAGCCATTGTTTCAATGTCCAGTACTTTGCATTTTTAATATTTCTTCCTTAGTTATAAATTTCAATGGATGTCTGGATTATAGGAAATTTCTCTCTTCACATTCCCCTGAGGCTGATTTGTTTGTCATGTTCACCTTGGAATGTGACCTTGCATTTTTAAGCAGTTTGTTCTATCTCTGTTCAAATTGCAAAATTTCCCATCATTTGAAAGTTGAAAAATTATATTTTCAAACTAAAGGGCCATAGCCTCATGACAAAATTAAACAGGCCAAACCTGCACCTCTTGCACTACGTGCGTGAGAAGTTCTGCTCTTCTACTCAGTTTATGTACTGCTTCAAAATACATGATTAAATCTTTCATGGGGTTTATGCTTTTTTTTTTCAACCATCTACATTTCTTCCAATTGTTCAGGTAAATCTCTAGGGCTATTTTTAAGGCCATGGGTAGGCAGCCAGCCTGTTTTATCCAGGGATTATCAGACATTAACCTTCAAATTCAACAAATTCCCTATATCTCAGCATCATGTTACACTTTCTAGAATTTAATTTTAATCTCACAAGATGAGCTACACAGTGCCGCTGAATTCCAATGGGCAAACTCTGATCCCTTAGTGTGCAGTCTCACCTATATATTCAGACAGCTCTTTGAAACAAATGAATATTTTTATTTTGTATAGTTGATCTCTAGTGACACTGCACAGAATCAAAATCAAGTGTTGTCTTTAAGTGAAGTGGGACAAGAGGCTGAGGAATAACTAAACCGGGGCATGCAAATAGAATTCAGTTCTCATTTTAACGTCTTACCTTTCGTCCTTAAGAATCTGTAATTAAAAATAAAACTATGTGCACATTTATCATGGAAACCTCTTATGTAAACTTGCCATGGTGTAACTTTTCTTATTCATTCACAGGATGTGGGCTTCGCTGGCTGGGCCAGCATATATTGCCTATCCCTAGTTGCCCTTGAGAAGGTGGTGGTGAGCTGTCTTCTTGAACCACTGCAGTCCATGTGGTGGAGGTACATCTACAGTGCTGTTAGGAAGGAAGTTCCAGGATTTTGACCCAGTGACAGTGAAGGAACGGCGATATATTTCCAGGTCAGGATGGTGAGTGACTTGGAGGGGAACTTCCAGGTGGTGATGTTCCCATCTATCTGCTGCCTTTGTTCTTTTAGATGGTAGTGGTAGTGGGTATGAAAGGTGCTGACAAAGGAGCCTTGGTGAATTCCTGCAGTGCATCTTGTAGATGGTACACACTGCTGCTTCTATGCGTCGATGGTGGAAGGAGTGAATGTTTGTGGATGTGCTGCCAATCAAGCGGGCTGCTTTGTCCTGGATGGTGTCCAGCTTCTTGAGTGTTGTGGGAGCTGCACTCATGCAGGCTATTGGGGAGTATTCCATCACCCCCCTGACTTGTGCCTTGTAGAAAGTGGACAGGCTTGGGGAGTCAGTAGGTGGGTTACTCGTTGCACTATTCATAGCCTCTGACCTGCTCTTGTAGCCACAGTATTTATATGCCCAGTCCAGTTCAGTTTCTGGTCAATGGTAACCCCCAAGATGTCGATAGTGGAGGATTCAATGATGGTAATGCCATTGAAATCAAGGGGTGATGGTTGGATTCTCTCTTGTTGGAGATGGTCATTGCCTGACACTTGTGTGGTGCGAATGTTACTTGCCACTTGTCAGCCCAAGCCTGGATTTTGTCCAGATCTTGCTGCATTTGGACATAGACTGCTTCAGAATTTGTGGAGTCGCAAACAGTGCTGAACATCGTACAATCATCAGCGAACATCCCCACTTCTGACCTTATGATGGAAGGAAGGTCATTGATGAAGCAGCTGAAAATGGTTGGGCCTAGGACAGTACCCTGAGGAACTCTTGCAGTGATGTCCTGGAGCTGAGATGACTGACCTCCAACAACCACAACCATCTTCCTTTGTGCTAGGTATGACTCAATCAGCAGAGAGTTTTCCCCTGATTCCCATGACTCCAGTTTTGCAAGGGCTCCTTGATGCCACACTCAGTCAAATGCTGCCTTGATGTCAAGGGCAGTCACTCTCACCTCACCTCGGGAGTTCAGCTCTTTTGTCCATGTTTGAACCAAGGCTGTAACGAGATCAGGAGCTGAGTGGCCCTGGTGGAACCCAAACTGGGCAACAGTGAGCAGGTTATTGCTAAGTAAGTGCTGCTTAATAGCACCGTTGATGACCCCTTCCATTACTTTACTGATGATCGAGAGTACACAGATGGGGCGGGGTTGGATTTGTCCTGCTTTTTGTGTACAGGACATACCTGGGCAATTTTCCACATAGCCGGGTAGATGCCAGTGTTGTAGCTGTACTGGAACAGCTTGGCTAGGGGCACAGCAAGTTCTGGAGCACAAGCCTTCAGTACTATTGCCGGAATTGGCTGAAGACTGGCCTCCAGAGAACGATCATCCACTCGGCACATCTGGCTGAAGATTGTAGCAAATGCTTCAGCCTTATCTTTTGCACTGATGTGCTGGGCTCCCCCATCATTGAAGAGGGGGATATTTGAGGAGCCTCCTCCTCCAGTGAGTTGTTTAATTGTCCACCACCATTCATGATTCATTGTGGCAGGACTGCAGAGCTTAGATTTGATCTGTTGGTTGTGAGACCGCTTAACCCTGTCTATCACTTGCTGCTTATGCTGTTTGGCACGCAAGTAGTCCTGTGTTATAGCTTCACCAGGTTGACACTGCATTTTTAGGTATGCCTGGTGCTACTCTTCTTTGAACCAGGGTTGATCCCCTGGCTTGGTGGCAATGGTAGAGTGGGGGATATGCCAGGCCATGAGGTTACAGATTGTGTTCAAGTACAATCCTGCTGCTGATGATGGCCCACAGCGTCTCATGGATGCCCAGTCTTGAGTTGCTAGATCTGTTTGAAATCTATCCCACTTAGCTCGGTGGTAGTGCCATACAACACAATGGAGGGTATCCTCAATGTCTCCACAACGACTAGGCGGTCACCCCTACCGATGCTGTCATGGAGAGAAGCATCTGCGACAGGTAGGTTGGTGAGGATGAGGTCAAGTTGGTCTCCTCACCACCTGCCACAGACCCAGTCTAGCAGCTACGTCCTTTAGGACTCGGCCAGCTCAGTCAGTAGTGGTGCTACTGAGCCACCCTCAGTGCTTCCTCCAAGTGGTGTTCAACATGGAGGAGCACTGATTCATCAGTTGAGAGAGGGCAGTACATTGTAATCAGCAGGAGGCTTCCTTGCCCATGTTTGACCTGGTGCCATGAGACTACATGGGGTTCAGAGTCGATGTTGAGGACTCCCAGGGCAACTCCCTCCTGACTGGTAACGGTGGTGCCTGGGACATTATCTGTAAGGTATGATTCCATGAGGATGACTATGTCACACTGTTGCTTGACTAGTCTGTGAGACAGCTCTCCCAATTTTGGCGCTAGCCCCCAGATGTTTGTAAGGAGGACTTTGCAGGGTCGACAGGGCTGAGATTGCCGTTGTTGTTTCCGATGCCTAGGTCGATGCCGGGTGGGCCGTCCAGTTTCATTACTTTAACTTTGTAGCAGTTTGTTTGCTAAGCCATTTCAGAGGGCATTTAATAATCAACATTGCTGTGGGTCTGGAGTCACGTGGTAAGGACGACAGATTTCCTTCCTTTTACAATGGTCATACGGTTTCATGGTCATCATTGGACTTTTAATTCCAGATTTTTATTGAATTCAAATTCCACCATCTGCTGTGACAGGATTTGAACCCAGGTCCCCAGATCTCTAGTTCAGTGACAATACCACTATGCCATCATATACCCCCATACCAGTGATAGCTCTGAAGGACCTTCAAGATGGGGCAAGGCTATATAATTTCAATGTGAAAAGTTTACATAGGCATTTTGCATTATATATAAAGCAAGCGCTTTATCCCTTACATCATATCTATAGAGCAACCCCAATATTCCACCTAGCTATAATGAAGGTCAAAGTCTGTCAGAATAAAAAGATTGAATTACTTTTTCCTGTTTTGAAGGTAGAACCTGACTACTCCCATTAATCCACATAAATTCAAAATGTCACAACTATCTGCATCCGAAAAACAGCAGTAGATCTTGGTTTAATTTACCTCCAACAAAAATAGCCTCCTCTGCTTCTATTTCTACCCACATGATGGGTAGCTTCAAAGGTTATGCCAAGAGCTAACATGGGCACTCCAATTTAAGGAGTAGGCAAGTTATTTGCTCTGATATTTCTATTAATAGCTGCTCAAGAAAGTAAACTACATTTTCTGTACTATGCTTACTATGTACCGGCAAGTGTTTAATTATTGGAGCCTCATGATGCCTGATATATGTTGGTGAGGTTAACAGAAAACCAGCAGCCTCTTTTATGCATTCAGAACCAATTCTTAGGTCATCCCATAGTGGACATGAATAAATCAAGACAATTGAATTACAGCATTCCCACTCTCAATGCAGTGCCGCATTGGAGCATAGGAGCAGGAAAAGGTCATTCGGCCCCTCAAGCCTGCTCTGCCATTTAACTAGATCTTGGCTGATCTTCTACCTCAACGCCATCTTCCTGCACTATCTTCGTATCCCTTAATGTCATTGGTATCTAGAAATGTACTGACCTCTGCTTTGAATATACTCAATGACTGAGCCTCCAAAGCCCTCCGGGGTAAAGAAATTCCTCCTCATCTGTCTTAAATAGCCTACCCATTATTCTGAGATTGTGTCCCCAGATTCTAGACACCCCAACCAGGAGAAACATCCTTGTTCCAACTACCCTGTAAGAATTTTGTACACTCACCTCTCATTCTTCTAAACTCTGGAGAATACAGGCCCAGTCTAGTTTTTTCTCATAGGACAATCCTGCCTTCTCTGGGATTAACCTGGTGAACCTTTGTTGCACTCCCTTTATGGCCAGTATATCCTTCCTTAGGCAAGGAGACCAAAACTGCATACAATATTGCAGTGTTGTCTCACCAAGGCTCTATACAACTGCAGCAAGACTTCCTTATTTTTGTACTCCAATTCCTTTGCAATAAAGGCTAACATATCATTTGCCTTCCTAATTGCTTCTGTGCCTGCATGTCTGCTTTGTGTGTCTTATGGACAAAATGTCACATCTTGTCTCCTTTATTCAACAAGGTATTGCATTTCATACACATGGAATCAGGTACTGTTGCTAACATCTGAATTAATCCAAATTCTTTGGAAAGCAATCCTCTTAAGTTATGCACATGATCCAACTGAAATAGGTAAAGCTTCTTCAAGTCCACTTTTCTGTGGTACGTTTTGCAAAGAATGAACTTTATTAGAGGGATTCTGCACTGTGTGGGAATGGTGGACATTTTAATTCCTCCCCTCTCCATTGCTTATTAGAATTCATAACCAAACTTATTTGGAAACAATCTTGGAATGTCCCGTGGTCCTTAAGAGTGTTGGAGGGATGCTAATGCTTCGGTGCTGGGCTTACGATGGGATTTGTTGTTGAAAAATTTCTATAAATCATTTCCAGCAGCTGTTTGATGCTTTCCACCACCCTCCTTTCCTTCCTGCATCACCTCTATCTTTTTGCCTTTTGAAGATAGTATTGGGAGAACACATCCTGCAATTGATGTACTCTTATGCCAAATGCAAAGTTAGAGAAATTGCAACTACCTTAATAAAGTTGGAATGTGGTTAAAGATTATTTTCAAGAATTAGTATAGTTCTATTTCTTGGTGTGAATTTAAATATCAAAAGGATTAAATTTAAATTGAAGTAGTAAATTTGATTTTAGAAACAGGAATGAAGTATATATTGCAGGTGTTATCTGCCTCATTCTTCAGCTATAGTGCAATCACCACACACAAATAGTAATATCTTCATAAGGGAAGTTAAATGGGGACTCCGGAAATCAGAAATAAAAACAAAATTTTGGAAATTCTTTCTCCCCACATATGCTGCCAGGTTTGCTATTTCCAACATTTTCTGTTTTATATCACATGGGGACCCTACTACTTTAAGAATTTTGTGCCATGCAGCATGATCTTTTCCACCTGACTGTACAGATGCTACATAACAAGGCTTGTCAGCAAAGTCAAGTCCATGGAATAAAAGGACAGTGGCAGCATTGATATGAAGTTGGCTGAGTGAGAGAAAAGAGAGTAGCGGTGAACAGTTTTATTTTTAAAGACAGGAGGGAGATAGATATACAATGGAGGTCCCAGGGTGTGAGGGAATCCAGCTATAAATACAGAGTTAAAATTAAAAGGTTATTTCTCCTATGAAGTAGGGATTAAAAACTAAAAGCAGAGTTCATCTGCTGGATAAAGGTTTAAAAGTTCTAAACATGCCTGGGCACAATTGTGTGCTCAAGGGCAACAGCATCTTGTAGCATATTATATGGTATATCTTCTAACACAAGGCAGTCCTGAAAAAATAGGAACTGTCCTCTACATCACCTCAGCAAGGCACTGATATCTAACAATGGATAACCTTAAGGATGACCCTAATTTGCCAACGGAATCATGGGAACTGAGTGCAGTGACCACAATCTGCACCTCTCAGTATCCTGTTTGCTTGAAGGATGTTGACTAAAATGAAGGATGCTGATAAAAACAAAGGATTTTGTCCAGCATGAGTGTGCAATATGCTTCCTGCTGGTTCAGTTTTTTAATGGTATAAATATTGGAACACAGTAGCATTTTTAGATTCGTTAGATTCACTCTAGCATCTCTCAAGGTAAAGGCATAACTTCTGAAGTATGCTGATGTTGGTTCTCTCCTTAATTGGATAGAGGTATCTTGCTAGACTCGATAGTTTTCTACTTGGGGATTTAATATAAATACTTTAAATATTGATGGATATTTTAAATATCTCTAACATTAAAAAGACTTGGACTCTCTAAAAGAAACAAGGTTTGTTTTCCTAGAATTATCATGTTGTGATTACCATCAAAAGTGATTTGCATGTTCAGTTCTTTAATAATTTTTATCATTTAGAAAGTATATTGTCTCATGCAGTTTTCTGTATCCAAACTCAAAAACCATCTCCATACACTCTTCGGCAGAGAGATGCATTTTTGAGGAGATATGCCCCAACCCTTATAATATCCGGGTGTTTATAATCTAGCTAAAAAGTGTTTAAAAGGCTATCTGGAGGACAGTAATATTCGCTGGTGCTTCCTTTCCTTCAGAATGAGTTAGGTCAGTTCTTTAAGTGTGTGAGGCCTGTCTTTCTCAACTTTAAGTGACAGTGATCGTCCAAGAAGTACGCCTGATCCGCAATACTCCCAAAAAGGGCTAGGATTATAATCCAATTCAAGGGGTTGGTACTAGGTTCAATGCTTTTCTTGATCTATATTAATACCCTAGACTTTGATGTGCAGGGCACAATTTCAAAATTTACAGATGACCCAAAGCTTGGAGGTATTGTGAATTGTGAGGATAGTGATCGACTTCAAGAGGGCATAGACAAGTTGGTGGAATGGGCGGATATGTGACAGATGAAGTTTTGTGTAGATAAGTTTGAAGAGATGCATTTTGGTAGTAAAAACATGAGGCAATATAAAGGATATAATTCTTAATGGGGTACAGGGACAGAGACACCTGGGAGGTTACGTGAACAAATCATTGAACTGCCAGGACAGATTGAGAAAGTGGTTAAAAAGGCATATGGGGTCCTGGCTTTTATAAATACAGCCATAAAATACAAAAGCAGGAAATTACAGTGAACCTTTGTAAAAACAAACCAGTTCGGCCTCAACTGGAGTACTGTGTTCAATTCTAGGCACCACACTTTAGAAAAGGTTTATGAGAATGATTCAAGGGATAAGGGGCTTCGGTTAAGAGAACGATGAGAAAAGATTTGATAGAAGTGGTCAACATTATGAGGAGTCTGGAGAGAGAAGATAGAGATAACCCTTCTGCCAGTGGGAATAGTTTAAGAATCAGAAATCAGAGGTCACCGATTGGCAAAAGAATAAAGAGCAAAATGAGGAAAACATTTTTTTTTTTTACACACAACGAGTGATTAGGATGTGGAAAGCACTGCCCGGGGGTGGTGGAGGCAGATATAATCGGGCCTTTCAAATTGGAATTGGATAAGCACCTGCAGAGAAATAAAATCTTTCAGTGCTATGGGCAAGGGTGAGAGAGTGAGACTAGCTAAGCTTGTAGAGAGCCAGCATGGACACGAAGGGCCAAATGGCATCCCTCTGTGCTGCAACCAACCTACTTCAATCTGACTCCATTCTTGACTAAAAGCAGTTGCATTGAGGCCACAAGTGAACAAGGACTAAAACACATGCATAAATATTTCCAAAGAGCTCCAGTGCAACTAGGTCAGAAAATAACCAAATGGGTGGTACATATCAATACTGTGCAAACTGCAGGCAATATTCTGAAAACTGAGCTCCTAGGGCTAACTTGAGGCTAGAACACTCAGAACAGATTGCATATATACACAGCTCCACATAGCTGTTGAACATGTAATGTGCCACTGAAACAAACTTGACAAACTGGCCTAATAACTACCCAACAAGTAGAATAAACTCTAATCGAAGGCTTTTTCACCCTGGGAGCCAAACTCGCTAAAAAATGAAACTTCCATTTCCCTCAACAAGGTGATACTGTAATTTATTTTTAGGGTCAAATTAAGCCCAAGTATACATACTTAGGATTATACAAATGCACAAAATCCAAATATTTTGAACTTGAAGTTGTTCAAGGCTAGATTCAAATACCAATGGAGAGCTTAATTTTCTCTCGCCTTTCTGAAGCTGTTGACTTCAAAAAAAGATTCTATGAAGGCATGTTATGGTCACTGCTCCCTAAAGGACCCTGCACAATATTATTAATTAAACCCTTCACATTGCAGAAAACCAAATCTAAGATAGCCTGTTCCCTAGTTGGTTCCTCGAGGTTTTGGTCTAAAAAACCATCTCCTATACACTCCAGGAATTCATCCGTCATAGTATTATTGCTAATTTGGTTTGTCCAGACTATATGTAGATTAATGTCGCCCATGATTATTGTAGCACTCTTGTTACATGCATCTCTATATGGACCACGACTTCTGGCTGTTCACCCTCCCCCTTCAGAATGTCCTGCAGCCACTCAGTGACATCCTTGACCCTGGCACCAGGGAGGCAACATATCATCCTGGTGTCACATCTGCGGCTGCAGAAATGCCTGCCTCCCTTACATTAGAATCCCCTATCACTATTGCTCTCCCCCCCTCCCGTGCAGCTGAGCCACTCATGGTGCCATGGACTTGGCTCGCACTGCAATCCCCTGAGGAAACCATCTGCCCAGCCATGTCCAAAACAGAAAATCTGTTAGAGAGAGATGGACCCAGGGGATTCCTGCACTACCTGCCTAGTGCCTTTACTCTGTCTGACAGTCACCCATTCCCTTTCTGCCTGTGCACTCTTTACCTGTGGTGTGACCACCTCACTGTACGTGCTATCCACGAAGATCTTAGCCCTGTGGATGTTCCACAGTGACTCCTGCAGCTGCTCCAAATCCGAAATGCAGATATCAAGTAGTTACAGTTGGAGACACTTCTTGCACACGTGGTCACCATGGACACTGGAAGTGTCCCAGACTTCCCACATCACGCAGGAAGAGCATTTGACATGACCGAGCTGCCCTGCCATGACTTACCCTTAAATTACTCCCTTTAATTCTATTTCCTTTAGTTTAGAGAATATTAAGGACATTAGAAATACTCACCAAGTCCTACTTACCAAGGCTCCTCTTTCTGAGGAAACGTAGAAAGTGAAAGGATTACCTTCCCTCTTCATCAAACTCGCTCACTCACCAAACTCCAACTGAAGCACTCAAGTGCAGACAAGGCAGCACTGTAGATGGTCTGCTTTTGTGCTCCCTGAAACTAGCTTCTGAAAACCTTTTTAAGCCAGTTATCCAATTAACTAACTGCAAGCAGAGCCTGAATGAGCACTGTTTTAAAGCTGGACTAAAACTCACTTTCCCTCATCCCAAAGAGCAACTTTTAGTTAATTGCCTAATTAAAAGACAGGCTAGGCTGTCGATAGAAATTAACCCTTAAATTAAATTAACCCTTAAACTCCCTCACTCTCCAAACTCCAACTGAAGCACTCAAATGCAACCCAAGACAGCACTCAGTGCTTCTGTTGGAGAAAGTGGAGGCCTTTGGTATATACAGGCTGTTGTCAATTCTATGTGGTCCTAACAATCTGTTGTATTTAACCTATCACAATAGGAAAGTAGTCATTTCCCTCTATCAGATACACCTCTAAACAAACACTTGCCTTAGGAATATCAGACTAACAGAATTAAACAAAAGAACTAAGGGCTGCTCCATGTCAAACCAACATATCTTTCCCCCATCTTACCACTTGTTGCTGAATGCCACTTCTTGTCGAACCCTACAGGGTTATAATTTCATGTCTTTCTGGACTACAATGGGTGCACAACATATCTCTAAATAACAAGCACACATATCTTCATCAAGTTATTATCTTTATCTTTCAAAAGAAAGACAATTCACAGTACATAATTTAAAAAAGGATGCCAAAAAAGACTAGGTTGGCATAGTACAAACCTACATTCTTTTCATAGTTAACAATTTACACCACTCTGTTGTTATTAAAGCTGGCTAATGCCAGGAAATCATATAAAACTAACAGTTTTTGGTTTGAAGTAGATAAAAATGTTATTGCTACAATATAAAATAAAGGTACATATAATAGAACAAAAAAGCTAAAATACAATTTAAACAGACAACCAATGACAAGATTAAATCAATATGAAAAGATTTCACATCTTGGAAACTACAAGGAGCTACTTAAAACATGTGGCTTTGACATCGTGACCCAGACGTCAAGCTATTTCAGCAGGTGGACATCACTTCCCCAAACATTTCTGGTTGTGTTGCAAGTTTAAGAAAGACCTCACACCACAAAATGGATTTGCATGCTATCAGATGCATTTCTCTACTAATAACAGTTATTCTGAAATTAAATTTATATTTCAAATTAAACCTTTATTTCCAGTGAGGTAAGGTGTGAAAATTATGCACCAACCTATATTTTGCATTCTCTACAATGCATAGGCGAGCTAAGACTGATGATAAGGGCCACCTGATTCAGGCAAAACTGATTTTTCATAGTAACATCCACTAGAATATAATAATAAATGAATTACAAATGTAACTAGCAAACTTGCTCTCAAAAAAAAAGGACAGAATAAGGCAGCAGTATAAACAGGATACACACCCAAGACACAGGATTTTATCATCAAAACAAATCAAGTATAGTAAGTACTATGCTGGGGCGATGCTGCCACGCATACCCTGGAGATGCAACAAGTATGACCTTGACAGCATTGAAAAGTAAAGGATGAAATGAGTCACGTGTTACAATGTAAATCCAACCACAGTCACTAATACACAACAGAAAAGTTCTCATTGTTTCCATCACATTGGTGAGGACTTTATTTAATCTTCACATAAAATGAACTTTACAACGATTATAGCCGATTTATTTACCAAGATAGTTATTGAAGTAGATAAAAACACTTGAATATAAAGTTTTTTTTGTCAGTCTGTAATGTGCAGTTGTGCATTAAACACTGTCTGCACCTGACACCACTATACACAAGATATTTACAATATGGTTTCTTAACACATATATAAAGTTTATTGTAAATGATCAATTTCCATTCAAGTTTGAAATTGATCATGATATGAAAGTGGATTGGCCACTACAGGTTTTTATTTATATATATATATGTATTTTTATATAGATATATATATATATATATATATATAAATAAGTCACCACTACACACTCCAATATGGTGGTGTAGTAGGAAGCCTTTAACTTACAGTATATCATACTGCAAAATGTGGTCTATTCCATGACTTACAGAAGATACCAACCAGCTGGTTGTCACCATTAATTTCAGCAGTTAATATTTACTCGCCATGAAGATACTACATGGCCCAAATCTTTTTCTTCCTTTCTGGCAATTACAGTTTTATACTTGGCTGGGACGTGGCAGCAATTCAAGGATTAGGATTAATTAAAAAAGGAAGGGAGAATTAATTTAAAATTAATTTTAGCATCATGTCTACAAGAAATAGCCTAGGAGATCAGATTAAAAGTGTGCTCAAATTTTAGCAGACACATGCAGCACTTGGACTGAATGCAATTTAAATGGGCTTGTGATCAAAGTGTCTGATCATTGTACAAGATCATTGTGCAATTAATTTGCTATATGAGAACAGCACTGCACCACAATTGATTAGATGATCACACCAACTGAAGACAAGCTCTCTTACCCCCATGCTGTAATTAAAAATGGTAGCTGCAACTTTTCCTTTTAAAGATACAACACTTCCTTTTTGCTCATCATTTCCAACCACAGTACATTGGTAATACAGGATTTTCAGATCATAACCAAGTTATTTGTAACTAACACTGGTACTCAACACAGCAGATTACAGTTATCAGAAATTTACGCTCCAAATGGACTGACAATCCATATTGGTTTGGTGCCAAAAGTTGTTTTAAAAAAGATTGTCATTAAAATAGGGAATGTGCACTTTTGAGTTGGTGCTATGATTAGGCAGAAAGACAACTTTTAACTGGAATAAAAATGCTGAAATAAGGCTTTTAATTGAAGTATATGACACTGACCTATAATGGGCACATTGCACAATTAATTACAATGCTATTAGCCTCAAGTTGTATTTCTTTATAGCATACTGTTTGGGTTCTCAATTAACTGTTGTCAACAATACAGCTGGGTAATATACCTAAAGACAGACAAAAAAAAGTGTGAATATTTTCCTTCCAAGTTAATTTGAAATGCTAGTTTTACTGGGAACTACAGCAATTTATATCCCTAACCATTACTCAATTTCATCAGAGTTTCATAATGAGGCTTATTTATGTACTTATCCAGGAAAACAGGCAGCGTACTCTAACTTAGATGTCAGTTTTCAAAGTAATGATAGAAACTTAGCTCACCACCCTCTATTTATTTTTAATTCTAAAAATACACATGTAAGCGTCTCAGATTTAGAGCTGGGGAGATAGTCTGTGATAATAAAAAAGATCACTGTTTTCCTCCCAGTTTATTACAGAAAATCCAACGGCATCGATTGTTGTCTTTGCTATATCGCTGAAGCATGTAGCAATGACCACTGTGTCTACAGGCCACCTTTACGGCCCTTCTCACTAAACATTTCCAAGACAGTACTTGCCATACATTTCTTGCCACAGGGGACTAGGTAAAGCTACACTCACGGCAGTGCAAAATTTGAGTAGTGAAATATTTTATTTGATATTTATGCTGGCTGATTTTGCTTATAATTAAGTGTACAATATTCTCCTAAAAGTCAGTCCCATAATAGTTCACAGGTACAGATACATTTCAATCCCTTTCGTAAGTGCCATGAAAATTGTCTGCATCATCTTATTGTCTCTTTGACAGACAAAAATAAAATCCTACGCCACATTTCATCTGACTCTTCCCCCAAAAAAAACATTTAGGAAAAATCAATTGTCCATCTATAAAATTGTTATTGGTTTCTACTGAAATTCAGACTTGCTCCACTGGTGTCAGAACTATTGACAAACAATTTCTCACAATGACCATAAAGCACAATAAACCAACCCAAGAGATAATTGTGCCACCCAGTTAGAAATGTGCACTTCTTCTGGCTAAGGCACTGGTTGTGGATGACATCACAGCAAGTTGTTTATACATCACAGCAAATTGATTTGAGTCGGGAGAGCAGGCCAATACCCATTACAGTAAGGAATGTGTTAACTGCAGGACAATTCCAGTTTTCATTGGGCAGGATTGTGGTGCCATTTTCAGTGAGCTGTATTTGGACCCTTTTTCAGGCTAAAGTTAGACCAGTTTACAGAGACCTTTGGCCTTGTCTGCTTGGCAGAATCAAGGCAAAACCTACAAATGGAAAGAAAATAAAAGTGTCAGAGCATTGTAAAGAGGAAAATCAACTCAGGGCCACTGTCAAGTCATTACTGCTTTGTTATATGAATGTGCTGTTCACAAATGGGTTTCTGAAATAGCTCAGCAAAATTTCCTACATAAATTGACAACAAAATTAGAGTTTAGTTGTTTTCAACCAAGATAAGGATAAAAGTAACATCTCAAGAAAGTGAAAAACTTCAGCCATGAAAGCAGAAATCAGAAACAATGTTCTAGAAGCATGTACCCAATAGCAATCAATCATGGCCTCCATTTATATTTGGAATGCTTCACTTTTTTTGTTAGATATTACTTACAGCTTGTAACTAAAATGTTTTATTGAAAATTTGACTAATTTTATTTCCTCTAATAACGTGCCCATTCTAGAATCATTAGGCCGAGTTTTGAGATGAAATTAAAAAAGCTGTTAGCATTGTCATCATTACAACAATGCAAGTGCTACCAACTTCAGGAGTCACAAAGCTGTGGTGGGTCATGCTGTGTTACTCCTAATTTAACTTTGTGATGTTAACAGGGCAAAATGGTAACAGCACAAAGGGAGGGGATGTGTGGCCGGAGAGGGTGGGCGGGGCCAGGGCAATGGCGCGTGCGGCAGAGAGAGTGAGGTGGCGCATGTCCTAAGTCTGTGTGTGTGTGTGTGTGTGTGTGGCGGGGTCATGCACGGCCGGGCGACATGGAAGCAATGGCACAAGATACCAGCTTATAAAGGAAAGTTGGATTAATTGGAAGTTTCTGGTAACTAAGAAAGCTGAAGCTGGTTTTTTCCTTTCCCACATGTACAGCACTTAAGGTCAGGTTAGCTCAGCCTAATCTGTGTTGAATTCTTACACGAATCAGTTTGTCCTCTCTTTACTTACCTCTTAAAATGTTCCACCTCACGGTCTGTCTCATCCATCTCCACACTGTCAAGATCAATGTCTTTGGGAAGGAACACATCATCTGCAAGACAAAGAAAAGCTACTCAGTAAGAATGCACAACTCAAATGTTGAATAAGACCCATAATAAAATATTATCAACACACTTCAATTTTATTTGACCAATCTAACATGCACTAGTTAAGATTGCCAGGAATATAATTATTTCCTGAATTCTATCGTCCTCGAGGTGCCTTAGATGAAGTAAGGATACAGACTGCAGAACCAACCGCCAGTAATCAGAGAATTATTTTATATGGCTGTGATACCAGTGAGGCCTGCTTATTCAGTGGTTGTGGAAATTTGTTAATCTTGTCACAAGAATGGGCTACTGTTAAGTCATTGAGGTACTGGGGAAGTTGGTTTTTTTTAGAAGTAGTACACAAATGAAAAAGTTAAAGACATTGAGAAATTCAATTTATTGGCAATCCCTTACCGCTATGTTTGGGTCTTGGAATACCAGGGGAAGCCATCACACTGTCCTGACCTTCAGCATGTTCATCAGTTCTCAGTGCTAGAGATATTATTAAAACAGTACAAAAATTACTTACAGGAAATAACACTGAAATTCACTTCATAAAATCATGACAATGCACTTTTAACATGTTACTTTGGTTATTTCTCTGCACCTGTCAGGCTGTAGGTGGGCCCATACCTCCACAAATGTAATGGTTCACACGGTTTCTGGAAGGCACTAATTTCCAATTAGGTTAACTAATTCTGTGCCTGTAGGTAAGTGCCAAATTGCTAAAATCACACCAACGTCATATGTTCACACAGCACTTAGTTGCACTGTTTCAGGGTATAATGGAAAAGATCATGCAAGCATCTATTCCCACTGTACAATAGGGCAGAATTGTGAATCTGCGCCAATCGTGAAGTCTCAATTTTCTCGGCCATAAACCTTGTATCATTAATCATTAAAGTGATCAGATACTATAGCTGTTTATATTCAAAAGCAAATATTCTCTTACACTATATTCTACCTGGTTATTTGTACACCTTGTGCACAGTGCAGAAACAAATTTTCAGATAAAATGACTTACAGATAGAGACAGCTTTCATTTGGTTATATTTAGCCTCCATAATGTTGCATTTATAAATTCCCATCTTGTATGTCTCAACACCAAAGCATTGGCAAAAACAGAATGGCTACATTTAGGTTCATGAAACATGCACTGCAATTTAAACAAATTCCCAAAAGTATTTGCACTCTCTCCTCTAAATGAGTCAAATCCAGCAAATGGCACTCCCACTAGGCCATCATGTAAGTAATAAGGCCAAATGTTGAAATGAAATGGAACTTAGCAACTTGCATTTATTGATGCAGAAAGATCTCCCATAGTGCTGCAGAGAGGGGCAGTCAAAACAATGGTTTCTCATAAAGGAAATATTAGTAAGGGTGACCAAAAGTACCAGCTGTACTTGAAGTTAATAAGTCACAAGGGCTGGATGGGGCGCATCTGAAGATGCGGAGGGAGGCAAGGGTGGAAATTGCAGAGGTACTGGCAATAATCTTCCAATCCTCCTTATATACGTGGGTGCCAGAGGACTGGAGAAATGTACACGTTAGTGTTATTAAAAAAGAGGGCATAAGGATAACCCAGCAACTATAGACCATTGGTTTAACCCTGGTGGTAGGAAAGCCTTTAGAGACGATAAACCGGGACAAAATTAACAGCCACTTGTCAAGTGTAGATTAATTAGGAAAAGCCAGGACAGATTTGTTAACCATGCTTGATTCATTTTTTTTGGAGTAACAGATTGTTGATGAGGATAACGTGGTTGTTGTAGGATACATGCAGTTTCAAAAGGCGTTTGATGAAGTGCCACTGGATAAAAGGTTGACTTTGTAACAGGAAACAAAGGGTAATGGTCGATGGATGCCCTTGCGAATGGAAAGTTGTCTCAAATGATGTTCCACAGGGCTCGGTGTTGGGACCCTTGCTGTTTGTGTTATATATTAACAATTTGGATGTGAACGTGGGAGGCACGATTGGGAAATTTGCAGATGACACAAAGATTGGCCAAGTAGTGGATAGTGTAGAGGATAGCCATAATCTCCAAAACGATATAGATGGGTTGGTGGAGTGGGCGGTAAAGTGGCAGATGGATTTTAACATAGAGAAGTGAGAGGTCATACATTTAGGGAGGTCAAACAGTTACAAGGATTACACAATAAATGGGAATGTACTAAGAGGGGTAGATGAAGTGAGAGATCTTGGCGTACAAGTACACAGGTCCCTGAAGGCAGCAGTTCAAGTAGACAAGGTTGTAAAGAAGGCATATGGAATGCTCTCCTTCATTGGCAGAGGTATAGAATATAAAAGTAAGGATATAATGTTGGAAATATATAAAACCCTGGTGATGCCACAACTGGAGTATGGTGTGCAGTTCTGATCACCACATTACAGGAAGGATGTAATAGCTGTGGAGAGAGTGCAGAGGAGGTTTACAAGAATGTTGCCAGGGTTAGAAAAGTGTAGCTGCGAGGAGAGATTGGATAGGTTGGGGTTATTCGCCTTAGAACAAAGAAGGCTGAGAGGTGACTTGATTGAGGTGTACAAAATTATGAGGGGAATAGATAGAGCAGACAGGATAAAATTGTTTCCCGTGGAGAATTCTATAACCAGGGGACATAGATTCAAGATAAGTGACAGAAGGTGTAGGGGGGACATGAGGAAGAACTTTTTTTTTTTTTACACAGAGGGTAGTGGGTGTCTTGAATTCACTGCCCAAGTTGGTGGTAGAGGCAGAAACTCTAAACTCTTTTAAAAAGAACCTGGATCTGCACCTTAAGTGCTGTGAGCTGCAGGGCTATGGGCCGGGTGCAGGAAGGTGGGATTAGAAAGGGCACCTGGGTGTCCTCGGGCTGGCATGGACAAGATGGGCCGAATGGCCTCCTTATGTGCTGTAACTTTTCTATGGTTCTAATAGACTTGCCAGCACAAAGTTGAAGCCCACAGAATAAATAGAAAAAAGATAGTGGCAGCACAGACACAAAGTTGGTTGAGTGATAGAAAACATAGTAGTGCTGAACAGTTGTTTTTTGGACTGAAGAAAGATTACTGGGGCTCCCCAGAGATCAGTATCAGTGTCATTGCTTTTCTTAACATATTTTAATTACCTAGACTTGGGTGTATATGGCACAATTTCAAAAGTTGTAGATGACACAATAGTGGGAACTGTGAGGACGACAGTGAAAAACTTCATAGGCCATGGGCCGATGGCGTGGGTGGATGCAAGGCAGATGAAATTTAATTTAGGAACAAAGAGGCCTAGGGATCTATATGCATGAATCATTGAAAGTGGCAAGGCAGGTTGAGAAAGTGGTTGAAAAGGCTCGTGGGCTTTATCAATATATAAAGAGAGTACAAAAGCTAGAAATTATGAACATCTATTACACTCTGGTTCGCCCTCATCTGGAGTTAAATGTTCAATTCTCAACACCACACTTTAAGAAGGATGTGAAGGATTTAAAGAGGTGGCTGAGAAGATTTATCAAAATGGTTCCAGGAATGAGGGGCTTCAGTTACACGGACAGATTGAAGAAGCTGCGGTTGTTCTCCTTAAAGAGAAAGTTGAGAACAGGTTTGAGAGCAGTGTTCAAAATCATGAGAGGCCGAGACAGATTAGATGTAGAAAACTGTTCCCAGTGGCGAAAGGGTTGAGGACCAGAGGATACCGATTTAAGGTGATTGGCAAAAGTACAAATGGCATGAGGAAAAGCTTTTATTTTTAAATGCAGCAAGTGGTTAGGATCTGGAACACACTGCTTTAGAGGCTGATACAGTCAGGGCTTTCAAGATGGTGTTGGATAAGCACCCAAAGAAAAAAAGCCTGCAGGGCTCTGGGGAAAGGAACTCGTCAAGTTGCTCTTGCAAAGAGTCAACATGGACATGATGGGCCAAATGGTCTCCTTCTGTACTGTAACCATTCTATGCTTCTACATCTACCACATTCAAAGCAAATGATTGATCAAATTAGCAGCAGCCTTCTTAATTGAGAATATTATCAGTATATATAATTATCAATTCACTGTCTTACATATGCTAGCTAATTCAATGCTGTCCCATTATGTTTGGGTACATTGCAATTCTCCATTGTAAAATAAGATTTTACTGCATATTACTAAATCTTGTGTAATATATCATTAATTTCCAGATGTTAGAACTCATTTTGTTCAAGCCTTTGTTTGTTAAATTTGAGCAAAATGCAAAAGATTGTGGATGCTAGAAATCTGAAACAAAAGTTGCAGACACTTAGCAGGTCATGTAGCATCTGCCAGAAACTTAGTGATTTAATTTGGAAATATGTTGCAATGTCAAAGATTTATCCATAACTTTTGAATTTATCTTCAACAACTTTTGAATGAGATATTAAACGGAGGCTCCATCTACTATGAAGTGGACGTAAAAGATCCCAAGGCATTATTCTGAAGGGTAAGGGAGTTATCCTTGACATCTAGGCCAATATTTAACTCTCAATCAACATCACAAAAAAACAGATTATCTGGTCATTATCACATTGCTGTTTGTGGGAGCTTGCCGTGTGAAAATTGGCTGCCATCCACCTACTTTGCAACAACGATCACACTAAAAGTACTCAATTGACTGTAAAGCACTTTGGGATATCTCAAGGTCATGAAAGATGCTTTATGTCTTTCTTTCTGACTGCTTGGTCTACATTCAGAGGTAAATGCTCTTCAGTCTTTTAAATTCTCACCTATACAATAAAGCTAACATTAGTGATTTGGTGTTTGAAAGTATGCAGCACCTGACTGACACCTACATGAAGGGCAAAACATGATTAGTTAACATGGTAATTCATTAGATAACCTGCACTCTCATTACAGCAAAGCATTTTAAATATATAACAAAGGCAGGGCAACGAAAGCTTTTTTTTTCCCAATCCATAATCTACATTTCAATGGAAACTTTCCTAAAAATCTTCAAATCATGTGCCAACTAATGTAACAGTATTTCTAAAGGAATTTGTTAAGTAATAGGAGAATCCTGGGTTTTCTTTTTTTTTACACTTTGTCTCAACAAGTTTTAGGTTTTCAGTCCTAAATCAGAATGCACCCATTTGTGCCATTCCATTCTGCCATTTGGCTGAGACATGGTTACTATTATAACTGAAGGGCAACACACCAAGGACAGCAAATTCCAGTCATCAACAGGAATAGCTAACGACGCTCACAAAACCATGAGATATAAGCACCATCTTTCATCATATTATTATTACTATAAAAAAAGTAAAAACAAAGATACCAAGGAAAGATTTCAAGTTTCTAATCTAACTTCAGAGCTACCAAAAGTATTAAACTCCTCTTACAGGTTTAAAGGCCTAATTGTTTCCATTTTATTACATTCTCCATGAATATAATGCTCCCTTGATATGTTTCATCTTTTTAGTCAGCTATTAATGCTTGCTGCTTCCACAGAATAGTTTTCTTCCAGCAATGTGCATATTTCTGCTCACTATTTAGATGTAGTTAACATGTTAAAATGCTGTCATTTCAAACATCTTCCACATAGGCAAAGGTTCAAATCACAGGCCTGCTCACCTTAGAACTTCACTAGTTACCCATTTACTTAAGTCACAGGGCCTCTTGAGGGGGTAAAAATATAAAACCACCAAATATCCTGATTAAACTTACCAACACAGTTGTTGGTCTTGTCGTGTTTCTTCTTTTTTCCTTTCTTGTTCTTGCCTTTTGACTGAGACAAGTCAGTTGTCATTTGTTGCTCTTCTTTGACTGCTCTAGTTTCAGAGCCTTCCACCTTCTCAGTACTTGAAGTTTTAGTGTTACATTTCCTGTCATCACCAGTTTCAGAGTTGCCAAGAATACTGACTCCCTTCCACTTGCCTTGCCTGAGCTCATCGTATTTAGCAATCATGGTCTTTGAAGTCTCCACTGACTTGCCATCGTGATTCTGGTTTGTCTTGTGTTTGGCAGTAGATACATGCTGTTTGGAACCCTGCGTTTTGGGAGCTGAGGAGTGTTCGTGCTCTTTTCTTGAAACCACGGTTTTGCCCTTGGTCTCCTCAGAAGTCTGATGCCTGGGCTGCCTTGGTTGTTTCCCACTCCTTGATGTTTGTTGTGTCATTTTCGATTCTGTGGTTGGTTTATGCAGTACTACTGCACCAGCATCCCCCGTTCGTAGTGTGGAAATATTTTCAGCCTTTGAAGGTAATGAACAGCTGCCCTTTGATTTCTTTCCTAATGAATTTTCCTGTAAAACCATATCAGAGCCATTGTGCTCTTCGTCTGTGGTAACTGCATGCTTATTTCCATTCAACAAATGATTCTGCACAATCCCTGGTGTTGTTAAGGACAAGTTCAAATTGAGTTTCTGATGATCTATTATTCTTGTTTCTTCTTTGTCCATGATGCCATTGCTGTCTATCAGTAAACCCTTCTCCACAGATGTCAGCTCTGGAAAGTCATCCTTGGGCAGATCACATAGATTGAAGTTTGCTTTGATGGAATCTCTGATTCGGTCTTTAAGCTGCTCCAGTCTGGTGGTTAAGATGCTGCTCACTCGCTGCAATTCCACCTGGTGCCATAGCTCTTGCTGATTCAGTTTCTCTTCTATATCATCTTGCATATGCTGGTTGAGCTTTGAAACTTTCTCCTCTATATCTTCTTGAACATGCTGGTTGAATATCAAGACTTTCTCTTCTATACCCTCTTGGATATGTTGATTTATCACAGAAACTTTCTCCAGATCCTGAATATGCATTGTAGATGGACATGGTTTCTCTGGTCTTTGATCACAAATCTCTGAACGGGCTTTCTCCTGCTAGAGCACAAAAATAAATTGTTTCATTTATCAAGCATGCGCCTTGCATCAGCTGCACAATTAAAATTAGATGTGAACTCCAGACTCTCAGTGTAGGCTGGAATTTCAACAGGCACTACATACAAATGTAATAATTTGTACCAGTGCCCACTTAAATTGTGGAAGGCTCCAACTCATAATAACAAATGGCACTTATATTCATGTAGGGCAACCACCCAACACATTTAACAGAGCTGTAAGGAAAATCTTTACTGAGCCACGTAGTGAGCAATTAGGAAGGATGATCAAAAGCTTGGTCAAAGAGATGTATTTTAAGAAGATAAGGGATGTAGAGAGGTTTAGAAGAGAAATCCAGAGTGAAACCTAGGTTACTGACAGCACATTTGCCATGGGTTGGGTAAGGGTAGGTGTGCACACATGTGGAGAGGAGTCATATACAAAAGGTTGAGGGATTGAAAGTTTAGTGCTGGAGGTGATGCTTGTAGGGTTAGATGAGATTATAGAGTGGAAAACACGATGGAGGGATATACAAACAAGAATGAAAGTTTTAAATTTGAGGCCTGGAGGACCAGGAACTAATGAGGATGACTGTTATGGGCAAGTGGGGCTGATGCACGATAGTATACAGGCAGTAGAATTCTCAACAAGCTAAGCATTTTACATTTATGTTTAGAAAAAAAATTAATTCTGTTTCCAAAGTATCTGTTTTATCATGTAAATAATCCCAAGGAATCAAAACTACTTCCAAAGTTAAGACAGCATTATGTGCAGCTAGGTATAATTAATCAAGTCTAGTTGAGAACTTAAAATGTCAAGGTTTACGCGGAATGAAAAACAATTTAGTACACTGAAATTCAAGACAGGAGTAAAATAGCAGCAAAAGTAAGTTTAAAAAAATAATACCATCAGTATTCCTTTTGAGTTTTTCCAAGACAGAATAAATTTGAATGAAAGAATTTTTAATTAAGAGTAGACCGTGTTCATTAGTATCAATACAAACTCAAAACAGCAAGTCCGGACTCCTACTCAGTAAATAAATTGGGCTGGGTGACAGATATAGCAGCAAACATATCTTATTTGTTCCTCGTTTAACTTGAAACAAATCCAGGCTGCACAGTGAACACTCAAAAGGTAGCAATTTCATGGCCTGCCTGTGTTGAAAACAGCTGTCATAGGATTGCTGGTAAAATAAATCTCTACCAATACCAAATTACAGGTCCTTTTAGCTAACACAGCTGAGTTATCCAAGTGTGCTCCACAATTAAACAATCCAAACGGCACATAAACTGGATTCCTCTTTGCACACAATAAGCATTTGTCCCTTTCTTAATCTCCTACCACGTAGCTGGCAAAATAAAATCACAAAGTCTACCTTTTTCTGCTTGTGCCGTGCTCGTTTGGCCGCTTTGGCACTGTTGACTGGTTTCTGTTCTGAGCTGTTGATGTAGTTTAATAGATCTTCAACATTCCTTTCATCCACTGGTGGTTCCCGGATGGACCCACTGCTCGATTTTTGCGGGAGCTCCTCCTTGCGTTTCGTCAGCCGCGTCCTTAGCTTCTCCCGGATTTCAGTGTAATTTCTACTTGTTGGAGCTGCAGGAGGCTTGAATAGAATTGTAAATGTAATTATTTTGACAACTCAAGAACAAATTGTTATAGTGCACTGCAAGTGCAGCAAGTCTAGATTCTGGCATGTGTTCCTGATTTTTGAAATTAGTTTCAAAATGGAACTTCATTCATATATTGAAGCTTTTAATTGTTTAATAATTCACATATATTTTATTTACAATTTCATATCTGTCTTTTTTCTTTCCTCTCCCAGTAGATAAGCTTTATGCCTTCAGCCCTAAAATTCTAAACAGACACTTGGATGAGGTCAATCATGCACACCATACAAATTCCAACAGTATCCATGGATCTAACCCATCTTTTTCCAAACGGTGCTTTAGTTCTACTTTTATAACACCATCATTACAATCAGATTTCAAAGGAGGGGTTCGAGAAAATATACTGTTTTGATAAATAGAATAGGTGAATCCAGTATGTCAATCACAAAACTTAGACAATTACCAAAATCATGTATGCTCGAAAATTACTGGAGTATCTCACAAAATAGATATTGCAAATACACAATTTTATGATTTCTACTTGAAATTTAAAATTCTTGTTCCAAGTGAAATATCTGCAATTTAATGTCTTTCAGACATTAAATCTTCAGGATGTCCTAAAACACTTCAGATTCTGAATTTCTTTTAAATCTTTTACAATGTTTTGTAAACAAATTCAATTCAGCTGAACAAATTTACAAGGTTATCTTTCTAACTAGGTTGCACTCACCGGTCCATGACCAAAGAACTCGCAATAACAACAATCACAGTATTTTCCTTCCTTCTGATTGGCAGTATGAGATGTACATGAACTGTGCTCTGAACAGCTATCATCTTCTTCCAGACTTTCATCTGCATTGTGCATCTGTGTGGGGCTGTAGGCAGTTTCATTTGTGCACAGACGACTCTTGCATGACTGGTCCCTAGACGAGGCAACAAACCAAATTTCAAAATAAAGAAAAGTCCAATTGCAGCAGCACTTGTATCTCCAGCAAACTCTACAAGGGTCGATGATTTTAGTTTCTAACAAATACTCCAGAAACAATGCATCAGGAAAAGCTTATCCTGACTTCAACATACAGTTGCACAGCCATTCAAAAAGCCCCATTTATTCTTGTTACATTCACTATTCTTTTAAACACTTTCCAGACACCTTCAACTTTACTTTATGTTCTGTTGTTTTGTATATTTCCCCTTTTTCACATCTCAGCACTTTTCATTAATTATCAGACTGATCGTTAAAAATCTTGCTTCTCTACAGCACCGCCTAGAGACAGCAAATGGGCACAACAGAAACACTAAATTTACTACATTCCCACTTAAAGAATGGAATTCAGTATCAAAGCACAATACATAAAAACACGTGTAGGCTTTCAGCTGTTCTGTACTGCAAAAAAAAAAATTGTTCAAAAGCCTCCAAGCACTGAAAATGCAGCTTTGAATTATCTTGGAGGAAATTATGCAAAATCAGTGAAAATTAACAAAAATAATTGATCAAATAAACATCCAAATCCAATAACGGTTTCATTATTATTAAATTATTCGTAACTTAAATTCACTTAGAATCTAAACTAAAAGTTTAGACAATGAGTAGAAGCAGCATTTCAAAGCATTTGAATGAAATAAATCCACTGAAAAATAATCTTAAATATTCAAAAAGATAGAATTCCCAAAATGGAATTGCTGGTTTACGCTACAGGAAATCTTACACGAAATTAAACATACCCCCTTGGAACCAATGAACAGGAAACTTACAATAGCCAATCAAAATACACCCTGCCATCACAGCCTTGAAGGTATTTTTAAAACTTTGAGAACAGCAAAGGAATGTTTCCTCAGCACTGCATTATAAAATGTTCACCCATCAGGAGGAGGCCTTCATCAGTTGTCCTAGCAGAGGAGAATCAAATGGGTGTCCCCGTATTTTCAAAGATTGGAGTTCAAGAATATCTCAGGCAGGTGAGATGGAGCTCATAGCAGGAAGCAGGCGAAGAGAAGAACAGCAGAGGGCCAAACCCATACAAGCAGCAAAAAAGAGCAGCAAAGCAGCAGACAATATCAGACAGAAGTGAACAGCATTAAGGCGAGCTATAAGCAGCCAGCCAATAGAGGTTAGAATTTCTGTGGGGAAGGTTCAGAGGTTTTTAGAAGTACTTTATTTAAATGTTTGAAATTCACACAGAATGTTTCTACAAGTTTCTCATGTGATTATTAATACAAATGAAATTAAACATCTAGAAGACCGAGATGAATTACAAATATTAGCAATGTTGGTATTGTGAACTATACTAATAGCTCCACCAATAAATGTGGAAATGTATTAATATTAAAGAAAGTAATTATGTTTGGCATGGTGTTTAACCATGACCTGACCTCAAATGCCTCAATCATATGTAATCCACTCTTATGATTGCAGCAGATGGATCCAGCCCCCTGCCTAATTCTTGCGGTGTTGTACAAGTTATGTTATTAGGTGCTGTTCAATCTAAGCATTTAAGAGAGAGACATGGGTGCTTAGTGCACCTACTTTCCCCAGTGTGTACCAAATTCAGAGGCAGGGAGCAAGACCTTCACTCTTCTGTTTTGTCAATGATTCTTTAAAAGTGAAGCATCCATTCACTAACTGCACGCTCCAATATTTACATATGCAAGAGACATCTTAGGAGGAAAATACTAACCTGCAGACGCCATTGCCCGGTGCAGCTGGGTTTGGTGAAGCTGTTACTGGGCAAGCTCCATTATAGTGGCTGGTGCAAATAGGGGAAGCTGCTGTAGTCTTTGGGAAAGAAGCTAACCCATTGTTAGAAATATGAGGGCTAGCACTTGGAGGCACTGGAGTCACAAGCACACCTGTTGAAACAGCAGCAGAGGTTTTTGAAATCAAGGACACATCTGGAGATGGAGCAGTTGTCACAGCAACTGCAGAGGTCTTGGGTATATGAGGCAGAACTTGCGAGATACCAGATGTCATTGATGGTCGCCGATTTGAATTAGTGGAGGTTACAGTGGTGTGTGGCATGGTGCATGAGGTTGCAGAAGTTGCATGTCCATGTTGATGACTGGATACCGTTGGCTCATTAATAACTTGAGGAGGAGACTTTGGTGCCGTAAGAGGATGCTGATGGGAGGACAGGCCAGTGGGACTGTTGGGAGGTGCCGCTAGGACAGAATACCTGTGATCTTCTGAGCAGTGGAACTCTCCACCTGGAAGACAAAATCCTGTAGGTTATACAAACAGTGCAACCTGAACATCAGTTGATTTAATGGATTCAAACGCCCAGCAATTTAGTCAAAAATGCTGATTTTGTTTCTGTATATACACTGATATTGGTGCAACACATTGCTGAAATAAAACATGAAATAGAGATGTCCGTGAACTTGTGGAAATAGATTGAAAGCAAGCAAAGAAATATACACCAAATTCAAATACATACTAGTACATGATACCGACTAAATTGGAAAATCAAGAACATTAAACCACCAAAAAACTGATGTCCCATTTTAGTTCCGATTATGACCTGCAACATCAACATTTTCACCAGCAATTTCCTCTACCCCATATACTTCTGGTCACTCAATTCTGTTTTGCAGCTTCTGATGAGTGTTTTCTGCTATGCAGATGTCAAATCTGAAACCAACAGATGTACGATATTGGAGAACATGACAACTCCAAAACCCCAAATCAAATGTCTGATTTTTGATTCATGTTAAAATATTTTTGCCTCAAGTCTGGGATTTGATATCTCAGAATGGTTACAGCACAGGAGGCAGCCATTTGGGCCATCGTGTCTGCTCTGACTCTACGAAGGAGCAATCTACTTGGTGCCACTCGCCCAACTTCTCCCTGTAGTCCTGCACATTCTTCTTCTTCAGATAACAATCTAATTTCTTCTTCAATGCCTCAACTGAACCTGCATCCACAAAACTCTCAGGCAGGGAGTTCCAGAACCCAACCACCTCATTACGTGAAATTGTTTTTCTTCATGCCTCCATTGCTTCTTTTGCTAATTGCCTTAAATCTGTGCCCTCTTATTCTCAATCCCTCCAGCAATGGGAACAGTTTTTCCCTATCTACTCTGTCCAGATCCCTCATGATTTTGTATACTTCCATCAAATCTCCTCTCAACCTTCTCTTCTCCAAGGAAAATAGTCCCAACCCCTCCAAGCTATCTTCGTAACTGAAGTTCCTCATCCTATGGAACCATTTTCATAAATATTTTCTGCACTCTCTAATGCCTTCACATCCTTCAAAGTGCGGCGCCCAGAACTGGACACCATATTTCAGTTGAGGCCAAACCAGTGTTTTATAGAAGTTTAACATAACCTCCTTGCTTTTACACTCTATCCCTCTACTAAGAAAGCTGAGAATGCTATATGCTTTATTAACCACTCTCTCAACTTGTCCTGCCATCTTCAATTACTTAGGCAAATAAACACCCAGGTCTCTCTGCTCTTGCACCCCCTTTAGAATTGTACCCTTTATTTTGTATTGTTTCTCTACATTCTTCCTACCAAAATGAAACACTTCATGCTTCTCTACATTAAATTTAATTTGCTACTTGCCCGCCCATTCCACCAACCTGTCTACTCCTTTTGAAGCTCTACACTATCCTCAGTTCGCAATGCTTCCAAGTTTCATATCATCCTCAAATTTTGAAATTGTGCCCTGTACACCAAGGTCAAAATTATTAGTGTGTGTCAGGAACAGCAACAGTCCCAACACCAACCCATGGGGAACTCCACTACAAACCTTCCTCCAGTCCAAAAAATATCCATTAATCACTGCTCTCCATTTCCTGTCACTCAGCCAATTTCGTATCCATGTGTCTACTGTCCCTTTTATTCTATGTGCTCACAATTGGCACTTTTATCAAATGCCTTTTGGAAGTCCATATAAACTGCATCAACAGCATTACCCTCATAACCTTCTGTTACCTCACCAAAACTCCAACAAGTTAGGTGAACACGTTTTGCCCTTAATAAATCCATGCTGACTTTCTTTAATTAACCTGCATTCGCCCAAGTGACTACTAATTTTGTCGCGAATTATTGTTTCTAGATGCTTCCCCATCACTGAGGGCGAATTGACTGGCCTGTGGTAGCTTGGCTTATCTTTACACCTTTTTTGAACAAGAGTGTAACGTTTGCAATTCTCCAGTCCTCTGGCACCACTCCTGAGTCTAAGGAAGAATGAAAAATTATGTCCAGCACCTCCACAATTTCCACTCTCACTTCCCTCAGTATCCTTGGGTACATCTCATCCAGTCCTGGTGCCATATCAAGTTTATGTATAGACAGCCTATCCAATACCACCTCATCAACTTTAAACCCTTTTAATGTCTGAATTATCTCCTCTTCCACCATGATATATAAGATAAACTGGACAGATATAGAGGACAATTCAAACCTCATAACACTATATTACTACAAATGAGGTAGGAAAAAACCCTTGCACTGTCAAAAATGGGCAAACTTTGCAAACCAGCTATTGCCAAAGTTCACATGCAATCTTTTACAATTCGCTTGCCAATAGCAATCCACAAGAATTCAGAAGAGTCACCTGTACAGTTCCACCCAATGGAAATATTTTTGAAGGTGTGAGCTCAAAATTTCTGGATAGGAATTTTGCATTCACATGCAGACTCATGGTACCTGTATTACTTTTCCCAAAGGAAGAACATATAATGTATCATTGATATCATGCACGATAGTTACAAAAGCAACCTTTAATTTCATTATAAAATGAGTTTCACTGTACCTTTGATCTGTTCCAAATCCAGGACAGAATGCATTAAACAAGGTAGCCGATTGCAACGTAATAGGGCATCAACAAATACCATTCGACAGGACTCCGGTAAAGAGTTTACAGGACATTACCTGGTGGCGTTGGCCTTCTGGACATGTTCTTACATTGCACAGAACTGGTTTTTACAGAGACACAGGAGGGCGATCTTGAACAATCACTAGTTACCCTGCTTGATTCCTAGTAAAACACAAATGGGAAAGCACAGGGAAAAACTCAATACTAGAATTCAATCGGAATACGCAAACAAGAATAGAAAGATAAATTGTTCTGAGGCAGACAGCTACAAAGGTAAATATCTAAAAAATATAAGATAGGCAGGAATCATAGAGGCTTCAACACTTTTAGCACTGTTGCATTATGTAAAATGATCACTAGTGTCAACAGTGCAAATCACAGAGAAAATCCAAATTATTCTGTGGTTGAATCACCATTATGAAAACCTGTTCTGTTACAATGCACTTCAAATGCAAGGAATTGAACTAAGTCCATCACCATCTCTGTATAGATATGGCAAAGTTGTTATGGTAAGTGATGGATTTTAAAACTAAATCCATCGTCTATTATATGGCAATTGTTGACAAAGTGACAAAATCGACTTGACCACTAAATTGGCATTTGTATCAGGCTTAAACTGGTAATTTTAAACTTCTAAGTTTCAGTAATTTCTAAACAACTTTGATCGAGCCTATAAAATTAATGTTAGTTTAAGTTCTGCATTGCCAGAACCTGTTCAGTCAGCTATTATCTCTGAAGAGAACAGGCCAACATTGTTTGCCACTCACTTGCGTGAAGCAACATTGCAGTTTCTCCCAAATTAACACAAACAAGTTTCCTGTGAAGAAACACTAATTAAAGAAACATAATCCAGCCCATAATTTGCTAGATTAGTTATCTTACCTTATAGGGACTCATTTTCACAAATTCGTTTGATGTCCCTGGGGGACACGAAACATTACAGCAAATCAAATTTAAACATTCCACAGCGGAGAAAAACACAATACACATGTTAAGCTTTATTTTGGTATTGCCTTGAGCTCCTCTATACTCAAACTAAGCCTGCTACGTTATATATGCTCCCAATTTTGGATTTGGATTGCAATCACCGATAGAAAGTGTTACGGACAGGAGGATGGGTTAATTTAAACGGCATTAATTTCTCCTCTTACCACCTGTCTGTAAAAGAAAGATGTTTTGATTTGTTTCCCTCTTTATAAGCAGTGGCGTAATTCTCCAACCCCTCAGTTTTTGTGTGATCCAATTTTCTAGTAATAACCCCACAGCAAACTCAAGATAGGATGAGCTCAAAGGGTTAGTTTATTTGCACAGACTCAAAATGCAAAGAAGGTTCACAGTATTCTCCTCACAAAAAAAGGATTTACAGTACAGAGAGCACAGAGAAAATAAATATCGGTTCACGAGGGCTCCAGAGTCCAGAACCGAAGTCAAATAAGGTATTCCTTCACTGAGGTTGGCGGGCTGAAAACAGATACTGTATAATTCATTTTTCCAGTGGTGTTGACTTCACACAAAGAGATAGGCATGCAGAGATGAATCAGTCTTGTAGGCGATGGGGCAGAGTTTCCAGCAGAAGCAGAGTAGATGGGGTAAGGTGTCCGACCTGGGCCAGAGCTCGTCCGGTGTGGCCTGCTAGTCAGGTGTTAAACAGCAGACTGAGCTTTTCAGTTCAGCAATGCAATATTAGTTGCTCCACAAACCAGAGATTCATGACACATGACTCCCACCTCTCCACCATCTTCAACAAAGGATGTGTACCCATCATCTGGATTCCAATAACTGTTAAATATCTCAACCATTGGGAATTGAAAAGAAGGTTGTGGGACTTTTGTCTTTGCAGATGATCCATCTTCTTCTGGCGAGCCTGGGTTATTAAATACAGATGGCCTTTGTATAGCTCTCTTTGACTTTGGGCTGTTCAATCCACAGGGGTCATTAGTGGCTCCTCAGATATCAAGGTGTGAGTTTTCTGAAAACTTCCAAGTGGCTTCATTTGTTCAGGGGTCACAGACAGACACAGTTTCAGCCATTTTAAAGGTCTTTGTTAAGTTTTTTAAATTTCAGAAATAGTGATGAGCATATCTATATTTTATAAAAATACATGGTGTGAGGTCTTAGCCCTCACAAAAGGTATATACAAATTCAACAGAAGATTTCAAAGGAGAATTGGATAAATGCCTGAAGAAGAAAAAAAAATGTACGGAAAGACTCAGGAATGGGACTAAACAGATTTTTCAAAGAGCTGGTGCAAACTCGAAAGGCTGAATGATCTTCTGTGCTACACTATTCTAATGATTTAGTCTGACTACACAAACAAACTAAAAGCACATTTGCTTGTTCAATTCAGACTGTGCTGAACAAAAAGGGAATGATTTTAAAAAATCATTTTTCTTGCCAATTTTGTTCCCTCCTCTCAATGTTTTGACTCCTGGAATATGGTTCTGTGAGCACTGTCCAATATCCAATCATTCAATCATTCACATGCAAGTCTTGATTGAAAGACTTCAATCTTGTGCCTGATATTCACAAATGCACAGTTCTAGCAAACAGAAACTGGATAAATCAACAAGAACTCCTGTCTGATTTTTCTGCCCCCTTCTCAATAGCCCAGGAACAGGGGGCAATGGTTGTTATCCCAGCTGAGATCACTCAAAGCTGAACCTGCAACTTTACTGCATGCATGGTTCAACTACTTATTGAAGGAGCCCAAATTTCAAATATTCATTAGATAAAAATGTAGCATTCAGGCATTCTTTCCCAGACATCGATCATATGCAAACAGTTGTGCACCATGGTAGAGCCACTGAGATCCAATCAATTTGCAAGACCTCAAAACAGGTGCATAACTCTTTTGGTTCCAGCTCATTTTTTTCTAGATACAATGCAGATTTAAATAAAATGAAGTCTGTGACAAGTAGATACACAATTAGATGTTACCTTAAGGTTTTGCTGATATCGGAGCATATCAAAACAATTTTGTCAATCTGATTTTTTTTTTAGGCAACCATTACCAATATTTATTTCTAACAAATCCCATTTCATAAATCATAATGGTTTAATTAAACAGCAGTAACTAATATTTGTTTATAATAGTTCATTTACACTTAACTATTTTTAAAAACTTAAGTCCTACACACAAAGAACTAACTGTGCCAGTGTCTATAAACACAAATCCATATGCTGCTGTGTGCACTCAGAATCCAACGATGACCACTCTTTGCAAGCATAGTCATTCTCATGCATTTTGTAGCAGTTAAGAAATTTTATAGATGAACAAACATTAATTTCACTTGTTTGTGAATACTTGTAACGAAAAAAAAATGTCTTCACTATTGAAAACAAAGATATTGTGTTTGGTTTTTAAGCACCCCATTTCCCAATTAAGCTCCCTCAGGTTCAGGGTTACAGTGTAAAATCACTTTTTGTCTCCAAGTAGTGTTTTTTTCACAAATTGATAATGTTGCCAGCATGATTTTTCAATGCCAAATGGAGCCCCATCACGTGGAATACAATCCTACATCAGTTTCAAGAAACCAACTGGTTATCGTGGAATAAATCAGTAAATTAACAGAGGATAGAATTTGTGCATTTTCAGGCATCTAATTCAAGTACATTTTCATGTTCATATTTTCAAACTGCATATTAGTTTCAAGCTTAACATTCAAGTAATTGCTGTTCCAGTTTCACTTACCTAATTTACATCTTACTAAAGGAGATGGCAAATTCCTTAGAAAGAAAGATTCTTCAACATGAGCTAGACAGCAGCTACACAATGTAATGGCACTGCCATCTTATAACAAATCTGCATGCTCAAATATTTATCCCCGAATTTGTATAATGATAAACTAAATTCAATTAAGTGATTTCAGTAAATGCAGGAACATTTGCTAAACTTCCTAGAACTTATAATTGCATCAATATTAAAGCAGAAACACACTACAGAGGCTGTCCAGCTTCCACAACATATGGAAACCTTTGATTGTCAAATACTTGGAGAAACTGTTTGAGCCAACTGGGCATGAGTTGCTATCAAGCAGGCTGCACACAAACTGGATCTTGCTGTTATGAATAACTGTGCAATTGTTAATATATCATTATTCTTCCCATTTGGTCCATTTCCTCACATTCATCTCCAAATCGGAGGTCCTTCATTTTGAAGATAATCTTATGAACACGAAGATATTGCTTGGGCTTCAGGCCAAGCCCAACTCCACCACACTGCTGGGTTTCTTCTTAGAGAACTTGGCCATATATAGTGACTTCATGGAGGGAGGATACATGATGGAATTTATAAAAGTGAAAAGGAATTAGGAGAACTGGGGACAGTGGCCGAAAGTCCAATGCTTGGTTTTAAGTGCTGAATTAGCCTCAATACCTCGTGGTAGGGAGGGACAAACTTCGCCAGGGTTCCCCCTGCTTTCAAATATTCAAGGATAGATTGCTGGAAAAATGTTCATAGACAGTGTTTGAAAACATGATCAGTGTAAACTGGGATGAAGCTCTGGATCTCTAGACTGCTAAATACTGTTGTTTGCCAAAGGTACATTCAGATTCTCAACATCTCTTCCCTCACATCATATTCAAGTTTCTTATGGGTGTTTATCTGAAGCTAGGAAAAACTTAATGCCCACTGCAAGTCACAATGGTTAAAGTAATTCATCTCAAGAATCAAATTCACCACCTCCCCACCACCCCCTCCTCTCCCCAACCCTTCAATCCACCAGAGCAAGTTGATATCAGATGGGATATCATATTGTAGCAGGTTTCTCCTTGCCCCCAACTCCATACTTCCTGCACTCTTCTCCCTTCTAATTCCAATATGCATCCATACCTTAGTACATGTGCCATTTGGAGTGGCTGTGCATGGCTGAAGTTGCTGTAGCTGTTGTTGATGAGGATTATTGGATATCAATGTCTGCCTATGCACTTGATGGCAGCAGTGGATTGTGGAGTGGTGACATTTTTCTGTTGGTAACCTGTGTGGATTTGAGACTGCATCTCCTTCTGCCATTGTTCTCACTGAGTCATCAGTCACCTCTTCGTTATGTGCCTGACATTCACCTTGTCCCACCTGTAATAACAAAATAAAACATGTACTTTCAATTATTAATTTCGTACCACACACGCAGAGTGAACAAAAGTCCATTCACAAATTACATAAAATTTTTACCATGTTACACATGAAGGTCAAGTTAAAATGAACTACAGCTGAACAGGGTGGAAAATTAGAACTTGGTAATAATTTCCATTTTGGCAATCAATGCACACATCAGCTTGGCATTCTATTTTTTTTTCCATACCTGAAACCAAAACAACATATAATGTTTTATCGTATGTTGAAAATAATAGCATACACCAGACAATTATGCCACCACCTTTCTCGTTCTTCCCTTCAGGTCATACAGCGTCAGTGCTATGGTACAGAAAGGCCACTAACTAACAAATACACATCATCAGGGTAGTTTTCCAATTTATGGATTGGGGCATTGTCTGCCGAGATGCACACACTTCCAAGTAACTCTTCCAAACACTGACACATTCTTGTCCCTACTTCTGAAAGGCCATCAACTACACAAGTGAAATTTATAAAGGTGTTTTTCATTAACATACAACAAAAAGAACACATTACTGAGTAGAATTTTGAAAAAAAATCTAAAATAAAAATTTGTATTACATATTCTTATGGCACATGTGTTATGAACAATGTATTTTTTTTTTAAGCTGAATATATATTTATATTAGTATGCTGAGAAAGGTAAAATGGTTTGTTTCATTTAGGTTGTGTGCCTGGGAGTCTAGGTAGACTCCTGACTAAAACGTTGGGTTTGTTTAAATGTAAAAACATTTTTAATGTGGTTTTACAACCCCTGAAGTTAAAGAGATGGGTTAAAACATTAGTGATTGCGAGGAGATAAACCAAAAAAACTTTACTGTTGCCCAGTGGCAGTGGTCAAGTGACAGAAACACAGAAAAGACAGGAGAGAGAGTTCAATTTGTGTTAGAGAGTGGGAACAGGAATTGTAAGCTCTCGGATAAGATAAGACCTCAAAACTATTGGGGAGAGTAGTTGGCTGAATAGTCAGCTATAGAATTCAGAGTGTTATAGAATTCTGTTTAGCAGAGGTGCCACTGGAAGACTGAGTTTAGGGAACTCATTTGTTTGCTCTGCAGTTGAAGAAACCGAGTTTAGAGTGCGGTTTTTGGTATCTCTGAGAGAGAGATACGAGTTGGGTGAGAAGCATCAAGTGAATGCTCAGGAATTCTCTGGAAGAAAACCATTTCCAACTGTGCCAGTCCCAAGTGAGAAGCCTGTGCGTCAAGCTAGTGGTAATTCTTCACTGGTTTGTGTGCCTGTAAAGACATTGCAGAGCTAAAGGAATCCTGTAAATTTGAAGCACCTTCTTGTGTTTGTATTACGATCTTGTCTACTTTTTTGTCTGGTGTAATATAGTTGATTTTTTTTTGTTTAATAAATATTTTATTCTTGTGTGTTACAAGTTCATCAGCAGACTCCTGTGAATTTCCTCCAAGTTTCTAAAACAAAGTGAAGATCTAACAAGCCAGGTTTCACTCTGGGATCTGAATTGTCCAGCATTATCAGTTGGGATTGTAACATATGGAACATGCAACTCAGACAGACAGAAATCAAATAACCTTGCAAATGCAAAGGAGACTCTTGTGGATCCTTAGGGTCCTTTAAACACCAGTTTGAAAACCTATTTGTTCGAGCAATAGTTAAATCATCCTTTTACACATATCCTGAAGTAAAACAGAATACAATATAGAATCATGGAATGGTTACAGTGCAGGGAAGCGGCCATTCAGCCCACTAACTCCCTGCAATAGCAACTCACCAATCCCACACTCTTTCTTTTGCCCATAGCCCTGCAAATTTTCTCTCTTCAAATAATTATCCAATTCTCTTTTGAAAGCACAATTGAATCTGCTTTCAGCACACTCTCAGGTAGTGCATTCCAGATCATAACCACTCAATACTTAAAGAAGTTTTTCCTCATGTTGTCATTGCTTCTTTTGCCCATCACTACATCAACGCTCTCTGGTTCTCAATTTTTCCGCCATTGGCAGTTTCTCCCTATCTACTCTGTCCAGGCACCTCATGATTTTGAATACCTCTATCAAATCATCTCCCAACCTTCTCTTCTCCAAGAACAGACCCAGCTTCTCCAAACCTATACACATAACTTAAGTTCCTCATTCCTGGAACTATTCTGGTCAATTGTTTCTGTACCCCCTCTAATGCCTTCACATCTTTCAAGTATGGCACTTAGAACTGGATACCATACTTCAATTGAGGTTGAACCAGTGTTTTCTACAGGTTTATAACTTCCTTGCTTTTATACCCTATGCTCCTTTATAAAGTGCAAAATCCTGCATGTTTTATTAACTGCTCTCAACCTGCCCTGCCACCTTTAATGAATTGTGCTCATATACCCCCAGATCCATCTGCACCAGTAACTCCTTTAGAATTGTGCCCTTCAATTTTTATTGCGTCTCCTCATTCTTCCTACCAAAATGCATTGTTTGATATTTTTCTGCATTAATTTTCATCTGCCACTTGTCCACCCATTCCATCAACCGGTGTCCTTTTGAAGTTTATCATGATCGTCCTCAAAGTTCACAATTACTTCAAAGTTCTGTGTCACCAATAAATTTTGAAATTGTCCTGTACACCCAAGTTTAGGTCACTAATGTATAGCAAGAAAAGGGGTCCTAAACCCAACACCAGGGGAACTCCCACTATAAACCTTCCTCCAGTCCGCAAAATGACGGTTCTCCACAACTTTGTTTCCTGTCACTTAGCCAATTTCATTTTCATGCTGCTACTATCCTTCTATTCCATGAACTCTAACTTTGCTCACAAGTCTGTCTTGTGGTACTTTATCAAATGTCTTTTGGAAGTCCATACACACTATATCAACCATATTGTCCACATCTATCCTTTGTTAAAGTGTCAAAAAACTCAAGCCAACTAATTAAACACGATTTCCCCTTAACAAATGTGTGCTGCCTTTAATTAATTCACATTTGCCCAAGTGACTGTTAATTATGTCCTGAGTTACCATTTCTAAAAGCTTCCCCACAGAAGTTAAACTGACTGGCCTGTAGTTGCTGGGCTTATCCTTGTACTGTTTTTTGAAAAATGGTGTAATATTTGCATTTCTCCATTCCTCTGGCACCACCCCTGTATCTAGCGAAGATGGGAAAATTATGACCAAGGCCTCCACAATGTCCACCCTCACTTGCCTAATTTTGCCTTGGATGTATCTCATCCGGTCCTGATGACTTCTTAATTTTAAGTGCTGAAAGCCTATTAATCAATCCTGTATCAATTCTGAACCGATCAAGTGTCTCAGCTATCTCTTCTTTCACTATGACTTAGGAAGTATCTTTGTCCTTGGTAAATACAGATGCAAAGTGCTCATTTAGTACCTCAGCCATGACCCCTGCCTCCATGCATAAATCCTCTCTTAGGTTGTTAATCAGCCCCATTCCTCCTTTCACCATATTACAGTTGATACTTTAACGCGAGGTTAAGGTGTTTTTGTAATTAGCTCCTTCTGTATTCAGCTAGTTCACTTAGAGATTAACACTAGGAAATAAAAATATTTCAATCAGCAGACTAAGGTGCATGTTAACTTTCTAATTATTGAGGAGGATTACTGATCACTGCTCCATTGTTCCTTTTTGCTCTGTGATTGTTAATTGTCTCCTCCCCTCAGTCAATTTCATGCCCATTTTATTTTTGTGGAAACATTTTGCTACAAATTTACATTCACTAAATGCATTCCTTGGGAACATCTAAACCTAGGAACACAAGCTACCTTCAAGTAGGAGACATGGAGCCCCAAACAGCCATTTGATAACATTAGGAAAAGCAAATGGCTGAATGAGGAACCCTTTATTGGAACATACAGGAACCAAAATGAGGCTTGCTCTTGTCCTATTATTATACATCTAAAAAGGCAATGCACTGACATTATCAAATTCCAACATAAACACTGAAGTGCTGTAAAGGATACATGGCTTATAGACAAAAGAAAACATTCCAAAACTGCGTTTTACCACAGTGTAGCCACATACCCTGTACCTCCAGTCTATCCCTGATAACCTTTCACCCGTTGTTTATCAAGAATCTATCTACCTCTGCCTTAAAAATATTCAAAGACCCTGTTTCCACTGCCTTTTGAGGAAGAGAGTTCCAAAGACTTACAACCCTCAGAGGAAAAAAATTCTCATCTGTCTTAAATAAGTGACTCCTTATTTTTAAAACAATAACCCCTAGTTCTAGATTCTCCAACAGAGCAAAACATCCTCTCCACATCCACCTTGTCAAGACCCCTCAGGATCTTAAAGGTTTCAATCAGGTTGCCTCTTACTCTTTTAAACTCCAGTGGATACAAACCTAGCAAGTCCAGCCTTTCCTCATAAGACAACCCATCCGTTCCTGTTATTAGTCTAGTTAAACAGTCCCTGAGCTGCTAACACATCTACATCCCTAAATATGACCAATACTGTACAAAGTACTCCAGATGTGATCTCACCAGTGTCCTGTACAACTGAAGTATAACCTCCCTACTTTCGTATTCAATTCCCTTCGCATAAAAACAACATTCTATTAGTTCTCCTAATTACTCGCTGTACCAACATACTAGCCTTTTGTGATTCATGCACTAGGATACCCAGATCCCTCAATCTGAGCTCTGCAATCTCTTAATCTTAGATTATATGCTTAATTTTTATTCTTCCTGTCAAAATGGACAATTTCACATTTTCCCACATTATACTCCATTTGCCAGATCTTGCCCAGTCACTTAACCTATGTGTCTTTGTAGGCTCCTTATGTTCTCTTCACAACTTAGTTTCCTCCCTATCTTTGTGTCATCAGCCAATTTAGCAACCTTCGGTCCCTTCATCCAAATCATTTATATAAATTGTAAAAAGTTGTGGCCCCAGCACTGATCACTGAGACACCACTAATTGCATCCAACCAGAAAAAGACTCATTTATACCTACTCTGCTTCCTGTTAGCTAACCAATCATCTATCCATGCCAGTATGTTATCCTCTAAATTATGAGCTTTCTGCAATAACCTTTGATGTGGCACCTTATTAAATGCCTTTTGGAAATCCAAGTACAGGAAATCCACCTGTTCCCCTTTATCCACAGCACATGTGACTCCTTCAAAGAACTCCAATAAATTGGTTAAACATGATTTCTCTTTCACAAAACCATGTTGACTCTGCCTGATTGCTTTAAACGTTTCTAAGTGCCCTGCTCTAACATCTTTAATAATAGCTTCTAACATTTTCCCTATGACAGATGTTAAGCTAACTGGTCTGTAGTTTCCTGCTTTCTGTCTCCCTCCCTTTTTGAATAAAGGAGTTACATTTGCTATTTCCCAAACTAATGGAGCATTCCATGAATCTAGGGAATTTTAGAAAATTAAAACCAATGAATCAACTATCTCACTGGCCACTTCTTTTAAGACCCTATCATAAATTCCATCAGAACCCAGGAAGTTGTCAGCCCGCAGCTCCAACAATTTGCTCAATATCACTTCCTGGTGACTAATTTTTCTCGAGTTCCTCCCACCCTTCCAGTTCCTGATTTACAGTTATTTCTGGGATGTCACTTGTATCCTCTATAGTGAAGACCAGTGCAAAATACTTTTCAGTGAGGTAAAAAGAAATGAAACATCAGTATGCTGGGTGTCAGTAAATCCTTTGATATTGATATACTCCTCTGCAATTGTCAATGGACAATTTGGGGATGATGAGCAAGAGAACCAAAGGGCAACATGAAAGCAAGTAGGTAAATTTTGGTTTGTCTCGGGAGACAACATGTGGAGTTGGGAACAGTTGCCAGTTGGGTAGAGCAATTTAAGATAGAGGAGCAGGGAAAGAAAATGAATTTTTTTTATTTATTTTTTTTAAAGAGGTCTGGGTGGTGGGGTATATGGCAGAAAAAAAACACTAGAAATAAATAGGGAAATTTTGATGGCTAGTAAGGGATAGTTGGAGACATGCACCTGGATTAGTGCGCTGAAGGGTGTCCAGACAGGAAGGCAAGAAGGCTGTAAGAGGGACTAGAGCCTCTAGTGGAGGAGATAATTAACTAGGCTAAAGAAAAATGATGAAAGATGAGATAAAGCTGAGCTTTTGGAGGTAAACAAGGCAGAAAACAGTGTGATGGAACAAAAAAGGAGCACAGGGAAGGGTAAAGTGTTATGAACAGGAGGGGGCCAGTTCAAACAGCACTGTTTTCCTCTTTATCACTTGTCTGTAAACAGAAGGTATTTTCAATTAATTTGTTTTTTTATAAATAAGCGGTGGTGTATTTTCCCAACCCCACGGCTTTTGTGAGATTCAATTTTACTAATAATCCCAGAGTTAGGATTAACTCAGCTGGCTAGTTTATTGCACACATTCAAAACCCTCGAAAAGGAGTGTTCGCCACTTCCCAATCCACATTTACACAGTACAGGGAGTGATTGAAGAAAGGAGGTTTACAGCACAAGAACCACAGGAAAAATGAATATTGGTTAACGTGAGTTCCAGAGACCCAAAGTCAGAATCCAGTGAGGAAGAATTTCACGTTGGCCTTCAATCGTCAGCTGGCTGGAGAGCAGCATTTTAAGATTTGCTTTTCAGGTCGCATTGATGTCACAAGATGAAGTAGGCACACAGGCTGCGTCAGTTCTGTAGACGGCGGTATGAAATCTTCCAGTAGTCAGGTTAGATGGGCCGGCAGTCCAACCTGGACAAAACTTGCTTGTGTGGCCTGCCAGTTGGATGTTAAACAGCAGACTGGCTGCACAGCTCAGAAAGGTAATATTAAGCTGCAAGACCAGAGTCTTGGGTCATGTGACCTTTCTTCGCCACAATGACTTCAACAAAGGCGTTTATCCAGCGTTTGGAATTTGGCTTTGTTTTCAGGATTGATAATGTCTCAGCCATTACGGGTTGAAAGGGGTATCATTCAAGCTGAGGGGCTGGTGTTTTAGGAAGCCATTGCCTCAACAGACCCACAGACTCCACAAGCAAGGTTGGCTTATCAAATGCAAATGGCATTCCTGTAGCACATTTTGAAATTGGTCTCTACAGTCCCAGGTGGTCTGTTAGAAGGTGCTTAGTCATAACAAGGTGTGACATCGCCAAAACTGAGGGGAGAATTATTTTGTTCTGGAGACCGCTGGGAATAATTTCCGGAGGGTCAACCATATTAATTGTCTTTGTTCAACAGAAAAGTCCAGTTTAAAATTAAGAAATAGTAACAAGGATAAAGCTTTTATATATGTACAGAGTTGGGTTTTCTGTTCCGTGTCGGGAGGAACCTAATAAAAGTAAGAAGCTGAGCAAAAGGTACAGGGCTGTCAACATTGTGCGTGCTCAGGTGGGACATAAGCAAGAAGAAATGGTGCCTACTGAGGCAAACAGATCAGAGCCCAAAAAGTACCAAAAAGGTGTAAAGAGTAAAAAGATGCCTAGAATGGTGATAAGCTCCAAGATTTTAAGTCAGAGCCCAAAAAGCTAACTGATCCCAAGTCCACTTTGGAGAGATAAAGAGTCGTCCAAAGGCAGGATGAGGGTCAGCAATCCAAATTTACTAGGTCACTGGTCTGAGGGTGCCTTGTTTGGAAGTCAGGGTTATCTGCAAGACAGGACACAAGCTCATTAATGAAGGAAATACCTAAAGAGCAGGTTATTTCATTGATCCAGATATCTCTCCTTCCCTTTTCCTGCTTTTTTTAAATTGCATTTACTTCTTTCTTCTTGTATTAAGGACCAGTCAATACAATTTCACCATTTATATATTTAATTGAACCATAATACTGTCCTTTAATTCCAGGATACTGAAATCGCTATGATATTGAGAATTCCAGTTGCCCCTTACTTGTCTGAACAAGTCAATAGTAATTGCTAGCTATTTGTTGCCTTTTCACTACGTTTCACTGAGATAGTTCTGCAATTTTCTTTATGCTCGCTTTTCGGTTATCCCCTACTAACAAAGCGAATGCTCCTTTCAACATAATAGTTTAGCTCTGCCAAACATTCGATACATTTCTAATTACATGTTGATCATTTTCCTCCTCTGTTGGATTGACAGTTGAGATGATTGGATTGGATTGAGTTGAGGTGAGTCATATCACCCAGGCTGCAACATCAAATAGACCAATCTTTGATTTTTATTCGTTTTGTAGTCATTATGGCAAAAATGCTGCTGAGAAATGAAATTTTATATTTTGGACAACCAATGTTAATATCAAACACTTCCACATCAGGTATCCATATAATTAGGTGCAAAGTATGGCTTGCTTTTTGTGACCAAGAATGTGCCCAAATACCAACAGCACCACTCTGGCAATAATATATCAGCAAAATATAACTATATACAAAGGTGGCTACTGGGGCTCAGGGTCAGATGCCTAACACTTCAGCTTCAATTCAGCAGAGAGAGTGAGTTCCAGTTGATTTTAAAGAGTGTATTTTGAATCTCTATTCTAACTTGCTTTCAGATTAAAGGTAAATAGGAGAAATATGTTACAGATTGATAAACTAAAAACCAGTAGGAAATTTAAAAACAAATTGAAAAACTAATTAAATGAAATAGAGATGCAGGGCCAGGCAATGTGTTGTAGCTGCACGATGTGAGAGCTGGTGGACCCCACTGTGGTTCCTAGTGACCACATCTGTAGCAAATGTTGGTTGGTAGCAAATGTATTTTTTTTTCAATAATTTATATAGATTCTTCTTTTCCCACCTATTTCCATTATTTTTAAATCTAAAACTAAAACTTTGTTAGTCTTTCCACCCCTACTAGAGCTGTACCTTGAGTATCCTGCCTTCCATTCTTAATTAGCACTTTTCTTAGATAATATCACCACCTTCAACACCTCTTTGATCCTTTTGTCTGTGACATCTTTTGATTATCTGCTCCTATCACTGCTTGCTTATCCCCACAATCACCCCACCCTCAACTTCTCTCTCCCCCCGCCCCCCCACCTTAGACCAGCTTATATTTCACCTCTCTCCTAACTATACTCAGTTCTGCCGAAGGGTCGTGAGGACTCGAAACGTTAACTGATTTCTTCTCCACCGATGCTGCCAGACCTGCTGAGTTTTTCCAGGTAATTCTGTTTTTGTTTTGGATTTCCAGCATCCGCAGTAGCTTTTAGCTTTTTGTTTTTATAGCTAAAGTGAATGTTGGTCCCTTGGAGGATGAGACTGGGGAGTTAATAGTGGGGAACGCAGAAATGGCAAAGGTGCTTAATCAATATTTTGCCTCGGTTTTCTCGGTGGAGGACACTAGTACCACACCAACAGTAACAGGTAGTGCAGACGATATAGAGAAGGAGGAACTTAGAACAATCACCATCACTAGAGAAAATGTGCTGAGCAAACTACTGAGATGTGACAAGTCCCCAGGACCTGATTGCCTACATCTCAGGGTCTTAAAGAAATTGGCAGCGGAGATAGTGGATGCATTGGCTATAATATTCCAAAATTCCCTGGATTGTGGAAAGGTTCCAGTGGATTGGAAAAATGCTAGTATAACGGCCTTATTCAAAGTTGGGGGGGGGGGGGGGGAAGAAAGAGAGGCAGAAAGTAGGAAACTATAGATCAGTTAGTTTAATGTCTGTCGTTGGGAAATTGTTGGAATCCATTATTAAGGAAGTAGTAATGGGGCATTTGGAAAGTCAAAATGCAATCCATCAGAGTCAGCATAGTTTTATGAAGAGTAAATCGTGTTTAACTAATTTCCTAGAATTCTTTGAAGATGTGACAAGCAAAGTGGATAATGGGGATCCTGTAGATGTAGTATATCTGGACTTCCAAAAGGCCTTTGAAAAGGTTAATACACAAGATAAGATCACACGGAGTTAGGGTAATATATTAGCCTGGATAGAGGATTGGTGAACCAACAGAAAGCAGAGAGTCGGGATAAATGGGTCTTTTTCTGGATGGCAAGCTGTAACTAGTGGGGTTCGGTCCTTGGGCCCCAACTATTTACAATCTATATTAATGACTTGGATTCAGAGATAGATGGTACTATAGCTAAATTTGCAGATGACACCAAAATAGGTGGGAAAGTAAGTTGCAATGAAAAAATAAGAAATTTACAAATGAATATGGACAGGTTTGATGAATGGGCCAAAATTTGGCAGATGGAGTTTAACATGGATAAGCGTGAGGTTATCCATTTTGGTCGGAAGAATAAAAAGGCGACTTATTATTTAAATGGAGAGAAACTTCAGAACGCTTCAGTGCAGAGGGATCTGGGTGTCCTCGTGCATGAATCACTGAAAGCTAGTATGCAGGTACAGCAGGTAATAAGTAAGACAAATGGAATTTTGGCATTTATTGCTAAAGGAATAGAGTATAAAAATAGGGAAGTGTTGTTGGAACTGTACAAGGCATTGGTGAGTCCGCACCTGGAGTACTGTGCACAGTTTTGGTCCCCTTACTTGAGGAAGGATGTAGTTGCATTGGAGGTGTTTCAGAGGAGGTTCACTAGGTTGATTCCAGAGATGCGGGGCTTGTCTTATGAGGAGAGATTGAGCAGTTTAGGTCTATACTCGCTTGAGTTTAGAAGGATGAGAGGAGATCTAATTGAGGTATATAAGATGCTAAAGGAGATAGACAAAGCAGACGTGGAGCGGATGTTTCCCCTTGTGGGCCATTCTAGAATGAGAGGCCATAGTTTTAGGCTAAGGGGTGGTAGATTTAAGTCAGAAATGAGGAGGAATTACTTTTCTCAAAGGGTCATGAATCTGTGGAATTCACTACCTCAGAGTGCAGTAGATGCTGGGACGCTGAATAAATTTGAGGAGATAGACAAGTTTTTAATTAGTAACGGGTTGAAAGGTTATGGGACGAGCAGGAAATTGGAATTGAAGCCGAAGCGAGATCAGCCATGATCGTATTGAATGGCAGGGCAGGCTCGGACTGAATTGCCTACTCTCCTCCTAAATTTTATGTTCTAAATACTGCAAATGCTGGAAATCAGAATTAAAAACAAATGCTGGAAAATCTCAGCAGGTCTGGCAGCATCTGTGGAGAGAGGAACAGGCTTAATGTTCCAAGTCGAAAACGATTCTTCTTTGGAACCCACTATGACCATGTCTGTTTCCTACATCCACCAGAATGACGACACCGTGAAATTAGCATTTTACTATCAAATTAAGACAGTTTTATGCTTTGGATCAGAGCCAGATTTAGCTAGCCAATCTTCAACATTGGGCCCTATTGGCCAGCACACAAGGGAAACGCTGGATTTAACGCAAACATGAAGTACTAATACAAAAGCGAAATACCGCAGATGCTGGAAATCTGAAAGTAAAACAGACAATGCTGGAAATGTTCAGCAGATTTGGCAGCATCCAAAGAAAGCAAAATAGGTTGTTTCTCCCTCCACAGATGCTGCCAGACCTGCTGAGCATTTCCATCGTTTTATGCTTTTATTTCTGAAACATTAATACCAACTTCTAATCTGTATATTTTCAGAACACTGAGTAGGGTTGATCAAATTCTCTTGCAGTTTAGAATAAGCTTAATTTGTTCTTTTACTTAAAGCTTGGGTGCAGTTCCTTTGAAGGCAATTATTAAAAAGGCTGATGCAGTACTCTCTACATACTATAAAATCCAGTACTTTAGCCACACATCAGCATCAGTTTTCATAACCCATAAACTCAGGCTACAAATTAGGCTGTGTCATGGAGGTATTTTACTTGGCAAAAAGCTGCAGGTATGACTATGACAGTGGTGTAACTGGCATACCCAATTTTATGATAGGCGCTTTCCATCAGAAACTAAGTTACTAAAAGGAAAGCCTGTAGGGTGTCAGAATTTTTTTCTGCCCACATTGTGCTTCAAATGGTCCCTTCCTGACTATGCATTTGCCATTTAAGTCCAGGCAAAGAAAAAGGCACTTAAGACTTTTCCTCATTTACACTTCTTTCAGAAAGATGTCAAAACTCCTCAGACAAAATTTATGGTTGAATGGAAAAAGCTACAGGTACTAAAGAAGCGCAATGTGGGCAGCTGATGAAAGTGCTCTATAAAGAACGCTAGTGGAGTTTCAAATGATGATTCAAAACAACTCTGAGGGTTTCCAGACATGTAATAATGCATCAGTCTTTAGAGATTTCAATTTTTTTAAACCACCTGCTGTGGTACAAGTCAACAGTTTGCATTTTTTTATATACCGCAGGAAAGAAAAGTTATGCAATTCTGCCTTACACTACATAAAAGAGAGCAACAGGCCTGTAGATTTTCTGAGTTAGGCTGACTGCTTTATGTAAATTGAAACGACGATGAAAGGAGGTAGAATCCTTATCGAAGTCTTAATCTGTGACTTCCAGGATCATTTTCTATCCTCTAAGCAATTTTATACAAAGATGTCAGCCTTGATTCAGTGGTGCTTTGAGTCAAAACATTTTATGTTTAAGGCCCACACCAGGACCTCAGCACAATCTCAGCTGATAGTTTAGTGAAATATTGAGGGAGTGTCGCACTGTCGGATATGCTGTCTTTCAGATGAGGTAAACCGAGGTCTCATCTGCCCTCTCAGATGGAATTTAAAAATCCCTTGACATTATTCAAAGAGCAAGAGAGTTCTCTCATACCCTGGCCAACAGTTACCCCTCAATCAAAACCACTAAACAACCTAATTTGCCATAAATCTCATTGCTGTTTGTGGGGTCTTGTACATAAATTGGCTCCAATATTTCACTATATTGGAACAGTGGCTACATTTCAAGCAAAAAGCAATTAATTGGCTGTGATATGAAAGGAGCTATATAAATGCAAGTTTTTTCTTTCCAAGCTGAATATGGCATTGCTGCAACTATTGACATGCAAACACCACACCATTTTCTTGCGAGCTCCAATTAACTATCATGTTAAAAAATACCTCCCAAATTCACACCAGAGTGGCTGCTAACACCACTTTCTAACAGTGGGTTCTATTCTGGTGGGGCAGGACATACAGCAGAACTTTCAGCAAACTGCAGCAAACAAAGGCTATTTATTCAACAAACAAAGCCTAATTTAAAAAAGAGTCTTTAAAAACTAAAGCAATGCCTTCTAATCAAAGTAGGGTGATTTCTTCAGCGAAGTGCAGTAAGTGGAGGATAGTTACATAATATAAATTGATAAAATGTTGTTACAACCCCAAAACAGACCCCAAATTCAATTATGGTCCCAGACAAGATTCCAAAATTTATTACAATTCGGTTAGTGTTGATACGGCAGGTGATATTTGTCAGGCTGACCAAATCCACAAGGAAAACTTGGCCACGCTATCACAATGGTTTTGTAAATTGTGTTTATTACGAGAAGGTTTGTGCACTGAATTCAGAAGTAATGAGTCCACTAGCACCTTTCGAGATTTTTTTTTTTAAATTAAAACATTTATTAACAAAAAGAATAAAACACATACACAAGATTACAATTACATCATTACTGATTATAATAATTCCCAAAATTCCTAGCTAACCAGACTCCCAACTACACACCCCCTTCAAGGCAACAGTCCAAAATAGATTTTAAATTTATAGCAACAATCCAGCAGGTTATCACAAGCACCCACTCAACAGTGGAATTCCAAAGGCTTTTAACATAACTTTGGTTACTGGAACAGCAGACTTCTATAAAGTGGCTAGAGGCTTTTCCCCAAGTCTATTTCACACGGTGTACCTTTCAGATGTTACACAGCCACACCACAGAGAGCCTTCCCATCCTTCTTTAAACATATTTCTTCCTCTTTAATCTGTAAATCAGATTGTTCCCACATGTCTTTGGAATTTACTTTTCCCATAATATAAAAATATTTTATGTTGTCATTATGGCTAGAAAAATAAACATCATAACCTGCCTTATTTATCTTGTTAGTTGTAAACATCTTAACATATCTCTTTGAAAACCAAACACCTCCCCACTTATTTTAAAATGCAAATTTCATTCACATCCTATCTGCTGAGACTTTATCCTAGTTCACTCATTAGCATTTCAAATGCCCTTTTTACACCTAACTGTTGATAATTTCAACCTGACAGTCCATCTGTCTCCAGTTTAATTAAATCAGCCAGACAGAACCATACACACACACACACACACGCATACTTTACAATACCCTACAATAATATGAAAAGTATAGTTTTGTGACAGTTAGGGAAATGCAACTCGTGTAAGTAACTGGGGTTTCAAATTTTCTCTAAGAGAATAAAACAACATGATTCCACAGTTTTAAACAAAAGTACTTTTACTATTCAAAATGCAGCAAAACAAACAGTCAAATACTATCCATCTTATGCTCTAACACCCGGAATTAACATGAGGTACACATGAATTAAGAAGAAAACTGGCTGAACCCCCACCACAAACTGCACTTTAACTGGCAGGCACAACCAAGACAGGTCCCCCAAATTCTCTCAGCAACTGACCCCAGATGTCAGTCATCACCACGAGTCACAAAATTTCTTCAAAACTCTGTCTTCCTTACAAGGAATTTCAGCTCCGATCTTTCAAAGAGCTAGTCTGATCCTCAGCTGACAGCAGCTCAACTCCACCCGAGTTTGACGGTACAATCCTATCCAAAAGACACATGATTCCAGATCTCTCTCAAATCTGCTCCCAGGTCCAGCCTCCTTGGTCTTTTCCAGCTGAGCTGACCTACTACCGAGACTGCGTCCTATTGTGTTGTTCAGGCTACACTCCAGCGTCTAAACACGGGTTATCAGCTTCTCAGCCACACAGCTGTCAAAAACTGGTCTTTTCAGAGCTCCAGCCCCCATGGAAGTATGGAGCTAACAGCAACACTTCAGCTGCATGGAGCCGGCCCTCCTCGCCGCCTACTCCCAAACAACTGTTGTTCATTCTACCCCTTGAGCGGATCAGGGTGACCCATCAGTGTCTTGCAATAGGATTCCACCCCTGCCTTGAGGCAGAATTGAATGCATCAACGCTTGGAACATTCTGTAACTTAAATGCTACCATCGCCAGTCAACCAAAGGTCACCCCCACAGGTGCTAACTTACAAACTCAGAGAGAAAAACTCAAAAATACAGCTAAGTCCCACCTTTTCGTGACTTCCTTGCTCACATTTTCACTTAGCTGTGCTTTGCACTTGTACACTGCGTCACCCGTCACATGAGCAACGTTCGCTCATCCACATTTTTTTTCCCCCCTCTCTCATCTTTCCCCGGGGCTTTTACCCAGTGCTGTGTGTTCGTGTGTTGATCCAGGCAGGAAGAAGCTTCCAGACACGGAGGCGACACAGTGACTTGTCTTCTTGCCTATTCTATTTTTTTCAAAAAGTAAGTCGCAATCAAGACATTTTGTTTGCTCAAATGATTAATCTTCTGGGAGCTGAAGTGCAGCCTGAACAATTTGGAAATCTTCAATGATGTACTGTATTACACAGAGGCTCCCCCATCTGTCATATACAGGTGCTGCACTGAAATTCGAAGGAACCTCATCAAATTGAATCCCATTGAAAGACATGTTCACTGTTTGCAATGTTACTGTTTGAGATGTTTCACAGGAACATAACCCTCACGAACAGCAGGACTTTACTGTAGGTTCCTTCAAAAAATAAATTTAATGTAAATCAACTGCACCAGGACATAGATCATAACACAATGGACAGACAAGTGGCAGGTGGAATTAAATAGAGGTTTTTTTTTAAATTCATTCACGGGATGTAAGCTTCACTGACCGGGCCAGCATTTATTGCCCATCCCTAGTTGCCCTTGAGAAGGTGGTGATCAGCTGCCTTCTTCAACTGCCGCAGTCCACATGGTGTAGCTACACCCAGTGTTGTTAGGAAGGGAGCTCCAGGATTTTGACCCAGCGACAGTGAAGGAACGGCGATATATTTGCAAGTCAGGATGGTGAGTGACTTGGAGGGGAACTTCCAAGTGGTGGTGTTCCCATCTACCTGCTGCCCTTGCCCTTCTAGACGGTGGTGGTTGTGGGTTTGGAAGGTTCAGTCTAAGGAGCCTGGTGAATTCCTGCAGTGCATCTTTTTGATGGTACACACTGCTGCTATGGCTGGTGGTGGAGGGAGTGAATGTTTGTGGATGTGGTGCCAATCGAGTGGGCTACTTTGTCCTGGACGGTGTCAAGTTTCTTGAGTGTTGTGGGAGCTGCACTTATCCAGGCTGGTGGCAGGGGGGGGGGGGGGTTGCACACAATTCCTAACACACTCCTGACTGTGCCTTGTTAATGGTGGCACGTTTTGGGGAGCCAGGGAGGTGAGTTACTCATCGCAGGGTTCCAAATAACTGACCTGCTCTTGTAGCCACAGTATTTATACAGCTAGTCCAGTGCAGTTTCTGGTCAATGGTAACTCTCGGGATGTTGATAGTGGGGGATTCAGTAATAGTAAAACCATTGAACGTCAAGGGGCGATGGTTAGATTCCCTCCTGTTGGAGATGGTCATTGCTTGGCACTTGTGTGGCACGAATGTTACTTGCCACTTGTCAGCCCAAGCCTGGATATTGTCCAGGTCTTGCTGCATTTGGACATGGACTGCTTCAGTATCTGAGAAGTTGATAATGGTGCTGAACATTGTGCAACCATCAGTGAACATTCCCACTTCTGACCTTATGATGGAAGAAAGGCCATTGATTAAATGGCTGAAGATGGTTGGGCCAAGGACACTACCCTGAGGAAATCCTGCAGCAATGTCCTGGAGCTGAGATGACTGCCTTCCAACAACCATAACCATCTTCCTTGGTGCTATGAATCCAACCAGCAGAAAGTTTTCCCGATTCCCATTCACTCCAGCTTTGCTAGGGCTCCTTGATGCTGCACTCGGCCAAATGCTGCCTTGATGTCAAGGGCAGCCACTCTCACCTCACCTCGGGAGCTCTCTTGTCCATGTTTGAACCAAGGCTGTAATGAAGTCAGGAGTAAATGGCCCCGGCTGAACCCAAACTGGGTGTCAGTGAGCAGATTATTACTAAGCCATTTGATAGCACTGTTGATGACCCCTTCCATTACTTTAGTGATGATGGAGAGTAGACTAATGGGGCAGCAAAAGGCCAGGTTGGATTTGTCCTGCCTTGTGTACACAGGACATTTCTGGGCAATTTTCCACATAGCCGGGTGGATGCCAGTACTGGAACAGCTTGGCTAGGGGTGCAGAAAGTTCTGGAGCACAATTCTTCAGTACTATTGCCGGAATATTGTCAGGGCCCATAGCCTTTGTAGTATCCAATGCCTTCAGCCGTTTCTTCGTATCAAGTGGAGGGAATCGAATTGGGTGATGCTGGGGACCTCCAGGGGAGGCTGAAATGGATCATCCACTCGGCACTTCTGGCCGACGATTGTAGCAAATGCTTCAGCCTCATCTTTTGCACTGGTGTGATGGGCTCCCCCATCATTGAGGATGGGGATATTTGTGGAGCCTCCTCCTCCAGTGAGGTGTTTAATTGTCCACCACCATTCATGACTGGATGTGGCAGGACTGCAGAGCTTAGATCTGATCTGTTGGTTGTGGGATCGCCTAGCTCTATCACTTGCTGCTTATGCTGTTTGGCACACAAGTAGTCCTGTGTTACTGCTTCACCAGGTTGACAACTCATTTTGAGGTATGCCTGGTGCTGCTCCTGGCATGCCCTCCTGCACTCTTCATCGAACCAGGGTTGATCCCCTGGCTTGATGGTAATGGTAGAGTGGGGGATATGCCAGGCCATGAGGTTAGAGGTTGTGTTCGAGTACAATTCTGCTGATGATTGCCCACAGCGCCTCACAGATGCCCAGTCTTGATTTGCTATATCTGTTCGAAATCTATCCCATTTAGTACGGTGGTAGTGCCACACAACATCATGGAGGGTGTTCTCAATGTGAAGACGGGACTTCATCTCCACAACAACTGAGCGGTTGTCACTCCTACCGATACTGTCATGGACAGATCCAACTGCGACAAGCAGGTTGGTGAGAATGAGATCAAGTATGTTTTTCCCTCGTTGGTTCCCTCATCACCTGCGGCAGACCCAGTCGAGCAGCAATGTCCTTTAGGGCTCGTCCAGCTTGGTCAGTAGTGGTGCTACCAAGCCACTCTTGGTGTTGGACATTGAAGTCCCCCACCCAGAATGCATTCTGCGCCCTTGTCACCCTCAGTGTTTCCAAGTGGTGTTCAACATGGAGGAGCACTGATTCATCAGCTGAGGGAGGGCAGTACATGGTATTCAGCAGGAGGTTTCCTTGCCATGTTTGACCTGATGCCATGAGACTTCGTGGGGTCCATAGTCAATGTTAAGGGCTCCCAGGGCTACTCCCCCACCGACTGTACACCACTGTGCAGCCACCTCGGTACTTCACCAGAGGGGTTAGGGAGTGAAATATAGACTTAATGGCACAATTCTAAACAGTCTACAGGGACAGGGGAACCTGGTGGTTCACGTGCACAGGTCTTTGAAGGAAGTAGCTCATATTGAGAGAGTAGCTGGAAAAGTACTTGGGGTCTTGGGCTTCATGAATAGAGGCATTAAGTACAAAAGCAAGAAAGTTTTGTTGAACCTTTATAAAGCTCTGGCTAGGTCACAATAGAGTATTGCAACCAGTTCTGGCCACCACATTTCAGGAAGGATGCATGGGTCCTTGAGGCTATACAGGAGATTTGCCAGAATGGTTCCAGGGATGAGGGAATTTAGCTACAAGACTGGGTGGAGAGGCTGGGTTGTTGAATTCTGGCAGAAGTGTACCAGTTTATGACAGGTTTAGATAAAGTGGGCAAAAAACAGCTGTTCTCATTGGCTGATGGTACACGATTTTGAGTGATTAGCGCCTTGATGCTGGGCATATTGGCTTGAAAGAGGATGCTGCTAATTGACGTTAGGTAATTTCACCCCACCGTGTCAATAATGCCTGCAGTAAGTTGGATTGATTTTATTCACACATCATCCATGCATTGCATTTTGCTGCAGAAATGATCAGAGTCAGAGTCAATACAGCACTGAAGGAGGCCACTGAGCCCATGACTCCACGCACATGACTCTGTAGAGCAATCCACTCTATCCGCTGTAGCCCCACAAGTTTATTTTCCTCAAGTACCTGTTACGCACAGGAGAGACACAGACAAACTGTACTTAATTCCTCTTACCACCTGTCCGTAATCAGAAGGACAGCTGTTGGACTGCCTTTCTTGTCACCGAATTTGATGGATCTTGTGAAGGCACCGCTGGTGCTATTTCTCTAGTGCTTTGAGATGCCTGCTGTGGATTGCCCTAGTCTCCAAAGCATATAGGACATAAGGATCACTGCTACCAGGTATATTCTCAGATTTGAGATCCCGATCCTCAAGTACTCTTTTCAGCAGATTTGGCGAACACAGGACAGGATATGACATTCACATGCCTGACACCAGATTCTCGATCATGGCAGGAGACTCCCAGAAGCACAGTAGAAATGCTTTAGGAATATCCTCAAAGCATCCCTGAAGAGATCAAATATATCTGTCAATCCACAGGAGAGCCTGGCTTGTGACTAACCAAAACAAGGAAGGCTCATTTGGGAAGGCACCAGACACAGACTACACCAAGAACATGCAGAGGGGAACTTGAGGTATCTAAACAACCTATCTACCTAACATTTCAAGCACCATCTTCCCACATGGCAGAATCTGCAGATCACACAATGAGCTTATCATGCCATCTCAAAACCCATCAAACTGTCATGGAAGCAAGTTATCCTTGATCCTGTGGGACTGCCTAAGAGAAGAAATAGGCGCAAAGACACATTTAAAGTTTTGTGCAAGAGATGTGGTGGAAGTTGTGACGAAAGACATTTTTTATTTTTAAGTAGTCAGTGGAATGAGCAGGAACTTGCTGCCTATGAGGGTAGTGAGAGCAGAGACAATGATTTCAAAAGGGCTTTGGATAGGTATGCTTGATTCCTACAACATGAAAAGAAATCCAACATTGTACGTTCAAAACTTTCTTATTGCTATTTTTTTTAAATGGATTTTCTGCTGAACCAAAAAGGATGGCTGCTACAAGTCACATAACCACAGGGTTGGCCCTTTGTTCTGAGAGCTACCACCAGGAGTTACAAGAACAAAAGAATTCTTCACTCAACCTGTGGACTCTAACATCTCATTGTACAGACCCCTGGAAATCAAAGAAAGCAGGAGAAGCACAGTCCAGCTGGCTCACCCTACCAGAACTATCACAAAAGATAAAGATTAAAACTCATTTTTCTGGAACAGATGCTAATAACCACTTTGTCTCTCTCCTAAGGAGGAACAAAGGAATTCTGGCCAGAAGCACAGAAACCGATTGTTAAACTGCAATTAACCATTAGTGCAACATGTCACATGACCCAAGTCTCTGGCCTTTTTAGACAATTTTAGCATTATATCTTTAGCCTCACAAGCAGTGTGCTGTTTAACATCCAACTGGTGAACCACCAAGAAGCAGATCTCCAGGCAGAGTAACAGCCTGCTCTTCAAGCCTGTCTCTGCTGGAAGATTTCTTATCATCGCTGCAGAACAACCCAGTCTCTGTCTACTTACTTCATCTTGCAGTATCAACTGTAAAGCAAATTCTACAACTCTGGTCTTCAGCCAGCTGAACTCAAACTCCTATGTTAAAGGGTTCCTCATTGGACTCTGAACTCTAGAAATCATGTAAACTAATATTAATTTCAGTGGTTTTTGTACTGTTACAATCCATAGTTGTAAAATTCCTTTTACTATTCCCTCTACCGTGGTGTGCACTCGTGTGTGCTAGAGAGGGGGAGGGGGGGGGGGGAAGAGAGAGAGAGAGAGAGGTGGGGGGGTCGGGGGGGGGAATAGGGAGAAATGTTGAAAACATTCCTCGCCCAGGTTCCGAGTTACTCGGAACTCAAGTTTGCTGTGGGTTATTAGTAAACCGAGGGTTTGGGAAAACATGCCACCGCATTCTTCAAAAATAATTCAAAATACCACCTTTCCATAAGCAGAAGGTAAGAGGAATTAAGTACAGTTTGTCTGTCTCTCTCCTGTGCATAACTTTTTCTGCATAAAGCTAAAAAGGTTTGTTTCAACAGCAAGCACTTCGAATTATCACAGATTTGAAAAATTCATAATGAAAACTAATTTTGTTAATAATAGTTCCACTACGACTGACCTCCAAGAGGTCAAACGGATGGCGAATGATTTTTATTAACTAAAAATAAAATGGCAACTCTTATGGTACAGGACATTGCAAGGCTGAAAATTCAGAATAAAAGGCTAGGCAAGGCAGGATGAGAAATAAAAAAAATACTTTGGCACTGAGCCCCAATTTCAACAAAGATGTACAGAGGGAATCAAAGCACGCTATTAAACTTTCTTAATCTTTTCTGAAGTCTCTTAATGTGTTATAAAAATTCCATGGGCCCAATTTAACGCAAGCATTTTTTTCTGTACAAAAAAAGTTATATTGATTATTTTTGCTTCATTTGCTTAATGTGAAACTTGGATGGTTGAATTAAGATGGGCCCTATGGCTAATAATCCGTAATTATTATGATCTTTTAAAAAGGCCCTGGGACCACATTTTGTTTGCATATATCAATTTAGTCTTACTTGCAGGTGGTCTCTCCATGGCACCTAATGGGACATCAGCAGACCAATTCTGGTATACTATATTCAGGAAATTTTGGGGCTTGCGTCAATGCAGGAAAGGTCCTAAGGAATTTGCCCCAAATTTTCATCATAAAATTATAAGTAAATTACCCCACAAAGAGCTGTATGTTTACAAATAAGTTCTGTACTGCCAAACAGCTGAGTATTGCTGAAAAAGATATGTCGAAGCTTTTTGTCTTGCACTCATCAAGACACTTTGCAAGAATACCAATACAAGGGGAAAACAAATTATAATGGTCTTACTGGCAACCTTGTAAATAGGGCCCAAGCCATTTTCTCACTGTCCAAGCTTGCTGCTGAAATAAGGCGCATAAAACGTAACCTTCAGAATAATGGCGACCCTGATCAGATCATTTTGCACCATCACGCACACTCATGAACAGGTCTAAAATACAGTCACTTTTGGCCCTGAAAAGTCTACCTCAGATTACCCTGGAAGGTATCTCAAAAAATCGATTCCGCGATTGGACATTTGCTAAATAATCATTGGTATGCTAAGAATTACACTGACAGCCAATTTAAGATGATCCTTAAGATGGTCGCAGTGTGGCACATTTGCATATAGTGGAAGCGACATATATTAATACACAGGGCCCTATTCTTTGCAGACAAAAAGAACATGTAAACACATTGCATCTGTTTCAGCTAAACAAAATAAATGACAGCCATTCACTGACTCATTCCTCAGGCCAATGCCTTGACCAATCAGGGTCAAGCTGCCTGGTTTAACTTTCAACCAATGTTTGGTAGTTAACTGTCAGTCATCATCAATTGGTACATTATCATTGGAATGCCTCTATCAGAGTCCATTTGCCAACCAATCAGCACTCTCTTCTCGTACAGCAGAAATTGTTGTTTTCCCCTTGCACTGGTATTCTTGCGAAGTTTCCTGCTGAGTGCAAGGCAAAAAGCTTTGACGTGTCTCTTTTTTCAGCAATACTCAAACTGTATGTTTCTAAATTATGCGAAATTTGACATAAGCAGAGTTCGCCAGGAAAAATACTAAATGGTCATCGTTTTATTTTTAAAGTCAGGAACAAATATCAAATTCCCAGAGGTGTTAGTTTTTAAATTGCTGGACGGTTTGCAACCAATAGTTAGATGGGATCATGCAGGATGCCCAGACACAGTTGAAGGTGCAGCCAGTTCTGCAGTAGCAGAATAAAAAAAATCAGTATTGATTCAGTTCACTTTCCAAAAACGATTAAATTGAAATCTAATTTTAATTATAACATAAGTCAAAAGTGAGAGAGTGACACACATATAGCCTGACGTTAAGGTCAGCCTGATAGTAGCCCCCACTCCTCCCAATCAGGGTTATTAATTTCCAGCAACTGGACTGATTCCAAGACATGCCACTAGTCACTTCAGACACAAATTAGTTTGTCATTTTTCTTTGCCTCTTGTTGCATGCACCAAGTTCTGCAATAGTTCCTTTCAGTCCAGCTCTCAATTCAGTGCCCAGGTCGTGATGTCATGCTTGATGTGGAGGCGCTGCACTTGTTTCCCGCCCACCTCGGTCAGGACAAGTCGTCCCAAGAATTTATACAAATCTACAGATATTTTGCAGCTGCAAGATGACAATCCAGGCTCAGGTTGCGCACGCTGGCACCTGCAGCAGGTCAAAATACTCCCAACTTCTGATAACCCTTAATCATTATTGGCTGTACTGAGCTGTTTCCCCACAGCTCTGTCCTCCTGCTATAAAATAAGGGTGCAAAGGGCATTGCTGCGAGTCAGTGATAAGATGTGGCACTGGGCAAAGAACAGAGTCAGTTATAATCCTATCCTTGGTGGGCCCTTCTCGTGGACACCTAGCTTAGAAAAGCGAAGAAATAAAATTCCAGAGTACTGACCACAGTGGAATGGAGACAGAATAGGAAAGAGAAAAAGGAAGAGGTTAAGAGAAAGTCAAGGGAAGCTAAGGGAGCAGCATTCAAGACTTAGACTTGGGCTGAGTTCAGAATTGAGGGGAAAAGTGTTTGGCATGAAAGAGAAAGACAAATAATTTCAGGATACTTAGAAAATCATAATGTGATCAGGCAGAGTCAACATGGCTTTGTTAAAGGGAAATAGTGCTAAACTAATTTATGACTTTTTTGGGGAAATAACAAGGTGGATAGAGGGGAACCTGTAGATGTGGTGTACTTAGATTTCCAAAAGGCATTTAATAAGATGCCACATCAAGGATTACTACACAAGAAAATACATATTAGCATGCATAGAGGATTGGTTAGCTAACAGGAAGCAGAATGTAGGGATAAATGGGTCTTTTTTAGGTGAGCATGCTATAACTTGAGGAGTGCCACAGGGATCAGTGCTGGGGCATCAACTATTTACAATTTATATCAAAGATTTAGATGAAGGGATCAAATGTAGGTAGCTAAATTTGCAGACAGCACCAAGATAGCTAGGAAAGTAAGTTGTCAAGAGGAGGTAGTGAGTCTGAAAAGGAATATAAATAGATTGAGTGAGAGAAAAATTGGAGCTTAATATGGAAAAATGTGAACTTGACTAGAAAAGCAATATGCTATTTAAATGGAGAGAGATTGAAGAACTCAGTGGCACAGAGGAATCTGGGTGTTCTGGTCCAGGCACCACATCAAGTTAGTATGCAGTTAAAGCAACTGGTTAGGAAGGCAAATGGAGCATTGTTATCTATTGCAAGGGGAATAGAATATAAAAGCAGGGAAGTTTTGCTGCAGCTGTACAGAACATTGGTGAGACTACATGTAGAACACTGTGTACACTTTTGCTCTCCTTATTTGAAAAAGGACATAATTGCTTTAGAGAATGTTCACTTGACTAATTCCTGGGATGAAGGGCTTAGTTTATGAAGAAAGGTTAAACCCAATGGAGTTCAGAAGAATGAGAGGTGATCTTATTGAAACATAAAAGATCCTGAGGGGACTTGATAGGGTGGATACCAGAAGGATGTTCCCTCCTGTGGGGAAGATTAGCACTAGAAGGCAGAGTTTAAGAATAAGAGGTCTTCCGTTGAAGATGGAGATGTGGAGAATTTTTTTCTGAGGGTCGTTAGTGTGTAGAACCGTCTTCCCTAGAAAGCAGTGGAAGCTGAGTCATTGAATATATTCAAGGCTGAGTTAGGTAGATTTTTGATTGACAAGGGAGTCAAGGGTTATGGGGGGTAGACAGGAAAGTAGAGTTGAGACCAGAACCAGATCAGCCACGGTCATATCAAATAGTGAAGCAGGCTCAAAGGGACAAATGACCTACTCTTGCTCCTAATTCCAATGTTCCTAAGTTTTTAACAAGACTTTTTAGCAACAGAAGAATTAAATTTTAAGTCAGAATAGATAGAGACACCAAGAATATGGATAGATAAAGAATGACTAAGGATCTAGACTAAGCGAAGTCAGAGTAGTTGTTGATTTCACTTATAAAAGATATAAATAAACCATATATTTGTTAAAACTGGAAGAGCATACAACTTAATTGCCCCAGGCGGCTTGGAGGAGATCTACTGATTTAGCCAGGGCACTACAATACCAACGGAGGTTATATGCACAAGGGAGAGTAAAATCTGTAAGACAATGAGAAAAGTGGAGTGGAATCAGAAGAATGGATAGAGATGGATGATGAGAAAAAGGGACAAAGTCCCGTAGAACTCTTGTATTAATTGAGGTGGGGTGAGGTGGGGTGGGCTGGGGTAGGGTGGGCTGGGGTGGGGTGGGGAAAGAGACACAAAAGTTGCACCATCACAGGTTGAGCAGCAACTTTCCATAGGTCCACAACACTGGCACAAGATTATCAGTGAAAACAGCCTGGCAATCAGGGCACAACTTCCTGAATGAATAAATTGAGGGAGGGAAGTGTGAAGTGCATTCAGTGCACAGGGCTCTGGAGTGCTTACATCACATGGTGTATTTGCCAGGGAAGCACTTGAGGCGGACAGTGGAAAAAAGCCTTCTTTCCACCTCCCACCCCCAACAATCTCAAATGTCATCAGGAAATAACATTCTAAACCGTGAAATAAAAACAGAAATAGAAACAAAGCGCTAGGAATACTTAGCTCTGGCAGCATCTGTGGACAGTTACCGTTTTGAGTCAAATATGACTTCTTCAGAACTGAAGATAGGGAGAAATGTGATGGGTTCTATACCATTAAAAAGGGAAGGGGAGGAAGAACAAAAAGGAAGCTCTGGGACAGGGTAGCGGGTTGGAGAGGTTAAATGAAAAAGATGTAATGGAACAGAAGGCAAAGGAAGTGGTAGTGGTTGTAGTAAGGATTCAAAGCATTTGTCCAGAGTGAGTGTGAATGGCAAAATAACGAACTCTGCCTGCAAGCAAAAACAAAAAATTCAGACCAGCAAAAAAAAATGGAATTAAATGGGGGATGGAGGTCATAGTCTGAAATTGTTGAACACAATGTTGAATCCAGAAGACTGTATTCGATTTGAAATGTTAACTGTTTCTCTCTCCACAGATACCGCCAGATCTAACACTTGGTTTTTATTTCAGATTTCCAGCATCCGCAGTATTCTGTTTTTATTTTAAAACATGGGTTCTGAATAAGATAGAAATTTAATTTTGAACACTTCTACACTAATTCATGTACAAGGGTCTGGCCTTCAGAGTACTTGACAAGACTGGAACTCCCACACACACCTTTTCCTTCCCTTTCCTCAAAGTAGCATATAACACTATCTCCCTAAGGCAATTCTTACATTCTTTGAGTACTTTAGAAAGGCTATTTTCAAACTGTGCAATAAAGAACAAAATTAACCACATTGGAATTCTCTACAAAAAGGAAACTACAGAAAAGTTATGGGCATTATCAGCATTTAATATGACAACGATTGCAGACAAGACAATTATTAATATTTCTCTGATTTTGCAAGCTAATCCTACAACTGAGACCCCCCCCAGAGAAATTCACAGGCATAGTCCAGAATTCCAGAGAGGAAACATATCCTGATAGCAACAAAATTAAATGGAATATAAAACTTTCCTTTTACTTCCTATAAAATATTACCAATTTCTTAGGTCAACACAGATAGTAATCAAAGTTCATTTTTACCGTAAGGGTTTGTTCAAGTATGGCCCGTTGCTCCTCTTCCTCAACTCTTCTTTGACAGGTCTGGCATATCCAAAGTGGCATGCGCTCGAGCAGGCCATGTGTCAATGCAGGCACCGAATGTGCCAACTTCTTTAGGTCCACAATCCCATTCTGTTGTGTTCCCCAGTCTTTACGTTCATGGTGGCACAACAAACAACAGTCTTTTGCTGGTTGGTGGACAGCAAGGGATGGCTGAAATGAAATAACCAGATGTAACCAGAGAGTTTAAATGCTTTTTGTTATTGGCCATTAAGATTTGTGTACTAAATTTGGCTAGTACAGAAAGTGCCTCCCACATCACTGCAGTCAGTGCTTTGATAATCCCCACTCTAAATCGTTATGTCAACATTTCCCAATCAATCTTTCTGTCAACAATCACAATGCAATTCCAGTCCTCCTATCAGTGTGCATTTCATAACTACGATCACCAAGATTGGCAACATTTCAAGTGTAGTTTCACCAATACTTGGTGCCATATTGTATCACTGTCACCTACTGTACTTTGCAGAGCTATTTATACACTAACATCCTAGTTCCATCAGTAATTACAGTAATACAACACCACAAGTTCAGTCAATTTGCACACCTGAAACTTGCTCCTATTCCAGATTACTCAATGATAATGATATCTAATGTGGAGCACCAATATGCGTTATCAAATATCTCATTTCTCTGTCGAGTTATTTCCTCATACCCAAAAACTTTACCATCTTTCTTCAATGATATTTATGACAATACAAACAATGAATCTCATAAGACTCAGAACCAACTGCTGGGGACCTTTACCAGTGAGTTTAAATGGTTGATCTAATCAAGTTGCTTAAAATGATAAAAGAATTCAATACAGCACATGCAGAGAAACTATTTACCCTGGTGGGGAAATCCAGAACAAAGGGGCACAATGAAAACATCAGAGTTAGGCCATTTAGTGAAGAAATCAGGAACCACTATCAGCTTGTAACTTAGCGGAAAAACAAAACTATTTTCCTTCACTGGTCATTGGATGCTAGGGCAAATTAAATTTTCAAAACTCAGGTAGGTTTTTGTTAGACAAGGATATCCAGGGATACATATCAAAGGCAGGAAAATGAAGTTCAGGTACAGATCATACATGAAATGATTTAAGGGCAGAATGGGTTATACCTGTTCCTTTAACTGCTTTCCTATTAAAACTATTAACGAAGGGTAATCCTTAGCCTCTCACCTATAAAATGACTTCCATGCCTTCAGTTCAGATGCAGGTTTCTGCTCAGCTACCTCAAACACTTCCTGCTATGGAAGTAATTTGATTGCAAACTAGGCACATTGGGCCATAATCTGCTGTCCAAATAACACAGAGGTTAATCGTCTTCAATGTTATTTCTGTACAAGTGGTAAAGTAACTTCAACCGAGGTTACATTCAAATGTCCAAAAGTTGCTGTTTGAGTTGCACTGCTCTGCTATTAGCTACATGAAAATGGGCATTTCACTGACGGTCTCACCGTTGAAATGCCTCAAATATCGTGAAGTTGCTGTGTTTACAATACAAACTAAACTCGACACAGAAAGTTAAATCTCATCAAGTTCAAAGTACCCTTTTAATAACATGACAATATTAATTACTTTGCCAATCTGTCCGGCACTGAAAATCAACGATTACGCAAGCAGAGTCTCATTCCCTCAGATTTTAATAGTATAAATGTAAAATTTAACTTCTTAAAACATTTAAATTTTCCTCTGTCTTTATCTCTCTTAATCCAAATCTTCCTTTTCCTCTCCCTCTTTCTTTCTGTACCTGATTTTGTATGGAATTTGACAAAGCTGCCAACTCTAACCCTCTGCCTGGCAATTGCCTGGGACTGAACCAGACCATTTGCAACCATGATTTATGACATCTCTAAGGCCACCAGCTTCACTCCCATAGCATTGACCAACTCCACCTCTACTGAAGCTCACCTGCTAAAGAAACCCTCAACGCTACCTTTGTTACCTCTAGACTTAAATATTCCAATGCTTTCCTGGCAGGCTTTCCAGTTTCCACCCTCCATAACTTCAATTCTCTGCTACCTCCTCCAGTACAACCCTCCAAGATCTCTACTCCCCCTGAACTCTGTGCATTTTGATCCCTGAGGTCCTTAGCATCTCAGCCAATTCAATCCACTCCATGTGAGATCAAGAAACACAAACTCATTCAACACAGTAAAGGCTGCGAGCCCCAGCCACATCCTGTCTATAACACATAACACTTGTGCTCCAAAACTTGCACCCTTAGCCAAGCTGTTCCAGTACAGCTACAACACTGGCAACTACCCAATAATGTGGAAAATTTCCCAGGTATCTCCTGTCTACAAAAAGCAGATCAAATCAAATTAGTCAATTACTACCCATCAGCCTACTCTCAACCGTCAGCAAAGTGATGCAATGTGTTGTTAACAGTGCTCCCAAGCAGCATTTACTCAGAAATAACCTGCTCACTGGTGCTTAGTTTGGGTTCTGGTAGAACTATTTGGCATCGAACCTCATTACAATCTTGGTCCAAATATGGACAAAGGAGCTGAATTCCACGGGTGAGGTGATAGCGACTGCCCTTGACATCAAGGCAGCATTTGACCAAGTGTGACATCAAAGAGCCGGAGCAAAACTGAAGTAAATAGGAATCCGTCGAGAACTCTCCACTGGTTGGAGTAATACCTGGCAAAAAGGAAGTTGGTTGTGGTTGTTCGAGGTCAATCATCTCAGTCCAGGACATCACCACAGGTGTTCCTCAAGGCAGTGTCCTAGGCCCAACCATCTTCAGCTGCTTCATTGTGATCATCCATCCATCATAAAGTCAGAAGATGTGACTTGTGTTGGTCCGAGTTGAGTGCAATGCCTGACTTGGCGGCTGTGACGAAGGGCGGTGCGTCCCGCAAGGCGTCGAAACAGTCGCTGATTAAAGTCACCAAGAAGCCGCCTAAGAAGCAAAGAAAATCTCGCAAGCAGAGCTATTCCATTTACGTGTACAGGGTGCTGACCTAGGTCCACCCTGCCACCAGGATCTTGTCCAAGGCCATGAGTGTTATGAATTCCTTCGTTGTCGACATTTTCGAGCGCATCGCCTCCAAGGCGTCGCACCTCATTCACTACAACAAGCGCCACACCATCTCGGCCCGGGAGATCCAGAGCGCCGTCCGCCTCACGCTGCCGGGGGAATTGGCCAAACACACCGTCTCCGAAGGCACCAAAGTGATCACCAAATACAACAACTCCGTTTAGGAAGACAATTCTAAAGATTATAAAGTCAGAAGTGATGATGTTTGCTGACAACAGCAGAGTGCCAATAGCATCCAAAATTCCTCAGATAATAAAGTGGTCCTTGCGCAAAAGCAGTGAGACCTGAACAACATTCAGGCTTGGGGTTACAAGTGGCAAGGCACATTTGCATCACACAAGTGCTAGGCAATGACCACATCCAACAAGAGAGAAGCTAACTATGTCCTTCTGACAGCATTACCATTGCTTAACCTCCCCCACCATAAACATTGAGAGTTACCAATTGATGAGTGACCTAACTCAACCAGCTACGTAAATACTATGACCACAAGAGGAGATCACAGGTTGGGGGTTCTGAGAGTAACTCACCTCCTGACTTCTCAAAGCCGGTCCACCATCTACTAGGCACAAGTCAGGAGTGTGACAGAATACTCTCCACTTGCCCGGGTTAGTGCAGCTCCAAAAAACAATCAAGAAACTCAACACCATCCAAGAGAAATCTGCCCATCTAATTGGCACCCCATTCACCATCTTAAGCAATCACTCTCTCCACCAGTGGCAGCTGTATATACCATCTACAAGACGCAGTGCAGCAGCTCACCAAGGCTCTTTTGACAGCACCTTCCAAACCTGTGACCTCTACCACCTAGAAGGCCAAGGTTAGCAGGAGCGTGCAGATTCCCCTCCAAGTCACACACCAACTAGATCGTCATTCCTTCACTATCACTGGTTCAAAATCCTGGAACATTCGCCATTACAGCACCGTGGGTGTACCTATGACACATGGACCATGGTGGCTCATCATTTTCTCAAGGACAATTATTCTCAATTCTCAAGAGAAATGCTGGCTTGCCAACAATGCCCACACTCCATGAACAATTTTTTTAAAAATCCTTTGCTGCAGCATTATCAGTTTGTGACAGTAATTTCAGCAACTTGCCACTCATGTTAAGATTTTAAATTTTTTTGCAAGGTCAAGTGTAACATCGTTGGATGACCTGGCACAACAAATTATGAACCTCAGTCCAATGACTTATCACTTGAAAGATCATTAATTGTATTGGGCACAATTCATCTTTCAACAAACTGTATGGGATTAACTGCCCTTACTCTCTGCAAATTATTTTGAATTGCTTCCTTCATAGTAACGCATTAGATACTTTTTCTATGTTAATGTTGAGCTATTAAGTGGGATGATGCTTCTAATTTTGTTTTTCAAGTTGGGGAGTGAGGAAAGTGACAAAAGTGAATCTGTTCGGAGATACTGCTGTTGACAAAGTTACCTAAACGTATAGTTTATTGAAATTTTGCGCCTAAATGACTGCACTGATCAGAAGGAGTAACTGTACTCGAGTGAGAGAGAGGGATTGATGGTCCACAGGACTATTAACAATTATCCATTGTTTTGTTGTATCTCTTTAACCTCAAATGAAATTACCAGGTTCAATGCCATAATGTATGGACAGATAAGTTCTATGTGATAGGCATTTAATTTGCAGCAGCCCTCAGGTCTTTGCACCTTCCCAATTTAATCTGCCTTAAAAGTGATATTATGATTAATTACCTGAGTTCAGTTGTGCCCCAGTTAGCTTTCATGGAGCTTACATTTCAAAATAATACAATAAAGCTCAATTTATCTTCCATTTTCTCAGGTGGGTGAAACCACCTCCCAGTGTGGCACCAAGCCAAAAACTGGCTTTTAATTATCAGTCTCAATTGGGGCATCAGTTGAGTTCTAACATTCACCTCACTAACCTGGTTTTGATGGGGTCAAGAAAAATTCAATATGAAATCTCAATTGCTATCTAGTAAGACGCCTGGGAAATGCACTTGCAAGGGCAACACACAATATGGACTTCAGTACAATGCTTACATGATTGAATAGTCCACTGCCGAGGTTTTTTTAAAACACAGACATGTGGCCACTTAGATGAGATACCAGAGGAATACAGGTCACTACAGAACCATTACCTAGCAAGAGCTAGCTCCATTGTGGGCAAAAATGGGAATAAGACAAAAAAGAAATAAAAAAGACCACAGATCCCAATGTAAGACACTTAAAAGACACATGTACACAACTGCAGCAAACACCATTTGTGACTTTGATATTTTACATGCAACATTAAGGGTCATCCATTACATTAACAATAATACACTGAGGCTGCACAACATCCTGTATGTATGCCATATAAGCCAGCTAGATATGTACAATTTGTTCAAATTCTGATCTAGATAAAGCATTTTACTACCTCTTGCCTGGTTAATCAAAATGATTATGGCAATGGCCTTGCAAACAATGCTTTGAACTAACATATAGAAAATACATTTGCATTAGTTTCTGATCCAGGCACACTAAAAACATTTGTACAAAAGTTTTCCTTTTTTGAGCAGTATGAAACATAACATTTAATTTGTGGCTAATGAGTGTATAAATGTACTAAGCTCAATTTAGTACAGGTGCCTTGTCCCAAAATACTGTTAGGTGCTCAGTCTGGTAGACCTATGGTACCCACGTCCATTTATTAGCAAGATGACTTGCTTATTTAATTCTATAAATAGGATTCAGTTCACAAGGTCAAACCTATTGTAATATTTTATGCATATGTACATTTGTAGAATACTATTTTGCTTATCTTTTGCACATGGAATATTTAAATCATGAGATATAAGAAATTACAGTAACTTAAGTTATCAGCATCTTTAAAAAAAAAATCAAATTTTCAACATAGTAATACCATCACCTGGTGGTAATTGCTGACTGGTGCCATGACTTGCTCCAAGTCATACTTCATAAACCGAGATGTAGAAAGCCAATGAGATGCTAGGTGCAGGGGTGGGGTGGGGTGAGGAAGATTTCTGTGAACACCATGTAAAGAAGATGTGGTTTGCATGACTTAAAGTACCTGAGGAACCTTGAATGAGAAAGCATCAACAGTTTGGTCAACGTGTACAAGAAGAAATATTAGGTGCTTGTGATAAAGGGGCAGCAATAATAATGGGTGATTTTAATCTACATATAACCTGGAAAAATCAGACTGGCAGTAGTAGTAAGGATGAGGAGTTCATAGAATGTTTTCAAGATAGATTTTAGAGCATCACGTTCTGAAACCAACCAGAGAGTAGGTTATATTAGACTTGGTAGTTTGTAATGTGACAGAATTAATTAATGACCTCAGAGAGAAGGCACCTTAGTTAGCAGCGGCCACAATTTGACTGAATTTTACATCCAGTTTGAAAGGGAGAAGAGTGGGTCTCAGACTAGTATTTTAAACTTAAATAAGGGCAACTATGTGGGCATGAATGCTGAGCTAGCTGAAGTGAACTGGGATACTAGGCTGGGGATAGATCAACAGAGGCGCAGTGGCACACTTTTAAGGGGATTTTTCAGAATATTCAGAATAGGTATATTCCGACCATAAAGGAAAATTCTAAGGGCAGGACCCACCATCCGTGGTTAACTAAAGTAGTTAAGGAAAGCATCAAACTTAAGGAAAAAGCAAATAACTGTGCAAGGATGAGTGGCAGGTCAAATGATTGGTCAGAATATAATGAACAGCAGAGAATGACGAAAGGTTAATCAGGTAAAATAAATTAGAGTACGAGAGGAAGCTAGCTGGAAATGTAAAAAGGGGCAGCCAGAGTTTCTACAGATATTTAAAATGCAAAAAAGTAGTGAGTATAGAGGGTGACAATGGAGGAAGGGGGGTGTGGGCGGGGGCGATGGCATAGTGGTATTATCGCTGGACAAGTAATCCAGAGGCCCAGGGTAATGCTCTGGGGACCCGGGCTTGAATCCCTCCATGGAAGATGGTGGAATTTGAATTCAATAAAAATCTGGAATTAAAAGTCCAATGATGACCATGAAACCATTGTCGATTGTTGTAAAAACCCATCTGGCTCACTAATGTTCTTTAGGGAAGGAAATCTGTCGCCCTTACCTGGTCTGGCTTACATGTGACTTGTGGTTGACTCTTACACTCGGAAATGGCCTAGCAAGCCATTCAGTTGTAACAAACTGCTACAAAGACAAAAAAAAAACGGCGGTACATGGTAATCAGCAGGAGGTTTCCTTGTCCATGTTTGACCTGATGCCATGAGACTTCATGTCAATGGAACAGGACGGACCACCTGACATCGACCTAGGCACTGGAAACGACAATGGCAATCACAGCCCAGTCGACCCTGCAAAGTCCTCCTTACTAACATCTAGGGGCTAGTGCCAAAATTGGGGAAGCTGTCTCACAGACTAGTCAAGCAACAGCCTGACATAGCCATCCTGACGGAATCATACCTTACAGATAATGTCCTAGACTCCACCATTACCAACCCTGGGTATGTCCTGTCCCTGCGGCAGGACAGACCCAGCAGAGGTGGCAGCACAGTGGTATACAGTCGGGAGGGAGTTGCCCTGGGGGCCCTCAACATCGACTCCGGACCCCATGAAGTCTCATAACATCAGGTCAAACGTGGAAAAGGAAACCTCCTGCTGATTACCACGTACGGCCCTCCCTCAGCTGATGAATCAGTGCTCCACCATGTTGAACATCACTTGGAGGAAGCACGGAGGGCGGCAAAGGAGCAGAATGTACTCCTGGTGGGGGACTTCAATGTCCAACACCAAGAGCATCCATGAGACACCGTGGGCCATCAGCAGCAGCAGAATTGTACTGTCTGTAACCTCATGGCCCGGCATACCCCTCACTCTACCATTACCATCAAGCCAGGGGATCAATCCTGGTTCAATGAAGATTGCAGGAGGGCATGCCAGCAGCACCAGGCATACCTAAAAAATGAGGTGCCAACCTGGTGAAGCTATAACACAGGACTACTTGCATGCCAAACAGTATAAGCAGCAAGTGATAGGCGGAGCTAAGTGATCCCACAACCAACGGATCAGATCTAAGCTCTGCAGTCCTGCCAAATCCAGTCGTGAATGGTGGTGGACAATTAAATAACTCACTGGAGGAGGCGACTCCACAAATATCTCCATCCTCAATGGAGGAGGAGCCCGGCACAGCAGTGCAAAAGGTGAGGCTTAAGCATTTGCAACAATCTTCAGCCAGAAGTGCCGAGTGGTTGATCCACCTCGGCCTCCTCCGGAGGTGCCCAGCATCACAGATGCCAGTCTTCAACCAATTCGATTCACTCCATGTGATATCAAGAAGCGGCTGAAGGCACTGCATACTTGCAAAGGCTATGGGCCCTGACAACATTCCGGCAACAGTACTGAAGACTTGTGCTCCAGAACTTGCCGCGCCACAAGCCAAGCTGTTCCAGTGCAACACTGGCATCTACCCAGCTATGTGGAAAATTGCCCAGGTATGTCCTGTACACAAAAAGCAGGACAAATCCAACCCAGCCAATTATCACCCCAGTCTACTCTCCATCAACAGTAAAGTAATGGAAGAGGTCATCAACAGTGCTATCAAGCGGCACATGCTTAGCAATAATCTGTTCACTGATGCCCGGTTTGGGTTCCGCCAGGGCCACTCAGTGCCTGACCTCATTACAACCTTGGTTAAAACATGGACAAAAGAGCTGAACTCCCAAGGTGAGGTGAGAGTGATGCCCTTGACATCAAGGCAGCATTTGACCGAGTGTGGCATCAAGGAGCTCTAGCAAAACCGGAGTCAATGGGAATCAGGGGGAAAACTCTCCACTGGTTGGAGTCATAGCTAGCACAAAGGAAGATGGTTGTGGTTGTTCGAGGTCAGTCACCTCAGCTCCTGGACATCACTGTAAGAGTTCCTCAGGGTAGTGTCCTAGGCCCAACCATCTTCAACTGCTTCATCAATGACCTTCCTTCCATCACAAGGTCAGAAGTGGGGACGTTCGCTGATGATTGCACAATGTTCAGCACCATTCACGACTCCTCAGATGCTGAAGCAGTCCATGTCCAAATGCAGCAAGGCCTGGACAATATCAAGGCTGGGGCTGACAAGTAGCAAATAAAATTCGCATCACACAAGTGTCAGGCAATGACCATCTCCAACAAGAGAGAATCCAACCATCGCCCCTTGATGTTCAACGGCATGACCATCACTGAATCCCCCACTATCAACATCCTGGAGGTTACCATTGACCAGAAGCTGAACTGGACTGGGCATATAAATACTGTGGCTACAAGAGCAGGTCAGAGGCTAGGAATCGTGTGACGAGTAACTCACCTCTTGACTCCCCAAAGCCCGTCCATCATCTACAAGGCACAAGTCAGGAGTGTGATAGAAACATAGAAAATAGGAGTAGGCCATTCGGCCCTTCGAGCCTGCTCCGCCATTCATTATCATGGCTGAACATCCAACTCAATAGCCTGCTCCCACTTTCTCCCCATATCCTTTGATCCCTTTCACCCCAAGAGCTATGTCTAACTCCTTCTTGAAAACATACAATGTTTTGGCCTCAACTACTTTCTGTGCTATTGAATTCCACAGGCTCACCACTCTCTGGGTGAAGAAATTTCTCATCTCAGTCCTAAATGGTCTACCCCATATCCTCAGACTGTGGCCCCTGGTTCTGGACTCCCCCACCATCAGGAACATCTTTCCTGCATCTACTCTGTCTAGTCCTGTTAGAATTTTATAGATTTCTATAAGATCCCAGCTCATTCTTCTGAACTCCAGCGAATATAATCCTAACCGACTCAATCTCTCCTCATATGTCAGTCCCGCCATCTCAGGAATCAGTCTGGTAAACCTTCGCTGCACTCCCTCTGCAAGAACATCTTTCCTCAGATAAGGAGCCCAAAACTGCACACAATATTCCTAGTGTGGTCTCTCCAAGGCCCTGTATAATTGCAGCAAGTCATCCCTGCTCCTGTACTCGAATCCTCTCGTTACGAAGACCTACATACTATTTGCCTTCTTTACTGCCTGCTGCATCTGCATGCTTACCTTCAGTGACTGGTGTAAGAGGACACCCAGGTCTCATTGCACATTCTCCCCTCTCAATTTATACCCGTTCAGATAATAATCTGCCTCCCTGCTTTTGCTACGGAAGTGACATTTATCCACATTATACTGCATCTGCCATGCATTTGCCCACTCACTCAGCTTGTTCAAATCACACTGGAATACTCCCCACTTGCCTGGATGAATGCAGCTCCCACAACACTGAAGAAGCTGGACACCATCCAGGACAAAGCAGCCCGCTTGATTAGCACCACATCCACAAACATTCGCTCCCTCCACCACCAACACACAGTAGCAGCTGTGTGCGCCATCTACAAGATACACTGCAGGAATTCACCATGGCTCCTTCAACAGCACCTTCCAAACTCACAACCACTGCCATCTAAAAGGACAAGGGCAGCAGATAGATGGGAACACCACCACCTGGAAGTTCTCCTCCAAGTCACTCACCATCCTGACTTAGAAATATATCGCCGTTCCTTCATTGTTGCTGGGTCAAAATCCCAGAACTCTCTCCCTAACAACACTGTGAGTGTACATAGACCACATGGGCTGCAGCAGTTCAAGAAGGTAGCTCACCACCACCTTCTCAAGGGCAGCTAGGGATGGGCCAGCCAGCGAAGCCCACATCCCGTGAATGAATAAAAAGTTAATAGTAGATAATAAAGAAATGGCAGATGAAAATAAATAAATATTTTCTTTCTGTCTTCACCAAAGGGGATACAAAAATCATTCCAGTAATAGCTGTAAATCAGGTGGTGGAAGGGAGAGGGGAACTTGGTGAAATTACAAACACGGAAGAGGTACTGAGCAAACCAATGGAGCTGTGAGCTGACAAGTCTCCGGGTCCTGATGGACTTCATCTTAGGGTCTTAAATGAGGTGGTTAATGAAGTATTAGATGCATTGGTGTTAATTTTCCAAATTCATGAGATTCTTGCAAACGTTCCATCAGACTGGAAAGTAGCTATTATAACCTATCTATTGAAGAAGGGAGGGAGACAAAAAAACAGGAAACTATCAGCCAGTTAGCCTGAAGTCTGTCATGGGGAAGGTACTAGAATCAATCATTAAGGAAGTCATAGCTGGGTACTTAGAGAAATTCAAGGTAATAAGGGAGAACCAGCATGGTTTTATGAAAGAGAAATAACGTTTAACCTATTTATTAAGATTTCTTTGAAGGGGTAACATGTGCTGTGGATAAATGGGAGCTGCAGGCAGACTGGGCTTGTATCCACTGGAGATTAGAAGAGTGGGGAGTGACTTGATTGAAGTAAGAAAGATCCTGAATGGTATTGACAAGGTGTATATGCAAAGGATGTTTCCTCTTGTGGGTGAGTCCAGAACTGGTAGGGCAGAGATGAGGAGAATTTTTTTCTGCTGAGGGTTGTGCGACTTTGGAGCTCTTTGCCTCCAAAGGCAGTGGAGGCGGGGTCATTGAATGTTTTTAAGACAGAGGTAGATGGATTTCTGTTAGGCGAGGAAACCAAAAGTTATCGAGGTAGATGGGAATGTGAAATTCAGAACACAAACAATCAGCCATGATCTTATTGAATGGCGGAGCAGGCTCAAGGGACCGAATGGCCTACTTCTGCTCCTATTTTGTATGCTCGTATTTCTCAGAAGTCTTTGATGCACTTGAACGTCACTAGATTCATCCGAGGCTCGGCAACCATCTTAGTCAATGTACTATACATCAATGGCTTTTAAACATTTTTGTTTGAAGGCATTGTATAGACACTAGTGCATTCCCGGAATCCCCTTCCTCCCTCCACTCATCCTGAAGCAAAACCCAGCAATAGAAATATCTACTAAGTATACTGCTAAAGAAATCTATCAACTTGGTATTTGGAGAATCCTGCAAACCCAGCTTTCTAATGTTCTTTATGAATTTTCCTGAGTTACTAAACTCCATAAAGAAAACTTTGGCCTTTAAAGGTCAATGTGGAAAACATAATGGCATATATTTGAATCAAAAATCCCTTATCTGCTGTAAATTACTGCTGAAACCAGCATTCAATCTTAAAATTACACGTCACAAGATGCACAAATGCAAAAGCAAAGACAACAATTTGGTAACACGGTTTAGAATACATGGGCAATTGCAATAATTTATTCCTTGCCTTTTTAAGTTTACTATTGATGCATCCATTGAGTTGGCAGGAGAATCCATCATTCATTAATTCATTGCTCTGAGAATAAAAAAATGTGAAACATTTGTTCTGCTTATTTCTACTGCTCTGCATATGCACATACTGCACACACCTCATTACAGCAACTCATCGCAGGAAAAATAGCAGTCATCTATGACACTAAGTCCCTACAGATAAATAAAGTCATTTTCACAACGTGTAAAATAAGTCACGGTATGGTACAATGGGAACCCCCAAATTTTGTTCCTACACATATGGAACAACATAATCTGGCACTGGAATGACGAGAAAAATAGTAGAACTATCTGAATGTAATCTTTTGTCCACTGTGAAGCTGATTTAAGTCAGGCAGAAGAAAACTGATGTTGGACAACACAACATCACATGCAAGGCTTTATTGCACAAAAGTTCAGATGACATTAATGACAGTTTCTATATAATGGAACAACTGAGTTTCTCCAAAAATAGCTGCCATACAAATCAAGCTAACATAACTGGAGGCCCTGCCCTAAATGCCCAGTGTCTCTTTTGATTGCTAAATCTCGCTCCTTTATGAAAATTAATTGAAACCTACTGTATATATTAACAGAACAATCAATTTAACTACCTGAGAAAATTCATTCGTGAAATAAGGTGGTTGAATGACCTGTTATCTTCCATTTCATCCTTGCCTTACTTTCTCTACCAATTCTCCCCATAATTGGTCAATACTAATACAAAAGTCAACAGATTGATACCAAACATAATCCGCCTGATGGAAACTTCTGCCTGACCTGAGAAAAACACTTGAAAATAATAGCTGCAGTGAACCCACAGAAGTTCCACTAAAGGACAGTCATTCAACCATCCGCCATCTAGTTAACTCTAACACAGTTGGGACCTCCAGCAAACCCTGTTCTCCAACACCTGCAATTTTTCCAGAAGATAAAGTTGCAGAAGACTCTGAGTTTTAACAATAGATAAATCATTGAGCTGAAGAACTCTCATTCGGGAATGCAAATTCCACAAGTTTGTGATTCACCTTAAAGTATGTTGTAATGTTGCTGCTCAATTTAACCCACCACATGCAAGAAGAATGAATCTTCACATCTTAATCTGGAAAAATAAAACAGCATTTCTGTGCATCTCAAATCAGTCCACTTGTCAAATACTAGCCATAAAATGTAACATGTTATTGGGGTGGATGGCAAGCAGTGCAGGTAAATATCTTGTGAAAACAGACCTTTTATTCCACACAAAACTCAATACAGTTATAGGATCAGCATTCTGTGACTGACTGTCAACAGAGGTTGTTGTGAAATTTGTTTCAAATTCAACTAGGCCCAATTCAGAGGCAAGTCTCTCTTTGATGCCATTTTGAACAGTTGAATGGCCTCAAAGCAGCTGCAGCACTCCACGGTCTCATTCACAGCTTTTCCTCCTCCACTCATAACATGGGCCACCACTGGATGTGAATAAATGTGTGAACATCTGAATCAATGTAGCATACAAACATCTGAATTTTTTTAATCATTCATGGGATGTGGGCGCAGCTGGCTAGGCAACATTTATTGGCCATTCCCCAATTGCTCTCGAGGTGGTGGTGAGTTGTCTTCTTGAACTGCTGCAGCCTACATGGTGTTGGTACAACCCACATGGATGCTAGGGAGAGAATTCTAGGATCGTGCCCCAAAGAAAGTGAAGGAACAGCAATATATGGTGAGTGGCTTCGGCGGGGGGGGACACTTCCAGGTGGTGCTGTTCCCATCTGTCTGCTCCCTTGCCTTCCTAGGTGGTAACTGTCGTGGGTTTGGAAGGTGCTGCCTAAGGAGCCTTGGTGAGTTCCTGCACCACATCTTGTAGATGGTACACACTGCTGCCAGTTGGTGGTGGAGGGAGTGTATGTTTCTGGATGGGGTGCCAATCAAGCGGGCTGCTTCGTCCTAGATGGCGTCAAGCTTGAGTGTTGTTGGAGTTGCACTCATCCAGGCAAGTGGAGGGGGTTCCATCACACTCCTGACTTATGCCTTGTAGATGGCGGACAGGCTATGGGGGGGTCAGGCGAGTTACTAGCTGCAGGACTCCTAGCCTCTGATCTACTCTTGTAGCCTCTGGCCTACTCTTGTAGCCACAGTATTTATATGGCTGGTTCAGTTCAGTTTTTTGGTCAATGGTAACCCCCACCATGATGTTGATAGTGGGGGATTCAGTGATGGTAATGTCATTGAATGTCAAAGGGCAATGGTTAGATTGTCTTTGAGACAGTCCCATTGTCTGGCACTTGTGTGGCGTGAATATTACTTGCCACTTGTCAGCCCAAGCCTGGATATTGTCCAGGTCTTGCTGCATTTGGACATGGACTGCTTCAGTATCTGAGGATGGTCGTGAATGGTGCTAAACATTGTGCGATCATCAGCGAACATCCCCACTTCTGACCTTATGATGGAAGGTCAGTCATAGATGAAGCAGCTGGAGATGGTTGAGCCTAGGACACTACCCTGAGGAACTCCTGAACTTAAATGATTGACCAACAACCACAACCATCTTCCTTTGTGCTAGGGCTGACTCCAACCAGCGAAGAGTTTTCCCCGATTCCCGTTGACTCCAGTTTTGCTAGGGCTCCTTGATGCCACAATCGGTCAAATGCGGCCTTTAATGTCAAGGACAGTCACTCTCACTTCACTTCTCGAATTCAGCTTTTTTGTCCACTTTTGAACCAAGACTGTAATGAGGTCAGGAGCTGAGCGACCCTGGCGGGCCTCAAACTGAGCATCAGCGAGCAGGTTATTGTTAAGCAAGTGATGCTTGATAGCACTGTTGATGCCCCTTCCATTACTTTACTGATGATCAGAGTAGACCAATGGGACAGTAATTAGCCAGGTTGTATTTGTCCTGCTTTTTGTGTACAAGACATAACTAGCAATTTTCCACATTGCCGGGTAGACGCCATTTTTGTAAACATATTTACAGGCTGATTTGAAAAATGCACCAATCTTTAAATTATGCATTTGTACTCAAAACAACTTGGGCCAATCCAACAGTCAAGATTAGGTCAGAGGACCTCTCTACAAAGAGGCCTTAACAAAAAATGTACCAGCCATACTTTTTAGCATTCGGGAATCCAAAGATTTGTATGACAGCATGAAACAGATTTGGGTTGAACATCACTAATGAACCACTAATTGAACACCTCTCGTTATGGAAAAGCTCATCTTTCAGCAATTACACCATTGAGTTTAATTATGCATAAATGTTTTTTTCATAAAATCCTCACTTTCTGAACAAGTTGAAGGCTGGGATAATTCCACCATTTGTTTAATTTGTTATTCTCTTGAATGCCCAAACCAAACTGAGCAGGCTCAATTACTTGCAGGTGATTATTTCTAAGAATGCATGAAAGACACCAAAATTATTTTTTCCACCCTCCCCTGTTGATCATTAGACACCACCCACTGCACAAACACCCCCACACACAACAAATACAACATACCAAATTACTTCCTTTCTTGCATGTCAGATCTGATGCCAGCAATCATTCTGCAAAGATTGGTTTAGTTTGCAAGATGCACACCAGGATTAGGGAATGGTGCTTTAAAACAGAAATAAGTTATGCCATAGAGTGGTGGGGGCCTTGGCAATTTCCTGACTTCAGCTAAGTTCTCAGAAGTTGGAAGCTGCTGCAAAAAAGACTAGGTGCTTACCCATAAAAACCATAGGGTCATCACTGACAGGCCTCACGCACTGATCTTTTTCTCATTATATCACACAGGTGCCTGGGAAGATGTTTCCATCCCATGCTTTCAGCAGAGGTAGTATATATTTAGGCAAGACTCAGAAGGAGGTGGAAGAATAAAACTTTGCACTAAAAAAGTTAAAATTGAGCAATATAGCAGGAACCATGGCTTGTGTTCAGTGATCAAAGTTAAAAGGGAGACAGAGCTCTTACTCAGAAGCAACAATTCAAATGCATCCTAGTAGACAAGATAAATGTAACTGTTGTATCAACTATGTTTTTAAAAAGTAACGCACATTTATCTCTTGCAAATCTCTTCACTATCTAAAGATCATGCTTAATGTTAATTCCCAAAAAGACTTGCTACTGAACTGAAGCCAATCTCTGTGTACAGAATTAAAGGTGGTGGAACCAAACATATGATGTCTGATTTGATGTTACCAATCCAGTTCAATATTTGAGACAAATCAACTTGTATATAGTTGACTAGGCACAATGATACAGTCATCATACTTGTCCCAGACTAAGCAGGTACCACTATTCTATCACTAGGCAAAACCCACACTCGTCTTCTACATTGGTACGCCAATCATGATGTAACAGCAGAGCAACAATGGCTTGATCTCAATCTCAGTTTAACTCCTAAATTGCAAGAAGCCAGATACCTCCACACAGCCAAATAAGAGAAACTTGGGCAATTATTTCATATGCTGCTGTTGATGCAGATTCCAACAGCTGGCTCAGGCAAGTATTGGCAAAGGCCTGAATGATAGCCAACAGAATGGGAGATGATTTAATAGCAAAACAAGGCCAAAAAAAGGCAGGTGTGGGACATACATTTCTTGTAGATGTAGGTCAGTGCCAGCTAAGCCCTCCAATCACCAGCAACCTCATTTTAATCGGGTGTTTTTTGTGAAGTGCCACTCTTCCCAACTTGGCCAACCTAAGGAAAAGTACCAGCTGGTACAGTAAAGAGCAGATTTTACAACAATGGCTGGACTGCAGCAGCAGTTTAAAAATCAAGAGTAGAAATTCATGTTCCAATCAATAAATCATAACTTACAGGCTCAACATACACTCCACAGCATTGTTTTAAAATCAGAGTTTGAATTAAAGTGTACGGATAAAACATGCTGTATCTGCCAGACCAGCTGCTGTGGCAACCAGCTGGTGTTACAATGAGCAAGCACACAGCTCCACACCACTCAGATTAAAATACCACTGAGTAGAGAAGCTGCTGGGGAAGAGCACCGTAGAAACTGGACTGTGGTGTGAAAACTGGGGAAGGATGCAGCACCTTGACAGATCACTTGCCTTAACTTTAGCATACATATGGAATACACAAATTTAGATAGAAAATCAACCTGGGTAACACCAGCTTGATTTAGTTGGAGCTCATGAGCAAGTGTCTGACACGTTTTATTTCAGTCACTTGTGCATAGAATACAGTTTCAGGAGATCAAAGCTGGTTACATGTGACTTTTCGGGTACCACCTCCCTACTATAAACAGACACACTGGCAAATGTGCACCAGACAAACATCTAAATTTCCAGTTTTATTGACTTGGCTAAAGTTTAACAGAATGACAAAACTCCTTAAAAAAATTGAAAATTGACCACTGATAAAAAAAATATATACGTGGCAGCAGCTTACATTTATATAGTGCTTTTAATGTAGCAAAACATCCCTAAGCGCTTTAACAGGAGCGCAATCAAAAACAATTTCACATCAAACCTCACAAGGTCGTTTTAGGGCAGGTGATCAAAATCTTGTCAAAGAGTTGAATTTTAAGGGGCATCTGAGGGGCAGAGACAAGTGCAACTATGACTAGTAAAACACCACCTTGGGTACATGTAGGACCAAGTTTGAGACACTGGGTGCATTCCATCCATAACCCTTCACCACTTACTGCTTAACACTGAAGAAGAAATTGATATAATAACAACTATTATTATAATCAGTTCACCAGATTTATAATCAATCCATGGAAGTAGTATATAATATTTTTCCTGGTCTGTATGTGGCTCCATTTATAGTTTTCCACCCTTCAAAAGGAGACTTTGTACACATAATTTCAATAGTAGAACTGGGATACCATGCAGCACGACATACTGTCCACAATTATTTGTATTTGTAACAATTATTAGACAACTGATAATGCCCATTACAATGTAATTTACCTCTGCATATTAATACCCAGTGAAGAGGGGAAAAAGGAAAACTGAGTGCTATAAATTCAAAATTAAAACTCTGCAATCAGGCAGCATTAAATAATCAGTGTCTGAAAGAATAAATGATTAGTATTGAAGTACAGGTCTTCATTAGAATTGGTGATTCAATTCTGAAAACCCAATACCCAAACTACCCTTCATTTTCAGATGCTGATCAGCCTGCCGTGCCATTTCCAACCTTTTGTGTTTTTATTTCTTACTCACGTTCTTGTCAATCCAAAGCAATAAGCTCAAAATCCACAGTTGTACTAGAAATTATCCACAACTAGCAATGGACTGAAAGGGCTCAATTGATTTAGTGACTGACTGCTAAGATGCTGTCCTGCTCAAGTGAACTTAGAACAGCGCAATAATGAACTGACAAAAGTAAACTACATTTACCAACACACCAATGGACACAAATGTTGCACTAATTCAAAATTAGTCAGTTCCATGTCAAAGTGATGGCAATAAAAAAATGACCCCCCAAGTCGACCAATGAATACATCCGATCCTCGTGTGTATTTTACAAGTTGAAAGGCACACCTTGTAACAAAGAGGTCGGTTTCAGTTTCCATTGCTTTTTGCAGGGCAAACTGGTTACTGTTATGAGTTTATCCACTGAGAATCAGAAACACAGCCTTTGAAAGAATGCTTATGTATAAATATTAAACAGATTTAGGCAGTGAAAGGGTTTAGACGGTGCAGTGTTGAGCATCATCGTCTCCATTTGCTTCAGGTAGATGCGGGTTCCCTCTTCGACAGTCAATAGACTAGAGCTGACCCCAGCCTGAGAGACCCGACCCACCCACTCCCAAGCCCCTGACAATCCGTCCAGCTCCACACCTCCCATCACAAAACCAACAGCGGAATAAATTCAAATGTTGCTGAACCGCGGCGAATGGGGCTGCTCGCCGCAATCCACTGCCCGTCCCAAACACACACACGGCCCCTTCCCGGACCCCGGGGGGTGGGAGCCTGCTCTTTACCTGCTCCCCGCTCCAGCCTGGGCCCGGCTCCATCCCCGCCCGCGGCTGCTCGCCCTGCGCCGGGCTCGGCGCTTCCTCAGCCGGACTGGGGCTGCGGCTCTCTCCCGGGACTGCGCTGCTGCCGCCGTTTCCCGACCCCCGTTTGTTCTTCTTCCTTCGACCGGCGACGCGTTTCTCTTCGGCGCAGCTCATTCCTGGCTCCGGTTTCACTCACTCACTCACCCTCCGCCCGCGGCTCCGCCACAAACAGCTCGCGCTCCAGGGAAACAGAATCCAATATGGCGGCCAGCGAGCGGGGACTGGGGGATGGGAAGGCTGACGTCAACCGGAAGCAGGCAAAAAAAAAGGCGCCCCATCTGTCACAAGTAAATGCGGTGCGGCCGCCGCCATCTTTCATGCAGGCAGCAGGTGGCTCCATCCAGCTGCAGTTTGTTCCAAGTGATTTAAACCGAACATACAGCCATGGCGATGCATCGATTATAACACTGAAACATTCAGCCCAATCAGTCTATGTCGGCATTTCCTCTCCATACAGCAAATACGCCTAACTACATTTACCCAACCTCTACCCATGCCCTTCATCTCCCTGTTTCATTCAACCACTTAACATCTAATCTTGATCACTGACAATAGTTTCGCCCATTAGCCCTGGAAGTGATTCCACAGCCTCACAAAAGAGACTTCTCCTGCCTCACATCCTCAGTGCTCTTACTAAATGTTTAATCTTCTACTTGTTCCTTACTGCTCCTGATCTTGAAGCCCTCCCCAACTACTAGAAGCGGTCTGCTTCTATCTATCCTGCCCATTCTTTGGATTTCTATCGTATAGCTGTGATATCTGCAATGTTCTAATTTTAAAAATTCTAGTCTTTCTTCATCTTTTTATTTCAACATACCAGGCAACATCTTAGTGAAACTGCAATTGTAACCTCTCCACCATTTGGCAGGGCCACTTAACCTCACAATATTTATGCTCCAATGCTGGGCTCCACTACAGAGATGAAAGATTAGTTCTGCGAAGAGCTTGAAACTGCAATCAGCAGAATCCCTAAGACAGAACATCTTTACCTACTGGGGGATTTCAACGCAAGAGTCCCCTGGTCTTGGACACCATGGCTTAGGAAAGATAAATGAGAATGGACAGAGACTACTTGAGTCTTGCCGCTACCATGAGTTGTGTAATTAATACCTTCTTTCAGAACAAATCATGCAACAAGATATCCTGGAGACATCCAAGATTAAGGCATTGGCACCAGCTGGATCTGATCATCACCAGATGTGACTCTGAACAGCATACTAAACACACTCAGCTACCACAGGACTGACTGTGATATATATTACTCCCTAGTGTGCACCAGGGTTAGGATACAACCCTTGAGGTTTTTCATTCAAAGCAGTAATACTGTCCTCATATCATCAGCCATGCTGTCTACCCAGATAATAGCTCCTCGACTCAATCATACAGAGTGCTGAAGCGAAATGGAACACACTTTGAGATACTCTCAATATATGGAAAGGAAGAGCGGAAAAATGCTGACTGGATGTAAGCTTCGCTGGCTGGGCCAGCATTTATTGCCCATCCCTAGTTGCCCTTGAGAAGGTGGTGGTGAGCTGCCTTCTTCAACCGCAGCAGTCCACATGGTGAAGCTACACCCACAGTGCTGTTAGGAAAGGAATTCCAGGATTTTGACACAGCGACAGTGAAGGGAACAGTGATATATTTCCAAATCAGGACGGTGAATGACTTGGAGGGGAAATTCCAGGTGGTGGTGTTCCCATCTATCTGCTGCCCTTGCCCTTCTAGATGGCGGTGGTCGTGGGTTTAGAAGGTTCAGTCTAAGGAGCCTGGTGAATTCATGCAGCGCATCTTGTAGATGGTACACACTGCTGCCAATGTGCATTGGTGGTGGAGGGAGTGAATGTTGAAAGCGGCGGATGGACTGCCAATCAAGCCAGTTTCTTTGTCCTGGATGGTGTTGACCTCTTTGAGTGTTGTTAGAGCTGCCCTCATCCAGGGAAGTGGAGAGTATTCCATCACACTCCTGACTTGTGCCTTGTGGATGGTGGACTTTGACTTCCACCATCCTTGTAGACAAGGGCTTTAATCAGGTGCATACAGCAGAAAGCTATGGGCATGCACACAGGTATGCATAGTCATTGGTAGGCTTATCATAGAGCCTTTTGTCACTGCCAAGGTACATGGAGGAATCCAGCTCCAACTTGGCAAGAGTTTCACACAACTTGGTGCCCATCCTTTCCACCATGGAAGTGGTAGCCAACTCCATAACTGCACTTGCAGACCAACCTGTGATGCAATGACTGAAAGTCAATGTCTCAGCTTCTATTGCAGCACAAGCAGAAGCCCCTGTTGATTGGGTACTGCAGTGGAAGTTCTAAATGAGGCCATGAGATCTCTGCTTGTTGCCATGAAGGCTCAGACTTTTGCCATCATGGTAGCAGATACCAATGCTCAAAGGGACATGCAAACTCTCTCAGCAATCTGTGCTCCAGCAGATTTTTGGGATTGCTGAGACACTCCCCCATAAGAGTAGCAGAGGCTCCATGGTGCATGAATCTCTCAGGACCTCATAACCTCTCTCAGGATGACAGTACTTGTACTTGGAGGGCTTCTCCAAAGCAGTTAAGGCAGTAGAACCATTTAGGAACACTGATGGTTTGCTCCATGTCATTCCTGGTGGCAGCATAGCTCTCAATGTAGTGCTGCCCATGGGTGGTCAGTGGAGAGAGGGAGTCATGAGCCAAGTGTTGCATTTCTATGGATGGTCAGACACCAACTGTGCATCCATGGAGTGATAAGCCTTGAGGTTGCAGTCCATCTTCCCATTTCTAGGGGCAGGGTAGGGGCAGCGGCCCTCACAAAGCCATGCATGTTCAGCCGATGGTGCACCACTGGGAACTCTGCTGGCCTGGCAAAGCCACATGCTCACTCCACCTTCTCTACAGGGCCTCTGTCACTTCCCTGATGCAGAAATGTATGACAAACTGTGAATATTGAAAACGCTATCTACTCTCATGTGGAAACTGAGGGCTATGATGATCTTGATAGCCTCTGACAGCGCCGTCCAAGCGTCAGTTGTAGGAGGTGAAAAAGTTCAGAAACCACCTTCTTGGTGAAACATAACCACTGCTCCTGATTGAACTGGAGGCAGAGAAGTGTTCTCTGAAGACCCAAGGTGGAAAAAAACCTTACATTGGGAACCCTCTTCGTCTCCTTCCTCTCTGCACATAGCTTGCTCTCTCCGCTACCTCGGCTCCATCTCCCTGTCATACTACAGCCCAAGAGGAACTGCAACTATAATCCCCAATGCTGAAAGCAGGCTTTCCTCTGACAACCCTTCAAACCCCTCTGACCTTTTTGTCAAAGACCAGCACCACTCCAGTGTGAATACAAAAACTTTTCTAACAGTCAACACAGTGCTTCCACTCTGCAGCCACAAAACCAAGTCAAAAATACCTCACCAAAAGTTGTTTGGTAAACACTTTAAACAGTGTGCATGGGGGTGACAGGGGGACGGGGGTGGGACAAAGGAATGCATGTTCAGTTGGAGGTGTGTTACAATCTCCATAGAGACCAATAACTTTTAAAAAGAGAATTGAACTTCCAGTTACTAGCTCAGAAATGACACGGCAAGATTTCATGTTTTAAAACATGTACTGTAACAAATGACTAAACGCACTATTGACTAAACACTATTTTCTTTTTGTAAGCAACTTATACTTTGAACTACAGAGGAACATTGTCCTTTTATATTTATCACACATTGTACCCCCATAGAATTACAGTCCTTATATCAAACAGTCTACAGTTGCTCCCAGCTTCCAATGGGTTCTCGTATTCCCATTTCACCAAGTAGTAACTTAGAGTGGCTGTCTCCAGGTGTTTTCCTTAGTTTTAAGAGAGTTCCTTAAATCCACCACCAGCAGTAAAGCCTATTCCAATGATTCTTCTTCCCACTGCCATGTCAGGATGAATCTTCTGGAATGCTTATATGGCTGCAGGATGCATCTCTTCGACTACAGACCACCTCCAACCTGCCTCTGCTATGGTAACTCACAAAACCAAGCAACTTCTTTTCTCTGCTGACCGCATAGAACTGCTGGCTATGTGATATTTATTGATTTGTAGAGAAGCCTGTGACCTGATCTCAAAAATGGCTTTGTCTGCCCTCTCCCCCAAGGCAACATGAAAAACATTAACCTTGCATTCAGGGAGAAATGCTAATTAGCTATCTGTTATCACAACTCTCTTGCATCTTAGAAATAAGTGGACAGTTTACAGCATAATTGTTTACAACCTGGTACCTTCAACACTTTTCTGGGATTTTGGGAGGTTCTGTCTACTCATTGTAAACTCAGAGACTGCTGCTATGTCTCCAAGCATAAATACCTTGCATCTCCTTCTCAGTAAAACAATCCAAGCCTTCATTTGATCTCTAACAATCAAACCACCCAGGCTTATTGTCAGGCAGACTGATGACCACTTTCATTGCCATAAATTTAAAAATACAATCCCAAAACATCATCATCTTATAAATCTCATAATTTTAACAAGTATTTAAAAGAGGGGGCATTAACAGGACCTGGGAAATCCAAAATGGCAGACTGTGTACCATATCAATGTTATGATCTGCCTGCTCTGCATGCTTCCAAATGTATGCCAGCATGCTTACCCTTAATCTTACAATCATGCCTTGCCTTAAGTGGCCAGAAGCAGTATGAGTGACATTTCAGAAGTTCTGCTACAGACCTGAATTTTGCTGTCACACTGTGAATTCGCATTCTGCACGTGAGCTGGAAACTTATCGCACAGGCCAACTAGGCTCCAAGAGAAGGAGCTGCCTAATGTTATGGTTGCCATGGTAATTTGCATTAATTAGTTCGAAATTGTCATAAATCTCTGCACCAGGGCAGTAAAGCTGTTTTTATGACGCTAATTGCCAGGTTTAAAATATCTGTTATTACCCCACAGTACTATCGCCGAGATAGAACTCTGCAATCAAGTGTATGCACTTTAGACTGCCACAATGGTGCTGTACGAGATTGCCAAATTCAGCTAATTTCTCCGCGGTGATCATTATGTGATCCAGTGTTACCATCAGCTCATGATCCCAAGTTTTTACAAAACTCAATTAAAATTGGAAGATAAAAAATTTGGGCAGTGTCATGACACTTTGAAAAATTATTAGAAGATACTAGCTCCAACTGATTATTAACTATGAACTGGATGGTTTCCTTTAAAGTTGTTGCCTGCCTAGTTGTGTATGTTTGTTGTTTATGCCCAACCACCACCACCACTCCACACCCCCTGTTAAACTTTTGTAGTTTTTCTCATAATCTTTTTTGTTCCTGATCATAACTCCTGTGAGTTCCTTTTAGTAATGGTACCATTGGAGGGAGGACATGCATCTAGATTGAGAAGGTACCGTTTAGGTTGTGAGATTATAAAAGGATTAGTGGCACTTAATCTTGTCTGTACATCAGTACAAAGAAGGACACGAATCAGCCATACGTGCATGCATCAATGTCTCCTATACAGGTCTTCAATGATATAATTCTTTAGGTTCATCAGCAACTGTAAGAAATTGGAGTCTTTAATAAACTAGTATTTTCTGCATAGTGTAGAACTCTTATGAGATTAGCTAAACAGCATTGATTTTCTCCCTAGAAAGGCAATTTCTAAACATTTCAACTTTTAAACAGTCCCTGGATATGGCAAGGTCACTTGGTTCAGGCTGCCACGTTGACATTCCTAAGTTGGTAGGAGTTGTGTATCCCTGCAAGTGTTTGGAAAGAGCCAGGAACTGACCCTCACTCAGCATGATGTAAATTAAAACGCGGGCCTCGAGCAGGGTGACAAACAGGGGAGGAGGTAACCACCCTGACATTTTGGGTCCCTGTCCTGTATCTATTGGTCAGAAGGGTTTGAATAGATGATTGGCACTAGGTAAGCTACCAGCCCCCAGAAAAAGGGTATATTAACAAGTGCTCAGGGACAGGGGACCGTCTTGGTGAGGTGGCAGTGCTTGTTGGGCAGCCACCTTCTTCAGATGGAAGAGGAAGAAGAGGAGGAGGAAGACCAAGGGAAGAGCTCCCTGACACTTCGATTAGAGAGCAGAATGCTGCTATCACAAGCTGCTGAGATCAACGCACTCTGTGCCAACCATCCATTCATCCTCTGAGGTCTGTAAACCACTCTCAACTGTCATGGGTCGTATACTTTTTCTGTCTAATTGATTAATGCATTGTTTCCAAACTGTTGCCTCTAATAAACTATCTTAAAATTACTTATGAATAGTCGACTGCCTATCTTAGGTATCTGTGGCCCTGAATCCAAAAATCTTACACAAGACATAACACTAATTTGAAACAAAATTTCTTCTTACGATGGGCTAAGTTTTGGACGAAGCCTGGCTGGGGCCAAAATGAACTCCATCCTCAATATTTTTAAAACCTTTCTCTACAGATGATTGCAATCTCTCACCATATTCTGGGAATATTCCTATAAGAAATACTTGAAGGGCTGACCCTACCCCAGACAAGAGCTCAATCACAGCAGCTTGCAGTACCTTTTAGTAATTCTTGTGTACCTTTGAGGCAGCAATTCCCTCTACAATGGAATGGGCAGCAGCCAAATTCTAGATGAGCAGCCTATAACCTGCAGAAATTGAGACTTCAGTATTTTCCAAATCACAGGGCCAGAATTGAGACATTCGAGAGAATTGTGCATCTGCTTTTGTTGTCCTATTATGTACTTCGGCTGTAAAGAATATATCCCTCCACATTCACCTGAGAAATCTTTAACTTGACGAAGAATGTTGGGAGGAGGCTCATGTGGCATATAAACACTGGCATGGACCTGCTGGGCCAAAAGTCCTGTTAATTCTATGCCGTAAATACTTTTTAACCTATAATGGGTCACATTAATTTACATTTCTGCAACAGCCTCTACAGAACCAAAGATTTCCTGTGATTATGATGAATTGAAATGTCTTACATAGAATATTACAGTACAGAAACAGGGCATTCAGCCCAATAGGTCTATGCTGGTTTTTATATGCCACAGAAGCCTCCTCCCACCCTTCTTCATCATGACTGCGCAGGTGCCAGTCTCTGTACAGGTGTTCTGCAAGAGTAGTATTTTTGTTGTGGTGTTACAAGTTATATAGTTTGTGTTTTAGTTCCAAATTGTCTAATCTCACCTGTGAAGATAAGTGTATTATATTAGAAGTGGATCACAAAAAATTCAAAATGCCAATAGTGAAAAAAGGTAATTTGTTTGTAGAAGGTGCTTCAATAAATGAAGAGCTCTGTATGTATTCCTGTAATCGACATTGCACCTGGGATACAACTAGCATATGAATTCTGTTACTAGGTTTTAATTTTAATCAATCAAAAATCTGTGATTAAGAAGCATATTTATTTTACCAACAAAAAAACATTGTTGCCTTAACTAGAACTGTTTGTTATGACAGAGCATTCAAAAATCAGGGAATATAAATGAAAGCTGAAGTCAGAAGGGAAGACAGTAGAACCTTTCATCTAAAGGGTTCTGGAATAAGTTACCAAGAAAACTATTGAAATGTACAGCATTGGGGAGCAGGGAAGAGATTGTCTTTGTGTATGAGGTATAGCAAAATTATAACTGTATTTATAAAGAATAGTTTGAGAACTTTATTACATCAAATATATAGCTAAATTAGTCTGTCAAAATGCTAGTTGGGCCAAATGGCTTATTCCTGAACCTACATATTATGTTCTGGAATGTAATTTTTAAAATATTATATTGCTTCAATCCTTCAGTTCCACCATGGGTCTTAGTTGCAAGCCCCGTTTTAATAGCAATAATTATATGCAATCATCTATTTAATCATTGAAGAAATGCCCTCGGGTATAAAGTTAATGCTAGAAATTAGTCATAAGGTTAAATTGAAACTAGCTAATAAAATATTACCCCTGCACAGAAATACAATCAAAGTCCTGTACAAACACGATAATTTGTTAGGTGTGGAATATGTTTTCCAGCTGGTTTTCATAATTGGCATATGCATGCACAAAATAATTTTTGGTGGAGACCTTATTCTTCAGTCTTTTTATATTAATGAACAAAGTGACCGAATCATTAAACATGACTTTCCTTTCCTCGCTTTACTTTTTTGATAGGCCTTGCTTGACTATCTCTAATGCTTTCTAATACACATTAATGTGAATTCATGTTGGTTCTTAATCATCTATTTCTGTCTTGATTGATGGGCTTGTCAGCTTTATGGTTCATTATTTTACCTGCATAGTTTGTCAAGCCACCTAACTTACTTTTCTTTTTTTTTTGCATTTATTCTGCTTTTGTCCTCTTTCTTCTTACCATTTCCTTTGTGTGCTGTTTCTATTTTAATCCTATCACATCATTGGTCTGCTCATTCCATTTTCTTTCTCATTTCTTCAGCCTTTCTTTTCAGTAACGTCACCTCAACTAACTTCTCCACACTCTGCCCCCTTCATTTACCTTTTTCCCCTTTGCTATTCCTTTGCTCATTACAGTCATGAAAATTGGGTGACACGGTGATGCAGTGGTTAGCGCTGCTGCCTCACAGCTCCCCCAGTGTTTGTGAGTGCATTCCATGTGATGGACTGGCGCACCGTGCTGGGTGTACCCCGCCTAACGCCTATTGTCCGTCAGGAAAGGCTCTGACTTTCCGTGGCCCTGAATTGGGTGAAGCAGTTCCGGAAAAGTGAGTGAGCTGTGAAAATTCCAGACCGCCCATTGGCAGTCTCTCCAAACAGTAGCTGTTTATAACAAAAGTTTACATTTTTCTTCCTTTGTTGCTTTTCATTTCTTTATTCTCACCACTATATATTTATTTAATTTATCAACCATTATATATTTAGTTGCTTGTGAATTCATTCTATTTGACTTATAATTGCACCCCTCTACATTATCTGTGATTTTAATTATATGTTACTAGTTAATAGCAATCAAAATTTGATATATGTTCTACACATTGTCATGAAGAGATATTAATATCTATAATGTTATTGGAAATTATTTTTTTTAAAATACAGTTCTAGTGAGGTCTGTGTCTATGGGCAAAATTTTCCCCCCCGTTGGGGGGGAAGAGCGGGAGCAGGCGTGAACGGGCGGGTTCCCAATCGGCGCCCCTGGTGGGGAGTGTGCTGCCATTTTATGTGGGCAGACCAATTAAGGCCTGCCCAGCGTGACGTCCACCAGGAAGCGCATGCACGTGAAAGAGTGCACAGATCTCCGTGAAGCCAAGGGCAGAATTTTCTGCCTGTTGGGCGGGCGGGCCCAACCCAATCTCTGGCAGGCGGGGAGCCGATCCCCGCCGGAGAAGCGGGCCCTGCCGCCATTTTAAGTGGGCGGGCCAATTAAGGCCCGCCCAGCGTGACGTCCACCGGGAAGCGCTATGTGCTTCCTGTGCGGGTGGATTCCCCAAATGCGAGAGTGCGCTCTTTCGCACATGCGCACAAGGGAGCGCACATCTCCCTGAGGCTAAGTGCTGCCTCAGCAAGATCGCTGAAAGTTTTCCAAACTTTAAAAATAGAAAAATAAAAAAATCATTAACATGTCCCCCTCATGTGACAATGTCACATGAGATGGGACATGTTAATAAATTTCACTCAAACGTTAATAAACTTTTTTAAACCCTACATGAAACCTCATCCGTGGGTGGATGAGGTTTCATGTTTTTTCAGAAGCCCGCTGAGGGTCCTGGCCTGCTCGCAAGCCTTAAGGTTGGACGGGCAGGTCCTTTAATTGTTTTAATTATCCTGACAATGGCCTCAATTGGCCATTGACAGGTCGGCGGGTGGACAGCTGATCGCGCTGTGCCCCCGCCTTCCTGAAGGTTTAAATGGAGTGGTATGACGTCAGGGGTTCCCCCCAACATCACCCCACATCATTTTCGCGTCAGTGAGCGGGCCCCACTCCCTGCTTGCCGACGGAAAAATTCAGCCCTAAGTGCTGCCTCAGGGATTTCGGTTCAGATTTTCAACTTTTAATAAAGGGGTTTAAAAATGTTCCCTGCCATGTCCCCTCATGTGACACTGTCACATGAGTTGGGACATGTCCATAACTTTTATTTAAACCTTTCATTAAAATGTAAATACGGCCAGTGGATGATGTTTCATGTTTTTTCACAAGCCCGCATGGTCTCCCGGCTTGCCCCCCAACCTTAAGGTTGGACGGGCAGGTCCATTAATTAGCTGAATTGGTTTTCTAATGGCCTTAATAGGCCATTGACAGGCCGGCGGGCACGCATCCAACTCAGCTGCTCCCCCGCCAATCTGAAAATGGAAATGACACGGGGTGACGTCGGGAGTTCCACCCGATGTCACCCCACGTCATTTTATGCATCAGAGAGTGAGCCCTGCCCCCGCTCGTCAACCAGAAGATCCTGCCCTATTTGTGTGCATGTGTATGTCTTAATTGGATTAAAGCCAGCTAGTCTAGGTGCTTTGATGTATAGTAGTTTTGAGATGTTAATTAGGTAAATGTAAGGAGAGTGGAAGGTAAAGTGTAAACATGCATTTGTTAAAAGAAGCTATTCTAGACTGCAGGTGAAATCTTACACCTAGCTAGAACATGCCTAGCAATGTGTCTATTTTTTCCACCTTACTAATAAAATTGATGGGATGAAAGGATGTTATTGTTAGAAGAAGTAAAGTTAAAAGCCTAGTGATTCAATGGAAAATTTACATTCAAAGAGAAAGATATGTATAAAGGAGAAAGGAGAGTGTGTTTAAGGTAGAGGCATTTTAAGATACAACAAGTGTGAAAAGCCCCCAGCTTGTAAGCCTCAAGCTGCCGTCTACAAGGACCCAAAGCTGAAAGAAATTCATTTTGAATGAGACTGTCCAGGAGGTGTCTGTTTAAGTCTATGAAATTTACTGCTGCCTTCCTGGGGATGTAACTGAGAGTCAAATTAATTAGGGGATTTTTGTAGTTATTACAGTAGTAATTTTGTAGACATATGTATGTGTTTACAATCTTTCTTGTATTAATAAATGTTTAATTTAGTTTTATAAAAAAACACCTTGAGACTCGGTGATCTTATTACTACTGAATTCAAAGCCTGCATCTCGAAACATACAAATTATAACTTGCCATAATCAGCAACAACAAGACAGAAATGGCCTCAAAATACAGATTATAAGACTCACTGCTTGATTAAAACCAATGTTCTGGCTGCCGCCAATTTGACAGGACCTAATGGGCAGCCAAAGTGTTGCCTATTTCAGCCTGTAGGCCTCTTTGAATATGCAAATCATGGTCCTATAATGTGCATAGAACCTTTATTGCCATTTTAGGATACAACCTCACTGTGCACCCTCCAACCAATGCTACTGGTGATAGAGATGAAAAGAGTCTATAGAAAGCTAAGCATTAAATTATTTTTATGGGGCCAGGAGGTGCAGGAGTGCTTTCCTGGACCCTGCAAAAATGATTTTGGTCACTGCCACACCAAGTTTCTCCCCTCTGGTCTTGACCACCAAGCACACCTCTTTGCTGACACCACACAATATTGCACCAGCCTGAATCCAGCTGTGTGCAGCCAGCAGTTCACTAGTTCCAGGTTGCCCAGATATGAAAATGGCTGCTGCCTCTAAGTTGCTGGAACAGATTCCAAAGTCAAAAGTTAAACTCTTCCTCAACCCTTAAACACTTATCAGATTTTGAGTTTTCGCCTCAACTTTCCCAATCCATTTCCAAGCTTTCAACAATGAAAAGTTGCATAACATTCTCATTCTAGTTCGACCCATTCCTAAGATATTCATTCAATTGCTCTCCCTGGTGTGGAGCTGATTGTAATCTTTCTACTTAGCAGTTTTTCCAACAACATTATGCCTTTAGTCCTAGAAGTTTAGTTCAACTGTCAAATAATCCACTTCTAAGGCTCAATTCTGCCACAAGGATTTGTTAGATTTAACCTAGTTCCAAAAATTCATGCCCTTCAAGGTCACTGTTCCCCACCATCCACCCGCACCCCAACCACAATATTTTAATTCCTGGTCATTAAATTCTGATTTTCTTGATCTGTTTTCCACATTTTATAGTTTGTAAGTGCAATTTTTTAAACATTGGGAGGACTTGGGAGATTTTTTATATTTTTGGCAATAATTTATATTACACTTTTTAAATAATACATCTTACAATACAACACAGTTGGACAATGAAAGAGACTTATTGGAGGGAGGATGGTATGGTTGACTGTCAAATCTGCACACAGGTCGATGGAGTGTAAAGGGTTAATAATAAATACTTAAATAAACAATCTACATCATCAGTGATGACAACAGAGCATACTGAGGGATGGTTCTGTGTGAAGCCTCGTGCTAAGTTTTGCCCTGTGTGTAGTTAGAAGAATGTTTAATAAAAGATAAAGTTTTTCAACAATCTTGCCTCCAGCAGTCTCTATTGATCCTGACCAAGGACAACCTAAGCTAAGACCTACAACGATGATAACAGATGGTGGCAGCAGTAAAAACAACAGAAAAACCACCAAATAAAAATCCCAAGACTGAGAAAGAAAAAGTCTAGCAACAGCAAAAGCAGCAAACAAAATGACTGCGAAGGAAGGACAGCACAAGAAAAATGCCAAAAGAACTTGAAGAAAAGCAGGAGTGAAGAAAAACCATGTAGAAAATCTTACCCTTACCAGAGTGCTTAGAACAAGTGGAAGGCCCAGATCAACACGAGAAGTGGCAGAGTTGGCCAGGTAGGTTTACCAGGTACAGAACCACCTCAGGACTAGCAGAGAAGCCGAGCAAGGAACAGGTCAGTACCCCTCTCAATGTCATAGGCGGTAGTGCAGATGATATATTAGTCAGATAGGGCATAAATGAAGAAATGGTGGCATATGAAGATGTTATAAAAGTTTTTGATACATATTTCAGCCTTAGAAAGAACACAATCATAAAAAGGATAAGTTCAATAGACATACCCAAAGACCAGGGGAATGTGTAGATTCCTTCATGAACGATTTATATCGACTAGCTGAGAATTGTGAATATAGAGCCCTGAAAGACAAATTAATTCAGGATTGCATTGTTGTAGGAGTATTAGACGAGACTTTATCAAATTGTCCACAGTCGAGGGATGATTTAACAAGATCAAAGGCTGTGCAATTAACAAGGCAGGCAGAAGTGAGAAAGCAAAACCATGTATTCATTCGAGGTGACAGGGAAATTTTGTGGAGAAAAGCAACTGACAATGCAGTTTGTAGAACACAGAGGTGATAGGAAAACAGGGAGAGAGCAAAGAGGGCACAGTAACCGCCATTACTCAGTGTTCTTGCTGTGCTGAGAAAAAGCTGCATCAATGATAAGAATGTCCTGCCAAAAATGTAGAGTGCCTTTCCTGTAAGAAGAGAGGATGTTTTAAAGCTGCGGAAGAAAAAAACTCCCAACTCAGAAATTTAAAGAGAAACCAATTAAAGCAAGTAGCATTCAAGATATTGAAGATGCAAAGACATTGAAGTGCCATTCTTGGGAGAAATTGCAGGATTTAATGAGAACTATTGGAGCGCAGACATTAAGGTCGACAGACATAAAAGAAACTTCAAATTAGACACTGGAGCAGGCGTTTCAGTTCTTTCAGACACAGAATAGTGGCGAAAGCAAGTCTTCCTCCAGCCGTCAACCATACAACTCCATGGACGGAATTTTCTGGATGGTGGGGGCGGGGGCAGAGCGGGAGCGGGAGTCACTCGTCATCGGGTCTGTGCCGCCATTTTATGTGGGCAGCCAATTAAGGCCCACCCAGCGTACTTCACGACTCCCGTGCACAGCGGGAGTGGGCGGGTGGTGGTGGGTGCGCTCAGCCCACTGGGTCCAATGGCGACCCGGCGGCCAGTATAAAGGAAGGCCTTGTAAAGGCTGCTTGCAATGGCTGGGCTAAGGGCTCTGCAGAGGGGCAATGGAGGTTATGCAAGTCTGGAGGGTAGGCCATCGGGGCAGACCAGGTCAGAGGGTAGGCCACTGGGGCAGGCCAGGCTGGAGGGTAGGCCATCGGGGCCAGTGTGCCCCTCGTTTTTCCGATGAGTGCCTAGCTGCCCACCTCGAGGAGGTAGCAGCACGGCGGGAGGTGCTGGTTCCCCAGGACGGGAGGAGGAGGCCCACCACATGACAAAATGTGCCTGGGAGGAGGTGACGGATGTGGTGAACTCCTGCGATGTGGTGTGGCGCATCTGGATCCAGTGCTGCAAGCGCTTCAACGACTTGTTGCACTCTGGTAGGGTGAGGACAATTTTGGCATTGGTCACATAAGCCAGCAAGTCAGCTTTCCCCCCTGCTGCCCCCCGCACCTCTCCCCACCTCCCCCCCACCCCCCCCCCCCCCCCCCCACCCACCCAAGTTTGAGTGTAGTGACTGCATGGAATCATTGACGGCATGTGTCCTTTGCTGGGTGGGCCAGAAAGTATTGCTCGTGCTGAGGTCAGCCTGAGAGGGTGGTGAAGAGATGGTTTCTACGCCCACAGCATGTGGTACACTGAGACCCACATGACTGTTTTGGGGGTAACCTGGAGGAGCTGCACCTAGGCGCTGTGCTTGAATTGCAGGACATGTCCAAGTCATGGTGATGACAGGCTGGGAGGGGAGCTTCAAGGTGGCGTGGCAACGAACCATTGGCTGTGCTCTGCGCTCCACATGCTTGCGCCTCCTTGCTATGGAAGGATATACCGTGTGGTGCCTAATGTGATTTTAGGCAGCATGTGGCCAAGGGCGAGGTGGGGGGATGGGGAACGGGCCCAGCACCTTTGTGTGAGTGTTTGGAAGCAGCGGGGTGAGGAGGCTCTGGACACCTGATATGTCCCACTTTAGTTGGGGTGGGCCATGCGTGAAGTGAGTCCATGTCCAATTTGCACAAATCAATGCTCTTCTCTCATTTTCAGGAGAAGAATTCTCATAACGCAGCAGAGCGGGTGAGGACTGGTGGCAGCCAGGCACAGTTAGCCATTCTCAGCCGGTTTGAGCAGGAGGCCCTGGATTTGGAGAGGCGCCTAGGTCCACTGGTGTCGGTGAGGCTGGGATGCCACGGCCAGATATGTATGCCCAGCAGTGAGGTCACCATTGTTCTCCCAACAGCCACGGCACTGCTGAATGTTAAGTGATTTTGTTTTGCAACATGGCTTGACCATTGCTTATGGAAGGATGAGCGCATAATGATCCGGGGGACAGGCATGCACTTTGTCATTGTCTCCATGTTAACTGATCCAATGTCCTTGTTCTTCCTTTCAGCATCGCGGAGCAGGGCCGGGAGGAGGAGCAGCAGAGGCCCCCTCTCGCACCTGAGGGCCCTGAAGTCTCACCAGCGTCACACCATCTCTGCCAGGCAGGCATCAGCGCAGATACTAGCACCTCGGTGGGAGTTAGAACATCGGCTAGTGAGGGCACTTCACAGTCGCTGGAGGAGCTGGCAGAGACAGAGAGTGCCCATGGCGCCAGTGGTCGGAGGACTGCAGGGGACCAGGCACATGCTCAGTCGGTGCCTGATGATGTGCCTCTGGAGTCGTCCGCTACGCAGCAGGGGCATGAAATGCGGCCAGGTGTGCGGGAGCATCTGGGGAGATACAAGAGGCTATGCTTGGCTTGGTCTCCGTGGTGGAGGAGTCTACGCGGACGATCGCCGAAGCAATGAGGCATATGTCCAAGCACCATGCGTCCTCCATGGACAGAGTGGCGAGTCTCGTGGAAAGCCTCTTCCAGGAGACCCATCAGGGCTTCCTGGGGATGAGCTCTGACCAGCAAGCCCTCACATCGGCATTGACCTCAGCGTGTGGGAGATGGTGTGGGCACCAAGTTTCCCAGCTCGGTGTCCATCCATCTACAGTGAGCAGGGAGGTCTGAAGCGACCTCACGTCAGCGCAGCAGCTGTCTGTCGTCTCTGTGGACTCCTCTCAGGGCGCTCCGGATGAGGGCGGCTGCTCCTCCGCCCCTCTCCCAGTGACCGTATCATCCAGTGAGGGTGATGACTGGGGAGATGCCAGCTGTGGAACTGGCATATCCCTCCCAAATGGGGCCAGTACAGGCACCACGGGCCAGAGGACGACCGCCAAGGTCATCAAGGCCAATAGGACAGCAGAGTCAGCAGGCTGTCTCAGATGCCACTCCCAGCGATGTGGTAGCACCAAGACATAGCACCCAGAAACGTAAACATAAGGCACCTTAGGCACAACATGGGTTTATCACTGGTACTTTTGTGTTGGCCCGAGATGAAGTCATGATTTGCTTTGAGTTGGAACACCCTTGTCATTTTGTTTCATTAAGTTTCTTTGCTTGTGATATTGAATTCAGACATGTGACCATGGCTGACAGTGCCTCTTTTCTTCTGCATGTGTATGGTTTCCAAAAATGTTAGGAGTGCTTTGTGGGACATTCAGCTTTATTAACAAGGCCCTTAAGTTACTGTTCCTACCCTGGGAGATTTGGCACTTAGGTATCGAGTATGGAGCCTACAGCCCAGGCTTGTCTTGGAGGTCTATCTGTGGTGGGCTAGCTGAAGGGTCATTGATTAAAGCCTCCCGGTTGTCCCTGCCTCCCTGCAGTATGCCCGGGTCAACGTCTACCTCCTCAGCACTTCCCTGTGCGTGCTCATCCTCGGACTCATTGCTGAACTCATCGTGTGCAGCCACAGCCACTGCATTGACGTCTTCATCGCCCGCTGTGTGCCCCCTTTCCAGCACAAGATTGTGGAGAGCGCAGCATGCAACCACTATCACCGACTCACGATCTGGGGGGTACTGGAGTGCGCCCTCTGCGCAGTTCAGGCATCGGAAGTGCATCTTGAGAAGACCAGTGGTTCTCTCCACCACAGCCCTTGTGGAGGCGTGGCTCCTATTGTACCACTGCTCAGCTTCTTTCTTGGATGGCGGAGAGGCATCATGAACCACCTTCTGAGGGGATAGCCCTTGTCACCCAGCAGCTATCCATCAAGCCATGCTGGAGCATTGAAGAGCCCTGGCACCTGGGAGTGTCTGAGGATGTAGGCATCTTGGAAGCTGCCTGGGTACCTTGCACAGACTTGTAGAATTAGCATCCTGTGATCACACACTATCTGCACATTCATGGGGTGGAAGCCCTTCCTGTTGAGGAAGGCACTGGGCTCACCTGCTGGCACCTTGATAGCCACGTGTGTGCAGTCTATTGCACCCTGGACGTGAGGGAAGCCAGCAATGGCCACGAAGCCTCTGGCTCGCTGTGTCTGGCTTGCCTGGTCCCAACGGAAGTGAATGAAGGCCAATGCACCCTGAACAGAGCGTCTGTAACCTGCTTGTCACAAGTGTGGACAGCTGATTAGGAGACACCGCAAAGATCACCCACCAACCCATGGAAGGAGCCAGAGACATAGAAGTTGAGGGCAGCTGTGACCTTCAGAGCCACTGGCATGGGTTGTCCAACCACACAGTTAGCGGAGATCTCATGCCCGATCATCTGACTGATATAGCTGACTGTCTCCCTTGAGAGACGGAGACTCCTTTGGCATATTGAGGTAGCTGCTTCGCCACCTGTAAAGCTGGCATCAGGATAGTGATGTCTTCTGCGGCCCCTTCCACCTTGGTCTACCTCTTGGCCCTGAGCCCCTTGTGCCTGCGCCTGTCCTCCCAAAGGTGGCTCCCCTGGAGGCTGAATGTCCACTCCTGGCCTCCTCCCTCTTCTAGCCTTCCCTTCCTCCTCAGAGGAGGTGCCTCCAGTGGAGAGTTCAGCTCCCATTCCCAGGCTATGGGGAGGCTTCCAGAAACCTGCAGACCCAAAAAAGATTCCTCACTGCAGAGTGCTGACCTGAGGGTTAAGAGTCCAGACAAAGTGGCCGGTATGCGTTTTGAAGTATTGCAAGGCAAGTTTTAAAAACTTTGAAAAATCAATATTTGACAGAGCACACTCGCAACCCCAGTGAGCCCTCTTATCCTGCCCGTGGGTGAGGTTTATACAAATGTGTCCTACCCGCCTGCCCGTTGTACCCATGCGCTGACCCGAAGATTGCACAGGCGCTGAAAAATCGGCGTCGATTGGTGAGTCAAGGACCTTAAGTGGCCCATTAATTAATGGCAGGTGCGCAGCGGATATCATCGCACGCCTGGCCAACGAAATATTGCGATGGCGCGTGGTGATGTCGGGACGCTTGCCCGACATCACCGTGCGTCATTTTACGTGCAGAACTGCGGAGCCCGCACCCGTATGCCAATGGGAAAATTCTGCCCCATGTTCCAGGAGGAATTCAACCAAACATCAAGGGACAGTTGACCTTTACATTTCATTACAAAGGAAGAGAAATCACAGAAAATTTGTACATGATCCAAAATCAAGAGTGTTCACTGTTAAGCCGAAAGCCTTGCTCAGAATTACAACTCATCTATAAATTAGAAGAATTAGGATGCCAAGACAAACTGAAGGAATTCATGACAAAATTTCCAAACTCATTTAGAGGCCTAGGGAAACTGAAAACACATCACATTGAGAACAAATGCCAAACCAGTGTGCTTTTTCACCCCAAAGAAAGTTCCACACCCACTTGTACAGAAGCAAGAAATTGAGTCAATGCTGCATCGGGGAGTAATCTCACCTGTAACGAAACCTACAAGCTGGTGTTCAGATATGGTTCCTGTACCAAAACAAAATGGCTCACTGTGAATCTGTGTTGACCTCACACAGATAAACAAAGCTGTGGACTGGGAGATCCACCCAATGGCATCTGTGGATGAGAGTCTGGCAAAGCTAGCAAAAAGCACAATTTTTACCAAACTAGATGCAAACAATAGCTTTTGGCAACTACCTTTGGATGAGTAATCCAAACTACTGACAATATTCATCCTGCCATTTAGGAGATACTGCTTCAAGTGACTACCCTTTGGTATTACATCAGTGCCAGAGATTTTTCAGAGGACAGTGATGAGTATTGTGGAAGGCTTAGAAGGGGGTCATCTGACACATGGATGACATCCTGGTCCATGGGTGCACTACATCAGAGCATGGTGGCAGAGTGAGAGTAGTGTTGCAATGCTTTCAAGAAACAGAACTAACTCTTAATAATAAATGTGAGTTCTCACATCCAGCCATTAAACTTCTGGGACACATTATGTTATTAACTGCTAAAGAATGAGCAAAGATGTCACCAAGAGTGCAGAGATTTTATTTGAGATTGATGAGATTCGATGCTACAGCCGAGTATGTCCAAGGAAAAACAACAAACTACAGCAGAGACACATTGTCATGCATTCCTGCTGAAAAGCCTGAAAAAGAGGACACAAATTTTGTCAAAGATACAGAGTCCTATACTTCATTGACCACAAAATTTCTACCAGCAACCACACAGATGGGAAATGAAATTCGAAAGGCTGAAAAAGCAGATGAAGAATGTGCTCAAATTCAGGAGTACTGCATCAAAGGATGTCCAGAATATGTCCAAGTAATCTCATCTTGAAGCAATACTTCAACCAATAAAGATATCTCAGTGTCACAGACAGCTTGCTGACTTATGATGACAGATTGGCCATACCTAGAGTCCTCAGGCTCAAGATCCTTCAGTGAATCTACTAGGGACAGTTGGACATTACAACGTGTGGTACCAGAGTGCGAAATTCTGTTTGGTGGTCAGGGATCTCAAAATCATTAGTGAGGACAGGGGAGTCAAAGATGGAAATTTTAAGAATTAGGGGCATTGATGGGGGTCTTGAAGGAAAGGGGAACAGGACCTGAGGACAGAGGGAACCATTAGAAGAAATTATTTCAATCTGCATTGCCTGCGTGATCCATTGCCAGCAGTAAAGAGAACCACTGATGGATCCTCATTTCCATCCAAACCGTGGAACATCTTGGAATGGATCTTTACGTACTCAAAGCAAAGACATTCCTCATAGTTGTTGACTGTTATTCCAGATGGGTTGAGGTTAAACACCTGCATGATCACACCTCGGAAGCTGTTATTATGCTACTAAAAGCAAAATTTCCCATGCACAGCATTGCAGACCCAGTCGTTTCAGATAAGTGCCCACAGTTTGTCAACAAATGTTTTAAGCTGTTCACAGAAGCCTATGGGTTTGTCCACATAACTAGTTCACACAGATACCCGCAAGCTAATGGGGAGACCAAAAGAGGAGTAAGGATGGTAAAGGCTTTGTTGATGAAAAATGACAAATCAACTTGGCACTTTTGAGTACCATTCTCACTGTTCCAGAATGGTCTGGCTCCATGCAAACTTATAATAGAAAGACAACTGTGGATTCAACTTCTTGCACTTCCTGGCACACTTATGCCATGCCTCAAGGCATCAGATATAGAGGGAGTAAGGGAGAAGGAGGATGAGTGTTATGCAAATCAAACCAGAAACTATAATCAACTCCATAGAGTACATAACTTACCAGAACTCCAGGCAGAGGAGTCAGTATGGATTCGTGACCAAAATCGTGAAGGCCAGGTTTTGGAAAAAAACGCTACAACCACGATCTTATCTTGTGGAGACTGAAAATGGAATAGTGAAAAGAAACAGAAGCACACTCGTATCTACAAGAAGAAGACCTTCCATTCCATTCAGTTACACAGAAGATCAGGAAGACGACCTGAACAGTGATCTGGTAGTCGTTATTGATTCACATTCTACTCTCCCCAGTTCAAGAGAGAACATGGAGAACTTGGATCCTATACATCCTCCGAGAGAGCTGAGAACAAGGTCGGGCAGATTGGTGAAACCACCAACGGTTATCTCTGTGAACTAGGGATGAAGGCAGAGACTTCAGGAGGAGAAGTAGGGTAATGTAAATAATGTATTGAATAGAGTCAGAGGCTTGGGGGATGTAGTGTAAAGGGTTAATGTTAAATATGTAAATAGATAGTCTACATCATCAGTGATGTAAGATCACTTGACAATGGAGCACACTGAGGGATGGCTGTGCGTGTAACACTGTGCTAAGTCTTTTCCTGTGTGTAGTTAGAAGAATGTTTAATAAAAGGTAAAGTTTATCAACAGCCTTGCCTCTAGCAGTCTCTATCGATCCTAACCAAGGACAACCTAAGTCAAGACCCACAACAATGAAAAAACAGTCAAGAAAGACAAGGCGGGATATACCATCATGGCCACAGCTGCAAGGATGTCATTTGTGACTTTGATCAGGGCCATTTCAGCATGGTGGTAGGGGCAGAAATGTGATTGGATAAATTCAAACATGAAATTATACCGGAGATTGGCACAGATTTGGGAGGTAACAACATGTTCAAGGACTTTTGAGAGGTTGGAGATTGGGCAATAGTCTCTGAGGACAGAGGAATCAAAGTTGGAAATTTTAAGAATTAGGGGCATTGATGGGAGTCTTGAAGGAGAGAGGAACAGTACCCGAGGAGAGAGGGAACCATTTACAATGCCAGCTAACATGAAAGTCAGGAATGGAAATTTAGTGGTCAGCAGTTTAGTAAAAATTGGGTCAACAGAGCTGCAGGTGGGTCTTACGGAGAAGATGAAATTGAAAAGAGCATGTGAGGGTGACAGAAGAAAACTTACGGAGAGACACGGGTTCAGGAAAGTCAAGTTTTGTCCAATGGACCAGGGGAAGGGAGAATGTGGCAAAGTCAGCTGAATGGACTCAATGCTAGTGACAAAACATGGGCTTCTCACACTTGTAGGGGAGAGATGCTTAAGGAGACAATCAACAGTGGAGAAAAGGCACAGGGGGTTTTATTTGCTCAACAGGATGTTCCTATAGTGCTGAGCAGTTTTGGAAAAGGAGAGCAAGGCTCTCTAGTGTTTTGTGTAGTCCAGCCAGATCAGATGATGGATGGCTAAACCATTTGTGCATCAGATGCTCTGCAGTCAGAATGTCAAAATACCTTGGAGTGGTGGGAATGAAGATGTGCTATGGTAACAAAGTACCTGAAAGGGGAGGAATCGAAGGTGTCATGGGAGGTCAACAAGATAGTAGGAACCAGGAGGATCAAGAAGAGGAGAAAGAGAACAAAGTAAGAGGGAGCTGGTCTGAGGAGCAGCTGTATGGAGGTAACTAGCACCCAAGGTCAGAAGTAGCAACAGGAGCTGGTCCAACCCGATCTACTGAAGAATGATGAGAAGATGTGGAGGATACGAGTTCAACAGGAAACATGGAAAACCATAACGCAAAACTCATGGAGCAGAATCCAGATCAAGATGGGAGGTAGCAAGAACAGATCAGAGCTGTCTCAGAAAAGTGGGAAAAATTCCCAGCAAATGAGCTGAAAACCAAGAATGTAGGAGCAGACCAGGTGTTAGAATTAGACTTAGTCCTGCAGAAGATGCAAGCTCAATAGCAAACAACAGCAGTGCTGAAAATCCAGAAGTCAGTGCAGATTCAACCCAGGAGAAAGTGGATTCCTGGTTGAAACCCAACATAGCAGCAAAGTAACGCTGATAAAATAGCAGTATGTTTAATTACAGTTCTGAAGTTCAGCAAGTGAGGGTTGAAGCTACACATGTTACCTTCACATTTGAAGTGACTGAGTAGCAGAGCAGAGTCATGTCTGATTCATCCAGCAGAGCATTGATGGGAAAGGAATCCAGAAGCCCAGGAAGTTGAACTTGAGCAAAATTGTAGCTGTTCAAAAGAGCAGACAGAATGAGCAGAACTGGGATATTTCCATACTTTAGAACAGATATTGACTTCTTAATTGTCAATTAAGACAAGAATGTCATCAAACAAAAGTAATTTAGCAAAGATTATCCCCACCACCATCTAAAGGGGCATAAGCAATAATCTCCAAACAGTAACTAAAAACAAAGGAAAACTTAATGCATTACATCAGAATAATATTTCCTGTGTTGCCAATGGACTTCAGCCCTTCCTCAAGTCTCCATCAGGTATGCATTGTGTATGTCAGGTGTTTAAGCCACATCATTGTTCCTGGATGAGTGCAGCTCCAACAACACTCAAGAAGCTCGACACCATGCATGACAAAGCAGACTGCTTGATTGGCACTCCATCCACAAATATTCACTTCCTCCAACACCGACGCACAGTGGCGGCAGTGTGTATCAGCTACAAGATGCACTGCAGGAACTCACCAAGGCTTCTTAGACTCAACCTTCTAAATCCACGACTGCCAACATCCAGAAGGACAAGGGCAGCAGATAGATGGGAACATCACTACCTGGAAGTTCTTCTCCAAGCAACACGCCATCCTGACTTGGAAATATATCGCTGTTCCTTCACTGTCGCTGGGTCAAAATCCTGGAACTCCCTCCCTAACAGCACTGTGGGTGTACCTACACCACATGGACTGCAGCGATTCAAGAAGGCAGCTCACACCACTTTCTCAAGGGCAATCAGGGATGGGCAATAAATGCTGGCCCAACCAGCACACCCACATCCCATGGATGAATAAAAGAATCATTCATAAGGTTCCAAAGTCACACTATTTTTGGCCAATGTGTTAGAAAGGCAATAGATAGAGGTCTATCTGACTGTATTGCTGCTCCTTTGAAGAGGTATAATTTATAAAAAAATATTTGGCTGACTGCAGTGTCACTGTCACCCAGCGTCTCTATCGAGCAGTCTCTGAAACACATGCTCTTGTTGTCGTTATAGTGGTTACCAGGTAAAAGAAAACACGCACTGGTGTGGAGATGAATTATTTTACAGATTTGATGGTTCATCTTGTTTTATTATGGAAACTGCAACAGAAATACTTACTGCCTAAATATTTGCGTTGAAAACCTCAGAACATAGGCTTGCAGGTGTTGAGAAGATTTCCTTTACCAATATGGTAGGTTTTGCGCCCTCACCTGGACCGTCCTTTGGGCGGGATTACAGCTTGGAGGGCGGAGCCGTGCACGGAAAGGCGGGGCCAATTTGATCGCGTCAGCGCGTAAATTATGATTAAGTTAGGTAAGTGCGTCAGGTGGGCAGAGAGAGATAAGGTAGACAGGACAGAGGCGAAGACGGAAGGGACTGGAGGGTGCGGGTTGACCCGATAATAGGAGAGCAGAGGGGCAGGTCGGAGATGGAATGAGAGGCTCGGTTCAACTCAAAAATACTTTCTGAGTAGTTAACAGCTGGAGGAGTTATTGCAGTGTCTGAAAAGGAAACAGCAGAGCACCCGGGAGATAGTGAACCACCCCTCTACCTGACAGAAAAACATGTCTTGCCAGATCAAGAAATACTAACCTACCCAAGGAAGAATGATGAATAATTGCTAATCTGCTCAAGGAAGAATGTGCAGAGTTATTTAAACTGTGTGTGAGAGAGAGCGAGAGAGCGAGAACTGGCTATTTGCCCTTGTGCGAGTGTGCGAGAAACTGAAGAATAAAATCAGCCTGCCCATGGAAAGGAAGTGAATTGCCAGTCTATCTGCTGGGGACACAATTACCAACCTGTTGAAGTGAGAGGGGACAGAGATAAGCCAATGATTGTGATTGAGAAGTATTGCCATGCTTGAAAAAGTGTACAAAAAACATTGAAGCAGATCCCAGACAACAGAAATCAGGACTGTGGATCCAGCTGCTTGAAGTGTGGGTTTTGAATGCACAGCATCTCTGAGGAGCTGAATATGCTGCCTGCTGCAGTGAAGAGATGGCTCTACAAACCCAAAGTAAGAGGCTATTTGACAGTGTATATTCTGCACTCAAACTTTCCACTCTTCATTCCATTCACCTCTGCTATAATTTTAAAAGCTTGTACTTGTTTTTAATATTTTCTGTCCTTTTTCTAATGATTTTGGCCTTTCAGCTACTTTTATTTTTAAACTTGCAATTAGAATTCTAATCTGTAGCAGTCTATTAAAATAGTGACTTAGTTTTGGCTTTCTGTTTAGTAGCTATTGGGCAATTTAATCTTCTGTTTCCTTCACACAACAAAGTGCCCTCAAATTACTGTCCTTTGGTACACTCTACTGAGTGTGTCATAGCAGCCAGAGATTATTGGATGTCTCTTCTTATCTGCCTCCTTTTCTCCTGTTGGGAAGTGCCTGAACTACTTTCAGTACATTCACTTTGGCTACTTGATCAGCAATGCATTCAAACTCCAGCATACTACATCACCTCAGTAGGTCATAAATTAAATTGACAAATGCAACATGTTTATTTTAAAAAGGTTTGAAGTCCAATAATTGTTTCTTTCGGCACATTAAGTTGTAATTAACAAAACAGTATTCCTAAAATTGTGGAAGTAATTTGGGAACAGGCAACAGGCAAATAAGGAGGAAGGGATTTCAAAATGACTTCACTGAACCCAGCCTTCAATCCATATTTCTATTTGGTTTGAGATTAAATGGATATTTGTATCTGTGTGTCTTAATAATTTCAGTTGCTTGCCTAATACATATATAAATCATGGTGTGGTGTCAAATATGAATTGCATCACATTCATGGTCCTGGTCATAACTCAATAGCAAGTTCACTCATGAATTTTCATATCAACCCATTTGGCAGATATGAATCATCTTTCATGGTTCTTCATTTTGTGTCTTTGCATGATGTGCACTAGGGAAAGTTGTCTAATTTGTAACCATTGGCTTTTGGAGAACTTAGTTGCCCAGGTTAGAGATATGTGCAAGAATTTGTTAACTGTTTGTGTATGTAGCTGCTCTCTCTTGACCAGTGCACATGTAAAATGTGTGATTGGTTAGTTGATTCAATTTAACTAAAAGTAACTGGCTTTCTTTTTTTCCCCCCAACCACTCCTCCCTCCCTCCCTTGAACTCTTGTAAACTCTTGGTTGGCAGAGTTCCATAAGAAACAATAGTATCTTCGCTGAGTAAGCTTTCATGTGTGATAAGTGAGTGTTACCAGAGCATCCGACCATGGTGGGGCCGAGTACCTAAACCCAAATCCTGTTATTGCCCCACATCTATACATTCTGCATTTTCCAGTTGGTACCATTGAATAGCATTTGAGAACTCAACAGATTTATTTCCTCTCTCTTGTGGGGATGCAAGGCTAATTTAGGGTGTGCCTTTAAAAGGTGGAAAAGTTACATTCCTATTGAAATGTCATTTGGACTGAATTGATTGTGTAGTCGGGCCATAATTAACCTATCATAATTTCTTTGCTTTATCCCGATCTGTATGTTAAGCACAAGTAAATTTAATTTAGTTCTGATTCCTAACTCTTTTTATTACAACTTACACAATTATTTGACATGCAAGTAGGACCTATTGCTCATTTAAACTAATCATGTTTATGAATCACCTGAGGAGGCAGGGATCAACCATGTTGTGTTTTGACTTGTTTTATTTCTCCCTACCCTGTCAACATTTGATATTTCAATACACTGCATTCTCTCTATCAATTGCTGCACAAAAATGGAGAGATATTTTTGGTCAATGGCCTTTTATCAGAACCTAAACAGTTCTGACTAAAGGCCAATTACCTGAAACATTAACTCTGTTTTTCATTCTCTCCATAGGTGCTGCCAGCCCTGCTGGGTATTTACAGCATTTTCTGTTTTTATGATTTTTTGGGTATATACAAAACTAACTAACTTGTTTCATATTGCAATTGATATATAATAGTTGCATATGTGTTAAGACCCTGCTACTAGATGCAACATTCTAATGTCAGGTGACTTCCAGTGGCACATTGACCCATCCCAAAAACTAACTTTCCATTGCAATGCTGGAGGTGCAGTACTGCTGATTGCAAAGATTAAAAAGTTGTTGCTGCTTGCACTCCTGCCACAGGCTGCTATTTTTTTTCTCTCGCAATAGATGGATGCATGTATTGTTTTACAGCGCGTATATACACACACACACACACCTTTCCTTGATAGTTGGGAAAGTTGGAAACAGAAACCTAAATTTGCAGGTAGGATTCTTCACCAACTGAGCACAATCACTTGTTTCCTATTGCTGCTGCTGCTCAGAAATCCACACTACAATGCGAATGAGGTGAATTGCTCAGCATGTGGGCAATGACTGGCATTCCACAAGGAATATTGCACCATTTTCCCAATCTTGGAGCAGTTCAGTTCTGTGATTCATAGTTTTTGATAAATAGTGTTTATTAAGGGAAGGAGTTTTTGTTCAAGGGAATGGACTACATTCCTATTCTAAGGTCAAAATAAACCATTTCTCAGTCAGGTATCTCATTAGTAGCCAAGCAGCATAGTCACCCTACTCTTTCCCCGAACAAGAAACCATCATTTCAAACAGTAAAGAGCACACTTGGATGAACTAGTGTGGTGTTTTCACTTCCATATCAGGCACTCTTGTGACCTTTTAAATTAGATTTTTTTCCTCATTGAAAAGTGAGAGTTTTGGACTATTGGCCTTTACGTCTTAGAAACCAGGCTGTGAATGCCCAGACACTTGTACAGCTAGAAAAGGTGCAAGGCCTTTATTCTCTGGGCTGGCTTTCAAGGCAGGTCACAGATGAACCTGTTTCTAATGGAAGCAGTGGCTTAATGATTCCTGGTGACACATAGGGCCCCATAGTCTTCACCACTGAAGCCTAAGAAAAGAAAAGGTGAACATATGAGTGGAGATCACTCCACTAACACAGCATTCTGATATAGGCTGGGGACTATGTACCAACTCATCACCTCCACCCCCAACATGGCAACACCTGCATCTCAAATCATAAAGCAAGTAGCAGCTAATGTTAATATTGACTGTCACTACAGTTGCTATTAAAGGCAGAATGCCTAAGAGGGAAATATAGTGCTGTTCCTCAAGGTTAAATTGACGGTCAGAGTAGGAGGGGAAATTGAAGTGGAAAGCAACAGAAATGGACCGTGTAAAGGTAAGAGATAAATGGGCCTTTCAATTTTGATAAATTTCCAGCAGGGGTGAGCAGGAAGCAGCACCAACACACTCTCCAATGAAACAGTAAAAAGAGTCTGGGAAAGGGCTTCAGTGAGAGTGTTCAGCATATTTACAAAAAGATAGGCATTGCCAAAAGCCATGTGGGTTTCCACAGCAGGAATTTTTATTTGGAAGAAGTGAAAAGGTATTCAAAGTAAGAACCAGTTCAGCCAGGCAGACAAGTATCGTCGTGATTAAGGATTGGTTGGGCTACTGTTGAAAGCAGGGCTGGCTTGGTGATGGCTGGAGGTGTAGAAGAACAATTGTACAACCACAGTGAAAAAGAGATGTGGATCCAAAAAAGAGGGAGAGAGTATCAGAAGAATGGTTGATGTAGGTGAGCAAATTGGTCATAAGTTGTTGATGACACTTCCTTAACTCTGAAAACATGTTGTCAACTCTTAAGGTAAACTAGTCAACAAATACTAGGCATTTTTGGTTGATCATTATGAAGTCTGCAGAGTAGGCGCTCTGATTACCAGTCTCTTGCTGTGGTGAGTTCTGAATAATTTTTCTAGGTATGAAATGATTGCACAGGTCCCAAAAATCTTGCAGTCATTATGTGGTGATTTAATCAATTCTGTTGCCAGCTGGCAACAGAACTTCTTGAAGCACCTTGGGGTCGATTCTCAACCTGTCACCAGGGGTGTAAATGCAAATCTAGCATTGGCCAATGAAACCTGTGGTTGAAATGCAATGAAAGCCAGTTTGTTCATTTTCATTGTGTCAGCAAATGTGCCGGGAAGAAAGGGCAAATGGTTTGGGTTTACAAAATCTTCCACAAGTGTGATGCATAAATGCTCTATTACTGACTTTTCAGAAGAACAGGGCAAGTCAGTTGAATGTACATTTTTTCTGTGTGGGGTATAATAATTTTTTTCAATGAGACAGATTTAAGTATTCTCTACCGCTTACAATCTTGGGTATCATGAAAAATTAAATCTGTCACATGATTTTGAGCTCCATTCCTCATCTGTGCAATGGGAAGATTATAGATGGCATTTGAGTACATGTTACCTTTTTGCCTCCCTGAGTGCATTAGTTGGGAATATATCATATTTTGTGTGTACCAAATTCAAATCTTTGAAACTTTAAAGAGAAAATAAACACATTTATTTCCTAAAATAACGATTCTATCAATCGAGTTTGGCTCCACCTCCTCAATTTCATCAAAAATATTTAAAAATCAGTAGTTGCAGAGGACTGGGCAATACATTGACCTTTTTTTTTCTTTAAATATGCTCTTGGGATATGAGTGTCACTAGCAAGTCGACATCTATTACCTATCGATAGTTGGCCTTGAGAAAGTGGTGGTGAGCCTTCTTAAACACTGCAATTTGTGTGGTGAAGGTACTCCCACAAAATTCTGGCACCTAGTTCAGACTTTGGATAAAATTAGGGCCTTGTATAAAATTAGTTTGGGTAATTTAAACTGAGTAGTCAGAGCCAGTAATGCTAAACCATTTGTAGTGGGCACTAAATTGGACTCTCATTTGGAGAGGTCTAGAAGCATGGCTGGTGTAAGACAAGGTAAGAATCACACTGGTACAGTAGAGGAGCTCCTTCTTGTAAGACCACTGACCGGGGCTCTGCCTGAATTTAAGATTAGTTGAAAAAGTCCCACTTCCTAAGATTAGATATTCATCAATCTGGGCTTAACACTTTGTCTTGCTGTACTTTGTCATGAGATGAGATGGAGCTGGTTGACACCCCTGGCTATAATACACGCTTTTTCTCATTTATGCAGTGAGAGTGCACCAATTTTGTTAAAACCTTACTGTATGATTCTCTTGTATACAGAATGGACAGTCATGCAGCAAGGGAAGCAGTTACAAATGCAAAATACTGTGGATGCTGGAAATCTGAAATAAAAACAAAATGCTGGAAATACTCAGCAGATCTAGCAATGCCTATGGAGAAAGAAATTGAGTTAATGTTTCAGGTCTGTGACCTTTCCTCAGAACTTCCTGATAAAACGTCACAGACCTGAAAGGGAAATAGTTATCGCTTATAGGACTACTGTACATACCTCCTTGCAATCTTGTGCAGAGGGCAACTGTTTTGAACTGAACACTTTGTACAGCCATGAGTTGTGAAGATGGGAAAGCTCTGTCAATTTCCAAGGGCCTGTCAGATTCTGATGGCTGTGATCTCTGATGCAATGCATTGCATTTGTCTGGAGGCCTTTTAACTAAATAGTATCTGTAAACCAATATATTGCACAAATACGTAGGAGCTAGATCTGTATCATGAAGTGTGGAGAGGTTTGAGCAGAACTATTTTTAAGTAAGTAGGCTCTTGGTTTAGAGATGCAGATGGGTTTATCTTAGCGATTTTGATTAAACTCATGATGGTGTTTTCCTTCTCACCTATTTATAACAGCATTTGATTTCAGCTTGAAGAGGAAGTATGTATTTTTATAACTGGGTGAATCAGTCATAAGAGTGTGAATTTGGGTTACTATTGTGTCTGTTTTATGTTAGGAAGATAGCATTGTGGATACTTTGTGTTCAGTTGTCCTGTGTAATGATGCATAAATGTGATTGTTGCAGACTTAGTAAAAGAACCAGGTGTTTACAATTCCAATAAATATGAAAGATAATGGTTGCCAGAGGCTCCAAAAGCACTTTTAGTATGCTTTGAAAAAGCAGAGCTTGAAGCATAGCTTGCCTTTGTCCCACTAGGTGTTTATCAACTCTGGAGTGTTGACAGAGCTTTTTTAAAAATAAAACTTGGTGGCTTTCGTAAATGAAGATTATAATATATGATTTTAGTAGTCACCCCTCCCCACCACCATCTAAAGAAAACTGAGAAGGTTATATTATTGTATACATGTGTTTGGGAAGTTTGGGAAGGGTGCAGAGGAGGGCCACTAGACTAGATTAATTCCCAGTATAAAGCATATTAACTATCAAAATAGGTTGAAAGAATTGCGACTCTGCACTTTAGAGAAGCTTGGACTTAGTGGTGGTCTCAATGAGGTTTATAAGATGACAGAGGGAATAGATTGTGATAGTTTGTTCCAATGAAATGGGCTAGGGAGGACCAGGGATCACAGTTTATATTGTGTATGACCAGATCTGGGTCAGATGTCAGGCGATGGTTCTTTTCCGAGAATAGTGGACCTCTAGAATTGGCTAGCATCTTGTTCCGTGGATGCAAATTTACTGAATTTGCTTAAGAGCTGGACTTTCTTTTCTGATTGGGGTGAACATCACCTCTTGTGAAAGGTGGATATTTGGAGAATACGGGGCCAGAGTAATCTCTGGGCTAGTTTCAATCACCTAGATGGATTGAAGAGAAATTTCCCCTTTGGGAAATTGGCCTGGGGTTTTAGCTTTCTTCATCACACCAGGAGATCACGTGGTTTTGGTTGGGGTGGAGAGACTATGCATTGTGATGCACAAGATATTGCAATTGTCTAGGACAGGCTGGACAGACCAGAAGTTCTTCACCTGTCCATCATTGTTCGTATATCTGAGGGGAAAGATGCACCCAGCTATCTCATTTGGATATGTTTGGTAACTTGCTACGGTGAAACAGTGGTAAAAATTCATTCATGTCCTGCCACTCTGAGATTTGCTGGTTAGTACAACATGTCCACACACACACACCTGTGTTCATTGATACAACCCTTGGCACAGATTCCCTCTAATTATTTACCTTTATGAAAATCCTTCTCAATCTTGAAATACCTTTTCTAAAATATTAAACCTGTTTAAACTTCTTTATTTTAATTGAGAGGCCTAGTTCCTTTAGTAGTCCCCTAAAACGCCTCATGTGGGTGTACGTACACCACATGGACTGGAGCGCTTCAAGAGTTGGCTCACCACCACCTTAAGGGCAATTAGGGATCACAATAAATGCCGGCCTAGCCAGCAATGCCCACATCTGTGAAAGAATAATAAAAAAAAATGTGGTAGCACCTTGTTGAACCTCTTCTGCACCTTTTCTTTTGTATTTACAGCCGTCCAAAAGTAGGTTCAAGGCTGGATACAATATTCTAACTATGGCCTAACCCATTAATTCATAAAATATTAACATTGGTTCTTAGGTTTAACAAATAGGGGCACATAACATATTTTAAAAATTGTTTTTTTCAACATTTCATCAACTTGTCCTAATACTTTTTAAAGATTTGTGTCTGAACCCATATTGTTCTGTGTTTTTCTTAAGTTTAATGGCGTAATTAAGTGTTTCATTTCTGATGTAATCTTTAAACACTGGTTTCATTGTTTGCATGCATTAGGTTCTGATCCTGTACTGGGTTACAGTTCTTTTGTATAGGTTGTTTTTGGGATTGATGCCAGTGATTCTGTTGCATAGGATGGTATGGAGCTGTTGCTCCAAAGGCTGCTGCATAAGCAGTGAGTTTTTAATAAAACAAACTGACAATATTTAAAATGAATTGTTATCTCCAAATCAGGATCGTTATGATTTCTTTACTTTTTTTATGGTGATCTGCACAGCTGCCTTGTAAACACAGCAAGTAATATGAGAATTCCTAAAGGGGCTTTTGTACCCAAATTAGATGATCTTATTGCAGTATGAGTCATACACACAGATCACAAAGACCCCTGGATGACTTTTCACTCTCTTAGGCTCCTTGCTAATCTTGTTGTGGAATGACGTAGCACACTGCTGTCAGCCATCTAAAGTACTCCAGGCAATTTCTTGTGGCATATACTCCTCACTCCTTCTGATGTTTTGCAGAATAGTGTTCTGAGTCCTATTTTTAAACCTGTGGAGAACAGGCTAGGGGTGGAGTTGTCCCAGATTTGCACTAGTGCGGTAGCAGGCAGGTGAAAGGATGGTTTATCCACTGGCTGCAATGGCGGCTTCTTTTGGGCCGTATCATCCCAAACCCACCTCATTAATTATGCATTCCCAGGAAACACACTGTTTCGATGACAGGTGGGCTCCGAGTTGCGCCCCCCCCCCCCTCCCCCCCCAGCTGGCCATGACCTTGCCACTTCATAACGTTGGGCACAAAATTTAAAGTACAGCCACGCACATGCCTCTCCGTGCTTCCAGCCCAGGACTCCTGCAGATAAGACATGGCTCCGAAATAGAAGGAGGCTGCAGCCCCCAGGTTTAGTGACACATCCCTTGAGCGCCTTTTGGGTGCTGTGGAGGCCTGCTGTGATGTCCTCTACCCCGCTCTGGCAGCAGGAGGGGCAGCAACATTACCACTCTGGCTTGGTAGGCGATGGCAATGGTGATCAGTGCCAGCATTGCACAGAAGAGGTTGGCCATCCGATGCAGACAGAGGATGAATGATCTCATCCGTACCACTAGAGTAACGCAGCCATCTCATCACTTTTTTAAACTCACACGCTCTAGCCCATCACACATCTCACTCACTGCCAACTCCAGGAACATCACCACTCACTCTTTCACACACGCTCTCACATCTCCATCTGGCCTCATCTCCTCTGGAGACTGCTTCCTCAGCCCTCACCATCTTGAGGCCAGTTGCACAGATCAACTTGTCCTCCACACAAACCCATCCCCTTATCCAGTACAGCCTCTTCCCTTGCCTGAGGCCACTGCTCCCCCTTCCTCAAACAAACCCTAGCCCTGTAACTGTACAAAGCCACCCCCACCTTATGGCTGGTCTGGTAGGTAGATGCCTACCTGTGACACCCCCCGGCTAAAAGTGATGTGGTGCTGTTTGCAAAGCCTGGCGCTGATGGCCACGAGTGCTACCCAAAGCTAGGTAGACAAGTAAACTTCAACGTCCCAAGAAAAGTGCAGCTCACCAGGTGCATGTCACTAATGTGCAGTTGTGAAACATGTTGGTGTGCAATCACGCTGACGTGTGTGGACGATCCAGCATTGGGGGATGAGTCCAGCAGGCTAGCCTTATAAAGGTATGCAGATGTATTACAATGTGGTTCCCAACATCCGATGGTGGGAAACGTGGCCTGCCATTGACAGGCTGAGCGAACAATTGCAAACTGGATTCACAACATCGTGATTTTTGGCCTCCTCGCCATATTGTCCACTCACGCCGCTGAGCATTGCCCGACGCCAGTAGGCATGGAAAATTCTGCCCTAGCACTTTCCGACTGGCTACACATGAAACTTCCTGTACCTATAGCTTTCTGGTTCACAGTCTTATACTGGCTGCAGAGTAGTTGTGGCTGATTTGGTAATGTAGCAAGTCAGAACTCAAAACCTTTGTATTGTCCATTTCCAGCCATGGATAATACAAGTTGTTGATTTCAACTGCACAACTGAGGGAAACACATTGATGAGATGGTTAAAAACAAAAAACTACTGCGGATGCTGGAAATCCAAAGCAAAAACAGAATTACCTGGAAAAACTCAGCAGGTCTGGCAGCATCGGCAGAGAAGAAAAGAGTTGACATTTCGAGTCCTCATGAAACGTCAACTCTTTTCTTCTCCGCCGATGCTGCCAGACCTGCTGAGTTTTTCCAGGTAATTCTGTTTTTGTTTTGATGAGATGGTTATTTCCTCATTCTTCCCCACATGGGCTGTGCCTCAGTGAAGGTCAGTCATTCAGTCAAGCTACCTTCAATTTGGTCAACCAGTAGAATGGTATTGGCAAAGCTCTGGGGATAGGTTTTTGGCTGGCGGCCTCTCATTCTTCTAAATTCTAGCGAATATAGGCCCAGTTTCCTCACAGGACAATGCCGCCAGCTCATGAATCAAGCGTGGTGAACCTTTGTTGTTTTCCCTCTATGACAAGTATATCCTTCCTTGGGTAAGGAGACCAAAACTCTCTGCAGTACTCCAGTTAGTCTTACCAAGGCTTTGTACAATTGCAGCAAAACATCTTTGTTTGGCACTCAAATCTCTCGCAATAAAGGCCAACATACCATTTGCCTTGCTAGTTGCTTGTCGCACCTGCATGTTAGCTTTGTGCCTCATGAGAAAAGACAGCCAGATCCCTTTGGACATCAGCACTTCCCAAGCACTCTCCATTTAATAAATGCTCTGCATTTCTGTTTTTCCTACCAAAGTGGATCACTTCACATTTTTCCACATTATTTTCCATCTGCCATGTTTTTCCCCGTTCACTAAGCATGTCTAAATTCCCTTGAAGCTCTTTTGCATCTTCCTAACAAATCCCATTCTAACCAAGTTTTGTGCTTTCAGCAAACTTGGACATATTACATTTGGCCCCCACATCCAAATCATTGATAGAGATTGTGATTAGCTGGGACCCTTGCGCTACCCCACTAGTCACAGCCTGCCAGCCTGAGAATGACCCATTTATTCTTACTCTTTATTTTCTGTCCAATTAATCAATTCTCAATCCATGCCTGTATGTTATCGCCAATCCCATGTGCTCCAATTTTGCTTACTAATCTCCTGTGTGGGACCTTATCTGAAAATCCAAATACACATATTCACTGGTTCTCCCTTACCTATTCTTCTAGCTACATCCTCAAAAAAACTACGATAGGTTTGTCAAATATGAATTCCCTTTCATAAATCCATGTTGACTCAGAAAATAATGGTAGGATTGGCAAAGTGTCCTGTTTTCACATTGTCACATCCTTTATAATAGATTCTATCCTTTTCCCTACTACTGGTGTCAGGCTAACAGGTCTGTAGTTCCTGTGTTCTCCAGCTCTTCCTCCTTTCTTAAACAGTCGGGTTACATTTGCAACCTTCCAATTTGCAGGTACAATTCCAAATCTATAGAATTTTGGAAGATGACCACCAATGCACCCACTATCTCTACAGCTGCCTCTTTCAACGTTCTGGGATGTAGATCATCAGGTCCAGGGGATTTATCAACTTTCAGTTCCATTAATTTCTCCAGTACTACCTTTTTGCTAAGTTCTTTCTGTTCCTCATTCCCGCTAGTCCCATGGCTCTCTAGTATTTCCTGGAAGATTTTTGTATCTTCCTCTATGAAGACAGGCACAAAGGCCTTGACAGAAATCTTTGTATCCTCACTGGCTACTGGTGAGGTCCCAGAGGACTGGAGAATGGCCAATGTTGTTCCATTGTTTAAGAAGGGTAGTAGGGATAATCTAGGAAATTACAGGCCGGTGAGCCTTACGTCAGTGGTAGGGAAATTATTGGAGAAGATTCTTCGTGACAGGATTTACTACCATTTGGAAGCAAATGGGCGTATTAGTGAGAGTCAGCATGGTTTTGTGAAGGGGAGGTCGTGTCTCACTAACTTGATCGAGTTTTTCGAGGAAGTGACAAAGATGATCGATGATGGAAGGGCAGTGGATGTTATATACGTGGATTTCAGTAAGGCCTTTGACAAGGTCCCTCATGGCAGACTGGTACAGAAGGTAAAGTCACACGGGATCAGAGGTGAGCTGGCAAGATGGATACAGAATTGGCTTGGTCATAGAAGACAGAGGGTAGCAGTGAACAGTGGAAGGGTGCTTTTCTGAATGGAGAGCTGTGACTAGTGGAGTTCCGCAGGGATCAGTGCTGGGACCTTTGCTGTTTGTAGTATACATAAATGATTTGGAGGAAAATGTAACTGGGCTAATTAGTAAATTTGCAGACGACACTAAGGTTGGAGGAGTTGCAGATAGTGAAGAGGATTGTCAAAGGATACAACGGGATATAGATCGGTTGGAGACTTGGGCGGAGAAATGGCAGATGGAGTTTAACCCGGACAAATGCGAGGTAATGCGTTTTGGAAGGTCTAATACAGGCAGGAATTATACAGTAAATGGCAGAACCCTTAGGTGCATCAACGGGCAGAGAGATCTGGGTGTACAGGTCCACAGGTCACTGAAAGTGGCAACGCAGGTGGATAAGGTAGTCAGGAAGGCATATAGCATACTTGCCTTCATTGGCAGGGGTATTGAGTATAAAAGCTGGGAAGTCATGCTGCAGCTGTATAGAATCTTGGTTAGGCCACACTTGGAATATTGCTTGCAATTCTGGTCACCACATTACCAAAAGGATATGGAGGCGTTGGAGAGGGTGCAGAGGAGGTTTACCAGGATGCTGCCTGGCCTGGAGGTTATTAGCTATGAGGAGAGGTTGGAGAAACCTGGATTGTTCTCACTAGAGCGATGGAGATTGAGGGGCGACTTGATAGAAGTTTACAAAATTATGAGTGGCATGGACAGAGTAGATAGTCAGAAGCTTTTTCCCAGGGTGGAAGAGTCAATTACTAGGGGACATAGATTTAAGGTGAGAGGAGAAAACTATAGAGGAGATGTGTGGGGCAAGTTTTTTATGCAGAGGGTAGTGAGTGTCTGGAATTCACTGCCAGAGGAGGTGGTGGAAGCAGGTACGATAGTGGTGTTTAAGAGGCAGCTTGACAAATACATGAATAGGATGGGAATAGAAGGATATGGACCCCGGAAGTGCAAAATGTTTTAGTTGACGGGCAATATGATCGGCGCAGGCTTGGATGGCCGAAGGGCCTGTTCCTGTGCTGTACTTTTCTTTGTTCTTTGTTCTTTTATTTATTTGGTTTCTCTGCCATTTCCTTATTCCCCATTATAAATTGCCCTGTCTCTGCCTGAAGTGGCCCACATTTGTCTTCACTAATCTTTTCCTTTTTGCATACCTATAGAAGCTTTTACAGTCTGTTTTTATGTTTATCGGAGATAGGAAGTGAATATGTTGATTGACCTGCTTAAAAGAAAAACGGGAAACTTTGCGAGATATATCCTTGAGACAATGCAAGTACATTTTTAAATATATTAAAGTAGATTTCTTTTTAAATCCTGCAACTAACCAAGATGATAAGAGCCCACCTAAGGGAATTGAAACTAGCAAATACAAATCTAAAGTGAATACTGAAATATTAGTTCCAACAATGATTTTATTAGTATCACAAGCTAACAGTAAAGGTTTAGATGCCCTGCCTCTGAGGTGGAACTGTGTTCTAACAAAAAAAAAGGTCTAGAACTGGAATATCAACCTTCCTTCTCCTAGCCCAAGATGTTGAGGAAGAAATGGTTCCCCCTCCCAACCCCTGCATTATTCCTTGCTGTAAAGAGAGTGGATACATAGGTAAGGTGTTAAGTTAGGAGAGTCGATGCACAGGCCAGAGGGCTGCAGAGTGTCCAAGAGAAAAATGAGACATTGTTCCTGAAGCTTTCGCTAAACAGACATGGAACAATGCGAGGTCAAAGACTGCGGTAAAGTGGAAATGGAAGGGGAGTTAAAGGAATGAGTCATGGTGAAGTCAAGGTTAACTTGGGGACAGAACGCAATTGTTCTGCACAACTGTCACCTAATCCTGGTTTCATAGGAAACTGCACTGAGCAGTGAGTACAACATACTTGATTAGAGGAATACACTGAGGTTATTGTTTAATACGGAAGAAGTGCCCTGGATAATGTGCAAGAGTAAGTGGATACATGTTGCATCTGGAAGTTGAAGTGGAAGAGTGTGCAATTATATTTCTTAGAGTTCCTCCAAAAGATTGACAGGGACAGTAAGGTGTGTTTGGTGGCAGCACAGCCTTAGAGGTGGTGGAAAATGAGCTGACAAATACAGAAGCTGATGGATTAGAAAGGTTGGACAAGGAAGATCCTGCCATTAATTTCAGGGGGTAATGGTGTAATGGCAACACTACTGAATTAGTAACCAGAGGGCCAGACTAATCTCTGGGGACACATGTTCAAATCTATCATGGCAGTTCGTGGAATTTAAAATCAATCAATAAATCTGGTATATAAAGCTAGTCTCAGTAATGGAGATCATGAAACTATCATCGATTGTTGTAAAAACCCATCTGGTTCACTCATGCCCTTTAGGGAAGGAAATCTGCCACCATTACATGATCTGGCCTACATGTGGCTGCAGACTCACAGAAATGTGGTTGACACTTAACTGCCCTCTGAAATGACCTAAGAAGCCACTTGGTTCAAGGGCAATTAGGGATGGGCAACAAATGCTGGCCCTGCCAGTGATGCCCATGCCCTGTGAAAGAATAAAGAAAAAAAGAGGAGGTGAGAGCTGTGACACAGAAATGGGATCATTGTCAATCTCCGAGAGTAAAGCGTAGTTGAGGAATAAGGTGAGGAGCCTTTATGCAGAAGGCTACCACCAGCAAGGAATTCGGGAAGAGGAAAGTCCGAAGTGGATCGAGAAGTTTGAGTGGAAAGTCAAAGCAGAGCTAATGAAGTTCTCTAAATCTGGAAGCAACTGTCGTAATTGTAGTATCCGGAGAGATCAGGAAATTGACCTGGGCAGGATTAGAACAAAGCATATTCCATATAGCCTAAAAGATATGGTGGGTTTCCATACTTGGCCAGACCTCCCACTATCTTGGCTACCCATACATTGCTTTGAGGTGTTTTAAATGTCTTCTCATTCCCTTAATTAGATTTCATAAACGATCACATCATTTCCTGCTTTTCTTTTAAGTAGATGATGCATCATTCTAACCACTGACTACAACTGATTTAACCTATTGTTTCCGTACCCCCTTTTATTGCCCCCTCAATTCTGTGTGAAAATGCATGTTAGTTTCCAATTCTAATGAAAGGTACACACCCCAGATATCGACCTGTCTTTTCTCTCTATGTACGCTGGTCAGTCTGCTGTATATTTTTAGTTGTTTGGTTTTTCTAGACTTCAAGCATTTGTGAGTTATTTGTCTTTTTATTTCTGCATATAACTACTTCCATTATTCTTTGTTCTTGTGTTATCCTCTCACTAAGATCGTGCTAACAATTATTGGTTGGTGATCACTAATTCTGTTAAATAATGGCTATGAGCCTTTGTAACCTTTTGGAAATGTAAAGAGTGTATATTGGAGGGAAGGGAGATCAAAAGCAATTGTGAATTGTGCAGTATAATTCTTCAATGATTGTCATAATGGACTGCATTACCCTTTTTGTACAAACAGCTTCAGTTTTAATTAAAAGTATGACAGTGTTTTCGTAACATGATTCTTGGAACCAAGCAAACTGTATGTTTGTGATTTGACACAAACAGGTGTGTCTCAATGCAACTTTTAAATGCTGCTTATAACAAAGCTGTTTCAAAAACAAATATGCTGGGATACTTTGTACTCCTGGCAATTGGACATTGTTCTCTATAATATTTTAAAACTTCATGGAGAACTTTAAACACGAAACAAAGCAGGAATTTAATTCTAAAGCAATTGAATGAATGAGTATAAAGATCATGGAGGTAAAGTCCTCATTATTCAAGCATGTTCAAGCTGTAGGTGGCTTCATTGTCTTCTGAGGGTCCTCTCAGTACTGGAGAGTCTGATGTGAGATTGACATGACCATCCTCAGATCTGGCAGTTCATGTTGTCATTGTTGGTGCTAGGGGGAACCTCTGCAACAGCATCATTTCTGACCTTCCTCTAGGCATGTTGGATGTTGCAAGTTTGGTATAGATGGTCCTCGAGGCATGCTGAACCAAATTTCAGTGTTTGCTTTCAAGTGGGCTGGTTGGCCGTAGTGTTTTCCCCAGAGAGGTGGTCTGCAGTGCAGAAATTTGTAAGAGCTTTCTTTAGGTTGTCTCTGTATCATTTGTACTGACCTCCTTGATGTCGCTTGCATAAAGAGCAAATGTTGTACTTACATTTCAACAGATACCAAAATCTTTTTCCAATCCAGTATTTGTAGTGGATCATACAATATTTTTAAGGCACCTTCAAAACCCCTCTACCTACATTGAAATGAAAGTCTTGAATTAATAAAGCACCATTCATGAATGACCTTGGGACATCTCAGTCCTTCAGAACCAATTAAACAATTTTGAATTGTGGACAGTGTAGAAATCCTATAATTTTTTTTTCAAATAGTGCTCTGGGATATTTTAATCCCACCTGAGAAGGTAGACAATTTAACATTTCATCCAAGAGGCAACACCTCTGACCGTGTAGTGCTCCCTTAATACTGCACAGGAGTTTGTTTCAGCACAGATTATATGCTCCGGTCATTGGAATAGAACTTGAACCCACAATCTTCAGATTCCAAGACAAGAGTGCTGCCACTGAGCCACAACTAAATCCTGATGATGAAGGTTAATCTTTTCAAGAATAAAAACAACTTTCTTTTGGGATCAATGGTGAGATGAACACAATTACAAATCTTTATGAAAAGTGATAGTTTGGCATTTCTTTCTTATCTAAACTCCTGGAAGGCCCTAGTTTCTTTTCTGCTGTAGTTATATTGCTTATTCTGGTATAGTGTTGCTGCCAAGGTATTACTGGCTATGGTAGTTTGCGTTTTGGAGTATTGGAAGATGTTATGATTACTTGCACTGTTTTAGATATTTCAGTGATAACTATTTGCATCTATAAAGCTGGTTAACAAATTAAAATGCCCCAAGGCATTTTACAGGAGCATCATAAAACAAAATTTGACACTGAGCCATGTAAGGAGGTATTGGGCAGATTACCAAAAGCTTCATCAAAGATGTAGGTTTCAAGGAGCCTCTGAAAGGAGGAAAGCGAATTAGATAGGCGGATTATAAGGAATAGGAACTGGGGTAGGCCACTTAGCTCTTCGAATCAGCTCCATCATCCAATGGAATCATGGCAGATCTTCTCACTCAATTCCACCTTGCTGCTCTATCCCACTCTCCCTTAATTCCCATAGTACCCAAAAATATACTGCCTTGGTCTTGAATATACTCTGACTAAGCATCCATAGCCCTTTGGGGTAGAGAATTCCAAAGATTTACAGCCCTTTTGAGTGAAGAAATTTCTCCTCATCTCAGTGCTAAGTGGTTGACCCTTTTATTCCGAGGTGGTAACTGTGTTTTCTCGAATTCCTAGCCAGGAGAAAAATTTTCCCAGTGTCTACCATTTTGTTGATCGAGTGACCGATGGGATGCTAATTGTCTGGGTTGGATTTGTCCTGCGTTTTGGGGACAGGACATCCCTGGGCAATTTTCCACAGTGCCAGTTAGATGCCAGTGTTATGGCTATACTGAAACAGCATGCCTAGGGTGTGGCATGTTCTGGAGCACAAGTCTTCAGTACTATTGCCAGGATGTTCTCTGTGCCCTTATCCTTTGCAGTCTCCAGTGCCTTCAGCTGTTTAGTAATATTATGTGGAGTGAATCAGATTGCCTGAAGGGGATCTCTGGAGGAGGCCGAGATACACTCAGCACTTCTGGCTGAAAATGATTACAAATGCTTCAGCCTTGTCTTCTGTACTGATGTGCTGGGCTCCCCCAGAATTGAGGATGGAGATATTTGTGGAGCCTTCTCCTCCAGGGATTTTTAAATTGTCCACCAGGTATTCCTGGTGCTACTCCTGGCATGTTCTCCTGCACTCTTCATTGAACCAGAGTTAATCCTCCAGCTTGATGGTAATGGTAGAATGGGGGATATGGTGGGCCATGAGGTTACAGATTGTGGTTAAATATAATTCTGCTACTGCAGATGGCCCATGACGCCTCATGGATGCCCAGTTTTGAGTTGCTAAATATATCCCATTTGGCACGGTGGTAACGCCACACAACACAATGGAGGGTATCCTCAATGTGAAGGTGGGACTTTGTCTCCACAAGGACTGTGCGGTGGTCACTGCTACCAATACTGTAATGGAGAGATGCATCTGTGACAGGCAGGTTGTTGTGGACGAGATCAAGTAGGTTCTTCGCTCTTGATGGTTCCCTTGTCACCTATGGCAGACCCAGACTAGCAGCTATGTCCTTTAGGATGCGGCCAGCTCTGTTAGTAGTGGTGCTACCGAGGCACTCTTGGTGATGAACAATGAAGTTCCCCACCAACAGTACGTTCTGTGCCCTTGCTACCCTCAGTGCTACTACAATTGGTGATCAGCATGGAGTACTGACCCATCAGCTGAGTGGGGAGCAGCATGTGGTAATCAGCAGGAGGTTTCCTTGCCCATGTTTGACTTGATGCCATGAGACTTTATAGTGTCCAGAGTCAATGCTGATAATCCCAGGGCAACTCCCTCCTGACTGTATACCACTGCGCCACCATCTCTGCTGGGCCTGCCTGCCAGAGGGACAGGACATATCCAGGAACGGTGATGGCGTTGTCTAGGAAATTGTCTGTAATGTATGATTCTGTGAGTGTGATTGTATCAGGCTGTTGCTTGACTAATCTGTAGGACAGACTAATTTTGGCGCAAGCCCTCAGATGTTAGTAAGGAGCACTTTGCAGGATCTGTAGGACTGTTTGCCATTGTCATCTCTGATGCCTAGGTTGATGCCGGGTGGTTTGTCCGGTTTCATTCCTTTTAGTCTTCACTCAGCTGTATCAAACTGCTATGGTTTGCTAGGCCCTTTCAGAGGGCACTTAAGAATCAACTATGGGTCTGGAGTCACGTGTAGGCCACACCAGGAAAGGGCAGCAGATTTCCTTCCTTAAAGGGCATTAGTGAACCAGATGGATTTTTACAACAATCGGCAATTACTGAAACTAGCAATTAGGTTTATTAATTAAATTTAAATTTCACCAGCTGCCATAGTGGGAATATGAAGCCCTGTCTCCAGAGCATTAGCCTGGGCCTCTAGATTACTGGCCCGGTGACAGTACCACAATGCCGCCATCTCCCCCTAATTTCCAATTTGAGATATTGTAAGAATAGTACGGATGTATTATTCTGAGATTTTAATTTTTAACAGTCTGTTAATTTTGAGGGTATTGAAGTAGGCTGACACCATCCTAAAGAGGAAGTACAAAATCAGAAATTTTAAATATTGAAAGAGTCAAAAATTAATATGAAATCTAGCTGAACCCCAGATTTGGCATCAGGAAATCAGGAGGGTAAAACATCAGATGTGTTTACATTTTGTTACTTAAATTTCTCATTAAGTTGTAGTTTTCATTTACACCTTAAGGGACGCCTTTTTAAAAAAAAATACAGGTGCTTGGAGGGAGCTACAATTATCTGATCTCTTGATCTAAGTGACATACAAACTCAAACGCACTGATTATTTGCATCGGTTAGGATTGCTGTCACATTCCTTTGATTCCGTTAATCTTGTTTTTCTTTTTGAGGATTAGCAATTTAGTATAAATTTTAATATTCTCTACCTTTCCATTTGCTGGGACAATCCTCTGTACAGACTGGCAGCCCATAACATTCCGTGTTATGATTTGTAGGATGGTTTATAATTTAAGTTTGTATATGAATTGTGGTGAATAATGCACCTTTTATAAGGATGTACATAACTTTAGATGACATCAAGAGCTCTACTTAAACTCTGGATCAAGTTACTGTTCTTCTGTTGGCTATTATTTTGAGAATGCATGAATTGTTTATGTGCAGAGAACTCCCTAACCGGTTGTCATTTATTCAGAAGTTTTTTGCTCTGCTGCAAAATGAATTCCAATGAATCCGTTGGTTGTTCAGTAAAGAGCCAGGATCCTATTGCTATGAATCACTGCTCAAGTTAAGATGTCTTTTCATATGCTACAATAGGGTGTTGTGGTGAGATGATCTCGCTGGATCATTTCTGTATTTTGACACTTGTATTTTGTATATTTTCAGAGATCCAACCCACATCCATTGGCTCAGTTCTTCTATGCAGATAAGGAAGTGATTCAAGTGATGTCTGAGCTGAATAGCGTGAATCTGCACAATGACCCCCAACAATATATGGTACAACTAAATAATCTTCGGGCCAGGCAGGTCAGTGACTTAGACTTGGACTCATGCAGACAATCTTGTGTGGTAGAGCTAATCCAATTTCATTTTGCACATGCTAGACACTTAAACAAATTATGGATACTATTCAAACTTAAACATAGTGGAGGTTACAAACTTGGTTATAGTGATCAGGCTTTTAGTGCTTTCAACTTTTTTTATTTTGCCAGGCAATATTCCAAAAAAAATGTTAATAGAAATTGAAATATTTCTCAGAATAAATGTAAACATACTGCAAAATCCCAGTTGGAGCATTTCTAAAGGTACCTGTTACACACCTCAATTTAGTCTAGTTTTGCAACCACATCAGACACCTTCCAAACCCACGACCACTACCATCTCGAAGGACAAGGACAGCCGATAGATGGGATCACCACCACCTGGAAGTTCCCTTCCAAGTCACTCACCATCCTGACTTGGAAATATATCACCGTTCCTTAACTGTTACTGGGTCAAATCCTGGAGCTCCTTTCCTAACAGCACTGTGGGTGTACCTACACCACATGGACTGCAGTGGTTCAAGAAGGCAGCTCACCACCACCTTCTCGAGGGCAACTGAGGATGGGCAATAAATGCTGGCCTAGCCAGCGAAGCCCACATCCCATGAACGAATAAGATAAAAATTTGATTGGCACCCAATCCACCATCTTAAACATTCACTCCCTCCACCACCGATGCACAGCGGCAGCAGTGTGCGCCATCTACAAGGTGCACTGCAGCAACTCATCAAGGCTCCTTCAACAGGACCTTCCAAACCCATGACCTCTACCACCTAGAAGGACAAGTAGATACATGAGAACACCACCACCTGCAGGTTCCCCTCCACGCCACACAACACCCTGACTTGGAAATCTATCGGTGTTCCTTCACTGTTGCCGGGTCAAAATCCTGGAACTTCCTTCTGAGCAGCACTGTGGGTATACCTACACCACATGACCTGCAACAGTTTAAGAAGGCAGCTCACCACCACCTTCTCAAGGGCAATTAGGGATGGGCAAAAAAGGGCTGGCCGAGCCAGTGGTGCCCACATCCCGTAAAAGAACAAAAGAAATTACTGGGGCTGTACTACTGCAGGCCGGGCAGCATCTGAGAGAAAAGACAGATAACTAGGTGAAACCGTTCACAAAACTTATTTTCCCCATACCCTTCCATGTTTTAAGCTGTTGCTTTTTCTGCCAGATGAGTAAGTATAGCAGTAGCCACTTGACAACTGGGCTAATCACAACAAACCTTCACAAACCGTTAGGCTCTCAAAATAGTTACAAATCACAAATCATTCAGTTTATTCAAATAGTGGGCCTGAAATCAGGGGTTGGATTTTGTGACCTGCTGCCGGGTGTGCTTTTGGCTGGAGGGCATGTGAAATATGAGGGGCGGCAGTGGCCCACCACCTTCCTGTTCATCCCCAGCCTGATTCCCATAATATAGTGGGTGGGTAGGCTCCAAAATCAGCTGCTCATCCACCGTTTTTAAATAAATAACTAATGGGCAATTGAGCTTGTCAGCAAGTCAATTGACCTGTATGTCACACTGCCCAAGCCATAAAATAGTTAGAATTGGCAGGCTGGCACGGGTGAGGAGCCTGCTTTTGAAAAAAAATATTTCGCAAGGTGGGAAGAAAGTGGGAGGGGCACATCATTCAGGGAATGCCCCTTGTGCATCAGGGGCACCCTGCCTCCCCAAGTTGTTTATCTCCCTACACTGCACCCACCCCCCCTTTTTGTTCCTCCCCACTTAGCATCCAAAACCCACCCAATCAACCCCCCCTCACACCCTCCGATCCTTGCCCACCCAACTGCCTTTCTGCCCTGGCTCCGGCGTTCATTTTCTCTTCTTTTTCGAACTGTTTGCAGTCCCAGCAGCACCCAGTACTGAGTTCTGGTGCTGCTGGGACTGCAGATCAGCTGGAAGCTCTCAAACGGGGGCCTCCTTTTGTTGCTCATATCACGAACTGCCATTACGTTTTCCAAGCATTTTCCCTTGTGTTTTTCCTTTAAAACCGAATGAATTGCCAAGTTTTTTTCTGAATACACTATATCAAGTCCTTTCATTTTCTGAAGCGTGATCGTAAATTTGGATTGAATTGGCCTATCCTTGTATATTCCACTATAATTTGGAATTGGATAATTTTCATAAAATTTGACCATGATGCTTCATTCTGGCATCATTGCCTTATTTAAAGAATTCTGCTATTCAACTGGCTATAGCATTGGCTGTATATCGATAGAGATTTATGAGTATTAATTACGGAATGGAAACTTTCCCACTCTGGTTTCAATACCAGGTTATTAAGATATAGTATTGAGTTAAGAAGCTAAGGCATTGAAAGGCAGAAGGGCATAATGTATATTCTCACAAATACAAACCAAAAAAAGTCAGCCCAAGATCTCGTAATGAGGCTGCACCTTTGTGTGGTATCAAGGAGAAACCACAATTGAGCACAATTACTATGGGTGGTGCTCTTTTAAACATCACAACAATCAAATGCTTAATCACCAAGCACCCAACCTAACTGCACACTGGTAGCACAGCACATGGATGTTATTGCATATGAGAATGGAATAACATGTTTGTGACGATATAATACATTATCTCCTTGTGTGTCCTGTTTAAGGCTAACGTACCCAACATATGGATAGTTCTAAAATGAACCTAACTTCTAGATCTACAGGGCTGGATTTTTGTTGCCAAGGTAAGTATCTCGAGTCAAGAAATTTCCTGGCTCAGTGCACCTGCCCTAGAGTAAAAAGTACCCCACATGGCACAATTTTCACTTTGGAGGGGCGGGCGCAGCAGAGTTGGGCCTGCTGCCCCAGACACAGATCGGAGATGGCCACAGAGGCTGCTGAGTGCCAAGGCAGGCTGTTTAAAAGGCCCTCCTTGGTTTTCTGGGACTTTCGTCTGAATTTTCTAAAATGTTAGGGAGGGGGCACCTTCATGTTGAAGCCCTAACCCCATGTCCCTGCTTTTGACTTCCTACTTTGCTGGCTGAGAATTCTTCAACTGATTAGCTGATCCATCTCCCTAATGTCTTGCTCTGTTCCTGGATACCACAACCCCCTGTAGAAGGTGTTGAATTCAAACTGGTAGTGGAATAGAGGAAGCTGCACACTAGAGCCCACTAAAAATTTGCGAATAGCTTTTATCAACATTAGTGGTAAGCACCATTCCTATGCCACTGACTGCAAAATCTGGATCCTTAATGTTTAGAAAAAATGGACTTTGGCTGAAAAAAGAAATGCCTCCTTTTTGTTGTAGATCCTAACACCAGGCAGGAGGCAGTTGTTTTATGTTGTATTTTGCAGTACTGGTTTTCTTGTACATTGTTACAATCCCTATGGAGACCAAAAACATTTTTTTAAAGGAACATGGATTTCACAGCTACCGATAGAAATTATTGAAGGACAAGATTTCATGTTTTAAGACTTAACTGTAACAAACAAATCAAAATCAACAAAGATCAAACACTACTTAACAGGCAACTAATGCAACAACTTAAAGAAAAGGTACTTTTGCATTAACTAATTAAGTCAATTGAAATTTGCCACATGGCACGTTTTTACTTTATGCTATGTTTCTGATTAATGGGTAACAATGCAAGATTAAGTCTCGAGGTACTCCTGGCTTCCAACAGGCTCGCTTCTCCCTGCCACATCAGGTCAAATCTTTTGATGTCCTTTGAAAACTGTTCCACCAAGACAAAGTATTTCAGATCCAACTTCCACCAGAAAGGCCCACCTCAATGACTCCTGTTCCTTAAAACTCAAAGTCCCATCTGTCTCTTCCCTTCCTTTTGAACAGTAAAGTAACTTCTCCAAGCATTCTGCTTGGTTGTTAGCACAAAAACTGTTCACCCTGCTCTTCACAGCAGAGGCTGCTGCTTCCCTCCCACAGCAGTAATTTCTTTGGTCTCCCTGTGGGTGGAATCATCCCAGATTTGATCTAATTGCGGCAACGGGCAGGAAAAAGGACGTTTTACCTGCTAACCGTAATGGCGGGTTTTCACACCGTATCGTCCCTTTCCCACCTCATTAAATATGCATTCCCAGGAAACATGCCAGGCCACTAGTGGGACATCCTCTGATTCGCCCGCCTCGCCATCACCTCAGTTCTTCAATAAACCTGATACCATATTTAAAGACCATTCCTACAAAGAGTTAACACTCTTCAAGGGATAGGAAGCTACTGGGAACTGATGGCTGCCAAAGGGAAGAAATGTGCTGCCCCCAGATTTAGCGACACCTCCCTGAAGTCCCTACAGGGTGCAGTGGAAGCCTGCCGCGATGTCCTCTAACCCGGTCTGGGCAAAGGCCAGTAAGCAAGGTCGTCAATCCAGCATGGGAGGCGGTGGCAGTGGTAGTCACGCCAATGCCCTGAAAAAGAGGATAGCCATCCAGTGCAGGAAGAAGATGAATGGTCTCATCCATTCTGCCAGGGTAAGTCGCTCTTCTCATCACTTTCAACTCTCACACTCGCAAACCCGCCACACATCCGCAGGGATCTCGCACCTCAAGGGACAACACCACTAACTCTCACACACACCCTCACATCTCCACCAGTCTCATATCCTCTCGAGCTCGCATCCTCATGCCATCCATGACTCTGCCCACCACACAAACATTCCGTGCAGTGCCATGTGTCCTGCTCACACACTCTCCATCTGTTTTCATGCAGGAGAAGCTGGCTCACAACAGCAGGAAGAGGTCATAGACTGGGGGGCGGCGGAGCAGCGCAGTGGCCCACATTAGACCCCTCACTCACTTTGAGGAGCGTGCCATCGTGCTGACTGGTGAGGACGTGGCCTGTGCCTGCAGTGATGGTGAGGTCAGCGGCGAACACCATGTGGGGATCCTGCCACATCATTCTTCCCTCAACACAAATATGAGTGTGCTCTCTCCTACTTTTGACTCTGCTGCCATGCACTGATTATCACTACTTTGGTTCACAGTGAGCTCTGCCAAGCGACCAACACCCTCAGCCAGCCAATCCCTCAACTCCATCCACGTCCTTGCCTCCAGCCAAGAGTACACCACCTCCATTGAAAAGCTGAAAAGAAGCAGCCTGGAAGACCCATCACTCTGCTTACCCACACCATCCACCAGAGCAGAGAGACACACCTCAGTGGGACCTAGATCTAGAGCAGGCTTGGGTTCACAATCTGGTGGTCACCACACAGACATGTGTCTGCAGCAGGAGGATGCAGGTTCAGCGAAGCTGTCTGGCACACTGAGGACTGTTGGGGAAGAGGCACCTATGAGGCCCAAGACAGATGAGCCTCTGGAGTCAGCAGAAGGCAGGGGAACATCACCCAGAGCTGCTGGAAGCCCTCAACAGAGTGGCAGGCAAGTTGGAGGAGTGCATCCGTCTGCTCTTTGAAGTGGTGCCCACAGTACGCATATGGAGGTCTCATGGGAAGGATGGCAGATGCCATGGAGACCCTAGTCCAGCAGAATGCGGAGATGTGTGCAAATCTGCACTCCATCACATAGCCATGGGTGAGTTCCTGTAGAGGCAACAGGAGAGAGAAATGGGGCACCTCAACATCCTTCCTTCTGCTCAAGGATTCAAGCTGGAGCCCTCAAGCACCTCAAGGGAGGAGGAGCAGCAGCTGGACACCCCTGGGTCATCCACTCGAATCTCAGAGGTTGTCGTCCTCCTCTGAGTCCTCTTTGCCTGTGAGCCCCTCAACCTCATCCTCTGTCACCACAGAGGAGCAATTGGCCCACAGGAATGAGAAAGCCATAGCAAGCTGGGGCCCTGAAGCCCCGGCTGTCTAGAGGACCCATGCCAAAGTCATCAGAGGCAACGGGGCCAACCATTGCACAGGCTGTCTCCATCCCTGCTGCAGATGTCAGAGCAGCACCTAGAAGAAGTGGTAAACTTAGAAAAGTTAAGAATTTCTGATTAAAGTTGCTGCACGGCTGAACACATTTTGTCACTTCATAATCTGAAAATATATTCGTTTTCACTGAGTAATGTGAAAAGTTGTCTTTCAGCTTCATTTACAGACTTCACGAGTCTTCCCCTTGCATCGCCCCCACCCCCACCCCCAGCTGCACACAGCCAGTCCACGAGTGATTCTGGAGGGAGAAGTATGTGTGTGGCAGGGCCTTTCGGAGCCTCATGCAATCATTCTCCCAGGAATGCAGAGCCTTCGTCCATCACACATCTCACTGTCCTGAGCATTTTCAATGCTGCCTTCTGGGGTTCGCTTTCAGTTGTCCACCTGAGCCAACCTGCATCTCCGCCCACCCACTTATCACACTCCCATGCAGCACCTGTGCCCACACAACACAAGGCTCCGCTCACTTTCAATTTTAGAAGCATGGTTGTCGTAAATTGTCTTTAGCTCCCCTGCCCTTTCCCCTTCCCTAGTCACCCATGTCCTTTTCTCCCCCCCCCCCCCCCACCCCCCCCCCCCCCTCCATCACTGTGGACCCCCCTGACCTCACCTTCCACCGCCCTACCAGCCAGAACTCTCTTTTTCCCTTTCCGGGATGCCCTGGGAATGTGCACATTCCCTACCTTCCTGCAAACCCCACCCCCATCCACATTGACCTCCCCTGACCACCAACTTCCTACCCCCCAGGGTCCATGCCTGCCTCTGAGACCCACCAACCACCCTTCCCCCAGAAGTCTCCCACCCCCCTCCCCCCCATCCATACCCCACACCCCAGAACTCCTCTCACCTCCCTGCAGAACAACTTTTAACCCCTCCTCCCAACCTCAACACGCCCCCCCACCCCCAACCGTCTCCCCAGCCGGGTAGATCGTCCCACTCTCCCAGTCAAACCTAGACCTTCCTCTCCCATCCCCCAAAGATTATCGATAGCAGACGAAGGCCAAGACATTGATGTCTCAAAGCAGACAGTGGCTTTCCACCTTCCATGAACTGCTTTGCAGCAGAGCCATGTCCATGAGAATCCACCCAGCATGCGATGTACGTGCCTCCAGGGTCTGGTAGCTGTAGGGCTCCAGCTTCTTCTGCTCTTCGGATGTCCGCGATGTGAGCAAGGCCCTAACAGTAAGTCCCGACTTCTGCATGTCACACTTATCAAGACGTGTTCTGGGCCAGCGTGTTTTCCCGCTGACGTGGGGCTTCATTCCAGCGAGCAGGGCTTATAATTTGATGCAGATGTATTTAAAATGATGTTCCTGACCGGCGGCGGCAGAAAAGGCAGCCCGCCATTAACAGGTGGAGTGGACAATCGTAAACTGGTTTCATGATGGCATGAAACCAAATTTTGGCCTTCCCACCATATTGTCTGCTCACGTGCGCCACGACACCTGATGCCAACAGGGACAGAAAATTCTGGCCAGTGTCCAAGAAGTAGCTGTCGATCCTTGTGTCAAGGGGTGAAAACTGTTACTTGATTTTCAGTAGGTTTCAGTTTGGATCACATGGGCCTGTCTCCAGGCAGAGTTAGTTTGATTACCATCCCTTCCTATCTAGGACATTCTGTTTTAGCTTAAGTTAAGAGACATTTTAAAGACAAAACCATCTTGTAAAGTCCTGCATTCATAACAACTGCTAATACTTTAACAGTTTAGGGTGTTACCAGTACACTGGCCCTGTAGCGCACAGCATTTTAGTATAAACAAGAGGCGATCAATGCATTATTGATGCAATTTTTCATGATTTCATGATTTCAACGTATGAAGATGAACAAGTGGCAAGGTTGCAAAAGCTTTGACACTTGAAGGGCTTCCTTCAATTTTGTGGAATATAATTACTCAGATTCTGTTAACAAGAAGGAATTCCACCCCTTTTGAGGTGTAAATGTTTTGTAAGGCACTCAAGAATTATTGTACTATCCACTGAATAAAATCTCAGATCTTCATTAAGCTGCAATTATCTGTCTTTATAAAATCTCAGATCTTCATTAAGCTGCAATTATCTGTCTTTAGCAATGTTCAGCTAAATAGATACTGATGATTCTAAAATATGCATTGAAACCCCACACCACAATGCTGACTGGTTTTGCTGTAAGACTTGAGGGTGTGGAGCATGCATTTGGAATCCTTATTTGGGGATGGTGTTGTCTCACGATATGACCCCAGAAAAGATTCGCAAGATCTTGTTTACATATTACATAACTTGGTATGGTTTCACCATCATGTGTATGGAATGAACATTGAGGGATTTGACTATCTTTTCTCCACTCTCTGCTTGTGTGTATTTGTATTTGTGCGTATGTGTTTGTGTGTGTGAGAGAAGTAAAAAAAAAAAATGTATTTATGATGTAAGAAGGAGGGGCAAAATGAATTGCAACATGATGTCTGAGACAAAGGCACCAAAATGTTGGGAGATGCATAGCTACTGAGTCAGCATCCATAGATGGAAAAGACAAATTCCATCCAAAATACCAATGTGTCAACTGAAAACAAAGATCAAAGTGAATTCATTTGTAAGGCTGAAGGATTTATCACTCTAGATCATTTCAGTGGTAGGAAGTTTCTTTCTTATTCATTCATGGGATGTGGGCTTCGCTGGCTGGGCCAGCATTTATTACCCATCCCTAGTTGCCCTTGAGAAGGTAGCAGTGAGCTGCCTCCTTGAACTGCTGCAGTCCATGTGGTGTAGGTATACCCACAGTGCTGTTAGCAAGGGAGTTTCGGGATTTTGACCCAATGATAGTGAAGGAACGGCGATATATTTCCAAGTCAGGATGGTGAACGATTTGGAGGGGAACTTCCAGGTGGTGGTGTTCCCATCTATCTGCTGCCTTTGTCCTTCTAGATGGTAGTGGTCGTGGGTTTGGAAGGTGCTGTCAAAGGAGCCTTGGTGAATTCCTGCAGTGCATCTTGTAGATGGTACACACTGCTGGTACTGTGTGTCAGTGGTGGAGGGAGTGAATGTTTGTGGATGTGGTGCTAATCAAGCGGGCTGCTTTGTCCTGGATGGTGTCCAGCTTCTTGAGTGCTGTGGGAGCTGCACTCATCCAGGCAAGTGGAGAGTGTTCCATCACACTCCTTACTTGTGCCTTGTAGATGGTGGACAGGATTTGGGGAGTCAGGAGGTGAGTTACTCATCACACTATTCCTAGCTTCTGACCTGCTCTTGTAGCCAGAGCGTTTATATGGCTAGTCCAGTTCAGTTTCTGGTCAATGGTAACCCCCAGGATGTTGATAGTGGGGGATTCAGTGGTGGTAATACCATTGAAGGTCAAGGGGTGATGGTTGGGTTCTCTCTTGTTGGAGATGTCATTGCCTGACACTTGTGTGGCGTGAATGTTACTTGCCACTTGTGAGCCCAAGTCTGGATATTGTCCAGGTCTTACTGCATTTAGACAGAGATTGTTTCAGTATCTGAGGAGTTGCGAATGGTACTGAACATTGTGCAATCATCATTAGCAAACATCCCCACTTTTGATCTTATGATGGGAGAAAGGTCATTGATGAAGCAGCTGAAGATGGTTGGGCCAAGGACATTACCCTCAGGAACTCCTGCAGTGATGTCCTGGAGTTGAGATGACTGACCTCCAACAACCACAACCATCTTCCTTTGTGCTAGGTATGAATCCAACCAGCGGAGAGGTTTTCCCCGATTCCCATTGATTCCAGTTTTGCAAGGGCTCCTTGATGCCACACTCGGTCAAATGCTGCTTTGATGTCAAGGGCAGTCACTCTCACCTCACCTCGGGAGTTCAGCTCTTTTGTCCATGTTTGAACCAGGGCTGTAATGAGGTCAGGAGCTGAGTGGCCCTGGCGGAAGCCCAACTGGTCGACAGTGAGCAGGTATTGATAAGCAAGTGCTGCTTGATAGCACTGTTGATGACCCTTTCCATTACTTTACTGATGATAGAGAGTAGACTGATGGGGTGGTAATTGGCTGGGTTGGATTCGTCCCGTTTTGTGTATAGGACATGCCTGGGCAATTTTCCACATAGCCGGGTAGATGCCAGTGTTGTAGCTGTACTGGAACAGCTTGACTAGAGATGCAGCAAGTTCTGGAGCACAAGTCTCCAGTACTATTGCTGGAATATTGTCAGGGCCCATATGCTTTGCAGTGTCCATTTCTTGATATCACGTGGAGTGAATCAAATTGGCTGAAGACTGGCATTTGTGATGCCGAGGACCTCCGCAGGAGGCTGAGATAGATCATTCACTCGGCATTCCTGGCTGAAGATTGTTGTGAATGCTTCAGCCTCGTCTTTTGCACTGATGTGCTGGGCTCCTCCATCAACGAGGATGGGGATATTTGTGGAGCCGCCTCCTCCAGGGAGTTATTTAATTGTCCACCACGATTCATGACTGATGTGGCAGGACTGCAGAGCTTAGATCTGATCAGTTAGTTGTGGCATTGCTTAGTTCTGTCGATCACTTGCTGCTTATGCTGTTTAGCATGCAAGTAGTCCTGTGTCATAGCTTCACCAGGTTTACACCTCAATTTTACGTATGCCTGATGCTGCTCCTGGCATGCCCTCCTGCACACTTCTTTGAACCAGGGTGGATCCTGGTTGATGGTAATGGTAGAGTGGGGGATGTGCTGGGTCATGAGGTTACGGATTGTGTTCAAGTACAATTCTGCTGCAGCCAATGGCCCACAACACCTCATGGATGCCTGGTCTTGAGTTGCTAGATCTGTTCGAAATCTATCCCATTTAGCACGGTGGTCATGCCACACAACACGATGGAGAGTATCCTCGATGTGAAGCCGGGACTTGACCTCCACTGTGACTGTGCGGCGGTCACTCCTGCCAATATTGACATGGACAAGTAGGTTAGTGAGGATGAGATCAAGTATGTTTTTTGCTCTTGTTGGTTCCCTCACCACCTGCCGCAGACTCAGTCTAGCAGCTATGTCCTTTAGGACTCAGCCAGCTCAGTCAGAAGTGATGCTACTGAGCCACTCTTGGTGGTGGACATTGAAGTCCCGCACCAGAGTACATTCTGCATCCTTGCCACCCTCAATGCTTCCTCCAAGTGGTGTTCAACATGGAGGAACACTAATTCATCAGCTGAGGGAGGGCGGTACATGGTAATTAGCAGGAGGTTTCCTTGCTCATGTTTGACCTGATGCCATGAGACTTCATGGGGTCCGGAGTCGATGTTGAGGACTCCCAGGGCAACTCCGTGCCGACTGCATACCACCGTGCCTCCACCTCTGCTGGGCCTGTCCTGCTGGGTGGGACAGGTCAGACCCAGGGATGGTGATGGTGGTGTCTGGGACATTATCTATAAGGTATGATTCCGTGAGGATGATTATGTCAGACTGTTGCTTGACTAATCTGAGACAGCTCTCTTAATTTTGGCACTAGCCCCCAGATGTTAGTTAGGAGGAATTTGCTGGGTCGACAGGCCTGAGATTGCCGTTGTCGTTTCCGGTACCTAGGTCTATGCTGGGTGGTCCATCCAGTTTCATTCCTTTCTTGTGACTTTGTAGCAGTTTGTTGCAACTGTGTGGGTTGCTAGGCCATTTCAGAGGGCATATAAGAGTCAACCACATTTGAATCATGAAGGAAGTAATAGATTTCTTGTGATTGTTATTTGTAACAATATTGGAAATGTATGTACAATGAATGCATTTATCATAAATCTTCCTCCCTGCAAGTCTTATATCCATGGATGGAAACATTAGAAATGTGTATGCAGAGAATATATTTATCATAAATCTTCCTCCCTGGAAGTTGTTTTTATTTCCATGGATAGAAACAATGTGTTGTTCAGACAGAATGTGTTGTCTACTTGGATGATACAATGGAAATTGGAGGTTAGAATTCCCACCCACCCCCCAACCCAACTGACCTCAAGCTGAAAGATAAAAGCAAAATACTACAGATGCTGTAAATCTGAAACAAAAACAGAAAATGCTGGGAAAACTCAGCAGGTCTAACAGCATCTGTGGAGAGAAAAACCAGAGTTAACGCTTCAAGTCCCTATGACTTCTTCAGAGCTAAAGAGAAGTAAAAATGTGATGAAATTTATGCTGTTTAAGGTGGGGTGGAGCAGGTGAAGCTGAATAGAAGGCCAGCGATAGGTGGGGCAAAGGAAAGATCGACCCTAAACTGCCTTTCCAATATCAGTCTGATTGACCCAGTTATTGGTTCAGTTTGTTTTTTTTTACTTTTCAGGACCACATGCTACAGATAATTAATCAGATAATGGATGACTGCATCCCCAATGAGCGACCAAATCGAGATTTCCACATCAAGTTTCCAGATGAGGTTTTACAGGAACACCTAGGAATACAACTGTGGTTTGCTGCTGAGGTAGACTTTGAGGAGGGGTGGGAAGCAATGTGGGTCTTCAGATTACAATATGATCATGTATGCCTGCATAATTTTGGTTTGCACATTTTATGGGTTTTAGCCATAGCTTATCATTATGATTAAGTGCTGGTTAAATCCACCAGTTAGATCAAAATGAATTCATTTGTAGGGCTGAAATTAGTCATGAACATTGTGCTTATCTACACCAGCTGAAGTTCTTTAGAACCTGTACAAAGCTAAAATCAATACCTAAGCTCAAGAGTGTACATAATTAGGGTGTGGCTGGCAATCGAAGGCTATCTTTAGTATTGAATTTTTAAAAACTCTTTGGTTGTTCAAGCCAACTTCTGTCAACAGACCATACATGGCTTTCAATGTCATGGATTCTTTCCAATTTGGTTAATCCTATGTAGGAAACCAAAAGCAGAGTTGGTCCTTCCAAAAGGTTAAGTGAAATTTCGCACTAACCTAGAAAAGCTCCCAGAAACCTATTGAATAATGAAATGTCCATTAGCTAATCCTGATTGGTTGCATTCCACAACTTGGTGCACCATTTATTCTGTAGAATGACTTAAAGCTTGTCTATAAATATTAAGACCTCTGCATTTCATTAGTAGTATGTATGCACTCGAATACTTTTGATTTTATCATTTTACTCGCAGTTTTCTTTTTCATTTCCGTATGTATTTCTGGAGTCGTAATTTTAGGGATGATCCCTTGAAGGGAGAAGAGAAGGCGTCCTCTCATTCCTCATTGAATTTAGATACAATTCAATGTACATATGACCAGAAGATTCAAATAAGGGATGAAGTGGGACCTCTATTTGCACTGTCATTGTGTTCTGGAAGTTAAGGAAGGTTCATGATATTCCCTCTGTATCTTTAAATATGAAGTGAAACTTTAGTATGATCCATCAGCAATGACAGAACAGTGTATTAAATATCACCTAATTGTAATATGCAGCTAAATTTCTACCATCTATCTTTCATGATGTTAGATCCATGAAACATTTTTCATATTTCACTGTAACTTTCTATCATAAGCAAACCACAGTGAGAGGGGAAAAAAATTCACAGGACTTAAGTGGAATGTTTCATAATCTGCATCAATTTGGTATCTAATTATAACTTGAATCCAGTTTTATTTATTTAATTACATAACAACATAGACAAAACGAAAGACGAGCCATCATTGGATGCCATCAGCATTTCATAATTATAATCTGCACAGATGAGAAACTATGACCCAAAATTGTACTTTGTGTTCTTGCTCTTATAAGTGGGTATGTGGGGATGGGAGATGTATTTGTATGTGAGAAAGCCACAAAGAATTAATTTGCCTCATTTGTACTTAGTGTTTAGTAGCTGGTTCCCTCATCGACGTACATGAATCCGAAATGCTTCTATTGCACCCTCTGGCAGAGGAACTCCTGCGCAATCTAGAGGAGGTACGCTATCTACTCCGGGAACAGTGTCTCTCTGATTACACCATCTATACAGATGACATCAAAGCAGCTCTTATTCGGTTTGACAGGGTCTTCGCAGAGTTTGAGTTAAGGTGAGGGGTAATAAAATAATAAACTCGAGTCACAAGTGCTTGTAAGTGGCAGTTTCGGCATCTTTATTGAAATTAAGCTAAGATTGCGGATCTTAATATGTTCTTTGTCCAAATGTTTCAGTAACAGCTCTAACTGTCTGAACTCTCAAGCCTAGTGCAATGTTGGAGGTGACTTTGTGTTGGCGATTATATTCCATCCACAGCACTGAGTGGCAACAGTTATTGCCCACCTCCCTAGCAGAAGCAAAGCCACTCCGTAATCTATATAGAGTAGTTTCACTAGCACTGCAGTGTATGCGACCCTTGTCAAAATCAGAAAGGGTTTGAAAGTATGACCATGGTAAATGCTAAATAAGTTATATGCATAATTAAAGAAAATACATTTTTTATTTGGTCAGGTGATGTGAGGAACAATGGCCAGGCCAATATTTGTTGTCCATCCCTAATTTCCCTTAAAATGTTGGCAGTGAGCCACCGCCTTGAACTGTTGCCAAGTCCGTGTGATGTAGGTACACCCACAGTGCTACTATTTTATACTGGTTTGGTACAACTGAGTGACTATTTCAAAGGGCACTTAACCACATTGATGTGAGCCTGAACTCTCTCGTAAGCCAGGCCAGGGTAGAATTTCCATTTTGCACACAAAAATGTGATCCAGGTGTTAATTGCATCCATTTTGAAAAGTTTAATTTTCTCTTCAGTATTCACTCAAACTCAATTGCATATTGCCAAATGGCACAATCTGCCATGAACCAGTAGGCGCAGTGTTTTAAAATAGATTTTTTTTAAATTGTTTTAAAATGTATTCCTTTATTAATATTAAGATTGGTAACTTTGTGCAGTTCTATGCAACTGAAAATGGGTTTATCACAAAAGAATAACCATTTTAATTGGTATCCATCCATCACCTGTGAATAACTCTATTTCCTTTTTAAATAAATGACTTTTAAAAGCGTATGGAACCATATCCTAGTTACATTTGGGTACAGTAGTCATCTTATTAGTAGATTGAAAAACATTGTATTCAAAAACTCAAGTTCCTATTTAGAGTTCTTTTGGCCAAAAAACCAACTTAATTTGGAGCCTTAAGGCCTGCAATGACTATCAATTCATCTTGGGTGTGTGGCCAGTTTTGTGGGCTGGGCTTGCAATGTTTTTTTAAACTAGCAGAAACTTGAATTGTGTTGAATGTATTTGAGCTTCAAATTCCATTATCTTTTGACTGGATCTGCTGATTTAGGGTGAATTTCACAGGAAAGGAAAGTGCAACCGAGTGCAAAGTCCAGGTCATAATGGGCAGACCATTCAAAGTATCTGGAAAGGGAGGGTTAAATCTTTGCAAATTCAGTCTTTTGAATGCTTGACTGCACATTTGCGATTCCACCCAACAACAGAACAAACAAGAATCTCAGGCTTCGAACATTGTGTGAAATACAATCCCATACATACCTCTTTAAAATAATTTTTGAACTCCTTAAACCAAGAGCATCACTGCTGCACAGGTGAAAAATTTTGGTTATGTCAAAAAGAAAGGCTGTTTGAATTTGGAATGTGACCTCAAAAGCGTTTTTTCCTTTGCTTTCGGCTATCCTACATGTGACATCACAGCATTAAAGACCCCAGAAACAGCAAATGAAACTACCAATTTATGAATCACAATATTAATGAAAAGGCATTGGGTTAACTTAATTTTCTTTTGGAAGAGAAAGAAGCTGAACAACTAACAATGATGTACCACACAAGTGAAGTGATGATGTGTTTTAGTGTGATTTAGTTGCATCATACACTTGGCAAACCTGTTTAACTATTTGTAACCAGTACCTTTAAAAGGGTTAGCAAAAAGAACTGATTCTTTGATTAGTGTATAGGCCACTATTCCATCTTCCATATAAAGTTAAAGCTTGTTCTAAAGTGTAACCTTCCTATTCCAGCTATGTTTCTGCAGTAGTTCCCATCAAATCTCCTGAGGAGCTCTACAATCAGCAACAGATTATTGTGCTCTTCTGTGAAACTGTTGATAGGTCAGTACCTCTGAATTTTGATGTTCCCTTGCATAAATACCCTGCCTTCCATTTTAAACTCCCACAATTGTCTGTTGTTGCTGTGTTTAGTCCAAATTGTCCTGATGAATGTCTAGATGAGAGTGTGTTTTCCATTGCTTTGCTTACTAATTTGAGAGTGGGACAGTTTGCGGTCTGTGAACTCTATCACCAGGATGTTGTAGATATCTTTTGTGCAATGGACTTAATGCAGGAGACAAACTGAAGGGTTCAACTTGAACTGACCATTCTGCTCTCCATGGATCAGTGAACTGTAGTGAGGAAGTGCCACAGTACCAGGGGTGCCATCTTTCAGATGAGATGTTAAATCAAAACCTATCTTTCCCCCCTCTGGTAGATGTAAAAGATCTTGTGTGTCTATTTGAAGAACAGCAGGAAAGTGTATGTACCAACAGATGTCTATCAACCAATAACAGCAAAAATAGTTTATCAGATGATGTTTATGTAAAATTGAGTGCTATGTTTGCCTACACAATGACAGTAACCACAACACAAAAAGGAAGCATTTCATAGGATGTCTCAAAGTGCTTAGCACCCAGAGGTCAAATTCTATCATATGTCAGTTTTATTTTAAGTTGTTTTGGCATATCATCTAAACATTGAAAGTGATGAGTCTACCATTACTCTCAGGTACCATTGAGATTTCCATGTGCTAATTTTATTTGTTTATTATAAATCTATGTTGCAATAATATGTAAATACTAAAGATTCAACAGTATTAAATTTCATTGTCTATTGTTTGCCTGATTGCTCAGCTGATCTCTGTAATTTGTTTAACATCATAGTCAGCCTCCCTGTTTTAGGTTTGTATGGAGTTTTGAGATGCTTACAATACATCTTACCATATAGGTCATTGATGTGGATAAGAAATGGATCCAGACACTGACCCAAGGGCTCCATTCAATAATTCCCCCTCATTCTCAACTTCTCAGAAATACTGTTTCTTTTTTGTCTCATCCAGCCTCTGACTCATCTTGTATTCCTATGGTTTTCCATTTAATTAGTCTTTCGTTTGTAACGTTCTTGAATTCAAATGTCTCTGTACTAACTTTAAATGTAGAATCCACCATTCTTACTATATTTAGTAATGGCTCCTCAAGATGATTTCACACGTACTCTGTCAAATATCATCTTCCCCCACTGCAGGGCATTGAAGCTGGGTTACTTGACACAAGACATGATTGATGGTTTAGAACCTGTACTGATGTTTACCATTCCACGTCTTGCTATCATTTGGTAAGGAACTTAGTTTTCATGAACATTGGAAATATTTTGGTCCAAACATATATGAAAGAGCTGAATTCCAGAGGTGAGGTGAGAGTGACTTTTTGTGACAACAAACCAGCCTTTGACCAAGTGTGACATCAAGGATTCCTAATAAATCTGAACTCAATGGTAATTGGGGGGGACAAATCTCCACTGCTATGAGACATGTGTTGCTCAAAGGAAGATTACTGTGGCTTTTGGAGGCCAATCATCGCAGCGCCAGATAATTCCTCAGGAGTCCCTTAGGGTAGTGTCCTAGGCCCAATCATCTTCAGCTGTTTCATCAGTGACCTTCCCTCCATCATAAGGTCAGAAGTAGAAATGTTTGCTGATGATTGGACAGTGATCAGTACCATTTGCGACTCCTCAGATAATGAATCCGTCTGTGACCGCATACAACAAGACCAGGGGGAGAATTTTCTCCCGTTGGGGGGGTTGGACGGGAGCGGGCAGGCACGTAGCCGACCGCCGCCCGCGATCGGCTGCATGCCACCGTTTTACATGGGCGTGCCAATTAAGGCCCACCCAGCGTGACGCGCGCACACACAAGCATTGTGCACCCCCTGTGCGGGCAGGGGGAGTAGGCTGAGTCGGGGCATGCGTGTGAAATAGCGCAGAAATCTCTCTGAGGCACAGAGCTGCCTCAGGGAGATAATTTTGATTTTTGAAAATTGTAATTGACCTCATGGATGCATTTGTGGGTGGAGGCAGAGGTCACCTGTGGAGCCCTGAAAGGAGCCACTGGCGTAAAAATTGAGCGCCACGGTCACTTTCACGGCCACTGGCAGTGGATGCCCTCCATGTCCCCAAGGCATCAAATCCTGCAGTAGCAGGCAGATGTAACCGACCAGTTCCCTAGACATGCACAGTATTTGACACTGGTTCTTGGTCATCTGCAGGAATGAAAGGCAGCGTCTATAAACCTTGAGTCTAGCTAGGCGCCCACCAGTGACGGCTCATTGTGGCTCTTTGGCCTGTTCAGGAGCCCCGGCCGCCCCTTCTTCCTTAGGGTGTTGCTCTTCCCTCTGCACAGCCAAGTGCCTCCGTCACACTCTCCTCCATCATTTTCATTCTGTGTACGCCTCGAGGCATACAGCTAGTTCACCAGTCTCCATGCTCCTGATGTTGTACTCCTGCAGGATGAAAGGGAGAGACATGTGGTTTAACTTGGGTGTTCTAAAAGCCTCTCTTGATTAAGTCTGAAAGCCCTTTAATGCACCCTGGAGAGTGCTGGCCACCACTCGAATGGCCAGAGTTTAGTGCGCCTCATGGATGCCCTAAACTCCACCTGACCGATTGACAGCAGCTTTGCCCATTGGACTGTATGCTGTGCTCTCAGCTCAGATGCAGGCATTCTCCTAACCCGCACTGCAAGACTGCACTGTTAGCTTGCACCATGGGGGAAACTGGTCCAAACCATGATGATGATTTTGCAAGGGGCAGTGAGCGCCTCCACCAGTGACTGCTCCATGGCCAGCTTTAGCAAGGAAATTGAACAACGTGCCCGGCCGTCCAACTGTTCTGCAGTCCATTAAAACACTCATTATATCATAGTCTGTGCCCGAGGGGTGAAAAGCTCTGGAGCATTTGGTGGTACTTTCATGCCTTTGTATTGCTTAAGTGGGCAGATAAGCTAAAGGCCCAACTCCATGCATATCAATGTGACTGCGTCAGAACTGTCTCAGCTGTGGAGGAATGGTGACTTTTTATACAACATTTCCCTAATGCGTGGCTGATTCCCAACCCCCCGCTTCCCCCATGTGCTTGTGCATTACCTTCAACTGTAGGGCAGCCTTTGCACCAACCCCCACCATACCCAATGCACCTCAACCTTCAAGGCCCACAGGTATTCCATCACACTCCTGACTTGTGAGCACTGCGCAATGTTGCTTCCACATACCTACGAGCTCTCCTCAAAGTGCAGCCCGCCAAGTGCACACCTTTAAATGTGCTGTTGTGAAACACAGTGTGATTGGGCAGACGATCCAGCGGGGTTCGGGGTGGGGGGGGGTGGGGCTTGATTCCAGTGGGCTAGCCCTATAACGATATGTAGATGTATTACAGTGAGGTTCCTGACGTCCGATGGCAGCAAATGCAGTCCGCCATCAGCAGGCTGAGCGAACGATCGCAAACTGGTTTCACAACGTTGTGAAACCAATTTTTGGCTTTCTCGCCATATTGTCTGCTCACAGCGCTGAACACACCCGATGCCAGCAAGCATGGAAAATTCTGCCTTTTGGCTGAAAAAGCATGTCAGAGGCTAGGAATCCTGCAGCGAGTAACTCTCCTCCTGACTCCCCAAAGCCTGTCCACCATCTACAAGGCACAAGTCAGGAGTGTGATGGAATACTCTCCACCTGCCTGGATGAGTGCAGCTTCAACAACATTGAATAAGCTGGACACCGTCCAGAACAAAGCAGCCCGGTTGATTGGCACCACATCCATCATCTTAAACATTTACTTCCTCTACCACCAACACAGTGGCAGTGGTGTGTATCATCTACTTGATGCACTGCAAAAGCTCGCCAAAATTCCTTCAACAGCAGCTTCCAAAGCTGTGACCTCTACCACCTAGAAGGATGAGCAGCAGGTGCATGGGAACACCGCCTGCAGGTTCCCCTCCAAGTCACATCTTGACTTGGAACTATATTACCATTCCTTCACTGTCACTGTCAAAATCCTGGAACTCCACCCCTAGCAGAATTAACACCACCACCTTCTCGAGGGAAATTCAGGTGGGCTATAAATGCCAGCATCCCGAGAATTAATTTTAAAGTCATCTTGTGGAGATCACCTGATTGTTGCTGTTGTGTGCGGAGGGTTTTGGACTAAAATTCTCATTTTTTTGTTATGTGAAAGCTGGACCTAAAATGGAAACTGGCAAACTTCCAGATCTTTGTTCTCATCCAGAATGGTTAGGTAACATTGTCCTTTTCATTTCTGGGATCTGTGTTCAATCTATTTCAAATTGATTGGAATGGAGCACCAGTTACAGAGAGCCTGATTTTTCACTTCCACATGGGAAATGGAAACTGGCTTCTGTAATTAGCAGCTGATCTGCAATTAATGGCAGTTTTACATTGAGCAGTGGGTTGAAAATCTACTGCCTGCTGTTTGGCATCTGATTTTTTTGAGTGACGATAGACCTTTATGCAGTTTGTCACTATAGTAAAACTAAAATGATACCAAAAGCTTCCACCCAGCTGCCCTGATCCAGAGCCATTTTTGTTTCTATTTCCAGTGGGCTGAGGATCTACCCTGAAGGACCGCTCAACCTACAGAGGCAGCCGGATGACATGTCCAAGCTTTTTAAACCTTTCTACACCCTCCTGCAAAAAATAAGGTAAGGGACACATTGTCTGGTTTTTGAAGAAGGATTTGGTTCGATTTGCGTTAAGTGAAACATGGCCAGTTAAGAGGACAGAAAATGCTGAAAGTAACCAGTTGGCTGAATGGCTTCTGAAAGAGAAAGATGGGAATGGGCTAATGAGATGTATGTTACTGTTACTGAAAATTGGCACCAATAGGCCAGAAATGAATGTGGAAAGTTTTTGAAAGGTGCTTAAGTATGATCCCTGATTATATATTTCCATTTCTCTGTCAACAGGTATGCTGGCAGGACATCTCACCTGAGGCTGCCTTGTTCCCTGTTCACCCACCCACTGTGAACTCTGTAGCTTACACTATTTTTAGCACCTGGAGATCAATGCAAATGTCTTTTTGGATTTTAAGAATAAATTACCAGTAGAGCCTGGTGGCAGTCTATGTTCCATGAGCCCACACATGAACTCCACACATGAAATCCTCTTCTCATAGCAAAGCCTTCCTGTCCATTTAATGCAATCTTCTTGATCTCTATCTCTATCACTGATCAAAGTCTCAGACGATTTTCTGACCTCCTTCCTTTCATATGCTCCCCCTTTCAGCTTCGATTGCTTTCACTTTGTGCCTTCTTAGGGGTGGTAAAGGCTGGGGAATTACCACCCTAATCCCTCTCTCTAGTGCATTACTGAAACCAGGCTTTGTTACTTTTGCCCTTCCATCTGCTGCCTCTATTCATCTTCGTAACTGCCTCATCCCCATTTGATAATAGTGCCACTTGCAGCCATTTCTCAATCTTGTAAAATAGTCACTTCCATAACCTCAAGTTTTCAGGTTCAAAGGTAGCTGATGTGACCAGGTCGTTCATCTACAAATCTGGCTTGAACTTATCAAGATTCAGTGTTGTTCTATTTCCCTGATTAAATCTGCCTGTAAGCAACTGAAACTGGTATTGTTCACTAATAACTGTTCTTTTGCTCTTTTAAGACTGACAGATTTTGAACTACTGGAAAGCAGTGTAAAGTATCCTGCGCTATGTCATAATGGACAAGGGGTATAAGTGAATGTGAACAAAAAAAGCTTTGGACAGGCAAAGGATTGAGTCAAACAAGTATCTAAAATAGAAGATAAAACATGCAAGGGACACCCATTGGGAGAATCATTCAAGTGTACAGTGATTAAGTTGTTTGTTTACCATACAGCTTTCTGATTTGGGGGTTTCAAAATCCCAAAATAGTGCTTTTAAATGTCAAAGACTTTTATTTCTAAAGACAAGATGTAAATATATCTTCTAATCCAACATTTTGCAATCCAATTATTTTGCTGCTTCAGGCAGCTGAAAGCAAACAGAACTGTAATTTTTTTGCAGATACACTGGTTCAGACTTCACCAAAGTATTTATGTCCATGCAAGTGATTGGGCTACTTCAAGCATGTCATTGGTTAAAAGCTTGATCATTTTATTGCAGTTTTACCTTAATTTTTCACTTCATCCATAGGGACTTACTTTATGTCCTCACAGAAGAAGAACTATCTTTCTTAGAGAAGAGCCTGTGTACTGTGGAAGCTGAAGATTTCTTCAATAGCCACACAGTGTTGCCCAGCCTTTCATCCCTTCACAACAGCACATTGAATCATGAAGGAATCGATGTATATGCCAATGGGGTTTCACCTAATACATGTGATTCAGAGGAACTTGACCAGTTAAAATTGATCGTCCACCAAGCAACCAATGAGGTGTATTCACAAGAGTCTAACTCCGATGTATCCAATTCACTCAAGCAAACTCCAAATGAAATGAAAGGTTCTTTGGAAGCTTCTAATCTTAAATTTGAGAAAGAAAATGAAATATGGGAACAAGAGTTTGGACGGGACACCAATGGCAGCACACAAGCGAATGCACAGAATCAAAATGAAACAATCTTGGCGGATAGTCCTAAATCGTCTTTATTTGCTTCTACTAACAGCTTGACTGATTCCAAAGCTATCCAACACTTTAGCGCTTCAGAAAATGACCATCCAGAATTAGTTGATGGGCTTGAATCAACAGGAGCATCCACATTTAATACCATCCAAACTAATTATTTTACTGATAATCCAGGTACAAGCTGTGTGCTAACGACTTCCAAACAGGACCATGTTGTCCCTTCATTAAATGCTTATTCTTCTGGCGGAGACACTTTGAAACAAAAAGCTGAGGCTTCATCTTTTCTGAGAACACATCCAAGTAAAGAACTCGTGGAAGGAGTTGAAGAGCGAAATAAAATGACAGAACAGTCCAGTTGTGATGGAAGAATCGCAAATACTCGTATGGTGTCTGAAGATCCATACATGAATAACAGCAGGTGAGGGGATTGCAGAAGTTTGGGACATTACAGGTATAATAACCAATACAGGACTGAATTTAAAAAATTATGGATAGTTCAAAAGCGGTTTTAAGACTCTGTTTGTTTGAGGTGAATAGTTAGGTATAATAGAATAATTTTATTCCTTTCCTGCACCCTCAGCTGCAATAAAGCCTAAAGGAAATTAAAATCCACATAATATTCAAAGCTGAGTTAGACAGATTTTTGATCTACAGGGGTGCCAGGGGTCATGGGAAGCAGGCAGGAAAGTGAAGGTAAGACCACAATCAGATCAGCCATGATCTTAAAAACAAAAAACTACTGCGGATGCTGGAAATCCAAAACAAAAACAGAATTACCTGGAAAAACTCAGCAGGTCTGGCAGCATCGGTGGAGAAGAAGAGTTGACGTTTCGAGTCCTCACGACCCTTCAACAGAACTGAGTATAGTTAGGAGGGGGTGAAATATAAGCTGGTTTAAGGTGGGGGTGGGGGGAGAGAAGTTGGGGGGGGGGGTGTGCGGTGTGGTTGTAGAGACAGGCAAGCAGTGTTAGGAGCAAATAATCAAAAGATGTCACAGACAAAGGAACAAAGGGGTGTTGAAGGTGGTGATATTATCTAAGAAAATGTGCTAATTAAGAATGGATGGCAGGACACTCAAGGTACAGCTCTAGTGCCACCACCAAACACACCTTCCCTTCACCCCCCCGGCGGCATTCCGTAGGGATTGTTCCCTCCGGGACACCCTGGTCCACTCCTCCATCACCCCCTACTCCTCAATCCCCACCTATGGCACCTCCCCATGCCCACGCAGAAGATGCAACACCTGCCCCTTCACTTCCTCTCTCCTCACCGTCCAAGGGCCCAAACACTCCTTTCAAGTGAAGCAGCATTTCACTTGCATTTCCCCTAACTTAGTCTACTGCATTCGTTGCTCCCAATGCGGTCTCCTCTACATTGGAGAGACCAAACGCAAACTGGGCGACTGCTTTGCAGAACACCTGCGGTCTGTCCGCAAGAAAGACCCAAACCTCCCTGTCGCTTGCCATTTTAACACTCCACCCTGCTCTCTTGCCCACATGTCTGTCCTTGGCTTGCTGCATTGTTCCAGTGAAGCCCAACGCAAACTGGAGGAACAGCACCTCATCTTCCGACTAGGCACTTTACAGCCTTCCGGGCTGAATATTGAATTCAACAACTTTAGATCTTAAACTCCCTCCCCCCATCCCCACCCCCTTCACGTTTCTTCCCCCTCCCTTTTGTTTTTTCCAATAATTTATATAGATTTTTCTTTTCCCACCTATTTCCATTATTTTTAAATCTACAACTGTAATACCTTGTCAGCCTTTCCACCCCACCCCCACTAGAGCTGTACCTTGAGTGTCCTGCCATCCATTCTTAATTAGCACATTTTCTTAGATAATATCACCACCTTCAACACCCCTTTGTTCCTTTGTCTGTGACATCTTTTGATTATCTGCTCCTATCACTGCTTGCCTGTCCCTACAACCACCCCCCCAACTTATCTCTCCCCCCCCCCCCCCCCCCCCCCCCCCCCCCCGCAACCCCACCTTAAACCAGCTTATATTTCACCATTCTCCTAACTATACTCAGTTCTGTTGAAGGGTCATGAGGACTCGAAACGTCAACTCTTTTCTTCTCCACCGATGCTGCCAGACCTGCTGAGTTTTTCCAGGTAATTCTGTTTTTGTTTCAGCCATGATCTTATTGAATGTTGGAGCAGGCTCGATGGGCTATGGAATGTCTTACTCCTGCTCTTATTTCTTGTGATCTTGTAGTATTGCCTCCACTTTTACGTGTTTGTTTTTTACCACAGTGAATATGCTTGCTTCTTGATAGTCATTATTCTGTTCCTGCCTGTTTCCCGTTGCTTTTTGAAGGGGCATCATGAAATGTGTTTTGAAATTTAAACAATTTGAGCATTGTCCAACAACATTTTGCCACTATAAAGTTGCCACTTAAAAAGTATATTTCAACCTATGTATGCATTTCAGGCCTAATCAGGGTATTAACAATTCAAAGAGAAAACTCTTGGAGGTAGAGGATGGAGAAATTTTGTGTATATTAAGAAATTCTTTCAAAATTGGCAGGCCACCTTGGGCATAATTCCTGAAGGGTAGCCAGCCCTGAAAGAATGGAGCAACCAAACTGCTAAAGCAACTAAAATTTGCTTTTTGGCTCCAAGAGATTTTTGTATATTAGGTCCAAGTAACCTAGAACGGGAAACCACAAAGGGAACAGCTTGGTAGTCTGATCTTCTTGGACAGAAATGGTGAATCAGTCATATCTTCCTTTGCTTTTCATAACCTATATTATTTTTCCTATCTCATAATTGAGATCTCCTATTACTAAATTGAGGGAAGCAAAATGGTCCAAAATCACCCTTGGTTAAACAAGAGCCATTTCTTTGGATCAGTCCATCATCATGTCTGGCAGCTTTCACCATTTTGAAGGTCATTGTTTCATGACTGTTGAGCCAGTCAGTAGTTTTCATTCAGCTCAAAGTTAAAACTTTTTCTTTAATGATTTTTAATGATGTTGAAATCTAAAAAATTTATTGACTGGGAAAATTTCAGATTTTAATTTGCTAATTACCAAACATCATTTCTGCAAAAGGCAAGTGTTACGCACTTCTAAAACACTTGTTACTTTTTCATAATTATGGAAAACAAATAAGGTACTGTTACACATTGATTTCTGTGCTTTGCTGGCAGAGTATCTAAAGGAGAGGGTGAGTCTTGTGTCGTGGTTCGTGAAACACTAAAGCACGCAGTGTGGGCTGTGAGAGCGGCTGTAAGGGAGGAAATCAGGTCACGGTACCGCAGCCGTAGTGATATGCTTCATCGGCTCTTTGTTTGTATCTCAGGTATGTCATTCAGGATTTTAAGGCTGAGATATGATATTGCAGCATTAATGTGTAGTGTCACAGAGTGCTAAAGATGCTGCTTGATTTTTCATGCCCCTCACTCCATTGACTTCCTGACTGCAGCCATGTTGCCGTAAATGGGATACTGGAAAATCCAAGAGAGTTGTTTCTAAGCACTTGGAAACCAGAGTGGGAAACGGACCTACTGTTATGTGGTGTAGGGATCCTGGGGAATAGGTTATTATAGCCTCGTGCATCTGGTACCAGACTAATAAACCAGAGATTATGGGTTCAAATCCCACTGTGGCAAGTATAATTCGATAACCCTGGTAATTTGTGAGCTAGCACTAAAAAAACCCACAAAAGCTGTTGGATTGTCATACAAAAACAGCTGGCTCACCAATATCATTCTCTACCTGATCTGGCCTGTGTGCCAGTCCAGTCCCACATTATGAATGACTCTTAATGCACTTGAGGCAATTAAAGATGGGCAAGAAATACTAGCTTATCAGCATCGACCACATCCTAAAAGCAATTTTTTATTTTTTATTTTTTGTAACTGAAAGATGTTCTTGCTTTGAGCCAAAACCTTAATAGTTCCTTCTCTGTCGCTGAGTCAAAACCCTGGAACTCCCTTAAACAGTACTGTGGGTGTACCTACACCACACGGACTGCACTGGTTCATGTAGGTGACTCACCCCACTTCTCAAGGGCAATTAAGGATGGGCAACAAATGCCATGAAATAATAAAAATTTAAAACTGCTATAGACTATTTAAATATATAACTATGAAATAATCTTGATTTCAGAAGCTATTTTTAGAACCTTTTTTGAGGTTTGTTTCTCTTGTCAAAAGTGGTTTTGAAACCTATTGTCTAGGTATTTCTCACAGTTCAGTAATGCTAGCTGGAATGGGTTGCCAGAGAAGGTGATTAAAGCTAGGACACTGGATTCACTTGAACAGATAGATGCTGTAATGGGCAAATGAGTTAATTATTCTGAAAGTAAAAGGTAAGAAGGACTGAATGACATTAGTCATCTGAATTGGTCTTGAGTATTTTTATTTTGTGTACACTGAACCCCAGCATACATCAGAGTTATGAATCTTCTTGGCTGTGTTTGGAACAGGTGTAGCAGATCAACTTCAGACTAACTTTGCAGGAGACCTGCGACGGATTTTAAAAACTGTCTTCGAGATTGCAACGTCAACTCCAGAGAAAAATGAAGATGTTATAGAAGAGGAAACAGGTATACTGGATTTCATTTTGCATTTGCATGGTCTAGCTCTTCATTTTCTACCTGCCTGCCTCAATTGTAGTCTCTTGTAGAAAGATTAAAAAGGACACATGAATACCAAATATCTTTCTCAGCTCAAATCAGGGCTCTTTTAGCCCTGACTATCTGTAGCCCCCACAGAAACTTAAATAATGGGATATTATCAAGAGACCAGCTATTGCACATAAGTGAAGTAGACTCAATTTTTCTTCAATCTTACTGTAGTGGCAGAAGGTGGGAAACCTGAAATAACCTGCCTCTGACCTGCTGACAGGTGATGGCATATTGGTATTGTCACTGGACTAATAATCCAGAGACCCAGGGTAATGCTTTGGGAAGCCGGGTTCGAATCCCACCATGGCAGATTCAATAAAACATCTGGAATTAAAAGTCTAATGATGACCATGAAACCATTGTCGATTATTGTAAAAACCCACCTGGTTCACTAATGTCCTTTTAGGGAAGGAATCTGCCGTCCTTACCTGGTCTGGCCTACATGTGACTCTTAAATGCCACCCAAACTACTACAAAGTCACAAAAAAAGGAATAAAACTGGAGGGACCACCTGGCATCGACATAGGCATTGGAAATGACAATGGCAATCTCAGCTCTGTTGACCCTGCAAAGTCCTCCTTACTAACATCTGGGGGCTAGTGCCAAAATTGGGAGAGTTGTCTCACAGACTAGACAAGCAACAGCCTGACATTAGTCATCCTCACAGAATCATACCTTACAGATAATGTCCCAGAAACCACCAACACCATCCCTGAGTATGTCCTGTCCCACTGGCAGGACAGGCCCAGCAGAGGTGGCAGCCACAGTGGTATACAGTCAGGAGGGAGTTCCTCTGGGAGTCCTCAAAATCGACAATGGACCCCATGAAGTCTCATGACACCAGGTCAAACATGGGTAAGAAAACCTCCACGTACTGCCCTCCCTCAGCTGATGAATCAGTGCTCTTCCATGTTGACCATCACTTGGAGGAAGCACTGAGGGTGGCAAGGGCGCAGAATGTACTCTGGGGCTTCAGTGTCCAAGAGTAGCTCGGTAGCACCACTACTGGCCGAGTCCTAAATGACATAGCTGCTAGACTGGGTCTGCGGCAGGTGGTGAGGGAAAAACATACTTGACCTTATCCTCACCAAACTGCCTGCCACAGATGCACCTGTCTCCATGACAGTATCGGTAGAAATGACCACCGCACAGTCATTGTGGAGACGAAGTCCCGCCTTCACATTGAGGATACTCTCCATTGTGTTATGTGGCACTGCCACCATGCTAAATGGAATAGATTTCGAACAGATCTAGCAACTCAAGACTGAGCATTCATGAGACGCTGTGGGCCATCTACAGCGGCAGGATTGTACTCGAACTCAATCTGTAACCTCATGGCCCGGCATATCCCCCACTCCTCCATTACCATCAAGCCAGGGGATCAACCCTGGTTGAATGAAGAGTGCAGGAGGGCATGCCAGGAGCAGCACCAGGCATGCCTAAAAATGAGGTGTCAACCTGATGAAGCTATAACACAGGACTACCTACATGCCAACAACAAAAGCAGCAAGTGATAGACAGAGCTAAGCAATCCCACAGCTAACGGATCAGATCTAAGCTCTGCAGTCCTGCCACATCCAGTCGTGAATGGTGGTGGACAATTAAACAACTCACTGGAGGAGGAGGTGTCACAAGTATCCCTGTCCTCAATAATGGAGCAGCCTGGCGCAGCAGTGCAAAAGGTAAGGCTGAAGCATTCACAACACTCTTCAGCCAGAAGTGCGGAGTGGATGATCCATCCCTGCCTCCTCCAGAGGTCCCCAGCATCACAGATGCCAGTCTTCAGCCAATTCGATTCACTCCACGTGATATCAAGAAACAGCTGAAGGCACTGGATACTGCAAAGGCCCTGACAATATTCTGGCAATGGTACTGAAGTCTTGTGCTCCAGTACTTGCCGCACCCCTAGCCAAGCTGTTCCAGTTCAGATACAACACTGGCATCACCTGACTATGTGGAAAATTGTCCAGCTATGTCCTGTACTCAAAAAGCAGGGAAATCCAAACCAGCCAATTACTGCCCCATCAGTCTACTCTCGATTATCAGTGAAGTAATGGAAGGGCTCATCAACAGTGCTATCAAGTGGTACATGCTTAGCAATAACCTGCTGACTGATGCCCAGTGTGGGTTCCGCGAGGGCCACTCAGCTCCTGACCTCATTACAGCCTTGGTTCAAACATGGACAAAAGAGCTGAACTCCCATGGTGGGGTGAGAGTAACTACCCTTGACATAAAGGCAGCATTTGACTGAGTGTGGCATCAAGGAGCCCAAGCAAAACTGGAGTCAATAGGAATCAGGGGGGAAAACTCTCCACTGGTTGGAGTCATACCCAGCACAAAGAAAGATGGTTGTACTTGCTGGAGGTCAGTCATCTCAGCTCTAGGACACTACTGCAGGAGTTCCTCAGGGTAGTGTCCTAGGCCCAACCATCTTCGGCTGCTTCATCAATAACCTTCCTTCCATCATAAGGTCAGAAGTGGGGGTGTTTGCTGATGATTGCACAATGTTCAGCACCATTCACGACTCCTCAGATACTGAAGCAGTCTATGTCCAAATGCAGCAAGACTTGAACAATATCGAGGCTTGGGCTGACAAGTGGCAAGTAACATTCGTGCCACACAAGTGTCAGGCAATGACCATCTTCAACAAGAGAGAACCCAACCATTGCCCCTTGATGTTCAATGGCATTACTATCACTGAATCCCCCACTATCAACATCCTGGGGGTTACCATTGTCCAGAAATTGATCTGGACTAGCCCTATAAATACTGTGGCTACAAGAGCAGGTCAGAGGCTAGGAATCTTGCGACTAGTAACTCACCTCCTGACTCCCCAAAGCCCGTCCGCCATTTACAAGACACAAGTCAGGAGTGTAATGGAATATTCCCCACTTGCCTGGTTGAGTGCAGCTCCCACAACACCGAATAAGCTGGACACCGTCCAGGACAAAGCAGCCCAGTTGATTGGCACCACACTCACAAACATTCACTCCCTCCACAGTAGCAACAGTGTGTACTATCTACAAGATGCACTGCAGGAATTCACCAAGGCTCTTTAGGCAGCATCTTCCAAACCCATGACCACTACCACCTAGAAGGGCAAGGGCAAGGGCAACAGACAGATGGGAACACCACCACCTGGAGGTTCCCTCCCCAAGTAACTCACCATCCTGACGTGGAAATATATCGCCGTTCCTTCACTGTCACTGGGTCAAAAGCCTAGAGTTCCCTTCCTAACAGCACTGTGGGTGTACCTACATCACATGGACTGCAGCAGTTCAAGAAGGCTGCTCACCACCATCTTCTCAAGGGCAACTAATGATGGGCAATAAATGCTAGCCCAGCCAGTGAAACCCACATCCCGTGAATGAATGAAAAAATAAGACTATACAGAGTGGGGAGACATGGACTGGCCGTTTGATGAGTTGCTGAGTAGGGCACAAAGGAGAGCCCTGGAGTATCTCCACTCTCCCAAGCACAGCTACAATGAATAGGTCATTGCTATAAATTCAGTGCAAAGGTGTGCATTTCAGTGGGGGAAGCTATCAGAAAAAATCACTGCTCAGATACTGAACCTCTGCAAAATGCAACATCCTGTGTACATTCTGGTCTTGTGCAGTATCTTAATGAAATTCAGTACTAACAATTTATTAATTTAAAAACAAAAATCAGTTGTGCATTGCAATTGTTTCCTTTACTTTACCTTTATACATCTTTCAGAGGAGGAGCATGTTAATCTGGACCCTATCTTGGATGATTGTGTGCTTTGTCAGGAATCCCATTCCTACTCATCTAGAGCTTCCAATTTAAATAGCGCAAAAATAGAAGGTACTGTACATGAAGTTTCTATTCTACTGGATAAAAGTATGGCTAGCCTCTAATTAAATATCACTATTAAATTGTGAAAATATTGCTGTAAGGCTAAGTTTCCATTAAGGTTAATATTCATCTTTATCTGATTACTAGGTAAAAATTTGTTCCCAAATTTTATCAGTTATCTATTTTTAAAAATCTTGATATTTTGCGAATTGTTCAACTTGTTGAAGCAACCAGTGTGTTTAAAAAATACTATCTGCCATAGATGCATGTCAGTAAAAGAACTAGTTGTGCAAATCTTTGCACATTCATTAATGGATGTATTTGGCACTCTAGTCAACTCTACTATTTTTACACAATACTCTTGTCTCTTGAGAAAATAGATTTATATATACACTTTCTGCATTTCACCTTTCCTCCTCTCTTGTTCCTTGGTAGATTCAAGCATCGATTTTCAAATCCTATTTCCTGCTCCATTAGGGGTGAAGCTTCTTCATTTGGCCTTCACCAATCACCCCCATGAAAGAATTTTCTATGAAATTACTAATCTGTTGAATATTTTACTGAGTTACTGTTGCTTTACTTTAACACAGTATTACCCTTACCAGTCCTTATCCTTACCAGGGAGGTGATGGCATAGTAGTACTTTCACGGGGCCAGTGACCCAGGGTAATGCTCTGGGGACCTGAATTTAAATCCTGCCATAGCAGGTGGTGAAATTTGAATTGAATAAAAATAAGACGGTACTATATTTGAATTGAATAAAAAATCTGGAATTAAAATTCTGATGAAAACCATGAAACCATTGCTGATTGTTGTAAAAACCCATTTGGTTCACTAATGTCCTTAAGGGAAGGAATCTGCTGTCCTTACCTGGTCTGGCCTACACGTGACTCCAGACCCACAGCAATGTGGTTGACTCTTAAATGCCCCCTGAACAAGGGCAATTTGGGATGGGCAATAAATGCTGGCCTAGCCAGTGACGCCCACATCCCATGAACAAATAAAAAAACAAAGTCACTGCACGAATTCCTTTTCCACTTCCTTTCTCTATGCCTTCTTGCCACACCCAAGTGGTTACTCTCATAGAATATCCTGAAGTACCAATCTGGTTTGAGAAGACTAGTCAGAAGAAGGACAAATTATTTGTATGGCAGCAAAGTGGTTCTTTTTTTTTTAGTTTTTGTAGCATTCGTGCACATAATTGATCTCTTTTCCCACCCAATTACAGTGCCCCCAGAGTGGATTGCAGACTCTGCCTGTAATCAATGCATGTCTTGTAAAGCACCATTTACGATTATCAGAAGGCGGCATCACTGCAGGAATTGTGGAAAGGTATAGAATTTTAAACATTGGCGTATAAAATTAGGATCAGATATCAGGTGTTGATTACATGTGTTACAATCCCAGCTGCTGTTAATGCTGGGCAAGTCAGATCCCAGAATGAAACCTGGCTGGATGGATCCTAACTTTTTTTTAGAAACCGTGGAAAAATGTTACTGAACAAATTCACAGAAGTCTGCTAATAAACTTTTAATACTAAGAACAATATATTTACTAAAACAAGAAACATGAACTAATATTAAACCAGACAAAGTTTGGAAAGATTTCAATACAAACACAAGATGATTCAAATTCCTGCTATTCCTTTACCCCAGCAATATCTTTACAGACACACAAACCAGTGAAGAGTTAACACTAGCTTGATACAAGGGCTTCTCGCTTGAGACTGGCATCGTTGCAAACAGTTTTCTTCCAGTGAATTCCTGAGTGTTCATTTGATGCTTCTCACCCAACTCGTATCTCTCTCCGAGATACCAAAAACCACACTCTAAACTCATTGTTTCTTCAACTGTGGAGCAAACAAATGAGTTCCCTAAACTCAGTCTTCCAGTGGCACCTCTGCTAAACTGATCACTTTACTGAGTCCTTTAACTGATGATTCAGTTAACCACTGTTCCACTAGCCTTGTATTTTTCTCTGCCCAGAGAGCCTGTCTTCACTCTCTGATGCACACTGAACATACCCTCTCTCAACTCCTTTCTTTTCTGTGTCCGTGTCACCGGATCACAGTCCTTAGGCAACAGTCAAGCTTTTCTACTTTGTGTCTTTTTTTTCCCCCAGAATCACTGAGCTTTCAACCTTTTTTAACCCATCTCTTTAACTTCAGGCATTAAGTCTTCATTAAAAATGTGTGTATATATATATATATATATATATATATAACAAACCCAAAAGACCTGAAACTTTTAGTCACAAGCCTATCCAGACTCTTGGGCACCAAGATTCATAAACAAAACCCCAATGAAACTGAAACCATTTTTACCTTTCTTAACACAAATATATACATATAAATTCAACTTAAAATTATGCATTGTCTATAACACATGGAAGGGAGTAACTGATACTCCAATCTAGGATCTTTGCAGCTTTACCTGTCAGTGGTTTCAGCCAATGTTCTACATCATGAAAGTGGCACTTTGGGTTCAAATGACTTAAGTAAACCGATGTTACTACTTTTACATTCCACGGATATAATATAGTGCCGCCTATTGCTTCAGTGTCATACATGTGGTTTACTGAGTAGTCAGTTGCCATGTTGCTTATAGATTTCGGTGATAGAAACCATGTGGTTGACATTTTACTTGCTGTTTTTCTTTATAATTTGTTAAATTAACTCAGCAGAAGTTGAGCTGAAATATGTTTCTTTTAGCTACCCTAAAGACAGATGTTTTCCTTGTTTTCTTCAGTTTAACACAATACTCTGATCAACATGTTAGCAAGTGATTCACTCCAAATAATCATTGTAGGGAGATCTACTCTAGTTTGGCTACCCAGCCCCAGGCCCTTTAGTTTACTGCCTTATCTTCTCATTACTGAGATTATATCTTGATTTTTTGGTGTTGTAGGCAAAACCCTCTAGCATTGCACTGAGGCCCATCAACATAATATGTTACTGAGTCACTTTTAACTGACTGTTGAATGAAGTACTGAAAGGATGTAAACAGTCCAATGCTTGTGATCAAATCAAATGCAGTTACTACTGTATGCACATCATGTGATATCAATGAGGATATTGGAAAGTCTATGCCTCTTTTTGCTTGCAATATTATGTTTTTCAAGAATTTTTGTCCCTTTCTGTCCAATAGGCTGCCATGTTTCCTACATATGAACTATATAAATGCAAGTCATTTTTTAATGAAAGATCTTCGCAATGATAATAAAACAGGGGAAACCATTGAATGGCACTAATATCTAATTCATGGGCACAAGTATATGAGCTGAGTGCTGTGAAACATACATTACATATTGTCAGGAAGATATAATAATGTTATTGGAATTTATTGTAAAATAGTGGTATCTGTGTGTATGTGTGGGAAATTTAATTGGATTAAAGGCAGCTGGTCTGAAGGCTTTGATGTACACATGGTAAACATGGGGGAAATTTAGAATGTAAGGTGTAAAAGGACATTTGCATTTTAAAATAAAGCAGACTAGATTGTTTTCAAAGGAGTGAAATATTACACTGAACCAGTCGAAGTTAAGGAACAGTGTGTTATTTTTCCCAAAGATTACTGGTAAAATTAGTACTATGATTTTTTTTTATGATCAGGCAGATAAAGTCCAAAGACATGGTGAAACGATGAGAATTTGCATTCAAAGGGGAAAATATGTATAAAGGAGCGAAGGCTGTGTGTAAGGGTAGGCATTTTAGGATCTAACAAGTGTGAAAAGCCTTCAGCATCTGCCTCAAGCTGCTGTCTTCAAAGAACTGAAATTAAGAAAACTCATTTTGAATTCAACTTTTTCAGGGCTTGTGTCTCACTTTGCCTGGGTCTTTTAAAATCTGTCTTATTGTTGCCTTAACGAAAGTGTAACTGGGAGTCAGATTAATTAGGGGATTTAGAAGTTATCACAGTAGTAATTGTAGTGTATGTATCTGCTTTAAAATAATTTCTCATTAATAAATGTTTAATCTAGTTTTGTAAAAACCAATAAGACTTGGTGGTCTTATTACTACTGAATTCAAGGCACGCATCTCAAAACTTATACAAATTGCAAAATAAGTTGCGGTAGTTGTTTCAAGTTTCCCTTTGGATTTGAACAACTCAGCATTTACCATTGCCTGTGCCATAACAATACCAACATTAGTTGTATAATGTATACGTTAGTGCCAAGAACCAGAAACTCCTGTAAGGGAACAATCTTCAGACTCCAAACCAGAATACCATGGCTAACTTATTTTAAATGCTTTCTGGTTCATTTAATGTGTGTGTTGCCTTTTTTAGAAATTTAGGTGAAAGCATCTTATAGTATTTATGCTGAGTTTGGCTTTGCTGATTCATATTAGAAGGTTTACAATATGCAGAAAGAACTATTCCACCTCCACATCAGGATGTTGGATGCGCTGGAAAAACTCAATCCACTTTGTTTTGTTTCAGATATTCTGTTCCCGCTGTTCTTCCCAATCAGCACCATTACCTTGGTATGGACAGATGAAGCCAGTCCGTGTCTGCACACACTGTTACACATTTCACCTCACTCCCTGCTACTCCAATACGTCTGCATGTTAACCTGAAGCTCAAAGCCAGTGAGTCTCAATAGACTTGCAAAGAGATAAGCAATGGGATAAACCCATGGTAATGATTGTTAGGAATTTGATCCCTGTGAACAAGAGGAGGACCATCTTCAAATCATCATTACCACAAGAATTCAATTGTTCCCAGTCCAACTTTGTAGTCTCAATTCAATGTATTAACTCTGAAACCAATGCAAACCTATAAAGAACAGCAGTTAATTGTGAATTATTTCTGCAGCACCCTCTGGTGTAAAAGTTGTGTTTGGTAACTGAGGTTGTTTAATGACAACTGTGCCGATGATTCTTTCCCAATGGATAAAGCCAATCAGCAAAAGTTTTGTATGGTTTTAAGGTAGGGATCATCAAAGAACCTAAATTTTCTGTGATTTTGTTTGCATCAACATAATTTGATTCTATAAATTGATAGTGAGCATTTATGGGAATGAACATAATGCTAAGATGTAAAAACAGTATCAAATCTGAAGTGGGGAAAAGAATTAAATCTTCCTGGACTCAATTGGTATCTTTTGTTGCAGCCTATAGTTGCAATGATCTGTACGGGTAGTCCAGTTTATTACAATTCTAGTGAAGCAACCTGAACTGTTAATCTCAGGTAAACTGCATTAGAATGATGTGCTACAAAAACAGGCACTTCTGGACGAAGGTATTTTGATGACCCAAAAATAACTTGTGTGAAAATCTTTACGATTAATGTCACAGAATAGCATCAATTAAATGTTTGGAGAATTGGGTCTTTGCCAACTATGTATTGATTGTACTAGCAGGAAGCAGTGTTGGAACATACATTTGTTATTGACAATGCTAATCAAAAAATCATTACACTGGAATGTTACTGCTCCTGTAGCATTTGTGTATAAATTTCAGTAATCTAATTTTGGAAGCTAATGGATGCTAAATTTTGGCACCAAAGAGGCTATTGAGGGTCTCCTTTAGCTCATAATTTCGCTGGATTTAATTCTGAGAATTGGTTGGACTGTGGTTCAGGAAATATAGTAGTGTTTCTGTGCTCTGATAATCACTAATTGCATTTGTGTTTCCATAACAGTGTGCTCCAGTGAAACACCCATAACTAGCCAATCAATTTCAGCCTTTGCTGATATAACTGATCGTTTTTGTCAAATGAAGATTCTTCAAGGTTTTAATTGATAGAATATGGTTGAGATTCCATGCTGATGTATAATGTTTAGCTGTGATCATCACCTAAAAATATCTAGGGTCATATTGTCACTGTTCATTGGTCAGATTAGCAGCATCTTTGAAGTCCTCCCTGTTTTCCAAAACGAAATGGGGACTGAATCAAAAGTTAATGAGCTTTTCTGAACTTTAAAGATTTGTGCAATTAATGCTGAACACATTGTTGAATAGTACTTTGCACTTGCTCATGCTTAAGTTCAAGCCCTGCTTTATAAATATAGTTCATGTGTTTCAGATCAATAACTCATATTAAATTTGTTTATTAATTTGTATGGTTGTTCAAAAACTTGCTACAATTACATTGGAATTATATTTGCAGTATATACATTTCAACTGAAAGTCACATTGTAATTTTTGTTGTGTACTCTATAATAATAGTGACCCTTCTATTTTAGGGGGAAAATTGCACTTTTTATTTTACAAATGATAAACTGGATGTTCTGAGTGAAAAGTTTTCTAAAAGCCAGGGGAATTCTATATTTTGTTTTGATCAGTGCAATGCATATATAACCTTTTAAACACATATCACTTCAGAATCTTTCAATGAAAACTTCCTAAATTGCAATGAAAGGCTTCACCAAAGCAAACAAATTTAATTTTAAACTGAGATTGGCATGTAATCTTGATATCTTTTTTTCATTAAAGCCAAATAAATGAATCCCCCATTTTTCAGTCTAGATTTCCGACTTCATAAAATTGGAGGAGGTCGTGGATTAAAGTAATGTCGGGTTTTATAACCTTTTTGGAAATGTTTTATATTCAGATGGGGACAGTGATTGCGGTTTTCTTCTTCAGAGAGTCCCAGCTCTGACTTAGTGTAATTTGGTTGTAGAGGGAACACCATGTTGTTTACCTCACTTCAACTTGACTGACCTACTTGATTGTCATCTGCTGACCGTAGTGCAAACTCTGCTACTTCATTTTTGTTGATACTCTTCTGAATAATACCAAGATGTGCTGTTCCATACCTCAAATCTAATATTTTTCACAATAAACTGGACAGATTGCAAGAGGATGCATTGTTCACGTCTGTGTTTGCAGTCCAGTACCTTTTCTCCCCCTCAGCTTCAAGTCGTCATCTGGGTTATGGAGGAAGTTACTTCTAGGATAAACTCTTTCCACTCCCTAAATATGTGATATAAAGTATGTTTTTAATTGCTCATGTGTTTGGAGAATAACCACTGTTTGGAGAGAAGAAAAAAAAATGTTCATGTCATCACTAAATATTGATGTAATTTTCCCTCCATCCTTCCTTTAATATTTCAACTCTTTCACTTGTCTAATAACTTCACTTTTGGATTACTTTAAAGGGAGAATATTATATTCCCCTTCCCCAAAAACCTATACAAGTATGCAGGGCCATATATCTCATCACACAAATCTTAATTAATATATTTGAATTTCAAATCCAAACAGAGAACCATTCAGTGCTTCTGTAGGCTGGGAAATTATAAATGCTTTGCCTTTCAAAAGATGAACTATGTGTCGGCCTGCATTGTATCTGAAACCTACAACTATAATAGTAGAAATCGAACATAACAATGAGCTAATCATCTTTATATTTTATTTTAAGTGATTAGAATTAAAGAATGGCATGTTATTTTCTTGGTGTTTGTCTCAAGCATATGTGTATATTGATATTTTCATTTTTTTGTATTTAATGCAATTCAAATGAATCCTTACTGCTTTCAAATAAAATATGCAAAGATATCTTCAGGGTGCCTTTGTTTTTTTTATTTCAAATTTCAGTGGTTTCAAGTATGGAATTTGCTCAGATTGAATTGTCTGTTTGAGACAGTGGTGATGGGGGCACACCCTTGAACAGTTTTATAGCTGTGGGCCGAATTTTGCTATGATTGTCTGCTCTACTGACTGCCAGAAGTGAGCCACTTGACTTAATGCAAACTATTCTGTTCCATTCTGTATCAATAAGAAGTGCAAACATGCTGGAACAACCTCTGAAGTTTTTAGTTATAGCATTTTAAGTTCAATTGACAAAATGGTTTTTGAAAAAATATGTTAAATGTAAATGTCTAGATACCTAGGAAATGAAATGGCCCATGTGAAGAATATCATTGTTAGGGAACACTTCAAGAATAGCGGTCATAGTATCATATTTTTAGATTAGATTAAGTATAGAGAAGGACAAGGAGCAATCTAAAGGCAAATTCCACTCAAATTGATTGAGTTTTTTGATGAGGTAAAAGAGAGAGTGAATGAGGACAGTGTCATTTTTATTTATATGTAGTTTCAAAAGACTTTAAATGAAGTACCATATACTAGGCTTGGCAAAACTGAAGCCCATGGGATAAAGGGGGGCGTAGCAACATGCAAATGAAAATTAGGTAAAGGGTAGAAAATAGAGTTATGGTGAATGGCTCTTTTTTGGGCTGGAGGGAGGTATACTGTGACATTCCCCAAGGTTCAGTACTAGAGCTTCTACACATTAATAACTTGAACTTGGAAGTACAGGGCACAATTGAAATTTGCAGATGAAACAAAACTTGGCAGCCTACTAGACAGTTGGAAAGCTATTAATTGGGCAAGCTGGTGGAATGAGTGGATACATGGCAGATGAAATTCAATGCAGAAAAGCGTGAGGTGATACATTTTGGCAGAATGAATGAGGAGAGACAACATTATGACACAGCTGATGGTAAATGCTGAGTTGTTCAAATCCCAGAGGGAAACTTGAAACAACTGTCATACAAATTGCAAAAATTGGTTATGTTTCAAGATGCAGGCTTTGAATTCAGTTATAATAACACTGAGTCTTGAGAGGTTTTTATAAAACTAAATTAAACATTTATTAATTAAAAGATTGTAAACACATAAATATGTCTACAAATTACTACTATAATAACTTCTAAAAATCCCCTAATTAATCTGACTCCCAGTTACACCTCCATTAAGGCAGCAGTAAAACACAGATTTAAACAGACCCCTAGCAAAGCACACTTTGGACTGTCGCATTCAAAATGAGTTTCTTTCAGCTCTGTGTCCTTGCAAACAGTGGCTTGAGGCTTACAGGCTGGAGACTTTAGATCTTAGAAACCCTCTTTTAACAACAGCCTTCTCTTCCTTTATACATATTTTCCTCTTTGAATGCAAATTCTCATTTTTTGAACTTTACCTTATCTAATAAAAAAACACTTTCATGGCTGCAATTTTATTAGTAAGCTTTGGAAAAATAAACGTATTGTTTGGCTTCTTCTGGCTAGGTGTAATATTTTATCCATTGTTTTGAATGGTTTATTTGAAAATGCAAATTGGCCCTTTGAACTTCACCTTCTAACTTCCTGATGTTTACCTAATTAACATATCAAACAATTAACATATCAAAAACAAAAACAGAATTACCCGGAAAAACTCAGCAGGTCTGGCAGCATCGGTGGAGAAGAAAAGAGTTGACGTTTCGAGTCCAACGTGACCCTTCAACAGATAACGTATAACATAATTAACATATCAAACCTACTTCTATACATCAAAGCCTCTAGACCAGCTGGCTTTAATCTAATTAAGACATGCACACATACACATGGACCTGGATACCACTAGAACACTATTTTAAATTTTCAAATAACATTATAGACATCATTATATCTTCCTGACACAGCAAATGCTAAAATGGTCCAATTTGTGTCCAATTCTGGGTGTCACACTTTAATAAGGACATAGAGACTTTGGAGACGTAACAGAGTGCTTTATTAGAACGATTCCAGGGATGAGGATTACAGTTATGTGGATAGATTGGAGAAGCTGGGTTTGTTTTCCTAGGAGTAGGGTAGGCTAAGAGGAGATTTAATAGGTGTGATTGAAATCATAAAGGGTTTAGGTAGTGTAAATAAAGATAAACTGTTTCCAATAGCTGAAGGATCAATAACCAGAGGGCACAGATTTAAAGTGATTGGCAAAAGAACCAATCAGTGGGTGATCCACTGCCTGAGAGTTGTGGATAAAGGTTCAATAGAAGCTTTCAAAAGAGAATAAGATAAATACATAAAAGAGAATTGGATAAATACATGAAAGAGGGAAAAAAATGTCAGGGCTTTTTTTTTAATTCATTCTCGGGATGTGGACTTTGCTGTTTGGGCCAGCATTTATTGCCCATCCCTAGTTGCCCTTGAGAAAGTGGTGGTGAGCTGCCTTCTTGAACCGCTGCAGTGCATGTGGTGTAGGTACACCCACAGTGCTGTTAGGAAGGGAGTTCCAGGATTTTGACCCAGCAACAGTGAAGGAGTGGCGATATACTTCCAAGTCAGGATGGTGAGTGGCTTGGAGGGAGCTTCCAGGTGGTGGTGTTCCCATCTATCTGTTGCCCTTGCCCTTCTATGTGGTAGTGGTCATGGGTTTGGAAGGTGCTGCCAAAGGAGCCTTGGTGAATTCCTGCAGTGCATCTTATAGATGGTACACACTGCTGCTACTGTGCATCAGTAGTGGAGGGAGTGAATGTGGATGTGGTGCCAATCAAGCAGACTGCTTTGTGCTGGATGTGTCCAGCTTATTCAGTGTTGTAGGAGCTGCACTTATCCAGGCAATTGTAGAGTATTCCATCACACTCCTGACTTGTGCCTTGTAGATGGTGGACAGGCTTTGGGGAGAGGAGGTGAGTTACTTGTCGCAAGATTCCTACCCTCTGACCTGCTCTTGTAGCCACAGTGGCTATGGCTAGTCCAGTTCAGTTTCTGGTCAATGGTAACCCCCAGGATGTTGATAGTGGGGGATTCAGTGATGGTAATGCCATTGAACATCAAGTGGCGATGATTGGATTCTCTCCTGTTGGAGATGGTCATTGCATAACACTTGTGTGGCGTGAATGTTACTTGCCACCTGTCAGCCCAAGCCTGGATATTGTCCAGGTCTTGCTGTATTTGGACATGGACTGCTTCAGTATCTGAAGAGTCGCGAATGGTGCTGAACATTGTGCAGTCATCAGCAAACATCCTCACTTCTGACCTTATGATGGAAGGAAGGTCATTGATGAAGCAGCTGATGATGGTTAGGCCTAGGAATATACCCTGAGGAACTCCTGCAGTGATGTCCTGGAGCTGAGAGGACTGACCTCCAGCAACTGCAACCATCTTTCTTTGTGCTAGGTATGACTCCAACCAGCAGAGACTTTTCCCCCTGATTCCCATTGTCTCCAGTTTTGCTTGGGCTCCTTTATGCCACACTCTGTCAAATTCTGCCTTGATGTCAAGGGCAGTCACTCTCACCTCAGCTCTTTGTCCATGTTTGAACCAAGGCTGTAACAAGGTCAGGAGCTGAGTGGCCCTTGCGGAACCCAAACTGGGCATCAGTGAGCAGGTTATTGCTAAGTAAGTGCCACTTGATAGCACTGTTGATGACCCCTTCCATTACTTTACTGATGATGGAGAGTAGCCTGATGGGGCAGTAATTGGGTTGGATTTGTCCTGCTTTTTGTGTCCTGGACATACCTGGGCAATTTTCCACAAAGTCGGGTAGATGCCAGTGTTGTACCTATACTGGAACAGCTTGGCTAGGGGCGCGGCAAGTGCTGGAGCACAAGTCTTCAGTACTATTGCCGGAATGTTGTCAGGGCCCATAGCCTTTGTAGTATCCAGTGCCTTCAGCCAATTCTTGATATCACGTGGAGTGAATTGAATTGGCTAAAGACTAGCATCTGTGATGCTGGGGACCTCCAGAGGAGGCCGAGATGGATCATCCACTCGGCACTTCTGGCTGAAGATTGTTGCAAATGCTATGCTGTGCACTGCTGTGCTGGGCTCCTCCATCATTGAGGATGGGGATATTTGTGGAGCCTCCTCCTTCAGTGAGTTGTTTAATTGTCCACCACCATTCACGACTTGATGTGACAGGACTGCAGAGCTTAGATCTGATCCACTGGTTGTGGGATTGTTTAGCTCTGTCTATCACTTGTTGCTTATGCTGTTTGGCATGCAAGTAGTCCTGCTTTGTAGCTTCACCAGGTTGACATCTCATTTTTAGGCAAGCCTGGTGCTGCTCCTGGCATGCCCTCCTGCACTCTTCATTGAATCAAGGTTGATCTCCTGGCTTAATGGTAATGGTAGAGTGGGGGATATGCCAGGCCATGAGGTTAGATTGTGCTCGAGTACAATTCTGCTGCTGATCGCCCACAGCCCCTCATGTATGCCCATTTTTGAGTTGCTAGATCTATTCGAAATCTATCCCATTTAGCACGATGGTAATGCCACACAGCACGGTGGAGGGTATCCCCAATGTGAAGGCGGGACTTCGTCTCCACAACGACTGGTGGTCATTCCTACCGATACTGTCATGGACAGATGCATCTGTGGCAGGCAGATTGGTGAGGATGAGGCCAAGTATATTTTTCCCTCCTGTTGGTTCCCTCATCACCTGCCACAGACCCAGTCTAGCGGCTATGTCATTTAGGACTCGGCCAGCTTGGTCAGTATTGGTGCTACTGAGCCACTCTTGGACATTGAAATCCCCCACCCAGAGTACATTCTGCACCCTTGCCACCCTCAGTGCTTCCTCCAAATGATGTTCAACATGGAGGAGCACTGATTCATCAGCTGAGGAAGGGCCATACATCGTAATCAGCAGGAGGTTTCCTTGCCCATGTTTGACCTGATGTTATGAGACTTCATGGGGTCCAGAGTCAATGTTGAGGAATCCCAGGACAACTCCCTACCGACTGCATACCACTGTGCCGCCACCTCCACTGGGTCTGTCCTGCTGGTGGGACAGGACATACCCAGGGGTGGTGATGGTGCAGTTTGGGACAATATCTGTAAGGTATGATTCCATGAAGATGACTATGTCGGGCTGTTGGTTGACTAGACTGTGAGATAGCTCTCCCAAGTTAGCCCCCAGATGTTTGTAAGGAGGACTTTGTAGGGTCGACAGGGCTGTGATTGCCGTTGTCGTTTCTGGTGCCTAGGTCGATGCCAGGTGGTCCGTCCGGTTTCATTCCTTTTTTGTGTCTTTGTAGTGGTTTACTAGGCCATTTCAGAGGGCATTTAAGAGTCAACCACATTGCTGTGGGTCTGGAGTCACGTGTAGGCCAGACCAGGTAAGGATGACAGATTTCCTTCCCTAAAGAATGTTAGTGAGCCAGATGGGTTTTTACAACAATCGACAATGGTTTCATGGTCATCGTTGGACTTTTAATTCCAGATTTTTATTGAATTCAAATTCTACCATCTGCCGTACGCTGGATTCAAGCCCGGATCCCCAGAGTATTACCCTGGGCCTCTGGATTACTAGTCCAGCAACAATACCACTACGCCATCGCTTCCTGCTGTTTGGGGGCAGGGGGGCGGGGGCGGGGGTGGGGGTGGGGGGGGGGGTGGCGGGTGGTGTTGTGGGGGTGTGGTGGGGGTGGGGGGGTGGCGGGTGGTGTTGTGGGGGGGATTGGTGGCAGCATGGCTGGTGGTGGGACTTATTGGAGGGAAGGGGTTATCAATGGTATGAAGTGTAACAAAGGCAATTGGAGGGACAGTAGCTGGGGAGGTGGGGGGAACGGTCGGGGGAACGGTCGGGGGTTGGGAGTGGAGAAAGATGTTGTGCTTTTATGTAAGAGAGAAGCAAGAATGCCAGCATGAACTGATAGGACAGTAGACTGCCTGCAGGAATGGGACAGAGGCAAAGTGCCAGTATGGATAGTGGAGAGGGAGAAGAGTACCTGCTTAATTAGGCTCAAGAGGGAGAGGTTTGCTCTGATGGAATTCATGAGGAAGAGGGACAAGCACCAGAATGATTGGAAGGATTTGAGAAGAGAATGGAGAGTTGGCTGAAGCATAACTTATATATGAACTGTATTTGTAGAATTATACTGCCTTTGTGTTCTGGGGTGGGGGTATTGGATGTGATAAAATAATGGTTTTTGAAATTTTTGGGTAAGTTTCAACTGTTTAAAAGTCCAAATGTCACTTTGTGTTTCCTTATTTGATTAAAAATCTTTTAAATAGTAAAATACTTAATAAGAACCAGACTGACTAATTCTTAATATAACAAAATCAAAATTCCTATAAGAAAGCATAGCTCTCCCTCAAAGATACACACTTGAATTTCCTCTTAATCTTTTGTACTTATTTTTTCTTTCAAGATAAATGAAGGAATGCCGTGTACATGTACCACTTAAGTTACTAACCCAGGATAGCTATTTGTTTTCATTTCTCAAGGTTGTTCTTGAGCTGTCAGCTTTTGTTTTTGAAGCTTTTGGGCAGCTTTGGGAGTTATATAGGTTGGTGTGCTGGTTAAAACTTAATCATGAGGATTCTCTGTACAAGTGCCAACTGCAATCACGGAGGGTAGAGGTATGTGTTATGTGGAATATGTTTCTGGCACATGCAGTGTGTGCAGATTCACTGCAAACATCTAAAATGGAGCTGAACAAGTTAATATATGTGCCAAACACATACATGTATATAAGATAGGTGGCCAAATGGTAATTAATGTCACCTGTCTTTGATTTCCTGCCACTTGTTTTATCACCTTGAGAGAGAAAGTTCCTAGAGTTTTTCTCTAAATTAGTTTAAAGACTTTTTTCCTCCTTTATTTTCTGGTCCTAGGAGGTGGGCCCAGATTTCATGGTCAGCAGCAAAAAAAACATTTGCCATTGATTATGCTGATGGATGCCAAGAGAATTTTCACAAACTTTTGAGTATAGATTTGATGTCATCAAGCATCTGATCCATTGTGGTGTGCTCTACAGGGCATTTGTGAGCACGGCAAGAAACAGCTACCAATCAGATTGAAGAATCCTCATTGAGACATGCATAATATAAACCTTGAAGCATAAATTATATTGAAGTCATGTACAGAAAGCAAACTAGCAGCTGCTAAAGAAAAATAGGATTAGAGGGAGAAATAGAAGAAACAGAGAAAGTAAAATATATACTTTTTAAAATCTCTAACACCAATTCAGTTCTGAAGGAATGAGACTCCACATTTATAAAATTATTCTTTTAGTATCAGAGGTGGTTTGGCAATAATTATGACTGATCATGCTATTAAAAGTGCACTTCTACCTCATACGTCAACCATAACTTTTTCTGCCTTGTTTAATGGGCAACTAGTGGTTAAGAACAATAACTTCATTCTTTTACATTGATTTTGGAGCTGAATCCATAGTTGAGGAACAGGACAGCATGTGAAGGAGCAGGGTAACTCAGACCGTAATTTCCAGATATCCATGTGCAGACTTCTGAAGTTGCTGTGTGATTTTCCCTATAAGTGAGCATCGATAGCCTCACCATTATCTTCAATGTAAAATCCAACCAATTGTGTGACAAGTGAGGAGAAGGGAGAAGGGCAGAGATGAGTAAATGCAATTTATGCCAGGACAGGCAGGATCAATGGACCAGGGAGAGAAGAATGTGTTAAGAGAAATATCAATATTAGCCCAATATCACACTTCATGAAGTTGAGTTCTGACTCCACTGATTTCTGTGAAGGTTGGTTTTACTTTGATATACCACTTATTTAAATTATAAGCTTGGTTGTTTTCATTGCAGTTTACATTGTATTAGCACAGAAACACCCAGCAATGTCCCTGGGTTCCACTGTTGCCCTAATGCTATTCTTTGTCTACATTGTTGCCTGGGTTTAAACTGAACAATACTTTTTAAATTGTCTTGAAATTAATGTCCATGTTTTTTTTTAAAAAAAGGAATTAAATCCAGTCATCTTCAGCATAATTTGAAGCTGATGCAGATATCCTGCTGGTGGCACTACTGATCTGTCTGATGTCCTTCTCCACAGTGCTGCTTACTGGAATTTGACAATACAGCAGGCACAATTCCTTTGTGTCCTTTTCCCATTTATCACTTAAACTAATTATTCCCCTGTTTTACAGCCTGTGATACCAACTCATTTTTCTCTATATATCATTGTTTGAACAATGTGAAAGACACGTGCATAACCTCGTCCCTAGGGGCCCAGTTGTATTAACTTGGCTTGTATTTCCTTGAGTATAGAAGATCGAGGGGTGATCGGATCAAGGTGTTTAATGTGTTAAAAGGACTCAATAGGTTGGATAAAGACAAAAGATTTCTTCTGAAGAGAATTAAGGGATGAGAAGACTATCTTAAAATTAGAGCTGGGTCATTTAGGAGTGAAATCAAGAAGCCAGTCTTTACACAAAGGGTAGTGGCTACCCTAATCCTAACTCTTTGACCCTAATGTTTCCTTATATGGTACAGTGTCAAAGTTTTGATAACTCCCCTGTGAAACACCTTGGGCATTTTACTATTTTAAAGGCGCTATGTAAATGCAAGTTATTATCCAACACAATGAGAATATCGACTTTAACAATGAAGCTGTCCCTGCTCCTAAAAGGATCAAAATGAGAGGGCACAGACTTAAAGTGATTTGCAAAAGAAGCAAATGTGACATGGAAAAAACTTTTTCACACAGTAAGTGGTTCAGGTCTGGAATGCACTGACTGGAAGTGTGGTGGAGACATGTTCAATCAAGGCATTCAAGTGGGCATTAGATGATTATCTGAATAGAAACAATGTGCAGGGGTATGGGGAAGAGGCAGGGCAATGGCCTGGAGAGCTGGTGCATGCACAATGGGCTGAATGGCTTCCTTCTGTGCCATTAAAATTCTGAGAGTATGTAATATCCCACAATTCTGTTCTTGATGCCCTTCTTTTCTATATATACACCCTACCCCTTGCTGCTACCCGTAGGCAGCTTTCACATAAACTGAGGAAACAAATTTTACTTCTCTGTCACCACATTGCCTCGACAAGCACTGTGTTGTACCAAGCTACAATCAAGTCCTGGCTCAACAAGAATTTCCTTCAATATTATCAATGGAGCCAAGCTCATGGAGTTCTGGCCTAAAATTCTGCATCTTAATCAACCCTCTCCCTCTCACTGACAACTCCCTCAAGGCGAACACGAAGGTGCAAAACCATGGAATGTCTTAGCTTCAAATTCCACATGACCCTGAAATAAAGGCAGGAGCAAGCCCTCAGCTTCGTGATAGTAATCTCTCCTGAGCCAGAAAATGAAGCGTTCAAACCAAGATTCCTACTGCGCACAAGCAATGTTCCCTTTATGCAACGTGTATGCGCATCAGACATAAAGCACCACCAGGTGCATCAAACCGGCCGTGCACAAAAATTTAAGAGGACGAAGCATTGGTTAAAACCCAGCTCAAATCGGTCCTGGCATGTAGAGACTCCAGCTCTTAATTCTGGGCTGACATCCAGTGGGATACACATATCTGATGGGCATGGGTGGCCCTCCCCTCATTGTTCAGGTTGTGGAGGCTCATTACCCACATTTCTGCCGTATATGACAAACCATCCCATCAGCTGGCATTAAGATGGTTAAAACCATGGAAGGAGCATTCACTTTGCGGCCTATCAGACAATTAGTCTGCAAATCCTTCCATTACTTAATAATATTCTCCAGGTGCGAAGATACAAAAACCGCCAAAGCTGCCTTCTTCTGCAACTCTTGCTCAATTCCACATCCACTCACCTCTACTCTCACTGAAACTCTTTCGTACACCCTCATTACCTTCAGGTCCAATTATTCCAAACTCTCATTACCTCCTGAGTTCACTTTAAAATTATAATATGCCTAAAGCTCCATCATTTAATACAAAGCAAATTAGCTGGCGTTGATCTTACTTGCTTTTAGCAAGTTCATTACGATAGAGCAATGTTTTCAAAGTAATTCGGTTTTGGGGAAAATCCGGAGGACAAGGAAGATGTTACCTCAATGCAACTTTTATATTTTACCTCTATTAGAATTTTTGAGATTTTCTATTTTTGTCACATTTGTACTCATCTCAAACATATGAGTGTCACATCTGATATTATGCTTACCTTTGCGCCAGCTTTAAGTGACAGTTTGAAATTTGCATCTCAGTTACATTCAAAGGTCGAGCCTCCTGAAACTCCCCGCATTTTTGGATACTCATCCAGACTATTTCTAGCGAAGTTTATTTTTTATTTGAAAATGTTCTCTTCACAATTCAAACCATACTGTTCAACTGAACACCACCTTCCTTCCCTGATTCTGTATTACTCATTCTCAGGGCTCTTGGGCCTTTTTCTCCCTTCTCAACATCTACCAGAGGCACTGCTTCCCAATTTAAATTCTCCAACTCGTAAGACTTTTCTGCTGGTGCCCTCTCGCTCTTGCAGCTCAACTCACTTTTGCCAACTTCATCAGCACTTAACTATTAAATGCACCATCAACATTTAGGATATATCCTCTGATTTTAAAAGTTAACAAATAAATTCCAAGCACTCATCATACTTTCAATCAGAATTCTGTCAGTAGACAGCAAGTACAATGCCTCAAAATACTACACTTTATCAATTGACTTTTTAGCATTTATTTTGTAGCGTATACTACCTTTTCTGCAATTATACTTGTTGATCTTTGGATAGCTGATGTAGTATTTCAGGAGACAGAGGGGACCCTAAGTCTGCAACAATATTTGCAGTCATCTAAAACCTTTCCAACATGTGCAAGGGTCCCTTTACACTAAAAAGTGTGAAAAACTACTGGTCAAGCCATAACACCAAAGTACGTGGCTTTTGTCTGAAATGCCACAACATACTTCTACGTTGCAAGGAAGGAAGGGAGAAGAGAGAATTCAGAGAGCTATCCCAACTCAAGCAGTGAACCTTCAGTAACTTTATGCAGGGAAAAGTCTGTGTCCTGAACTACCTATTATTAAGTAGAGGCCAGAAAACAATTATGATGGATAAAGGGAGCTACACTTAATATTTAAGATTTTTTTTGAATACACCAATTAAGAAACAAGAGCTGTCAGCAACAATATCATAAATTTTGCTTACCACATACCATTGAGAACAGATATTAAAGAATACCCTTATATTCTATTCATATCAGAATGAAACATTCCAGAAAACTAGGGAACTATTTCTGCAACATGAAAATTTGGTTGACTAAAAACATCTAAACTTCAGTTGGTATAGTGGAGTTCTGGACCAATTGTCTTTATTGCAGATCATTACAACTGTATCTGTTTATACAATGTAAACAGTAATATATCTGCATTTTTCACAGTTTCTTTTAATTATCAAATGGTAAATGTACCTAAAAACTTTTGAGTTTACAGTATTTATGCATTTTTATACCTTGTAGCTACTAATCACATTACTGGCCAACCAATTATAAAAAAACAGTAATCATACAGTCCTGGCATCAGATTGAGTACATTTTGAAACTATCCAATTGTTTGGATATTACAATAACAGTCTTGAAGTCAAAGCTCACCTGAAGAAAATACCAAACAACATTTCCTCCCCCCACCCCCAATTGGTGAGCAGACAATGCTGCTGTGCTGTTAACATCATGCCACCATGCAGAAAGACCCAGATTTTGCAGTCAGTAGGATAGTTATAGCATTTGCCATTGACTTTAAAGAAAGATGTCCACAACGCTTTAGTGATATCTGGCGTGAATTTCAACATTCCCAATGTTAATCTAATTCTCTCGTCACCTGTACGCGAATTTCCGATGTTCAGCAATGATGTCATCAAGCAGGCTATGCAGCCAATTACACTGAAGAATTTTCACAGACAGGAAAGCGGAAGTACAAAGCACTGATTATCCTTCCCCTTTAATCATTTTATAGAGCGTGAAGATAGATTGGGATTATGGTAGAAACTGAAATATAAAACTTAACTTTTTAAAAAATCTATGGAATTATTTTTGAGACATATTTGGCATACCAGAAATTAAAATTAGATTTACAAGTCGAGAGAGATTTTTCAGGATTAATTATGACTTAGTATGCTGTTTAAAAACCTGGTTACACCTTTCAACAAGGTATAACTTTACAATGTTTTTACAGCGTGACTAAAAGCATAAAAGTGGAAATTCATGTCAATTCTAATGATTTCCATCTGCAAGGACTTCAAGAGCACACCATACGGAGGAGCAGGATCACTGACAGCAGCTTCAGTATTTCCATTGCAGATGTTGCAAATTGCTATCAGTTTCAGTTATAACGACAGTGAACACAGGTAATTTTGCCATCATTACAATTGCAAAATTTGGGCCAAAATATTGCTCACCTGACTAAGTTATATTTTTAGGTAGTAAATGCCATGATTCCCATCTGATTAATACTTTATATTCACTGGGTACATGTTAGCTCCATGTATTTAACTTGAGTTTTGTAGATTGTTAAAGAACTGAATCAAGGTCTGTCCTGATACACTTCTAAAGATGACACATGGAAATATTAAAATCAAATGTCTACCTTCTGGCGCAAGGAAGACAGCATTCATGTGGAAAGACACAAAGAAGACACAAAAAGGGTTAAAATTAAATAGAAAGTATTGGTCCCAAAATGAACTGAGAACCTCCACTATTATTTTATGGGGCGTTACATGACATTGAACATAATGGACTGTTTGATTCGTAGTTGCATAGACAATCAACAATGAATCTGTCTCTGCATGATTGCCCCATCCCAAACAGGTGATGTGGAACAAATCAATTATGATCAACTTGGTGATAAGAGTTCAAACGGTCACCTAATACAGGTACCAATCTAACTCATCACAGGGGCAGAGCTTAGGGTGGTTTCTAAATATAGGTGGTCTTTTACTGCATTTCCATTCCTGAGTCCCTAACCTGTCTTGAAAAAATTATTTTTAGATAATCCAGCAGTTTCAAATAAGATTAACCAGATATTTCAAGTACATGATCTATTTTCATTGTCTTTTCTTGTCTCCCCTGCACCCCACAAGATAACTTGTAATCCATGTGGTGCACAAGGACAACCTTGGCTGTTTTGCAACCTACCCTACTTTCTCTGAATTCCCTGCAGAGAAGCAGCTGTTTTTGTTTTCAATGATCAGAGCTCTACTTCTGTCACATTGCAATCCCACACAGCAATGAAGAAAGGTCTTTCAACAACAGTCTAAGTTACAAAGGAAGAAGAAAGCAGGGCCATTTTCTCTACCAAGGTTCACACTGTTCACTATATTTCCTTCTCGCAATTTGTCCACATGTCCTTAAAATAACATTCTGCAAACAGAACAGCTTGATGAGTTTATCCGGGGACAGAAGCATTTTTTTTTTCATTTCTTCTTGGGATGTGGGCACCACTGGCAAGGCCAGCATTTATTACCAATTCCTTTGTTAATTCATTGCTCATTATACTTAACATTGATTCTGTTGGCAGCTTCCATAGAATTCACTATTTAATCTGTAGGATTGTAATAATGATGCTTTACCAAATTTCTGGAAAATTTGATATTGAATGAAATTATGTTTAAAGGTTATTGGTCATATTTGACTGCTCTGCATGGCAGAAGCCAGCACTATTTCAGCTTTGTGTTATGGTGCACACATTTCACATCATTGTGTTGTATAAAAGTTTTATCAAGTACAGACACAGTAGACAGATCTCCCAGGTGGAAGGGTGAAAGCAGAGGTCTCAGACATAATGCTGTTTCTTCTGCGGTCCTGCTTTGCTGGCCAGATCCTTTGCTTTCTCTTTTGCTGCCAGGGCTGTTTCTTTAGCCTTCTCGGTTGCTTCTTTAGCTGTCTCTCTTAATGTCTTCGTAGGTGTTTCACCTGGAGCAATGGGAAAGAAGACACATTCTAGTCAGCTGGGGCATCTCTACAACTATGCAGACCATTAGAAAACCATTCTGCAGCAAAATTCGTTGATCAAATATTACAAAACGCCAAGCTATTATAAAAAGCTGGTACAATATCCAGCCGTTTTTCTCCCCCAATGTTGAAGCAAGGGTTTCACCCTCACAATTCCTTCTAAAATATTAAACAGTCAGAGTTATAATTATAGTTATAACTATCATCTTAGAAAGGGGTACCTATGGGCCTCAGCCTCAAAGATGTAAATATGATCTTAAGTAACCATGGCTAAAACTGTAGGCTAAATATGCTGTTAAAGGAGAATTACCGTACAAGCATGAATGTTATAAATGTTGAAATTCAAGGATCTTTCAGTCTGTCTGGCTCCTGTGTTTTGTGCTTTAAAATTGATCATTATATGCAGCCTGGGAAACAAAAAATCATTTTGTTTTGTTATCTTTAACCATTTATTAGTCATTGGAGCAAAATTTAACTGAAAGTGGTATATTTCAAGATTTTGACTTTTTCTACAAGAAGGATTTATTTTAAAAAAGTTAATTTTAAATGTTAGGTTTAAAACCAAAGCATACAACCAGCCCCAAGTTTAAAAAGAAAGTCAGAGACTGACAGTGATTAAAATACTAACACTCCAAGCTTTAACAGTGCTTTCCCAAAGATAATAAAATGATAAGCAACTAATTTCTCTGGCTCAGAAATTGCTTTGCATCTCACACACATTGTGCTGGAGAGTCACTGGTTCCTGGCATTCAGCTGGGGTAATTTGAAAGGCCTTTCTCTTCTGGCTGAGCACCACGATAAAAGTAAAAAGCATCAGATTTTAAGAGGTATAAGGGAAAGCTTTATCAAGGCTCAGGCAATGTAGGAGGGTGATTAAGAGCTATTTAAATCAAGCAAAACAACCCACTAATGTGCAAAACTACATCATGTTCATTATTTTTGTATACTTACACAAAGACAAATTGTACTGATTGAATTACAGGACTCTGATCTTGACTGTTGCACTGTACATTCACGTGCTGTGAAATAAAACAGCTCTCATGTTGACTGCTCTGTTCTTGGCCCCCTGCAGTGTTCGACCATAGTCGCGAAACAGCACCTAATTTTTCAATTAGGCACTTTACATCCTTCCAACATTGAGTTTAACAATTTCAGGATGCAATCTCTGCCCCCATTTTGTTTTCTTTTTCTATTGTTTTTGCTTTTGTTCATCAACCTGCCATTCATTCTTCCTCTAAACATATCTCTTGTTTCTTTAGTTGTCTCATTACCACTCCCTTAGGCCTTGCACCACCAACTCTTTTGCCACTTAATCTCTCCTGTCTTCCATCCCATCATTGACCTTCTATTTCGTTCTTTTTCCCCATCTTCCTCCCTTTCAATCTATTACATTTCTAATGTTTCCCAGTTCTGATGATAGGTCAACAAACTGAAATGTTAACTCCGTTTCTCTCTTCACAGATGCTGCCTGACCTGCTGAGTATTTCCAGCATTCTGTTTTTATTATTAACACCGCAGACTGTGGCTTATCACCTTACCATGAATGATCCATCATTTGTCTTCACAACAAAATTCTGAAGATACATAAAATGGGCAGGTCTCAACAAAGGAGTCCCTTCATAAAAAGTCTTAAATAGGAGTATATATCTTATTCCCTTAGTTGCGTTTAACATAACTATTGGAATGTGGTATAAACTGAATAAAGAATATTTAAGTTCCAACTCACCTACAAGGGGCAAGGAGATAAGATATGGCATTGATGGCAAAAGATGTAAAAGCAATAGGGTTGTTGTGGTGGGTGATTTTAACTTTCCCTATATTGACTGGGAATCACTTAGTTCTAGGGGTTTGGATGGTGCAGAATTTGTAAGGTGCATCCAGGAGGGTTTCCTGAGACAATATGTAGATAGTCCAACTAGGGAAGGGGCAATACTGGATCTGGTATTAGGGAATGAACCCGGCCAGGTGGTCGAAGTTTCAGTAGGGGAGCATTTCGGGAAAAGTGACCATAATTCAGTAAGTTTCAAGGTACTGGTGGATAAGGATAACAGGAGTCCTCGGGTTAAGGTGCTTAATTGGGGGAAGGCTAATTATAACAATATTAGGCAGGAACTGAGGAATCTAGACTGGAGGCGGATGTTTGAGGGCAAATCAATAACTGACATGTGGGGGGGCTTCAAACGTCAGTTGATAAGAATTCAGGACCAGCATGTTCCTGCTAGGATGAAGGATAAGCATGGCAAGTTTCAGGAACGTTGGATAACGAAGGATATTGTGAGATTAGTCAAAAAGAAAAGGGAAACATTCGTAAGGGCTAGAAGGCTGGGAACAGATGAAGCCTGTGGAGAATATAAAGAAAGTAGGAAGAAACTTAAGTAAGGAGTCAGGAGGGCTACAAGGGGACATGAAAAGTCACTGGCAACCAGGATTAAGGAAAATCCCAAGGCCTTTTATACATATGTAAAAAGCAAGAGGGTAGCCAGGGAAAGGGTAGGCCCACTCAGGGACAGAGGTGGGAATCTGTGTGTGGAGCCAGAAGAAATGGGAGAGATACTAAATGAATACTTCTCATCAGTATTCACCAAAGAGAAGGACTTAGCGGTTGATTTGTCTAGGGAAGAGTGTGTAGATAGCCTGGATCATGTTGAGATCAAAAAAGAGGTGTTAGGCGTCTTGAAGAATATTAAGGTGGATAAGTCCCCAGGGCCCGATGGGATCTACCCCAGAGTACTGAGGGAGGCAAGGGAGGAGATTGCTGGGGCCTTGACAGAAATCTTTGTATCCTCACTGGCTACGAGTGAGGTCCCAGAGGACTGGTGAATGGCCAATGTTGTTCCATTGTTTAAGAAGGGTAGCAGGGATAATCCAGGAAATTACAGGCCGGTGAGCCTTACGTCAGTGGTAGGGAAATTATTGGAGAAGATTCTTCGTGATAGGATTTACTACCATTTGGAAACAAATGGGCGTATTAGTGAGAGTCAGCATGGTTTTGTGAAGGGGAGGTCGTGTCTCACTAACTTGATCGAGTTTTTCGAGGAAGTGACAAAGATGATCGACGATGGAAGGGCAGTGGATGTTATATACATGGATTTCAGTAAGGCCTTTGACAAGGTCCCCCATGGCAGACTGGTACAGAAGGTAAAGTCGCACGGGAAGTGAGCTGGTGAGCTGGCAAGATGGATACAGAATTGGCTTGGTCATAGAAGACAGAGGGTAGCAGTGGAAGGGTGCTTTTCTGAATGGAGAGCTGTGACTAGTGGAGTTCCGCAGGGATCAGCGCTGGGACCGTTGCTGTTTGTAGTATACATAAATGATTTGGAGGAAAATGTTACTGGGCTAATTAGTAAGTTTGCAGTCGACACTAAGGTTGGAGGAGTTGCAGATAGTGAAGAGGATTGTCAAAGGATACAACGGGATATAGATCGGTTGGAGACTTGGGCGGAGAAATGGCAGATGGAGTTTAATCCGGACAAATGCGAGGTAATGCATTTTGGAAGGTCTAATACAGGCAGGAATTATACAGAAAATGGCAGAACCCTTAAGTGCATCGACAGGCAGAGGGATCTGGGCGTACAGGCCCACAGGTCACTGAAAGTGGCAACGCAGGTGGATAAGGTAGTCAGGAAGGCATATGGCATGCTTGCCTTCATTGGCAGGGGTATTGAGTATAAAAGCTGGGAAGTCATGCTGCAGCTGTATAGAACCTTGATTAGGCCACACTTGGAATATTGCATGCAATTCTGGTCGCCACATTACCAGAAGGATATGGAGACGTTGGAGAAGGTGCAGAGGAGGTTTACCAGGATGCTGCCTGGTCTGGAGGTTATTAGCTATGAGGAGAGGTTGGAGAAACTTGGACTGTTCTCACTAGAGCGACGGAGATTGAGGGGCGACTTGATAGAAGTTTACAAAATTATGAGTGGCGTGGACAGAGTAGATAGTCAGAAGCTTTTTCCCAGGGTGGAAGAGTCAATTACTAGGTGACATAGATTTAAGGTGAGGAGAAAACTATAGAGGAGATGTGCGGTGCAACTTTTTTACGCAGAGGGTAGTGAGTGTCTGGAATTCGCTGCCAGAGGAGGTGGTGGAAGCAGGCACAATAGTGGTGTTTAAGAGGCAGCTTGACAAATACATGAATAGGATGGGAATAGAGGGATACGGACCCCGGAAGTGCAAAATGTTTTAGTTGACGGGCAACATGATCAGCGCAGGCTTGGAGGGCTGAAGGGCCTGTTCCAGTGCTGTACTTTTCTTTGTTCTTTGTTCATTGTAATTTATTGACACAAAAGATTAAAATAGCTGACAAAACTTCCTAATCCAGCACCAATTCTCTTGGGAAAAATTCCGATTTTGCTACAGTAAGTTGATCATCAGTCAAGTACTCAGGGCATATAAATGGATAATAATGCTGATCTATCATCTGACTTCTATTCAATCCAACTAGATATTATTTACATAGATATTGCATGACTCAGACTGTATCTATCTGATTGTGCCTAGCTATAGTTCCTTGTATAGCCAGATTAGAAACTATAGATTCCAGTAGGCCACCAGTTGGAACAGTACTGTTTCCTTCGGTATAATTAAGTATTTTGAAATCAGCATTATTTTGGTTCAGCTCAGTTTATGATCATAGTAAAATAAATAAATGCATCTCAGTTATACACATACCTTGCATTCCAGCCAGAACGTACTCAAAACCTTTTATAGTCTTGGTTATGCTACTCTTAAAGCTGGCAAGGCCGCACTCCTGAAGAATGCAAAAGAAAAAGAACAATGACACCCTTGCAGAGAACAACTCTACAATAAATATTTAATTCAATGTTTTCTTGGTGGATGCTTTGCACTCAAAGTGAGAAACTTCAGTTTAAGGAACTTTTGACACTTTACATGCCTTAGAAATGCTTGATGCTGGTGTTAAGACAAGTAAAGAGTAAAAATTGTCCACAAATTCAGATGGGAACTGAGTGTGAATTAGAAGCCTTACAACCAGCATATAGTGCAAAACAAAATATTTGCATTTATAGTTCTCTCAAATCGTTTACTATTTAGTTCAAACATGGTAAAAAGACCTAAGCTCCTGAGGTGAGAGTGAATGCCCTTGACATCAAGGTTGCGTTTTACCAAGTGTGGCATCAAGGAGCCCTAGCAAAACTGGAGTCAATAGGAATCAGGGGGAAAACTCTCCGCTGGTTGGAGTCATATCTAGCACAAAGGAAGATGGTTGTGGTTATTGGAGATCAATCATCTCAGTTCCAGGACATCACTGCAGGAGTTCCTCAGGGTAGTGTCCAAGGCTCAACCATCTTGGCAGCTTCATCAATGACCTTCCCTGCATCATAAGGTCAGAATTGGGGATGTTCGATGATGATTGCACAATGTTCAGCACCATTTGCGACTCCTCAAATACTGAAGCAGTCCATGCCCATGTGCAGCAGGATCTGGACAACATTTAGGCTTGGGCTGATAAGTGGCAAGTAACATTTGTGCTACACAAGTGCCAGTCAATGACTATCTCCAACAAGAGAGAATCCAACCATCTCCCCTTGACATTTTATGGCATTACCATCTCTGAATACCCCACTATCAACATCCTGGGGGTTACCATTGACCAGAAACTGAACTGGACCAGCCATGTAAACACTGTCAGCAGGTTAGAAACTGGGAATTCTGCAGCAAGAAACTCACCTCCTGACTCCCCAAAGTCTGCCTGCCATGTAATGATATAGCAGGTGATATGTGCTAGGTGGACCAAATCCACAAGGGAAACTTGGCCTTGCGATCACAATGGTTTTGCAATTTGTACTTATTATGAGAAGATTTGTGCACTGAATTCTGAAATAACAAGTCCACTAACAACTTGAGATTTTAAAACAAATAAATTAAAACATTTAAGAACAAAAGAATCCAAACACATACTTACAGTTACTTATTATAACAAATCCCCAAAATTCCTAATTAACCTGATTCCCAACTATACACCCCCTTTAATGCAACAGTCCAAAATAGATTTTGAATTTAAATAAGCAAGCCAGCAAGGTTACCACAACACCCACTCGACAGTGGAACTCCAAAGGCTTTTAACACAACTTTAGTTATTGAACACAGCAGGCTTCTGCAAAAGTGACTAGAGGCTTTTCCCCAAGGCTGCTTTACACAGTGTACCTTTCAAAATATTACATGATCACACCCTACATAGCCTTCCATCCTTTATATATGTTTATCTCTCTTTAATATGTAAAATCCCATTGTTCTACATGTCTTTGGAAATTTACTTTTCCCATAATATAAAAATCTTTCATATTGTCAATATGGCCTGTTTCCTTTTGTGAAAATTAAAGATCATAACCTTGCCCTATTTATCTTGTTAGTTGTAAACATCCTAAATCAAACAACTCCTCACTTATCTTAAAATGGAAATTTCATTCACATCTTATCTACTGACTCGGACTCCAGCACATTCATTAGCATTTCAAATACCTTTTTTTACACCTAACCCTTTAGATAATTTCCACCTTGCAGTCTATCTGACTAATTCAATTAAATCAGTCACACAGAGAAAACCATCAACACTCACACCCATAAGCCTACAATAATATTACGAAAAATATTATAATCTCGTGACAGTCATCTACAAGGCACAAGTCAGGAGTATAATGGAATATTCTCTACTTGCCTGGATGAGTGCAGCTGCATCGACACTCAAGAAGCTTGACATCATCCAGGGAAAAGCAGTCTACTTGATTGGCACCCCATCCACCAACTCCAACATCCACTCCCTCCACCACCAACGCACAGTGGCAGCAGTGTGTACAAGGCTCCTTCAACAGCACCTTCCAGGCCCACGGCCTCTACCACCTAGAAGGTCAAGGGCAGCAGATGCACAGGAGCACCATCACCTGCCCCCTCCAAGCCACACCACCCTGACATGGAACTATATTGTCGTTCCTTCACTGTCACTGGACTGGGTCAAAATCATAGAACTCCCTCCCAAACAGCACTGTGGATGTTCCTAGCACAGATGGATGGCAGCGGTTCAAGAAGGTGGCTCACTACCACCACCTTCTAAAGGGCAATTAGGGATGGGCAATAAAAATGCTAGCTTAGCCAGCAACACCCACATCCCATGAACGAAGAAAGAAAACTTCACAGTGGATGAATTTGAAGTGCAAAGCTGGTTGATATGCAAGTGAAACTATATCATAATGTGATTTTTGAGCAAAGAACAAGGCCTGCAGCACAATTCCTTTTTTAACTCACAATGAAGCAGAAGCAATCATTTATGGAAATTAAATGAAAACCGAAACCTCTGCACCAACCTGAATAGCTAACGAGAAGCCGTACAAGTTTGAAGAAATCCAAGCCTCCCGTTTGATTTGAGTCCAGTTTTTATTTTCAGGATGTATGCCATATACACAACACTCTTGTACTACCTGATACAAGATAAAACACACAAACATACATGGACATTAGTGGCTGAGGAACGTTAGAACACTGCCATCATCTTTCATATGGATAAATAGCTTTCACCACTTTCCACCTGCACTGGGCAAAAGACACCAATAAATGGAAGTCAGATTGTATAAACTTGAAAATATTCTGTTACCGATTTTGGCAAAACAAATGGACAAATGACCCAAACTCATCTCTATCTTAATTTGGAGAGCAGGCTTGATGGGCCAAATTATCTTTCCACAATTCATTCTTGAATTTTCCTGATGTCATACATGGAATTACATAGAAATTAAACACAGAAACAGACAATTTGTCCTTTACAGTGTTGCCATTTCTCCTCCACAAGCAGTAATCCAAATCCTAGGTGCCTGCCCTGCTCCCACATGCCTATATTTGCCTTTCTTTCAACCACCTATTGAATCAATTCTTAATTGTTGACATGGACTCTAAATCCAGAACTGCATTCCACAGCTTCACAAGCCCGTGCTGTTATGACCGATGCAGTGGTGCAGCTGAGTTATTGAAAAATCCCAGAGGGAAACTTTAAACAACTGTCATAACCTATAACTTTAAGTGGTATGTTTGAGATGCGACTCTAAATTCAGGAATCAGACCACCAGTTCTCGAGGTTTTACATTAAACTAAATGAAACATTTTATTAATTTACAAAGGTTAAAATGTATATACAAATGGCTACAAATTACTACTATCAGAACTTTTAACAAATTCCCAAACTAATCTCCATTAAGGCAACAGCAACTCAGACTTAACCAAACACCAGGCAAAGCATTTTCACCTTCCGAATTCAAAATGAGGGTCTTATCACTTTGGTTCCTGTGGAGACAGTTGGAGGCTTACAGTTGCCTTTTGATCTCACATTGCCTCTGCTCTGCACACCTGAAAACTGAAGTTATACCTACCACCGCCCATTGAATGTAAATTCTCATTGTATCACTAGTCTCTTCTAACAATAAAACCCCTTTCACAGTACCAATTTTATTAGTAAAACAAACATATTGCTTGGTATCTGCTAGGTAGGTGTCAGTTTTCACCCCACTTCTTGAATGCTCTATTTACAAAATGCAAATACACTTATTTACAAAATGCAAATACACTATCTCTCTTACATGTCAAAACTAGTACACATCAAAGCACCCAGACTAGCTGGCTTTAATCAAATTAAGACACACCCACAGACTAAATCTCTATTTTAAAAGAAAAATATTTTCCAATAATATTATATACATTAATAGCTTCATGACAGTGCGAAAAAAGCTTTATTACTCTCTATCCAAAATCTTTTCCAATTAATATTATATGTCCCCTCAAGCAATACTTTTTAATCACTGAAGACAGTATGTTTCTAATAACCCTGTCTCATGTAATCATAAAAACATAAAAAAATAAGAGTAGGCCCTCAAGCCTACCCCACCATTCAATAAGATCATGGCTGATCTGATCTTGGCCTCCACTCCGCTTTCCTGCCTGTTCCTATAACCCTTCATTCTTCATTTCCCTATTGTTCAAAAACCTATTTCAGCTTTGAATATATTCAATGATCCAGCCTCCACAGCTCTCTGGGGTAGAGAATTCCAAATATTCACGACCTCTGGAAATAAATTCCTCCTCATCTCCATCATAAATGGGCAACCCTTATTCTGAAACTATGGCCTCTAGAATAGATTCCTCCACAAGTGGAAACATCCTATCAGCATCTACCCTCTCATGCCTTCTCAGGATCTTATGTTTCAGTAATATCACCTCTAAGTCTTCTAAATTTCAATAAGTGTAGGCTAAACCTGCTTTCTTCATATGACAACCCCTTCATTCCAGGAATCAACCTATTGAACCTTCTATGAATTGTCTCCAATCCAAGTATATCCCTCCTTAAATAAGGAGACCAAAGTGTACGCAGTATGCATTACTCTACTTGTGGTCTCACCAGCAACTGGTACAGTTGTAACAAAAAAAGTTTACAGGCATTAGTGAAATGGCAGGAATTTTTCTTACTTCAGTATTACCAGTGTTACGATTTCTGTGGAGGTCGATAATGATTTCAAGAAAAATTCCAACTTCCGATTATTAGCTGAAAGGATGACATGTCAAGATTTCACGTTTCAAAATAATTTTTCCTTTATCAATACTAAAGATAAAACTCTATTAATTAAACACTATTAACGTCATAGGCAACTTATACTTTAAACTACCAGAGTCTGCCACTTCCTATTTTTAATTACAATTGAAAACCCCAATTTTGTTACATTACTCAGTCTCTTAAGTATACTTCCAATCTCCTTGAACCAATCTAAAGAGTTTTGCAGCTTCCAAGGGTTTATTTCTGTTCTTTTCCTTTCCCAATACTATCATCCACCATGAGAGTTTTCCTTGGGGATTCTCCCTTTAGCTTCATCTAGGTGAACCCTCTCACCTTGTTTTAACTTCTCACAAACTAGGTGTGAGCTCCCATCTGCATTCTGCGTGGTGAATAATGGAGTCAGCATTTTCTCTGCTCAAGGTGCAGGCCTGGCCAACATCCACCTTCTTGCTCTCTGACCTTCCAATCAGCTGCAGATCACTCAAGACCAAAAACTGCAAAGCCCTTCTGTCTGTGATATCTCTAGGTTTAAAGGGAAGCCTGTTTTCTGATGTCAGATTGGCTCCCTTTACCTTGTAATCCATGGCAACAAGGAACACATTAGCCCCATATCCAAGTAGAAATGTTAATCAGTTCTCTCTAACCATCACTGATTTTCAATCAAAAAACAAAGTACACGTCGCATCACAACTATTTACGACTTGATACTGATAACATCTTTTTTAGGTTTTAGGAGTCTTAGGGTCTCCTTACTGTGGACTTAGAAACAACTGTCATTGTCCCCAGGTGTTAAGATTTGGCACCTCCCTTTCAATAACACAATGTAACTTTCCTTTTGATTTAACAACTAAAGCACCCAGATTTACTGTCAGACAGACTCCAGTATTGGTCAGATGATTCCATTCATTTAACCTACATTTACAATATAGTTCTAAACTATGATAATCTTATAAGCCAAAAGATACAGTTCTCAAACATAATAATCACATAAACATCACACTTGTAACAACAGGGAGGCGGATCAAATGGGCATGACACTGGAAGTCGAGCTTAGAAATGATATAACCATGTTTTAAATAAAAAGGGAAGAGATATTAAATAAACCAATCAAACTAAGAAGAAAAACCCATGGTATGGACAGATTGCATCTCTGCATTCTAGAAGAATCTAGAGAACAAATAGCAAAGGCACCAGAACACATATTTAATACTTTATTAGAGAATGGTTTAATGCCACTCCTCTAACATTATATCTATATTTAATATGTCCAGGGGACTACAGACCAGTTAGCTTATCAGTAGCAGAAAACACAATGAATACCTATGAAAGAAGATGACAGAAAATCAGGAAGCAAAAATATAATAGTCAGCATGCATTTCAAAAAGGAAAGTCTTGCTTTGCCAACCCCACTGATCTCTTTGAATCAGTAACAGAAAGAGTAGACAAGGATAAATTAGATGGAATTTATCCAGATTTCCAAAAGGCCTTTGATAAGGTATGACATAATAGGCTAATGAATAAGGTCAGAGCACAGTGAGTCCAGGGACAAGTAGCAGAATGGATAGCTAGCCAATTGATAGGAACCAGATAGTAGTGGTACAGGGTAGCTAATCAGCGTGGCAGAAGGTGGAAAATGAAGTTCCACAAAGATCGTTGCTCACAATTTCTATTAATAATTTAAAATTTGGAATCTTAAACACAATTATTAAATTTAAGATATCAAGTTGTGAGGGATAGTCAACACTAAAGAGGACAACAACAAAATACAAGACATTAATAAACTTGCAAAATGTGCATAAAACTGGCAAATGAATTTCAGCATAGGTAAATGTGAGGCATTACATTTTGATACTGTGTTGCATATGTAACAAAAAGTACTAGTAGCTGTATGTCTTTGAAAGATGCAACAACTTGCAATAATATGGCATTTTTAACAGGAAAGTGCTCCAAATTGCTTCATATAGGTGACAATGAGCGTGACAGGGTATAAAAGAGATGGCCAAAGATTTGATCAGGGACAGGCTTTGCATAGGCTTTTGAACAAGAGAAAAAAAAGAGAAGATTTGAGGAAGGTTCCAGGATGTGTGGCCAAGACAGCTGAATGGTGCATCATTGAAGGTGGAGCACAAGGAGGACGGGATTAAAAAGAAGATACATGGGTAAAGGATGTAAACTGGCTTCTAAATGTCAAGGAATTTAATTCGACAGACAGGGAACCGGTAGAGGTTGACAAAAACAGGCACAATTGGGAAACAGAACACAATGAAGGACAGATGCAAGTAGCGGATAATTGGACAAGTTAGGATTTATGTAAGATGGAGCTGTGGAGGCTAGTGAGGAATACTGGAGAACAGAAAGGTGTCATGAAGATATTAACGTCTATAATGTTACTGGAAACTATTTTTTAAAATAGAGTTTAGTGGTGTCTATGTGTGTGTCTTAATTGGATTAAAGCCAGCTAGTCTGGGTGCTTTGATGTATAGTAGTTATGATATATTAATTGGATAAACGTAACAAAGTTAAAAGTTAAAGCGAAAATTTGCATTTGTTGAATAAACTATTCAAGAGTGGGAGTAAAATCTTGCACCTAGCTGGGAGACACCAAAGTGTTTATATTATTAATAAAATTGGCGGAATGAAAGGGTTTACTGTTAGGAGAGGTAAAATTAAAAAACCTAGTGATTCAATGGAAAAATTACATTCAATGGGGAAGCTAGGTATAAACAGAAAGGAGTTTGTGTGTGTAAGTCAGAGGCATTTAAGATCTAACAAGTATGTAAACCTACAAAAATAAAAATACCTGGAAGAACTCAGCAGGTCTGACAGCATCTGCGGAGAGGAATACAGTTAACGTTTCGAGTCCGAATGACTCTTCAACAGAACTAAGGAAAAATAGAAAAGAGGTGAAATATAAGCTGGTTTAAGGAGGGGTGGGACAAGTAGAGCTGGATAGAGGGCCAGTGATAGGTGGAGATAGCCAAAAGATGTCATAGACAAAAGAACAAAGAGGTGTTGAAGGTGGTGATATTATCTAAGGAATGTGTTGATATTATCTAAGGAATGTGTTAACAGGTGACATTAAGGGTAGAAAGCAGGATGAGCAAAGTACAGATAGCCCTAGTGGGGGTGAGGTGGGGGGAAGGGATCGAAATAGGCTAAAAGGTAGAGATAAAACAATGGATGGAAATACATTTAAAAATGATGGAAATAGGTGGGAAAAGTAAAATCTATATAAATTATTGGAAAAAAGGGGTTTTGGAAAGGGGGTGGGGATGGAGGAGAGAGTTTCCTTTCTGATCCCCCTTTTTTCCAATAATTTATATAGATTTTTCTTTTTCTATTTCCTACAACTGTGTCTGCAAAGGAACCAAATTGAAAGGAACCTCATTTTGAATTCTAAGATTAAATGTGCTTTGCCTAGTGTCTGTTTAAAGTCTGTGGATTACTATTGCCTTGGTGAAGATTTACCTGGGAGCGATTAATTTGAGGATTTGTTTAAAGTTATTGTGGTAGTAATTTGTAGACATGTGTATGTGTTTAATTTGTTAAATTAACCAATGTTTGATTTAGTTTTATAAAAAACCTTTTGCAGCTCGGTGGTCTTATTCCGGAATTCAGAGCTACATCTCAAAAATACCAATTGAAAATATAGGTTATGACAGTTGTTCAAGTTTCTCTTTGGGATTTAAACAGTTCAGCCCTTACCATCGGCTGTATCATAAACAGGGGTGTTATGTTTAAAGTAACAGAAGTTTTGAAGCAAGCTCAGAAACTGAAACATGACATTGCTCGCTTAAAGTTCATTACGAACAATCTTTGTGAACAGAAATATTTGATGCTGGCTGGTTCTCAAGTAATTCTAAAGATACCGCAGTCCAGGTAAAAGACGCTGGCTAGGCTCCAATTGGAGTACTGAATGCTGCTCTGGGTGCACTATTACAAAAGGATATTAAAGCTATGGAAAGGGTGCAGTGAAGATTTCCTAGAATGACAATACCAGTTATGAGAAGTCATATTTGGAATGCTTCACTGTAAGTCGCTAATAAGTCAGAGAATATATCTGAAAAGGAAATTAAAGCATTTCAAATGAAGATGAAACAATGCATGGAAACAGGATTAGAGTAGATAGCTCCAGTTGAAAAGTTAGCACTACCAGAGTTATTTTATTATACCTCAACTTAAAAATGTCAAACAATCCTCCTTATAGCCTGATGCCCTAGTGTATTAGTGTCCCAAGTGTAAATGATTAGTCAAGGGGTCTATATCTACACTTGTCCACAGCAAGCTCCAGGCTCTCCGAGACAACATGTGAAGACTAGCCATTTTCCCAAGAGAATTCCTATGCCTCCTACCATCTAATGCCACAACCTCATTAAGAGGTATATAAAATATCCACCAGCCCACTGATTCCAGTAAGGAACAGTTGTTGAGGCACTAAATCTAGGTGTAGAAAAATCTACTTTTATTTTTAAAAATTCAAATGCTATGACATACCATAAGTCGTGCATGATTGATGTTCCATGTCAACGTGGTTAAGGTTTTGTGCTTTAAATCCACTACTGAATCTTCTAGAACGAAGGCTGAGTGTGCAACGTTAGTAGGAAACAATCTCTCTGCCCACCGAGGCACTATGCCTGTCTTGGTGAGTAATCGCCGGGAAATCACCTTGTCAGGAGTTACCTCACGGTGGATGACATCCTCCGTGAGAACATGCTTGCTGAGGGAGAAGAAACATTGAAATGGTGATGTAGAGGAAACTGCAGTTTTCATTTAAAAATTGCCAAAATGCTTTTACCTTCCATTACTCCAAACAACCACCATTGTAGAAATATAACTTTATTCCACCCAGGCAAGAAAGCAGTTAAAATATTTTGTTTAAACCAACAGCACTGACTAGCATTCCTTCCTCATTGGATAGCATAAAAATAATTAACTTATCATTCATTTCATTAATTGTGGAACATTGATAGAGCAGAATAACTGCTACGTTTTTCCACAGGACAATTACTACACTTCAAAGATGATCAATTCTCAAGTGCTTGAGACATTTCAATATTTACTGCAAGTGTTACATGTGGAATGTCTTGTTGATATGCCCTGGTCTCATGAACCAAACTCCCAGTTATGGGTGAATAGCTCCACTGCCTAGTACATCCACAGGAGAGTGAAGGCTAAAGGAGTAAGCCCTGACAAAAAAAATCTGGAATGGAGCATAAAGGCAGACTGATGCTTAAATATGTCATCTTTCTGGCAATTCCTACAATGAAGCCATAGCAATCATGACGTTCTGCATTTCTTTGGACACAACCAGGGAGGTCGAGAGAGGTGCCCTGACATTTGGCCACCCCAGGGTATCCATAGAGTTTGACCTGGCTTCTGCCCTGCAGAGGATACTCCAGTTTCATTGAACACCGATTTAAGCACCTAGGCACAAACCATCGTCTCACAAGATGGATGGCTGCTAGAGAGAGGTTTGCACCAATTTGAATTTTTCCATTTTCCACATGGGTCATCCCATTGCCTGTCAATTTGTGTGAAATTAGTGTGGTGTCGTTGTTACATGTACAAAAGGAAGGGTGTTGAGAAATTCACTCCACTTATGGTCATTGCAACCAGCAGAGCCATTTAATCGAATTGTCTGTCATCGATTCAAACCTCAAACCAAAGATGAAAAAAAAAATGTGGCAACCAACTTCCTAGTCCAGTCCCTGTTGTTTCTCACAATTCAAATGAATACATAAACCCTGAAAATTAATTTACACTCACCTGTATGGGTTTGGATAGCGCTGCCAGAATGCAGCAAATACTTGTTCCCATGAACTCTTCAGATCATTCAGACCGAGGAAATACTTCACCATTGTCCCCAGCGGATAGGAATGAACCAACGAAAGTGGAACTTGTGCCTTGGTCGAGTGGGAAGAGATTGTTAGTCCTTGATGATTATTACCTAGATTATTTTAAAACACAATTAACCATAAGGTTACTGCTGTAATTAGATTAATGGCAGTGCTATATAAATCAGGCCACATTTTCGAAATTCTAATCTCCATGTGGCTTATTTTTTTCCTGGTAGCTAACATTCCTCTGCTCATCAATTTTCCTGGAGGCTGCAAACGTTCCAGCATTCCCCCTCCTTGAGGCGCTGCAGCTTTCCCACTGCCGGTCCAGCCCCTCCACGGCCACCTCTCTAGAGGAAGGGCGGACTCATGTTTACCAAGCAACCTCCTGACTCTGTTTTTAATGTTCTCTCTTATTATTGTCCCCTCCCCGCGTCCGTTCAGGTTCAAGGTCGCAGCCGGATCTGCAGAGCAGTTCCCCCCCAGCGGGGTTGGCGTTGCACCCCGACGCCTCGGGCCACTCTCACCTGCCTCATATTCCCTTGCGGCTCGAAGACGCAGCCGCCAATCACCAGCAGCGCCCGCGCTGCGCCGCCATCTTGCTGCCAGCCCGCAACAGATCTACTTCCGGGACAAAGGACGCCGGGGACCGCGCAGGCGCAGCAGTCCCAATGAGTGGCCAATTTCTATAGCGCCAGACACGACCTCAGGTCTGTCCTGTCCCAGTGGCTTTTACAGCCACTGAAATACTTCTGGAGTGTAGCTATTGTTGCAATTCAGGGCACAGTAATTCAGATTATCCCAGTCACCAACTAGTGAAGTGTAGCTAAAAATGTAATGCAAAATCATTATATTATTAAAGGCCAGCAACAGCTCTACCTTTTCCTTAGCTTGGACTTCAATCTCTATCAGGACTGCAGGTCACATCTAGTGGATTACTGCTGATCTACACGGAAATGTATACTTTAATACTTGTTGTATAAACTAAATACTATAAAAACCAATGATTCCAATTGATTATCATACTAAGACTGCTGCTCATGAATGCCTGAACTCCAACCTGATGATGCTGGTGCTGCTTTGCTCAAGTTCTCAACTCTGCAGCACATTGTGGGCATGAACTCCAAGCCTGGCAAAAGTTTTGTGACATCAGAAATTTGTACCCACAACATTTATTAAAATAGTCGTTTGGTAGTACTGGGTGTTACATATATTAATACACAGGGCCCTGTTCTTTGCAGACAGAAAGAACGTACACACATTGCACCTGTTTCAGCTAAACAGAATAAGTGACAGCCATTCGCTAGTTCATTCCCCAGGGCAATGGCCAATCAGAGTTAAGCTTCCTAGTTTAAATCTCAAACAATGCTTGGCAGTTAACTCTCAGTCACCATCAAGTGGTGCATTCTCCATGGCAACGCCTCTACCAATCAGGGTCCACTTGCCAATGAATTAGCACTCTCTTCTCATACAGTATAAATTGTTGTTCCCTTTACATTTAGTATTCTTGTGAATTGTCCTGATGAGTGCAAGATGAAAAGCTTTGCCAAAAAAATCTAATTTTTCAGCAAGACATGTATTACCTCTCCAATGTTTTCACATCCTTCCTAAAGTGTGGTGCCCAGAACTGCACACAGTACTCCAGCTGAAGCCTAACTAGTATCCTATACAAGTTCAACATAACCTCCTTGTTCTTGTACTCTATGCCCCTATTAATAAAGCCTAGGATACCGCGTGCTTTATTAATTGCTCTCTCCGCCTGTCCTGCCACCTTTAATGACTAATGCACATATACACCCAGGTCCCTCTGCTCCTGCACACTCTTTAGAGTTGTACCCCTTATTTTATATTGTCTCTCCATGTTCTTCCTACCAAAATGAATCACCTCACACTTCTCTGCATTGAACTTCATCTGCCATCTATCTGCCCATTCCACCAACTTGTCTATGTCCTTTTGAATTTCTACACTGTCCTTCTCACAGTTTACAATGCTTCCAAGTTTTATATCATTCCCAACTTTGAAGTTGTCCCCTTCACACCAAGATCTATATAATTAATATAGATGAGGAAAAGCAAGGTTCCAATACAAAACCCTGGGGAACTCCACTACAAACCTTCCTCCAGCCCAAAAAAAACCCATTAACCATTACTCGCTGTTTCCTATTACTCGGCCAATTTTGTATCCACGTTGCTACTGTCCCTTTTATTCCATGAGCTATAACTTTCCTCGCAAGTCTGTTGTGTGGCACTGTATCGAATGCCTCCCCTGAATATATTGTCATGTAATCCTCACTGAAATATTGTCAAGTCCCTTATTATAAGAATATAAGCATATCCATACTCACCGAAACTTCTGATGACATGCTTTAAAGAAAGAAGTTGAAAAAATACTTCGGACATTCAATTTGGATTTTTGCCCAAGTACTTCACTGGATGCCTTCTAGTCCCAACATAGTCCATTTCAAATATCTTATCGCAATCCACTGTATTTAATCATTTTATAATCCAAAACAGATGTCCAATAGCATTGTCATGTTAAATTGTCAGAGACAAGAGACCCATGCCAGTGTTCAATCAATAGTACATAAACCCCAAAGTACAAAGATCCGAGAATTAAAAATATGATTATAGTTAACCTTTCACATTTCCACTTACTCATTGCTCAGCATCCAGTGTCTCTTTTCAATCTAAGATCCCATGAGATATTTTCTTAAGTCAGTATCTTAGTGAATTGCTGAGGGAAGGTCTACTTAAGGTGGCAACAGAGACTACTTTGTTCTCCACATGGAAGTGGTCCTCAACCACTCAATCCAGCGCAGCCATGTTTTCCAGTCACCTCGGCAAAAATGTTTTTATTGCAAGCTGAAGTAGGAGTCAAGGGAGTAACTGAAAAATTAGCAATTTTTGTGGTGTGTATTGTCATGCCAGCAAAACTATATTGTCATCAAGAAGTTGGAAGGGCAGGTGTGTCATCAACAGCAAACTGGGATTATTGGATATTGTACACAACTAACACGAGGGGAAAAAAAACTCTATTCTTTAAAATACAGGGCAAAATGTCACAATTTCAATTTATTTTTGTGACAATCCAGAAAGCATAAAAAATCAGAATATAGCCAAATTAAATCTTACAACTACAAAATGCATATGCAATCATAAGCCTTCCATTCACAGCATGACATTTTCTTTGCATCTATGATTACTACTGGCAGAAATTGGCTTTGCCTTTATTGAGCTGTAGGTTACCACATTATACCACCAGTAAGTACAACAAAATGTTTAGTTTTCCATTTATTCCTTGTGAAACTTTTGTGTTCTTCCATTGTTTTCCGACAATGTCTTCAGCTGCATTAAATTTATTTACACCCCACCTCTTCTATTTTCCCGCACAAGAAAAAATCAATTTCTCAAATTTCTTTTGCTCCCCTCAAAAAAACTACACCCTATGACCATGATCCTGCCCACAAGATGAATACCCATTCTGATTTGTCAGTCGGATACTACAGCCAAGTTCCATGTGGCCCTGCGGCCTGTCAATCACTTGCTGGAAGTAATTGGCGCAGTTGAACTTGTTGATTAAAGCTGGTCAAGTTTGGTCTCAGGGCAATTCAAGTCCTCCTAGCACTTCCATTCCTATCCAATTTAATAGGCAGTGGTGATAGATCTGGCTTGTTCTTAAGATAAACAAATATTACAGCACTTTCATTATTGTAGACTGCATTGTCTCTCCAAGGAAGATGGCGGGGGTGGGGGGGTGGTTGGTGGATGTGAGAGTGATTGAAAGTGGTAAGGGCCAATTGCAAAGGTCCAAGTTCTGCCACGACAGACAGCTGGGCAACCAATGAGATACAAGAATCAAGGGGCACATTCAACCAATGTCATAATAGGGTTGCCAACTCTGGCTGGACATGTTCTGGGAGCTGTCACAGAATCACATAATCATTTCAGCGCAGAAGGAAACCATTCAGCCCATCATGTCTGCACCGACTCTCCAAGTGAGCATCATGACTTAGTGTCATGCTCCTGCTTTTTCCCCGTAACCTTGCACATTGTTTCTATTCAAATAATAATCTAATGCCCTCTTGAATGCCTTGATTGAACCTGCCTCCACCACACTCCCAGGCAGTGCATCGCAGACTCAAACCACTCTCTGTGTGAAAAAGTTTTTTCTAACATCACACTTGCTTCTTTTGCAAATCATTTTAAATCTGTGCCCTCTCGTTCTCAGTACCTTGATGAATGAGAACAGTGTCTCCTTGTCTACTCTGTCCAGCCCCCTCATAACTAGAACACTTCTATCAAATCTCCTCTTAATCTTTTCCTCTCCAAGGAGAACAGTCCCAACCTCTCCAATCTATCTTCATAACTCAAGTTTCTCATCCTGGAATCATTCTTGTAAACCTCTTCTGCACTCTCTCCAATGTGTTAACATCCTTTCTATAGTGTGGCACCCAGAACTATACACATTACTCCATCTGAAGTCTAACTAGTGTCTTATATAAGCTCAGCATAATCTCCCTGCTCTTGTACTCTATGCCCCTATTAATAAACCCCAGGATACTATAAGCTTTATTAACTGCTCTCTCCACCTGTCCTGCCACCTTCAATGATCTATGCACATGTACACACAGGTCTTTCTGCTCTGCACACCCTTAAGAATTGTACCCCTTATTTTATATTGTCTCTCCATGTTCATCACTTCCCCTATACTTCTGCCATTGGTCACCCAACATGTGCATCATCTCAGATCCCTGCCTTCCCAAGGATTTTCAATGTGTCCCAGTTTTAACCTTTGAAAATTAGGTCACCCTACAGTTGCATGGCCTGAATTTAATGGTTTCTTCATGGCATATGACCTTATTTCTAACTAAACATTCATCCAGCTAAAATCCATAATTTTTAAAAATGATCACACTTTCATTTTCTCTTACTGCTCCTAGTGTGTCATCTGCATCTCCACCCAAAAGTTATATTTTGGATGGGAAGAACTTGCATTTATATCCCAAAGCATTTGACAGGCAATTAAGTACTTTTGGAGTGTAGTCACCGTTGTAAGATGGAAGATGTGTTACAAATATGAACTTTATAGGATAGTTATGCTTTAGGATTGTCTCTTCAATTTAAGGTAAAATGGAGGAATGAAGTGGGTCATGTGACCAGCTCTCAACTCTGCCCAGCAAAAAGCCTAGGTGGTTTGGTTGCTATGGGGACAAGAGAGGCCCAAGTCAAGAGACTTGCTGAAAAGCTGCAAGATGCTCACACTTGTGGACAATGGCAAAAGCATCAGTGCTGACTGTCGGTAAACAGTCTCCAAATCTCACAGGCAGGTGTCAGGAATGTCTGGTGTTATAAATAATTAAAATCAAAATTGACTGTTTCATTCCAAACTAGAATGGAGTTGGGGGTCTAGCATATAGCTAATTCACATTTCTACCTGGATACAAGACCCATGTGTTTTACATTGCCATGGAGATGGACTTTGGGAAGGAAAGACCTCATAGCAAGCCATTGTAGTATCGGGTTACAGGGTTTCCTAATATATCACCGAACCTCACAGACCCAAGTGAGTCTGCAGCCATCTGAGACGAAGAAAGCAAGAAATAGAGTCAGCTAGTCCTGCAGAGAAAATGCTAACACTATTGTTCACCACACAGAACATGGGTAGGAGCTCATGCTCAGAATGAAGACACTGAGTTTGTAAGGAGTTAAAGGAGGCTGGAAGATTTGCCAAGCTTGGGCTTGATGGAATCTCCAGTGTAACCCTCACAGTGAAAGTCCGTTCTTGGATTAGAAGTTACCCCACTGGGATAGGAAAAAAGAAGCAAGGTACCTGGAGCAGAGAATAGCCTTGGACTGGTTCCAAGGAATAAAGCATTTATGTAAGTGACAGCATGAAGTATATCATGGTGGGCATTTTCAGTAGCATTAAAAGTTAAAAGGTGGAAACATTTCTGTTCTTTAGAGTATAAATTGCCTAAACAAGTGTTTTGTCACTTTTGATTTCGGTTTGTTTGTTACAGTAAAAGTCTTAAAACTTGAACCCTTGTCACGTGATGCTGCAATCAGTCACTGGAAATTAAAAAAAAATTTTAAAAGCTATCTGTCTTCACAGGGACTATGTTAGGAAATAGAGATAGTTTAAGTAAGTTATATTGGTATTTGTGGGTGTTAGGAATGAGTTTTAGCTTTATTTGTGTGTTAGGAAAAGGTCAAGTTGAGTTTTAGTTTCACTTTAAAAGGTGCCTGCATTTCTAATGAATGTTTGCAACTGTAAGAGAGGTTAAGCAAACACAAGTGTAGAACAACTGGGCTGTTCCCTAGCAACAGGGGCCCAGAGAGGCAGGACTCCCCACCCTCCCCACCCCCCCCCCCCCCCCCCCCCCCCACCACACACACACACACACACACACACACACACACAGAAAAACTAAAGAAACAGATGTTTTGACTTTGGTTAGGAGCAGCTGCCAGGCAGAAGCAATCTAGAAGGGGCAGATAGCCAGTCCCAAGCTAAAGAAGAAAGTCCCCTATCCAGGGGAGTGGAACAGGAGAAAATCCCAAGCAGGCCTTCTAGTCAAACCTGAAGAACCTGGAAAAGGTCCTGTTAAGTGAAATTAAGAGTGAGGGGCAGGGAAAGGTTCTAAGCTTAAAGCTCCAATCTGCAGAAAGCAGGGTTAAAGCAATATAAAGGCTTGTGAGAAATCACAAGGTCCAAAGTGGCAACTGAAGGTCTGTAACTCTTTGCTATGGGCATGTGAAGGAGTGGTGTACGGTTGACAGCTGAGTCGGTGAGAGAGCTTGCGTGGATGAAAGCTTGAATGCATGTAGTGACCCGGGGAGAGGAACATCAGAAGGAGAGTTTGAAGCCTTGGAGTGGAACCCTTGCGTAAGGTGTCTGAGAGAAAGTGTTGCTTTGGGAGAAGATTCCAAAGTGAGTTCTTGGAAAGCAGAGATTGGAAATCCTCGTGTGAAAGATGGAGTTCAGTGAGACTGGTTGGCTCACGGTGTAACAAACGCTTGGGAGGAGTCGAGGAGAGATCCATAGCATCTGTCTGGGGTGGCATCTGGCACTTGGTTTCAGAGTGTGGTGTGTCTGACCACAGGTTGCCAATTGGTTTACATGAACTATACTTACTGTGAACATTGGAGTGTAAGATAGCTTTTGTAACTTGTGTTATCCTTACAAATCTGTATATATCTGTAAAGGTATAGTTGTGGGTGAAGGAGTATTGTAATATAGTTCATCTTTTCTTGTTTAATAAATGTTTCATGCTTTTGTTAACAGTTCATTAGCTGACTCCGGTGACTCTGTTTAGTAGCCCCTCTCCATGTATCTAAACAAGCAAATAAAAGTTAAGATCTATCAAGCTGGGTTCCACCCTGGGATCAGGTTTGTCCAGTTTTAACATCAGCTGGGATTATAACAAAGTGGGGGCTCTTGCAGGATTTTGAAACGTGTACAGTGGGTGAATGGTCACGGAATAATAATTGGTCTGGGATTATCATTATAAGGTGGCTGTGAATCCTTATAAAACAAGTACATGAAGGTCAACAGGTACTGGACATAGGAATTGGAGTTGCTCTGAGGTATATTGTACAGATTGGAATTCAAAATGATTCTGGACTTTTTTACAGATGGATAATGTAACCCTGACTGGTTTACAGAAATTAATCAAGAGCAAGCTAATGGAATTGGTGGATAAGTTGGAGTTAGAATTACCCAAAGGGGTGAAGAAAGCAGACATGGTTCAGATAATAGCACAGCATTTAAAACTGGGAGGGATACTACAGAGACCAAGTTCTCTAGGGGGGTGAGTCACAGCTGGAGGTTGTGAGACTTCAGTTACAAATGAAGAAGATTGAATTTGACCAAGCAAAGGAACTTTAAAAAACTTGAATTAGAGGCAAAAGAAAAGGAAAAGGAAATAAGAAAGAGAATTGGAATTGAAAAGTCTAGAGGCAAAGGAAAGAGAAAGGGTCTTTCAAAGGGAGCAAGCAGAAAGGCAGGGGAGAGAAAGGAAGCTGGAACTGGAATTTCAAGCAAGAGAAAAGGAACGAGAAAGGGAATATCAGCTTTGAAGGCTGGAAGATAAAAAAGACACTGAGACACTGAGGCAAGTTCTGATGATGAAAAATTCTCAAACCCAAAGCCCAGTGGTGAGATGTTTAAATTTGTGTCAGCTTTCCCAAAGTTTGAGGAAAGGGATGTAAGGCATTCTTTATCACATTTGAGAAGGTGGCTAAGCAAATGAAGTGGCCAAAAGAAATCTGGACATCACTTTTACAGTCTAGGTTGGTAGGTAGATCTCATGAGGTTTATGCTTCACTTTCAGAAGAGGTATCGGTGGATTATGATGTAGTAGAAAAGGCTATTCTGAGTGCATATGAGTTATTCCCTGAGGCACACAGGCAGAAATTTTGGAATATAAGGATACAGCCTGGCTAGACCTATATTGAGTTTGAAAGGGTAAAGCAAAGTAATTTTGACCATTGGACATGGGCATTAAACGTAGGGACAACGTATGGAACTCTTAGGGAAATAATCCTCTTGGAAGAATTTAAAGATTCACTTCCTCCGGTAGTTAGAGCCCATGTTGAGACCAGAGGGCTAAAATGGCTAGAAAGGCAGCAGAGATGGCAGACAATTATGAATTAATCCATAGATCTAAACCCTTTTTCCGTCATCCCCATAAACCTGAAAAGGATAGAAGTTGGGACAGTGAAAGGAAGGCAAGTAGCCAGGGAAGAGAAGGGACAGTTGGGAATTCTCAGCAAGTTTCTTCTGAGACCAGGAAGAAATGTGCTGAAGGTGGCAGTGACATTCAAAAGCCTAAGTGTTTTCACTGTAGCAAGTTGGGACATGTTAGGGCAGATTGCTGGAGATTAAATGGTAGACCTATTGCAGTAGTAGGAATGCCAAAGTAATCCTCAGGAAAGGATTGCATCAGAAAAGGAAATGGTTGTTAAAACTGTAGCAATGGTACAGTTGAAACCTGTTCCCTCAGAACATACAGGAAAGGGGGATATGGTTCAGAGAATTCTTCTTTGATTACTGGTGAAGGAAGTCAGGCTACAGAGGGTCTGGATGTTTTCTATCGAAGGGAGAAGTGTTCTCTTACTCTTCCAACAAAATAAGTAAACAGATCAAAATTTTGAGAGATACAAGGACAGATCAATCATTGATGGTGGCTGATGATACAACTTGTGTTCCGGATAGCTTTATGAGAGAAAAATATTAAGAGGTATTAATGGAATTTATGAACTTGTTTATTTGTGTAAAGTCAACTTACAAAGTCACTTTATAAATGGAATTGTTACGGTGGGAATATTCCTAGATCACCTATTGAAGGGGTAGATTTTATTCTGGGTAATGATTTCACTAGTGGGGATAGTAATATGGTAATGACTGTATTGCAGCAGGTGATTGATCATGCTGATCTTAACCAAATTCAGGAAACTACTGTGGCCAACAATGAGATGCTTGTCACTGATAACGAGAAATTGAAGAAAACCTGATTAATGTAGAAAATCAACTTTCACGTATGAAAGAGGAGTTTGCTAATGAAAAGAGAGAATTGGTGAGAACAATTGAGAATCAGTCACAGAAAGTAACACACTTGACTGAAGACTTGAAATGTCTAAATGATAAACCTGTAGAAGCAAATTTATCAAAGGCCAATCTTCAGTTAAAACTTGATGAGCTTCAAGCATCACTAGTTGCTATGAAAAATCATAGAAAAGGAATTGTTGGAAAATCAGAATAATTGGTTGTGCATAATTAAAAACCAAAACTAACGAACTTTGTCATGGAAAGAGCAATGTGATTCTCAAACTTCAACGCAAACTGGAGAAGATGAAAGAGAAAATTTGTGATATGGAGTGTCACAGTTCGAAAGTTGTTCCTATGAATAAAAATTATTTGCTGAATTGTGGTCCAGTTGAGCAGAGAACTGACCCAAGTAAAATTACTAATATATCAACCTCAGTAATGGACAATATGAAAACAGCTAAAGTGCAAGCAGAATTGGAAATCAAGAATTGCCAACAAAAAGGACTGAAAGTGCAAAATGGCCTGGAAAGGTCAATGCCCAGAGAGACAGGTTTACAAGTGCTTGCTGGTTCTAATATACAAAATGTAACAGTTGGAATCCAGTCAAGTAGACAGTTTGCAAAACACTATTCAAACCTGGAAAAGGGTGGAATTATATAGTTTGTGGATTATGCAAAAGAATTGAAGGGTTGGAACGAACTATGAAACTCCACAGGGAGAATATAATCGACTTTGCTCAAAAAGAAGTGGAAAAGACCTGTTCGAAATGGGATCTGGAGAAATAACAATATCATAAAAAGTTTAAAGATCAAACCAAGCAGGAATACAAAACCCTTTTGTGTGAACACAAGAAGCATCTCAATAGCATCTTTGAAACAATGAAAAGAGATTTTGACCAGAGAAGAAATTAGATGTTAACTCACAAAAATGCCAGTTTGACTTTGTTAAATTGAAATGAGAATTTACCACAGTTGAGTTTGGAAAATGAGCTTGGGGATGGAATTACGCCTACAGCTATTGGGCTGCAGACTTAAATGAAACATTTTGTGCTGAGTTAAAGACTGAGAATAAGAGGAAAAAGAAACATAAGAGCTGAGTTATGATAATGCTATGATGTACAAATTCTACTAAATCTTGTTACATTTATTGACTTTGTTTAAGTGCGTTTTTGTAATCGTACAATATGATGTGAAATGAAATGGAAAAGTTGTTTGTATAGTATGTAATAAGCTATTGTTAGGTTTATGATAAGTTTGTGGGAGGTGTATGTAAGGCCATTGTAAAGAAACCTTCGCTGTTGTGAAGCTTTCTTTCCTCCAAAGGGTTTGTGTTAGGAAATAGAGAAAGTTTATGTAAGTCCTGTTGGTATTTTGTGGGTGTTAGGAACGCGTTTTAGCTTTAATGTTTAAGTTTGAGTTGTATTACTGTAGCTCTGAATTAAGAAAAGGTCAAGTTGAGTTTTAGTTTCACTTTAAAAGGTGCCTGCATTTCTAATGAGCGTTTGCAACTGTAAGACAAGTTAAGCAGATGCAACAAAAGAAAAACTGGGCTGTTGCCTAACAACAGGGTTCCAGAGAGGCAGGACCACCCCCCCACACACACAGAAAAACTAAAGAAATAGCAACTTTGACTTCATTTGGGAGCAGCTGCCAAGCAGAAGCAATCTAAAAGGGGCAGATAGCCAGTCCCAAGCTAAAGAAGAAAGTCCCCAAATCCAGGGGAGTGAAACAGGAGAAAGTGCAAAGCAGGCCTTCCAGTCAAACCTGAAGAACCTGGAAAAGGTCCTGTTAAGTGAAGTTAAGCGTGAGGGGCAGAGAAAGGCTCCAAGCTTCAAGCTTAAAGCTCCAAGCTGCAGAAAGCAGAGTCGAAGCAATATAAAGGCTTGTGAGAAATCAGAATGTCCAAAGAGGCAATTGAAGATCTGTAACTCTTTGCTATGGACATGTGAAGCAGTGGTGTACTGTTGAGAGTTGAGTTGGTGAGAGAGCGTGTGTGGATGAAAGCTTGAATGCATGTGGTGACCCAGGGGAGAGGAACATCGGAAGGAGAGTTCAAAACCTAGAGGTGAACCCTTGCGGAAGGCGTCTGAGAGAAAGCATCGCTTTGGGAGAAGATTCCAAGGCGAGTTCTTGGTAAGTGGAGTTTGGAAACCTTCGTGTGAAAGACGGAGTTCAGTGAGACTGGTTGGCTCACGGTGTAACAAGCGTCTGGGGGGAGTTGAGGAGAGATCCATAGCATCTGTCTGGGGTGGCATCTGTCACTTGGTTTCAGAGTCTGACCATAGGTTGCCAACTGGTTTACATGGACTGTACTTACTGTGAACACTGGAGTGTAAGATAGCTTTTGTAATTTGTGTTATCTTTACAAATCTGCATATACCTGTAAAGGTATAGTTGTGGGTGAAGGAGTATTGTAACATTGTTTATCTTTTCTTGTTTAATAAATGTTTTATGTTTTTGTTAAATGTTTACGAGCTGACTCTGGTGAATGTGCTCAGCAACCCCTCTCCACGTATTTAAACAAACATATAAAACCCATGCAACCGCAGAAGGTGCAACACCTGCCCCTTTACTTCCCTTCTCCTCACCGTCCAAGGGCCCAAACACTCCTTTCAAGTGAAGCAGCATTTCACTTGCACTTCCCTCAACTTAATCTACTGCATTCGTTGCTCCCAATGCGGTTTCCTCTACATTGGAGAGACCAAACGCAGACTGGGTGACCGCTTTGCAGAACACCTTCGGTCTGTCCGCAAGCATTACCCAGACCTCCCTGTCGCTTGCCATTTCAACACACCACCCTGCTCTCATGCCCACATGTCTGTCCTTGGCTTGCTGCATTGTTCCAGTGAAGCTCAACGCAAACTGGAGGAACAGCACCTCATCTTCCGACTAGGCACTTTACAGCCTTCCAGACTGAATATTGAGTTCAACAATTTTAGATCATGAACTCTCTCCTCCATCCCCACCCCCTTTCCGATTTTCCCCCTTCTTTTTGTTTTTTCCAATAATTTATATAGATTTTTCTTTTCCCACCTACTTCCATTATTTTTAAGTGTATTTCCATCCATTGTTTTATCTCTACCTTTTAGCCTTTTTAGATTCCTTCACCCCACCCCACCCCCACTAGGCCTATCTGTACCTTGCTCCTCCTGCTTTCTACCCTTAATTAGCACATTCCTTTAGATAATATCACCACCTTCAACACCTCTTTGTTCTTCTGTCTGTGACATCTTTTGGTTATCTCCACCTATCACTGGCCCTCTATCCAGCTCTTCTTCTTCCACCCTCCCCCTTAAACCAGCTTATATTTCACCTCTCTTCTATTTTTACTTAGTCCTGTTGAAGGGTCATTTGGACTCAAAACGTTAACTTTGCTCTTATCCGCAGATGCTGCCAGAACTGCTGAATTTTTCCAGGTATTTTTGTTTTTGTTTTGGATTTCCAGCATCTGCAGTTTTTTGCTTTTATATTATATAAAAGTTAGGACCTATCAAGCTGGATGCCACCCTGGGATCAGGCTTGTCCAGCTGTAACATCAACTGGGATCATGACAATTGTAACAAATGCAACAGCCAATTGTGCACAAGTTCCCACAAACCGTGTTGTGATATTGATCAGATAATCTGTTTAAGTGGTGTCGGTTGAGGGATAAATATTGGTCAGAACACTGGGGAGAACTTTCCTACTCTTCTTCAAAAACTGCCATAGGATTGGTTATGTCCACCTGTTAGATTTCCAATAATTCAATTTATAAATTAAATAAAGCAATAAAATGATGACATATATACCATATAACACTTAAAAAGACAATCGCATCGCCCCGCCCTTCCACCTGGCCACGCCCACCTCCTTTGCCACGACGAAATAGCCCCGCCCTCGCCTCTCAGCTCCCATAGCCCGGCCCACTCAATGTGGCCCCGCCCACACACCCCGGGCCCCGCCCGCTCCCTCCGGGCCCCTCCCACTTCCCGTGGCGACCCCACTGGCTCTGCCCACTCCCACCTGATCCTGACGGGAATCCCGCGTGGACAGCTGCGCAATTTCCGCTGTTGGCTCCGCCCATTGCGAGGCGCCACCATTGCCGAGCTTTCGGTTCTGTCCCTGTGTAAACGGCGGCGGCGGCGGCGAGAAAGTGGAAGCTCGCTCCTTCCCACCGTCAGCAAGCCTGGTGTCAGCATCTCATCCCTGGTCTTCTCCATCAGCCAGGCACGATCTCTGCTGCGGAGAAGGTGAATGTTTCTGCAGATGTTTGCATGGAGAGTTAACTGAGGGGCTTTCATTTGGTAAAGGGTAAACCCCGGGGCAGACAACCCCCTCACCACACAGCCCCTGGAGGAGTGTGTGGAGACACACCGCCAACTCGATCCGGGGGCGTGGAGACCCCCCTCTCAACCAGCCTTGGGGTACAGGAGGGAGGAGGTGGAGACCCCCCTCACTTCTGGCCTGGGGGAGGGGGGAGGAGAAGCCTCACAGCCAGCTCAGTGCGGGGGGGTGGCCAGGAAAGGGCGTGTAAATCCCCTTACAACCAGCCCCCCACCCCAATGACCTGTGAGGAGTATTTGGAGACCCCCTGCCAAAACCACCCATGGGGAGGGTTAGAGACCCCCCCCCCCCCAAAAAAACACCCCTTGGGGGAGTGCGTGTTGACAGCTCCCTACCCCAATTGACCCGTGGGGAGCATTTGGAGACCCCTTGCCAAAACCACCCGTGGGGAGGGTTAGAAACCCCCCCCCAGACATCCTATGGATGGTGCAGAGATCCCTCCCCCCACCAGCCTTAGGGAGGGTGTGGGGGCTGCCTCCTCCTATCACACCCCCTTTCCCACGGCTACACGGAGGTGCCCTCCAACTATCCCCGCAAAAGGCATGGAGACCCCCTCCCGGCCCGGGGGAGGGCTGGAGCACTGAAGTGCTCACTCTGAGGCTCTACAGCAACTTCAGTGGAAGGTTTAATATAAGGTGATTTGGTATTTACCTCACTTACAAGTGTTGTAATTCAGTGTGAACTATGGCCGGGAGCAGTGGCAGATTACCTACCGGTTAAGGACATTCGGAGTCCAGAGGTTATGATGCATTTACTTCTAATTGAGAGTCAGGATAGTGATTTTGAGCCCTGACTAATTTTACCCCTTTCCAACCCCTGAAAAACCAAAACCATTCCACTTGGAATGGGACCAGCTTCCTCCGCAGGAATTGAACCTGATAATTTGCTGGAACGTCTTCAATGCTTCACGTTGTTGGTTAAATCGTGGTGGGCAGTGTACTTCCTCACTGGGCAGGCAATGTTATTGGCAGGATGGGATGTGTGTTGACCCTCAAGGATCAGTATTGGGGCAGCAATTATTCACCCTATTTATTAACGATTGAGATGATAAGATAAAAAGTGACGTATACAAATTTGCTGATGACAAAGAGAGGTGGCATTGTTAGTGTAGATAGAAGCATAAAATTACAAAGAGATATAGATAGATTTAGTGAATGGGCAAAAGTGTGGCAAATGGATTTTAATGTAGGCAAGTGTGAGGTCATCTACTTTGGACCTAAAAAGGGTGAAGCAGAGTACTTTATGAATGATGAAAGGCTAGAAATAATGGAAGTCCAAAGAGACTTGGGAGTCTATGTACATAGATCATTAAAATGGCATGAACAGAAAATTATGTAAAAGATCAGTGGAATGCTGGCGTTTATATCGAGAGGACTAGAATACAAGGGGGGTAGAAATTGTGGTTCAGCTATTCGAAGTCTAGCACCAGGGGCATTGTCTAATAATTAGAGCTAGACCTTCCAGGAGTGAAATTAGGAAACATTTCTACACACAAAGGGCAGCAGAAGTTTAGAACTCTTCCACAAACTGCATTTGATGCTGATTAATTGGTAATTTTAAACCTGAGATTGATAGATTTTTGCTAACCAAAGGTGTTGAGGGATATGGGGCAAAGTCGAGTAAATAGACTTGGGTCGCAGATCAGCCATGATCTCATTGAATGACTGAACATGCTCAATGGGTTGAATGGGGTACTTCTGTTCTTATATAGGTTGTGTGCTTTCTATAAGTGGGATGGTTATAGAAGGTTGTTTATGATTGAAAGGTTGCTTTTTAAAAATTCATTCAAGGGATGTAGGCTTTGCTGGCTGGGCCAGCGTTTGTTGCCCATCCCTAGATCCCTTGAGAAGGTGGTGGTGAGCTGCCTTCTTGAACTGCTGCAATCCATGTGGTGTAGGTACACCCACAGTGCCGTTAGGAAGGGAGTTCCAGGGTTTTGACCCAGCGATAGTGAAAGAACGGCGATATATTTCCAAGTCAGGATGGTGAGTTACTTGGAAGGGATCCTCCAAGTGGTGGTGTTCCCATCTATCTGCTGCCCTTATCCTTCTAGATGGTAGTGGTCATGGGTATGGAAGGTGCTGTTGAAGGAGCCTTGGTGAATTCTTGCAGTGCATCTTGTAGATGGTACACACTGCTGCTACTGAGTGGCGGTGGTGGAGGGAGTGAATGTTTGTGGATGTGGTGCCAGTCAAATGGGCTGCTTTGTCCTGGACGGTGTCCAGCTTCTTCAGTGTTGTGGGAGCTGCACTCATCCAGGCAAGTGGGGAGTATTCCATCACACTCCTGACTTGTGCCTTGAAGATGGTGGACAGGCTTTGGGGAGTCAAGAAGTGGGTTACTCATTGCACGATCCCTAGCGTCTGACCTGCTCTTGTAGCCACAGTATTTATATGGCTAGTCCAGTTCAGTTTCTGGTCAATGGTAATCCCCAGGATGTTGATAGTGGGGGATTTAGTAATGGTAGTGCCCTTGAACATCAAGGGGTGATGTTTGGATTCTCTCTTTTTGGAGATGGTCATTGCCTGACACGTATGTGGCACGAATGTTACTTGCCACCTGTCAGCCCAAGCCTGGATATTGTCCAGACCTTGCTGCATTTGGACATGGACTGCTTCAGTATCTGAGGAGTCGCGAGTGGTGCTGAACACTGTGCAATCATCAGCGAACATCCCCACTTCTGACCTTAATATGGAAGGAAGGTTATTGATGAAGCAGCCGAAGGTGGTTGGGCCGAGGACACTACCCTGAGGGACTCCTGCATTGATGTCCTGGAGCTGAGATGACTGGCCTCTAACACCCACAACCATCTTCCTTTGTGTTAGGTATGACTCCAACCAGCGGAGAGTTTTCCCCTGATTCGCATTGACTCCAGTTTTGCTAGGATTCCTTGATGCCACTTGGTCAAATGCTGCTTTGATGTCAAGGGCAGTCACTCTCACCGCACCTTGGGAATTCAGCTCTTTTGTCCATGTTTGAACCAAGGCTGTAATGAAGTCAGGAGCTAAGTGGCCCTGGCGGAACCCAAACTGGGCATCAGTAAACAGGTTATTTAGAACCATAGAACACTATAGCACAGAAAACAGGCCATTCGGCCCTTCTAGTCTGTGCCGAAATATTATTCCGCTAGTCCCATGGACCTGCACCTAGTCCATAACCCTCCAGACCTCTCCCATCCATGTATCTGTCTAATTTATTCTTAAAACTTAAGAGTGAGCCCGCATTTACCACGTCAGATGGTAGCTCGTTCCACACTCTCACCACTCTCTGAGTGAAGAAGTTCCCCCTTTCTAAGCAAGTGCCGCTTGATAGCACTGTTGAAATGAAACCTACACACAGGACTACAGTAACAAACTTGCTGCTGTAGAATATGAAACAATGCTGTTAATTAGTACTGTGTACTGCTTTCCCACACGGCTGAAGGAAAGTCAACAGACAAGTCAGAGCTTTTAGTATTTTAAAATTTCTGTATGTATTACTAGTACATGGAAAGTCGTCTTTCTGTTTTTTTGTTCCATGAGTAAGAACTGCAAGAGAGATTTGGGATGAGATGTGGAAGAGAAGCATTGAGTGGTAATGCTAATAAGGTTAGCAACAATCCTATTAATATCCCTGCCCTGAATAACAATCCCTTTCAAGAAGTATAGATCGTAGAAGTTTCAAATCTCTGTTGTTCCTTGACTTGAGTGTCTCGAATTACAACTACAAAACTTCCCAAATGTAAACAGGCCTCTCCCTCACAGCACTGTGGTAGTACCTTCACCACATGGACTGCAGTGGTTAGGAAAGTGGCGCACCACACCTTCTCAAGGGTAATTAGGGATCAGCAATAAATGTTGGTCTTGCCAGAGATGCCCACATCCCATGAACGAATCAGAAGAAAGCTGGGAGTCACAATCATCCACTACAAGTAGCAGAGTGTGGTTTGGAAGTTGTAATTTGGAAGAGGAGGAATTGGGAAGAGCCCAGTATCAGTTATGGGGGAGACCAAAGAATCTCAGATTTTGAGGGAATGAGATTTATTTTGTAAAATATGACATGACAATAGCAAATGCAAGATTCATTTTTCATTAACAATTTTCTATATCCAGAGATAATCAAAAATTCCCCTCATTCCCTTCCCCCAATGAGATGAGCAGGAACAAGCAGCCAAGTCTGGTCATTACCCCTGTGGTACTGCTATGCTGTATGGCCTGATGTCTGCAGCTGAAACAAAAGGAACAGTCTTCTTAGCAGTGGAATGTTCCATGGAGATTATGACCAGGGAATAGAGATGTGCAAGAACTGAATTGAATAAATAAATGTATAATATGGCAGTGCTGGGAAGGCTTCAAATAAAGCTTCATTAGCTGTGCTATAAATACAGGGGGTTATTCGGTGTCTATGCTAACCAGGATAGCTTTTGGATCAGGAATCTGAAATTTATTGGCTGATCCAAATAGTAAATAACGTGTTTACATTCAAAGTAACCCCCTTACCTCCATTGCACTACGTTGCCTCTTCCCCAGTAGAGCTTCCAAGTTCCCTATCCCATTTAGGGTGGATGGATCTGACTGTGCCTCCTAATTTTCCCCTTGTTCAGGCCTATTTGCAGCATTACTGCAATGAGCATTTGGGCAGTTTTCTGTGATAATATGAGGCACTTAACCTATGACTGCATTCTGTATCTACTGAAAGGGTCTGTTATTTAGGACAGGGGATATTAATAGGAATTATTACTAATAGTTGCTGAGAGTACAGAACTTGAGTATTGCTGAAAAAAGAGACATGTTGAAGCTTTTTGTCATGCACTCATGAGGACATTTCACAAGAATACCAATATAAGGGGAAAACAACTTGTACTGTATGTGAAGAGGGTGCTGATTGGTTGGCAAGTGGATTCTGGTAGAGGCGTTGCCATGTGGTTGGCAAGTGGATTCTGGTAGAGGCATTGCCATGGAGAGTGCATCAGTGATGGTGACACAGTTAACTACCAAGCATTGTTTGAAATTTAAACCAGGCAGCTTGACCCTGTCAGTCACCATCACAAGTGCATTCTCCATGGCAATGCCTCTACCAATCAGTCCACTTGCCAACCAATCAGCACTCTCTTCACACACAATATAAATTGTTGTTTTCCTTTTATATTGGTATTCTTGCGGTGTCCTGATGAGTGCAAGACGAAAAGTTTTGACGTGTCTCTTTTTTTCAGCCATTATTACTAACTGTTTGTATGATGTGCTATGACATTTGTTGTGCAATACAAGTGAAGCACAGGATACTTCCAGTTTGGAAGGGCTGATAATTGAGCATAGTTTCAAAATCATCTCTATTATAAAACATGAATATTGTTTGTAACTGTTCATTTCTCCCAACCTCACTTACGCTACAATATTGTACAATGGTTGTGGATTGTAATTGCTCATATCCGGGTTAAATGTAAAGTTCATTAAAAGGTGACACAAATTATATAATTGGGTCAGCAACTATATCTCAACACTTTTGAGAACAATTGCTGTCAACAGAAATCTGTCCGGTACATTAGGCCTTTTGTTTACCAGTTTGTTTACACTAACAGGTCAGAGGTTAATGTTTAACATCAAAGAGATTCTTTATCATGTCAAAATGGTTTTAAAATTATCTTGTAGCAGAGCAACTGCCATATGGTTGTGTAAGATGGATTTCTAACTTTGGTTAAACTCTCTAGTGTGATTGCATCGGTAATGCTTCTAATTATATTCAGGCTTTAGCAATGTAGGTGCTGGTTTGTAATCACAAGCTCTGTAGCTGTGATTATGTAGGTTGGTTTGCTACTTGTTAGTCAGGCATTGCAGCTGTGACTACAAGGAATTTATAATCACAGTCAGATTCTGTAGCTTTGACTAGGTTTTGGTTCTAATCCTGGTCAGGCATCGTCTTTGTACAGTATGGGGCTCTAGTCTTGGTCAAGCTCTTTAGCTGTGACTGTTAGGTGGGATCACAAGCTAGGATGTGCAGTGTGTGATTGCAGTCTTGATTTTGTTGTTGTGACTGTGCAGGTTGGAAGTCTACATTTTGTCTCATCTTGTAACCAGTAACTGGAATGTAATGCACAAGGAACTTCAATGAAATGGATAGTATGTTCTCAGTACAATGAGATTTAGGGTATTTTTGGCTCTATTCTTTCTCACATTTTGAATGTGCTGAACATTAAAAGTTGCAGTAACTGCTGTAGAAGTGCTGCTATCAAACAGGTTGCTGGTGATAAAGCTGAAGGCAGATTGGGCACCGCCTTCTGTGCAGTACAATTGCTAACTTTTAATAAGATTAATTTTATTTGCAGAATGGGGAACTGGTTCTGGAGGCATAAAATAAGGTATTCTATTATGTCTTATTTGGCTTGAGGAACTGAGAATTGCAATTTCCTGTGTGTTCCTATTACTTCTCATCTTTACAACTGGTTTCATTAATCTGCACCTAGCAATGCATGATGAGAGTGTGAGGCAATACAGAAAGGGGCACTTGTAAAGGTAAAGCTGGGGTGCAATTTTATAAAAATGTGTTGAAGGACTTGATAGTCTTCTCTTAATAGCATTCTTTTAGTTACCTGAAAAGGCAATTCCACATATGACCATAACAATCTCCTTTCTTTCTTGTCCCCAGGTGAAGCCATTTTAGCTGACAACCACGTTGCTGTTGTGTATGGTGAAAATTACCCCTCATACTATACCGAACGTAGACTGTGGGCAGCAGAGGTCTCAGAATGAGTGGACAGCGGGTTGATGTGAAGGTGGTAATGCTGGGAAAGGAGTTTGTGGGAAAGACTAGTCTGGTGGAGAGATATGTACACAATCGTTTCCTCAATGGCCCATATCAGAATGTGAGTATGGTTTAAACTGATGGTGCTCCGGGCAAAGTTGAACTGGATGCCTTTATCCATGGACGTGCAGTTTATTTTGGAGGATTGTGCTATAAGAAATGCTGTCAGATTTACTAATGATGCAAAGCAAGTGCCCACTGTGCAGCTGATTGGTAGCATAGAGTGGAGAAATTAAGTAATTTAGGTGAGGAATGGCTGATGGAAATTCATGTGTGAAGACTATAAAGTAATTTATAGTTCCTTGAAACATGTAAAGAAATCTTATTATAGGTGGACTTCTGCATTTTTCAAGCCCAACCCTACAGACGTACATCACCCTTGGCAGTAACCGTTGCTATGCACAGACACTTAATGGATTTGTACCCAATTCCTCCCTGCACTATGTTAATGTAGGCATTAACCCACTTAAAATAATCAGGTTAGTGCTTCTGTTAAAATCGAGAAATTTGCTCCATGTGTTTTGTTCCTGTAATAACAGGCTGCAAATTATTATCATCCACCAGCTTGTAACTGTACCTGCATTAGCCAAAGACATTTCCAATAATTCAGGGAGGGCTTGACTAACCCAAACTGATTGTCCAAAACAAATATAACAGCAACAAAAATGTTGAACTGAAATGATTGATGGTCACCTCCTGGGAAGCATCTTGAGAGCATTGGCTCACAAGTCAACAGTTTATGCTCCCTCAACCGGCAACTTTGACGTTCTGTGGGAGTGCACCAGAGAGAATCGGGGGGGCACATTACCATAGAGAAGTTATTGATGGTGAGGTTAAGATGAATAATCCTTTATTCTAATAGCACATATGCTACGGTATCAAATATAATTTTCAATTGTTCAAAGTTGCAACAACATTCATTTATATAGCACCTTTAATGAAATAAAACATCCAGGATGCTGCACAAAACAAAATCAGACACAATTGGTGTTTCCGGGCTACTGTATCTCTCTTCTTGTATGTCAAGGATTAGTAATTGCAATGATCGTGGTGGTAAATCCAAGATGCTAGTTCCTCTCCCAATCAGACTCCAGTAGTATCTATGTGTCCAATGAAAGAAGGTAGGGAAATTATTGCATGGTAATAAGCTATTTGTGTTTTGTTTGCAATGATTATGGCTCAGAATCTGATCCATTGCAGAGTCTGCTTCCATCTCTGGTATCCGGCAGATAGGCTCGGTTTATAGTGGTGTACTGAGCAGAAGCCCCACTGCGCCTGAAACCTGCCTTCATTAAGCAATGCGCACTGTTAAAATCTGTGTCTGCCTGCTGCACAGAATGACAACGTAATGCCAGAAAAAATTTCATTGCACTGAGAGATTGGAAAGTGCTGTGGGGCAAGGTTTCATTGCCAGGATTAAATGTAGCCTTTGGCCTGTGCCAGATTTAGTCCACCCTTAGCTTCACTTCATAAGTTCACCCTTAGCTTCACTGCATAACACGAGTGTTGAGTTTCGAAAATTCAGTTGGAGGCTTCCATCATGGCCAACTTTGTCAGTCGTTGACTTTGGGGGGGCAGTTGTTATGGCCTCGTGTTCTGGAGGGTAACAGTCATGGTGTTTAAATGGAGTCTGAGTTACAGTTGTAGAGTTTTGGCTCATTTAGGCCAGCAATATCAATGCAATCTGAAAGTGCAAGAAATTGGAGAATTTTAATGTAACTGAATTATGCATTGCATTGGAAGCAGTTCAGAGTTGGTTTATTAGGCTGATTCCTGGGATGAAGTGGTTGTCTTATGAGGAAAGGTTGAGCAGGTTGGGCCTGTATTCATTGGAGTCTAGAAGACTGTCACATGATCTTATTCAAAAAAAATAAGATGTTGAGGGGACTTGACTGGGTAGATGCTGGGAGGATGTTTCCCTTCGTGGTGGGAATCTGGAACTAGGTTCACAGTTTCAAAATAAGCAGTCTCCTATCGAACACAGATGAGGGGGAATTTCTTCCGTCCGAGGTCGTTAGACTTTAGAATCGTTTTCCACAAAGCAGTGGAGGCTGGGTCATTGAATGTATTTAAGGTGGAGTTAGACAGATTTTTGGTTGACGAGGGCGTCAAGGGTTATGGAGGGCAGCCAGGAAAATGGAGTTAAAGCCACAATCAGATCAGCCATGATCTTATAGAATGGTGGAGCAGGCCTACTCCTCCTATTATTATGCCCATATGCGCTTACATTCGTGTTTTCCGCAATCTTCAGCGTTGATTTAAAGTTAATTTCACCCAAATAAGGCCTAGCCCACAAAATTGGACATGTCCACAGAACAAAACCGTGAGGTTGAGCTGGCTTGAGAAAACTCTTCAAACTGAGCTAATTTTCTTACGCACAGGGGCATTAGCACATCAAAACTGTTAACTTCACTAAGAAACTGACAAGTGTACATCAAAGAAGATATTAAATGGTTCAATGTAGCTTTTAAAAGTCATTTCCAGTGACTTTTAAATTGGGTTGCTCATAGGTAGAGGACTGGGCGCTTACTAAAAATGCTTATTTTTGCTGATCAGCCCATTTTCAGCTGTATTAATAAAATTGTGCCAGTTTACCACTCTTAAATGCATCATGCAATACTTTTTAATGGAAAGGTAAGAAAATATCCCATGCCATTCTGTTAACACTATCTAATTGTGTTGGTTCACTGAAGATTTTACATTTGTATTTATGCAAATTCAATTGATTGACCACCTGAACTGTAACCAGTCCAATTTCAAGCACATTTTGGGTGTAATTTCCTAATTGTGCTCAAAGTGGAAACTTAGCCCACGATATTTAGTTTCTTCCAAATTGTTTGATCAAAAGTTGGAAACTCCAACTTCACATTCACCTCATTAAAATTGCAAACCTCAGTTTTGTCTGTCATTCACACTCAGGCTGAGGATTGCTGGTCTTGGGTATTGCCATGGGAGTAATGAAATTAAAGAGAAATGGAAAGGAAAAAAAAGTCAAGTTTCCTCATATACAACCCAATTACAGGCCTTACAGGGAAGCCAAAAAGTGCCTTTTTTGGAACCCTTTTCATCTAAGGATACCACTGGGTGGGAACTAATGAGGTGGGGCCACTGAGCTGTAAATGATGATCTTTACCCTCATTCTCCAGCTGTGTATGTGGTTCATTGGTGTTTCCACATGTTTTAGGAAATTAATGTTTAGCCCAGTCACTTTGTTCTCACCTCAGCAGCATTTCTGAGAGAAATTAAAGTCGGCATCAGGCGTAAAACAGAGTGCTGGAAAAGCTCAGCTGGTCTGGCAGCATCTGTGGAGAGAGAAACAGAATTAACGTTTTGAGCTGAATAAATCGTGTATTCACCAGGCATTTTGAACACAAGGCCGAAGAATGTAAGTTAATTTGTATTTCAGGGGTTTTCAGGGACAGGCCTATCTTTAATCCACTGGTTTCTGTTTCAGACGATTGGGGCTGCATTTGTGGCCAAGCTCATCCATGTTGGTGAAAAGGCAATCACACTTGGCATCTGGGTAAGTTGACGTCTTTAGTTCTGGAGTGGTTAGCATACTGGGTGTTATTATGGAGGGAGGGGGTTAATTTGCTTTGATTACAGAAACCATTGTTAAATGGATGGTTATATTTATGTAGTTCTATTTAATGTGGCTGAGGCTGATTGTGTGACCCCACAAATATGCAGGAGTGAGTGTTCGTCTATCTCATCAGTAAGGTTAAATATAACAGGGAATTCCCTGAAGGGTTTTTTTGGTGAACCTGCGACACTTATCAAGTGTTATTGCTCAAATGTACAATTCATCCTCTAGCAGTGGAGTGTACTGATGAATTTTACATGGAATTATATAGAATGTACAGCAGTATAACAGACCATAAGCGTCGATTGGTCTATGCCAGCGTTAATCCTGCACACAAGTTTCCTTCCACCCCCTTCATTGAACCTTATCAGAATACCCTTCTGTTCCTTTTCCCTCGTATTTATCGAGCTTCCCCTTAAAAGCCATCTAGGCTATTCACCTAAACTATTCTATTTGGTAATGAGTTCCATTATTTAACCACACTTTGAGTAAAAGAGTTCCTCAATTGGACTTATAGTGACTATCTTATATTTATGACCGTAGTCCTGGTCTCTCTCACAAATGGAAACATTTTCTCTCTCTACCCTAGCAAACCCTTTCTTAATGTTAAAGACTTTCACTTTTCTAAAGGAAAGAACCCTGTACTGTTCAGTCTTTCTTGATTAATATAAACTCTTAGTTCTGATATCATGTAAATCTTTTCTGCAATTTTGTAGTACCTCTGTAACATTTCTATAATATGGAGACCTGAACTGTCTTGCATAGGCAGAATGCAATAAGACATAAATTGCAAAAGATATCAGGGAATGATTATTCTCTTCTCTCTCACTCCTCTCCTACTGCTCTAGTTCTTTCAGCCTGCCTTTCACCTCCATTAGCGTATAGTTACACAGGAACCAGCAGCTTCCTGTAACTCACCCAAGTGGCCATTTGTCTTATTTAAGCCTAGAGAGAAATGTGGGAGTACTTGATTGTGGGAATGTATCAGAGCCAAGCCCAATCCATCTCAAGCATGTACTTTGTGGCAAATACCACTGGATAGTGATCAGACTGTGACCTTTGTCTGTGTTATAGCTTTTGGCCATTTCCTCCCTCATGAAAGATGAGACAGTTTTAGTGTTCTTACTGGCACCAAAGGATTGGATAATGTAGCATAAACCATGGATTGATCCTAGGATAATCCTTGTAGATAAAGCTTAGCATGGGTATGCTACTTCGCTACTTGGGAGCACCAGTTAAATTGATATACAGTACCTACAACCATATCAAGTGTTATTTTTCATCTATAAGTCATCCTCCGATAGTGTAGCATATTACTAGCATTTATATAGAATTACATAGAATGTGCAGTACAGAAAGAGGCCATTTGACCCAAGTAATCTAAACTGATGTCTATGCTCCACAAGAACATCCTCTTCATTGCACCCCATCAGTCTGATCTTCTGTTCTTCCCTTCCTTGTGTATATCTAGCTTATATTCAAATTAGAAAAAGGTTGCTTTTAAGGCTTAAGTCTGAGTTCAAACCACTCAGGCATCAGCACCATGGTTTATGCTCTCTTCTGGGCTTTTTGATTGGATTTCTCTGATGTGATTTCTCATGAATGTCCATTATTTGCACTATTCAATGTTCTGGTCATTTTAATTTCCTTCCTTGTTGAAGTAGTGGTTTCTGTGACTGGAGTTTAGAGTTAGAGATTGTCCTAAACCCACTTCCATCAGGAAGACACTTTGGTTAGTTTAACCATTTGTTTTGGGATCCTTGAGAATGTGCGATTGTTATTTAACTTTTGCATCTCCCATTCTGAGATAGTACGATGGTCTTCATATTTACTGGGCTAGCTGCTCTCAACTCCTCTTTTAAGTTTTTGAGGCCATAGGGCCAACTTGCCTACACTGGGCTCTTAATCAGCTGGAGAGGTGTGAGCGGGGTGGCCCTGGAATGATTAGTTGGCATGTCATGCTTCCTTTCTCTCCAACCTCTTTCCCGAAGTTAAAAGTGCTTGACCTGTGCTGTGCTGGCTAACATGACTGTCATCAGGAGCCTCTTGTCTTGATGTCAAGTCTTGCCAAGCAATTACAAGGTAGGGAGGGTGTCCAAATAAGCAATGGTATTTGTTTATTGTAAGTGGATAAATTTTATTCCCCATCAGGACACTGCAGGGTCAGAACGGTACGAATCCATGAGCAGAATCTACTATCGAGGAGCTCGAGCAGCAGTTGTGTGCTTTGGTAAGAAATTTGCAACTGCGCTGTGCTTCTGTTTGTGCTGTACATAATCTCTTAAGTGTGGAGAGTCATAATTTGTAGCGGCCAATTAGGGACTATTCACCAGAAGAAAGCTAGTGAATCTGATGATTTGGCTGTTGTTCATCATTATAAACACCATGAATTTAAATTCATACAGAATCAAAACCTGCTGCTGTTGGTAGGAGTGGTTTGTTCTATATATCTTAAATTCTAGGTTCTTCTCACATCGCAATTGGTGAGCTACACAGTTAAGTTCAGACCTGGCTGTAACTTGAGCCGTTCCAGTTTTTCTTCAAATTATTCAAAAAAGGAAATTAAAGAAAGATGTGACATAAACTACCCCATGATGGATGGCCTGTACAGCTCCTGCATGGGAGTCTGAATTGAATTGAGAGATATGGGGATAGTATGGGAAGGTGAAATTAAGGTAGGTGATCAGCCATGATCTTGTTGAATGGCATAGCAAGCTTGAAGGACCAAATGTCTTATTCCAGCTCCGTTTTCTTATGTTTTCATTGTACTAATTATCTGACCTACCATATTGGAGAAAGATGTTCTGTACAGTGTAATGACTCTCTTCACTGGTGTAGTTATTGATGCAGAGATGCTTAGTAGAGCTGTATTATTCTCGGCCCAAAACATATTTTCCAATGTACTTCAGCGCAGCCTCAATTGCATTAGAAATTGATTAGGATCTGATGTACAGAAATAATTTATAAGCTGATCTTTCACAACCTAAAGCATTTGGGAATATTATGACTTGTTCATTGAAAAGTTATTTCTATTTCCAGAAAACTCATCGGATTGTGTGTTTAATGAGCATGTTAAAGATGCTCCCCGTAGTCACCAGAGAAACCTTGTGTGGCCTTGAAGTGTGAGGATTTATTGATCAGCTTAAGTCTAACGGTGGGAAAGAAACAGAACTAAATTTTAAAATAAATGCTGCCCCTTAAACTATTAGTGTGGGGGAAGATTTCCACTGTGCTGTTAATAACAATACATAAATACGAGTCTTCAGAATGTGCTTACAATTTTGCTGTAGATTGCAAATAACAGAATCCTCCACATTTCTGAAATCCCTTTTATAATGTTCACCTTGGGTATTTCTGTCTTCCAGATCTGACTGACAGTAGCAGCTATGCAAGGGCTAGATTCTGGGTGAATGAAGTCCGGAACTGTGAAGAAGTGAGTTTTGTTATAATGCGGAGGAACTGATTTTAATCCTTACTCTGAATAGATTGGGCTCTTTGTTGTTGGTTTCCAATCATGGGTCATCATTTTGAAGTAACTCATTTGTAGTGTGGACTATGATTCTCTCACTAATAATCTTGTTTTTCATACCAGCGGGTGAAGTTATTGCAGTGTGTGTTAGATTTTCAGGGTTGAGAAAATGCAATGCAGTTTGCACATTGTGGGGATTACAGGCTCTGCTCTTCTTTGGGATTTGTGTAGTGGAGGTACCGTGGGCTCTGGGATTTCGGTAGGAGGCTTACAGTGTGGGTTATGAGACCAACTGGTTTTTGGGTTTGGTTGCTGGATTTACACTGTGGGTTTTGTCTGCTTTAGGATTTGGCATATGTATTTACAGTGGGCTGTGGGTGCTGATCTATTTTGAGATTTGAGTAACGATTTTGCAATGTGGTTCTAGGTTCTTGTGTGTTTGAGTTTACAGCTTGGGTCACAGTGTTCCCTCTCTTTCAGCATTGCAAGATATATTTGTGTGGAACCAAGAGTGATCTTGTACAGAATGATCGCAATGCACGGGGAGTCGATTACCATGATGTTCAAGATTATACAGATGGTAAAGTCTACTATTTTGCAAGATATTCACCATAAGAAGTTGATATGTTATGTTGTTTAAACTGGCAAGGAAAGAGACATTGAGTGGAAATATTATGTACTGGTATTTTCTTAGATTCTCAGTGTGGATTGGTTTAAAAAGAAAACAGAATAAATATTTGAGATGTGAAAATTGATCTGGTCAGGCTTGAGTGATGAAAGGTCTCATTTCCCATTAGTGAGACATATAGGGCAATTTTATGCAGTTCTTTTTCTGTGCTAACAGTAAGCCTAGTAACATTTTAATCATAACTTTCCAGTACTTAAAGTTGACTAAAGGTGTTTTCTACAGCTTGTATTATGAACTCCATTTTAACATCAGCAACTAAGAATTCAATCATTCAGGAGGTGTCTTCTTTCAACTGCAGTTTACTGTGTACATTTGAAAATGTCCTGAAGCTGAATTAGTTTTAAGTGGTATTCTATAATGACCTGGCTCCTCAAATGAGGGAACAGTAATTTAATGGTAATAGTTACTGCATTAGTAATCCAGAGGTCTAGACTAATATTCTGAAGATACAAGTTCAAATCCCACCATGGAAACTGGAGGAATTTAAATTCAGTTAATAAGTCTAGAATAAAAAGCTAGTCTCAGCAATAATGTTCACCAGATTATCGTCAAAACCCAATGTCATTCAGGAGACAAATTCTGCCATCCTTACTCAGTCTGGGCTACATGTGACTCCAGACCCACAGCAATGTAGTTGAATCTTAACTCGCCTAGAAGACTAGTCAGTTGTTTCAAACCACGACAGAAAAGTTGAATAAAAGAATATACCAAATGGACCACCCAGCATTGACCTAGACACTAAACATGACAGTCTGCCCAGTCGACTCTGCAAAGTCGTCCTCACTAACATCTGGGGGTTTGTGCCAAAATTGGGTCTGTTGTCTCACAAACTAGTCAAGCAGCAGCCTGACATAGTCATAATCATAGAATTATACCTTACAACCAATGTCCCAGATTCCTTTATCACCATCCCTGAGTATGTCCTGTCCCGCTGGTAGGACAAACCCACCAGAGATGGTGGGACAGTGAGTCGTCAGCGTTGACTCCAGAGAACATGATGTCTCATGGCATAAGGTTAAATGTGGACACTGTGGGTGCACCTTCACCATGTGGAATGAAGGGTGTTCTTGTGGAAAATGATCACAGTGTACAAGGAATTGATTACCACAGACGATATTCAAGATTATACAGATGGTAAAGTCTTTTATTTTGTTAATGACCATAACAAATCAATATATTGTTACGTTGAACCTGGCGTGGAAGGAGGCAATGAGTGAAAATGGTCTGTCTATCTTTTCTTAAATTCCCTGTATGGATCAGTTTAAAGAAAAGTACAGAATAAAAACTTGAGATATTAAAATTGATGTGGTCAGGGGTTAAATTTCCCATGCGGGCAGTGGAATGCAGCGGTTCAAGAAGGTGGCTCACCACCACCACCACCTTACAGATAATTAAGGATGGGCATGAAAAACTGGCCACACCAGCAATGCTCACATCCCAAGGATGCTCCCTGCAGTTGTGTGGGTGAGTATGGGTGTTTTTTTTTCAATACTTTCTGCATCCTTTCAGTTCTGCACTGAGGAGACTAACCCTTTTAAGTAGGACCTATCATAGGAGGAGTTTAATAATTTTGTTCTCTCCCTTTCTCTCTCTCTCTCTGAGCAGGTATGTATATTTTCTGAATTCCTGAGCTTGAATTATAACATTTTTATTTTGGTGGTATAGCAAGGCACTGCCAGATTCTGAACAGTTTAATGAGCATTTTTGTAACCTCTAAAAGGTTAGCTGCAAGTTCAAGTTGCAACAAATCTCTGTTACGACTGCAATATTTTCGATTCAATCTTTGAGATGAGCTGGGACAGGGAGGGGAATTGGTGTCCGTGATGTTTAAGATAAATCTCAGTACCAGCAGTGTTAGGTACACTATATTTCAATGCTGTAAGTATGTTGCATTGCACTACATGTCCATGAATTTACAGCACAGTAACCTACACACACGAACTCATCCCTTGTTCACAAGCATTCAAATGTAGAGTTACAAACTTCTCTTAACGTTCTCCTGCCCTAGCCCTGAACTCTCATATTTCTCTAGATTCTCTCCTATCTCCCCTTATGTCCTCTCCAAGCTCATCTTGCCCATGAAGACCCACCTCCTTCTCTCACTATATCCTATTCTCTTTAATCTCTGACCATGCAACTTCACCTTCTGGCCCCCATGTTAGCCAATATTGTTAACTGTTTTCTGCTGTTGTCCCCCTCTCCTTCAAATTTTCCATCGTTCCTCTCCTCAAAAAAAGTAATACTTGACCCACCATCCTTGCAAACTAACACCCCATCTCCAACTTCCCTTTCCTCTCAAGTCCTTGATCATGTTGCCACCTTTCAAATCTGTGCCCACCTTTCTCAGAACTCCATGTTTGGATTCCTGTTGTATACTGAAACTGCTCTTACCAAAGTCACAAAGGACATCCTGTGTGACTGTGACAAAGGTAAACCTTCCCTCTTTGCCCTTCTCGACTGTCTGCAGCCTTTAACACAGTTGAACACACCATCCTTCTCCATGTCAAGCAACCTCTCATCCCTGTTTTCAGTTCCCTCCATAGCCTCACCCACCCTATTTCTGTTATCTCCTCCAGCCCCACAACTCTCTGAGATACCTGCACTCATCTAATTCTGGCCTCTTGAGCATCATGATTTTAATCGCTCCACCATTGTGGCTGTGCCTTCCATTCTTGTTCATAAGTCACTGAAAGTTTACATGCAGGTGCAACAAGCAATTAGGAAGACAAATGGTATGTTAGCCTTTATTGCAAAAGGATTTGAGTACAGGAGTAAGGAAGTCTTGCTGAAGTTATTTAGAGCTTTGGTGAGACCACACGTGGAGTATAGTGTGCTGCTTTGGACTCCTAACCTAAGGAAGGATATACTAGCTATAGAGGGAGTGAAACCAAGGTTCACCACACCAATCCCTGGGATGGCGATATTGTCCTATGAAGAGAGATTGAGGAAACTGTGCCTGTATTCTCTAAGTTTAGAAGAATGAATGGTGATCTCACTGAAGTGTGCAAAATTCTTACAGGCTCAACAGGGTAGGTGCAGGAATGATATGTCCCCCTTGTTGGGGTGTCCAGAACCAGGAGAGAGAGTATCAGAATAAGGGGTAAGCCGTTTAGGACCGAGATGAGGAGGAATTTCTTCAGCCAGAGGGTGGTGAATCGTTGGAATTCTCTACCCCAGAGGGCTCTGGAGGTTCAGTCACTGAGTATGTTCAAAGCAGAGGTCGATAGATTTTTGGATACCAATAGCATCAAGGGATTATGGGGATAATGTGCAAAAATGGCATTGAGGTTAGAAGATCAACCATAATTTAGTTAAATGGCAGAGCAGGTTCAAAGGGCCACAAGGCCTACTCCTCCTACGTTCCATTGCCTAGGCCCTAAGCTCTGGAATTCCCTCCCAACATCTGTGTCTCTACCTCACTCTCCTCCCTACATGTTTCCTCCTTTAAGAAACTTTTTAAAGCTTTTGGTCATCAGATGTAATTATTCTCATGTGGCTTGATGTCACTTTTTGTTTTATAATCCTGTGAAGCATCTTGGGACATTTTATGCTAAAAGCACTATATAAATACAAGCTGTTAATCAGTTACTGAACCAGGGTTACTGGGGTATGCATTAGGCAATGGGAAAGCCCATTGCTGGCCCAATCTAAATTTAGGTGAGCATGTGAGAAGGATAGGGAAAAGTTCATGCAGTCACTAACCCCCATCTGATTGTCTCCTTAAAACAGTTGAGCAAGGTTCCGGGAGACAGCAGCAATCCGTAAATTCTCAGCTAACTCTGTTTACCTTCTATAACTGGAAGTGTCCTCTCCTCTCTCGAAGTTGTGAAATTTCCATTTGAAGGGTTCTAAGAGAACCGTACTCAACACACACTTTAGTGATCTGCCTCAGAAGCCAAACATTTTCTGCACTGGCTAAGGATTGAATGTACATGTTCTATAGTTGTACTATCATTCTCCATTCCAAATAACCTACCCATTTGGGCAGAATCTAACCCTTTCACCATTTTAAACCTCAAGCATAACCGGTCCAGTCCTGTGTTGCTCTGTAGAAAATATAATGCACCCCGAAACAAAGTGTTTAATTTTCCTCATTTTGATCACTGCTGACTAACAGACCACTGAGCGCCACTTGAATCTGACCGGATAATTAATTGCTGGAATCACTGGAGCATTTGGAAAAGTCTGTGCATTTTTGTTTGACTCTCTCTGGTTATAAAACACACAAAAACAAATCTTGCAATTACGTTGTGCCTTTTGCATCAGAATGCTCCAAGATGTTTTACAGCTGATTATGAACAGTCATCGATGTTCCACTGCAGCAAATGCAACAGCCAATACATCTACAGCAAGCTTCCACCTCCAGCAGTGAGATGTATGATCAGAGAAACTGTTTGTTGAAGGAGAAATATTGGCTAGGAGATTTATGTGCATCTGAGAGGGCAGATGGGGCCTGAGTATAATAGCTCATTTCAAAGACTGTACATGCAACAGCAGAAATTTCCTCAGTACTGCACTGGTGTTGAGTGTTGAACCATTAGTATTTTTTGGCTTAGAAGTGTCCTTGTACCTGCATAGATGTTGTGGCCCTCTATCTCAGAATTTCAGAATGGTGCATGTATTTGACTAAATTGTGAATGTTTTGTGAATGATGGAATTTGGATTTGTATCTTTCATTATTCTGTTGTTCCTGGGTAGCACCTCAAAGGAATTATAACATATATCTCACTAGACTTCCCCCGGTTTAGCAGTCCTTCTGAGTGAATTTTTAAATATAGGAGAGGATTATATGGAAGGATAACAGTAGAATTAATGGCCATGTACCTTTTCGGGTACAGCTTTACTATGTTTCTTTCGCACAGGGAAATTAACTTTTATATCCAGAAAGGGAGAATGTCCTGTACATTAAGAACACTAATAGCTTCTTTCTGTTAACCTACCTGTTTCTAATCAATTTTTCAGATAGTTTATAGCCTAAGCCACTTTTGACTGTGTTTAACTTACCACTTCTTAAAGCCCAGTTAGGCCCTGTGATAAATCCAGTAGGCCAAATACAACAACAATAGTTTCTGTTCAACTCTTGGGCTTTCTTCTGTTGCCCAGGTACTGAACAGATAAAAGCATGTTCTGTTTTTCTTAGGAGTGAGGCTTGCTTATAGAAGTGGTCTCTGATAGTGAGCGCAAGAAAAGCATCTAAGCCAAAAGTCCAAAATGTAACATTGTTGCATAATCCCATTATCACACATGTTTTATCATAATGGTGATTTCAGACATTTAGTGAATACAACAAAGTTAAGAACGTTGGGCAGTTGTATTTTCTTACTGATTTCTGCTTTGTGAGATTAGATCCTCATCACTGTGCCATTCACGTGCAATATTTATTTTTCAGAGATCAAAGCCAAGCTGTTTGAAACCTCCAGTAAGACGGGGCAGAATGTTGGTAAGTTTCTATTTTCTGTATCTCTCTCTGTGTCACATCATTTCTTTCTCATTCACCCTTCCCTCTGAAACATCACAATAACGTTTTGATGAGCAGAGGAGGTGTAAAGAAGTCTTGATGAAGATTGGAGGATTTTGCAATCAGATTGTAATGAGGAGTTGAGGGGTGCAATCTATAGGAGCTTGAACGCAACAAACCAAAATCCTTTTGTTCTCTTGTTTCAGATGAACTCTTTCAGATAGTAGCAGAAGATTACGTGAATGTAACAGCCTTTCAGGTGATGACAGGTAAATAAATGAGAACTAGGGATTTATCAGATATCAACAGGAAAGCTGTCTACACGTTGACTATGTGGAAAGATCTGGGCATTCAAAGTGTGAGAGAGAATAACAAAGTCTGGGGTATATACTTGGCATGTTTTTACATCCCAAATTCTGGATCTTTTACAGTATGTATGTGAATAACTGGAGCTGGAGCAGTGGCTGTCTGAGTGTTAGTGAATCCCCAGATCCCGTGTGAGCCATTAGTAGGTGATTTGTCATCTACAAGTATTGGTGTATAGGTCGTAGTATATGATGGGGTCTAGGGTATTTGTTGTATTTGAGAGTTAGTATATGACAGGGTCTGAGGTATTCTTACGAATATACGTACATATAGACATACGAATTGGGAGCCTGAGTAGGCCACTTGACCCCTCAAGCCTGCTCTGCCATTCAATAAGATCATGGCTGATCTGATTTTAATCTCACGTCCCTGCCTAACCCTGATAACCTTTCACCCCGTTATCAAGAATCTATCTACATCTGCCTTAAAGATATTTAAGAACTCTGCCTCAACCATCTTTTGAGGAAGAGAATTCCAAAGTCTCTCAAACCTTAGAGAATTTTTCCTCATCTCTGTCCTAAATGAGCAACCTCTTATTTTGAAACTGTGACCCCAAGTTCTAGATTCTCCCACAAGAGGAAATATCGTTTCCTCATCAACCCTGCCAAGTCCCCTCAGGATCTTATGTTTCAATCAAGTCACCTCTTATTCTTCTTAACTCCAGCGGATACAAGCCTTTCCTCATAAGGTAACTCACCCATTACACGTTGTAATCTAGTAAACCTTCTCTGAACTGCTAATGCATTTACATCTTTCCTTAAATAAGGAGACCAATACTGTACACAGTACTCTAGATGTGGTCTCACCAATGCCCTGTATAATTGAAGCATAACCTCCTTGCTCTTGTATTCAATTTCCATTGCAATAAATGATAACATTCTTTTAGCTAATTACTTGCTGCACCCTCATACTAACCTTTTGTGATGCATGCACTAGGACACCCAGATCCCTCTACATCTCAGAGCTCTGCAGTCTCTCACCGTTCACATAATATGGCCCTTTTTTATTCGTCCTGTCAAAATGGACAACCTCGCATTTTCCTACATTATACTCCAGATGCCAGATCTTTGCCCATTCACCTAACCTATCTATATCCTTTTGTAACCTCATGTTCTCTTCATAGCTTACTTTCCTACTTATCAACCATACCATTGATCCCTTCATCCAAATCATTTATATAATTTGTAAAGAGTTGAGGCCCCAGCACTGATCCCTGTGGCACCACTGGTCACATCCTACGAACCAGAAAATGAGCCATTTATGCCTACTGTTTCCTGTTAGTTGGCCAATTTTCTATCCATGCCAATATGTTACCCCCTACACCATAAGCTTTTATTTTCCACAATAACTTTTGATGAGGCACCTTATCAAATGCCTTCTGAAAATCTAAGTATAACACATCCACCAGTTCCCCATTATCTACAGCACCTGTTAACTTCTTCAAAGAACTCTAATAAATTGGTTAAACATGACTCCCCTGTCACAAAGCCATGTTGACCCTGAGTGATTGCCTTGAATTTATCTAAGTGCCCTGTTATAACATCTTTAATAATAGCTTCTAACATCTTCCCTATGACAGATGTTAAGCTAATTGACCTATAATTTCCTGCTTTCTGTTTCCCTCCCTTTAGCTATTTTCCAATCTAATGGAACCTTCCCCAAATCTAGTGAATTTTGGAAAATTAAAACCAATGCATCAACTATCTCTCTAGCCACTTCTTTTAAGACCCTAGGATGAAAACCATCAGGCCCCAGGGTCTTGTCAACCCTCAGTTCCAACAAATTTGCTAAGTACCACTTCCCTGGTGATTGTAATTTTCTTGAGTTCCTCCCTCTCTTTCAATTCCTGATTTACAACTATTTCTGGGATGTTACTTGCATTGGCCTTCAATAGAGGATACTAAATACCTATTCAATTCATCTGCCATCTTATTTTGTTAACTTTTCTTTTTTAAATATCTACAGAAACTTACTATCTGTCTTTATTTTTCTAGCTAGCTTTCTCTTAGACTCTAATTTTTCCCTCCTTTTCAATCTTTTGGCCATTCTTTTCTGTTTTCTATATTCTGCCCAATCTTCTGATCTGCCACCCATCTTTGCACAATTATGTTTTTTCTTTCAGTTTGATACTATATTTAACTTTCTTAGTTAACCATAGATGGTGGATCCTCCTCTTGGAATTTTTCTTTCATCTATTCTGTGTATTATGAAATATCTCCTTAAATGTCTGCCACTTGCTCTCTACTGAACTATCCCATAACCTAAATTGCTAGTTCACTTTCGCTAGCTCTGCTTTCATGCCGTCATAATTGTGCTTATTTAAGTTTAGTGTTAGACCCAGTCTCTCTCAAACTGAATGTAAAATTCAATCATATTATGATCACTGCTGCCTAGGGGTGCTTTCACTATGCGGTCATTAATCTAATCTCACTGCACAATACCAGGTCTAGTGTGGCTTGCTCCCTGGTTGGCTCTGGAATTTGCTGATCTAAGAAATTATCCCTAAAACATTCTATGAAGTTGTCATCTATGCTACCTTTGCCCATCTGGTTGTTCCAGTCTATATGTAGATTAAAATCCCTGATGATAATTGCTGTACCTTTCTGATGAGCTCCCACAATTTCTTCTTTGATACCCTGTCCTACCATGTGATTACTGTTAGGGAGCCTGTACACCGCTCCCACAAGTGACTTCTTGCCTTTATCATTCCTCATCTCTACCCAAACCGCTCCTATGTCCTGGTTTCCTGTACTTAAGCCATCCCCGTTTATTGTGTTAATTTCATCTTTAATTAACAGTGCCACCCCTCCACTTTTTCCTAACTTCCTTTCCTTCCTAAAAGTCATGCCCTTCTCTGTTCAGGTCCCAATCTATCCCATCCTGTAGCCATGATTCTGTAATAACTAATAGATCGTGCTTATTTATCTCCATTTGCACTACTAGTTGATCTGTTTTGTTTCGAAAGCTCCGTGTATTCAGATGCAGAGCCTTAAGTTTAGTCCCTTTATTATTTTTGTAACTTCTGGCCTTATCTATTGGCTCACTCTTTGACTTGTAGTCTCTATCCCTTCCTGTTATGGTCTGTTTATCATTTCCCACATTAATACCTTCCGCTCTTACCTTGTCTCTACTTTTTACTTTACCACATCTTCCCACATTTGATCCCTTGCCCCCATGATTTAGTTTAAAACCTTTTCTACTTCCCTAGTTACATGATTCGCAAGAATACTCATCCCAGCATGGTTCAGGTATAGACTGTCCCATCGGTACAGCCCCCAATTTCCCTAGTACTGGTGCCAGTGCCCCACGAACTGGGACCCACTTCTCTCACACCAGTCTTTTGAGCCACACATTCATTTCTCTAATCTTTTTTGCGCTATGCCAATTTGCACGTGGCTCAGGTAATAATCCAGAGATTATTACCTTTGATCTGCTTTTTAATTTTGGCACCTTGCACCTCATACTTACCATGCAGAACCTCTTTTCTTTTCCTGCCTATGTGGACCACGATGACTGGATCCTCCCCCTCCCATTGCAAGTTCCTCTCCAGCCCTAAGCAGATGTCCTGAGCCGTGGCACCGGGCAGGCAACACAGCCTTCTGGACTCCTCTTTTCTGCAGAGAACTGTCATTCTCCCTCACTATACTGCCCCCAACTACCATTACATTCCTGTTTGCTGCCCCCGCTTGAACAGCTTCCTGTACCATGGTGCCACAGCCAGCCTGCTCATCCACCTTGTCGACATTTCTTTCGTCCACACAGGTTGTGAGCAATTCAAAACTGTTTGACAATTGCAAAGTCTGAAGCTCCTCCACTACTGTCTGCTTGGTCCCTTTACCTGCCACACTCACGGTCACATCCTCCTGTCCCTCATTGCTGACGACCCTATTCTAAGATGCGTGACCATCTTCTGTTACAAAGTGTCCAGGTATTTCTCACCCTCCCTTATGTTGCGCAGTATCTGCAGTTCGGCTTCCAGATCAATATCCTGATCCAGCATTCCTCTAGCTGCTTGCACTTTATGTAGACGTGTTTGTCCCTAACACTAAGCACTTACCAGCCAATCAAATTACTATCAACTTACAAAAGTACAGTGCCTATACAATTTTAAACCCTAGGAAAAATAAACCTCAACCACTTACTAGATATTCACCAAATGCTCACAAAACAGCTAGCTTCTTCTCCAACCAATTAGATTGCTTCTTTGCTCTGATATCACTTTGTTTTCTCGCGCCGCTTTGAGACTCGCGACCGTCTCTCCCCTCGCACCGCTTTGAGACTCGCGACAGTCTCTCCCCTTGCGCCGCTTTGAGACTCGCGACCGTCTCTCCCCTCGCGCCGCTTTGAGACTCGCGACCGTCTCTCCCCTCGCGCCGCTTTGCGACTCGCGACCGTCTCTCCCCTCGCGCCGCTTTGAGACTCGCGAGTCAGGAGTCTATTATATTCTCATGGGTCTCCAGAGTCTCATTCGCTGTATTATATTCTCATGGGTCTTTATAGACTATTTTCTGTTTGTTTTTAGAAGGTGATGCTGTGAACCTGGCTGAGAAGAAGAAACCAACTTATTTATTTGGCTGTTGTCACCAATAGCATCTGATTTCTAAAGACCCATTTGCCAATATTTTAAGGAGGAATTCTACGCAGATTCACTGGACTGAGACTCCTTATTCACAAAACTGTTTGAATATCATGGTCTTGAAATTTTTCTGAGACTGGATCCATTGTAATGTGACTACTAGGGAACTGCAGTGTCCAAAAGACAGTCGTCTGACCCTTGAACTGAAGTGACCTTTCTTGCTGGAATACTACAGCACATCTCTGAACTTATTGTGGAGACTGCCTCAGGGCAGTCCTTCTCGCACAGCTAAATATGTATGGCTTTTTATATTTTAGAACTTCGCCAAGATTTTGTGCATGATGTACCTATCTTTTTGCCTTTACTGATTTTGTGATAATTTAATTTTTTTTTGTGTTGCCTATTGAAAGTGGCGGCAGATGTGTTATTTACCACACCAAGCAAGGTGCTCCACACCTATTATGTGACATCCATGGCACCAAGATTTCAGGGTCCACCTTTCTACGTCTGTTCGCCATAATATTATGTTGAATTTTTAACAAACATGCATTAAGTTTTGATTTATTTTTTGAGTCTGCTCCTCAACCGTTTTTCATAGGATACTATGTTACACAACTAATCATATTAGTATTGGACCTCCACTCGCCCTGACAGTCTTGGAAGGACAGCCTGTGTTGAGCAGTTGTTTTCGGTTTTTGTTCATGTTCTCTTTTGGTGCATAATGTTTACAAATATTCTCCAACAGAACTATGGCAGTGTTTTAGAATCAGAATGCACTGGGTTTTGGTTACTGGTCTTGCTAATGGGAGGGAATTACTTGTAAATTGCTGCCTCAGTTATAGTACTGACCAAAACTAGCCAGTCACAATATATAGGCAATGCTGCCTATTTTGTAGACTGAGGGAAGGGAAACACTGCACACAGGAAATGAGATACCAAGCTATGTTTCATATGGAGGATGCTGATTGCAGCTGAATTTTTGTGCCAGGAAAAAACTGACTTCATAAACTATGGGTGGTCTTCCAATTCAGTTGCTTGGATTCAAAAGTATAGCAATGTTGGAAAATGTGCAACAAGTGAAGGTTGTGCCCACCTTATCCCAGATGCAAGTTTGGAGTAGGCTGTGACCTTTATCTGATATGGGGTTATATATTTGGTGATAAGATCTCATTGCCATATAATATGGACCTCACACTTCACAGATAAGAACCACTGTGTCATAGGCACTACAATCAATATGTCTGTTTTAGGTATCAATGTTCTCTTGCATTCCAGTTCCTTTGTCCTGGTTAGTTGGTTTTCACACAGTAATTTTTAGCATTACAGGTAGCATTTTATATCATCATCCCAGTACCACCGACCATGCAAGTGGTAGCAGCAAATTCCGTAATCGTAAAACAGTATTAAAGCTATTTGGTTGGCGAATACTAATGACTTCTGCCTGTGATTGCTGGTGCAGGACACATGGTTGTAGGCACAGATTACATCTCTATTCTTATCATCTGATGATAATATTTAAAGTGACAAATAAACTCCAACGGTGGCTTGTTGCTTTATTACTGTAATCCTTGCAGCACCATTTTACAATTTGTATTTCTAAATTTATCTCCTTTCTACTCTCAATGTTCCCACCATATTCTTCAGCTACAAGGAAAGCATGTAACAGTCCTTTGGTAGAAGATGCAGGATCTTATGACAAGGCAACATTTGCAATCCCACTCCAGTTTGAAGATTCCTGACACAATCACAAACCTCAATCTGAAAGTTCTTTGTCTGTATTTAGAGTAATATTCAAGTTGAGCTCACTGGTGTACAATTTAACATTGGAGAATATAAGATATTAAGAGTTTGAAAATTAAATCATGTGCTACCTTGGATTAATTTGAATACAGGCTTTTTGAATTTGGACTGTAGAAATGTGAAAATATTTGGAGTTTGGTTTGAAAACAGATGGTGCTTCAAACACTAAGTTAGCTTAATTTTAGAGCATGATGATAGCTCTATTTGTATAACTGAGTTGAAACTGTCAGGTTCAACAGCTAAAATTTTCTTTGAACTGAACTCCGATTGGAATGATGTGTGACTTTAGCTGGGACCTCCTCTCTGCTCTGAACAACTGTATATTCCTCATTATTGATGCATTTAAAGCTGTATATGTGCAACAGTTCAGCTCTTTTAATGCATTAAAAGGTCAGAGGTGCAAAGTGATCTTTCAGAAAGACAGGAGAGAATACTCAAGAGTTGACGAATGTTAATGTGATTTTTTTGAACCAAGGGCGAATGGGTTAATTCCCACTTAGGGCAGAGCACAGGTATGGATTTAAAAAAGGTGCCACTGATAACCAAGTTTTCAACCACTGCACCCAAAATATTTTGTCAGGATCTTTAAAAATAACTTTCAAACTGAAGGAATATTTGCTGTTTGATTGCACAGTACTTGCAGTATTTTCTGGAATGACATGAGATATTGTCTCACTATAGTGAGCACATTTGTTGATCTAAAGCGAATGCTTGTGTGGTTGAGATTCACCTTCACATAGTGTAGCAGCTCAAGGGAATTCAGGTGAGTAAGGACTGTCTAAAGGTTCTGTCACAGCCAGATCTGAGGCACTGCTTCTTGATCAAAGACTTATTTAATTTGTATGTGTAAGTGACTGCAATGCATCGTGGGAACCCAACACTTGGTGCTGTGGAGTCAGTGCATCTTATAATGCGCTGGTCCTCTGTGAATAAACCTAATAAAGCTGGTTATCTTATCAGTTGTAAACACTACCATCTGTATTCATTACTGTCCATTTGAATTTTGTGTTAAAACTTTTGTTACAAAGGCATTCTCTTTTGATTTTAATGTAAGAATATGATTAAATGCACAAAGCTTCAACATTACTGTTTGTGTGAATCACTTTATTTGAAGTAATTGTCATTATTGTATTTGAGAATGTTTATTTTTGTACTTGTAAGATAATGGACTCTCTCCCGCAAGCCCTGGTCTGGCAGCTGGTGTAAGTGTTGTGCTTAGTTACAATAATATGTTGTTTCATAGCAATATGGATATTTTTGCCAGGTTTCGTTCCTTGTATGTGCTGAGTTGCATAACCTCAGCAGCCAGAAGGGTGTTCACAATTGGCCTTACTAAGTTAGCTGTAGATCTCGTTCTTAATCATTATTCAATTATCTAGGTTGAGGAATGGCTGTGAAATCCTGCAATCATAAAATATCCTGCAAGTGCTCAATGTCCAAATTCACATGGAGAGATTGTTTACATGATGCACTGAAGGGCTACAGCTACCCATTGAACTTTGTCTTGCTCAGTTTTTTTGATATTACTATGATCATTGCTTATTTCAAGTTTCCTGTATTCGTCCTAAACCCCAAAATATCTGGTCTTGTGTGCTCTTCCTCTTGCTGTATCTTTGTGTTGAAATCCAGACTCTGTACCCTTGCTAAATACAACTTGTAGACTTCTAAAACCCAAGCATAATATTTTCCAACTATTATTTGATTTACCATGTCTTACTTTTCAGGTTGGCCTGCATTATGGATGTTCATTTAAGTTTCTCAGTTTACCACAAATACTTCTTTGCCATTTCTTCCCATGCTTCTCCTCTAACTCGGTCTCCTCTCCTGTTCACCTTAGGATTATCCCTGCACTGCATTCTACAAGAATTAGATGTTTGCTGGAATTCTGGGAAAACATAACGAATAGCATTTTTAGTTTTATTAATAAGGGCATAGAGTACGCAAGCTAGGAAAGAACTTGTATTTATATAACATCTTACATGTTCTCAACATGTTTCATAGCCACTAAATTACTTTTTAAGTGTAACCATTGGTGTGGCATAGGAAGACACTTCTTTCAGGCAATGACTAGGCCACAGCGTACCATGTTCAGTTTTGAAATGTAGAAAGGACATAAACTATAAGGAACATATGGCATAGATTCATCAGGATGACACCAGGGTTGAGACATTATGGTTAGGAGGAACTATTTCTGTTGCAGCAGAGAAAGCAAAAGAAGAATTTTAATATGGAGGCAAATGTACAAACTTTCACCTGGTTGGCAAATCAGTGACAAGCGGCTGGTGATTTCAAATTGTCGCTGAAAATGAGAGAACTGTTTCAGCTAAACAAAATAAATTACATCTATTCAGTGGGTCATTCCCTAGGGCACTGTCTTGACCAGAGTTAAGCTGTCTGGTTTAAATTTCAAACAATGCCTCACAGTTAACCGTCAGTCAACATCAACTGGTGCATTTTCTGTTGCAACAGCTCTACCAATCATAGTCCATTTGCCAACCACTCAGCACTCTTCTCATACAGTATATGTTTCCTCTGACGTTGGTATTTTTTTTGTGAATTGTTCTTATGAGTGCAAGACAAAAAGCTTTGACAAAAAATTTCTCTTTTTCAGCAATACTCAAGATCTGTACTACCAAACAACTATTAGGATTAGGAGATTTGTTTGATGCAGAGTTTTTGGAATATGGAATACTTTAACATATAAACAGTTCAGACAACTTTAGAACATTTTAAATAAAATGTGGGTAACTCTTTAATACAGAAGAAGAAACGGGCCAATTGGGAAAATGCAGGGTAGTGGGATTTTGTTTTGGATTGCTCTGGCAAAGGCCCTGTACAAACACACTGGGTGGAATAGTCTTTCCCCTGTGCTGTAAATTTCTATGGTTCTGCAGTTCTGAAAAGCTGAAATACAAAAAAAATTAATTTTTCCAGTATTGACAGGTACTTCCAACAAAGGATGGTGCCAAATTCAACTGAATTGATCTATCAAGGTCGCAGGCCATTAGACTTAATGCATTACATTGCGTGGACAAACAGAAATGATGGATAAAGAATGCTAGTACAACTCACCAATAGTGTTTTTTTCCCAGTTCCATTTAAGCACCTGGAAAAGGAAAAATGCACAGCACCTAGTTGAAGACCTGCACTGTATCAAAATCAATAATAATCAAAATTATGGTTTCTAATGCATGTCTATCTATTCAAATAGAATTGATCCTCTTGATTAGTGTCTGATGGTTATGTTCTTTTACCTGAGGCTTAATTAGCCAAAATAAACTGTATATTAAAGCTATCTTTCCCAAGACTTAAAATGTTCAAAAAGGCTAGAGGATTAATGATTTAAAGAGATTTCAAAAGAAATCTTTCATGTGACAACAGTTTGCATTTACAAAGCACTTCCAACATAGTAAAATGTCCCAAGGTGCTTCACAGAAGCATTATCAAACAAAATTTGGCACAGATGATGATGTTAGGATTGGTGACTGAAACTTTGGTCAAAGAGTTTTAAGGAGTGTCTTAAAGGAGAGATAGATGGGCTGAAAGGTTTAGAGACAGAATTCCAGAGAAAGGCCTTGGCAGCTGATGCATTATTGCCAATGATGGAGTGATGAAAATGGGTGATCATGTGAGAAAGTATGATATGGGGAACTGAGATCTCAAAGAATTTTAGGGCTGGTGGAGATTGTAGAGATAGGGGCAAACCATGAATGGATTGGAAACCTATGATAAAAATTTTGCAAACAAGGTAACACCAAACTTGGAGCTCGTGTATGTCAGCCAGCACAGGAGTATTGGGTGAATGGTTTCTTGGGCCGGGATTTTCTGGCCCTGTCATGGGCAGGACCTGCAGTGGGCAAGTCGGTGCCCTAGCTAGAAGTCCATTGACTTGCGGCAGGACCAGAAGATTCTGGCAGTGGGCAGGTGCAGAAAATCTCGCCCTTGGTGCAAGTTAGGATGCAGGCAGCAGGAGTTTTGGATGAGCTCAAGATTAAAAAGATGTAAGGTGGGAGGCTAACCGGAAGAATGTTAGAATAGTGAAGTCTAGATGGAAAAGCATGGATGAGGGTTTTAGCAGCAGATACACTGAAGCAGGGCAAGTTTTAAGAGTGAGGAAAGGAAGAGGTTAACTGTTATAGGAAAAACTATGAAAAACATTGTAAAATAGCAATATAATCATGGAATAAAACATCACAGAATGAGGCCATATGGTTCATTCTCACTATGTGGCTCTTTGGCAGAGCTATCTAATTAGTCCTGCTTCCCTATTCTTTCCCCATAGCCCTGTAATTTTTTTATCCAAGTATTTATCTATTTGTAAGTTATATTGAATCCAACATACCATCAATTCTTTTTTAACTCTGTGGCGATTTGTTTAAATGTGCAGGCTCTTTAGATTTTATTGCGTGGTCACATACTCTTTAATTGAAAGGGGTCGACTTATGTGTGGCCTGTGGGGGAAGTTTTGGGTTGCTCCATGGCTACACAGCTTAGATGGAACATTGATTGAATCTGCTTCCATCACCCTTTCAGACAGTGCATAATAACTTGCTGTCTAATTTTTTCTTCCTTTCATAAATCTTTGGTTCATTTGTCAAACAACTTAAATCTGTGCCCTCTGGTTACCAACCATTTTGCCACTGGAAACAATTCCTCTTTATTTGACAAAAGTTCATGATTTTGAACACCTCTATCCAATCTCACCTTCTTCTCTGTTGTAAGGAGAACAATTCCATATTCTCCTGTCTCTCCGCATAACTGGAGACCCTCATTGCTGGTGCCATTCTAGTAAATTTTTTCTACCTTGACATCCTTCCTAATGTGTGGTGTCAAATTCATCACTGTCTGAACCAGTGTTTTATAAGGTTTAATAATGGGAGAAACATGTCTCTCCAAGCTTACTTAGGGCAAGAAGATATGATGGCAACCACAGGTAACAACTCACCATTAGCATCGCCGAGAATGAGGCCTGAGCATCCCAGAAGAAACCAAAATCACCCGAAGCTATAACAGCCAACCTAGTAAAAGGATGAAATTGTTTTATATTCATATCACAAAGATATCCTAATTTTAGAAATTTATCATGATCTGTTGAATACAAACTTAAAACAACTTTGCTGTCCTATAATCTTTGAGCTTTGGCACATTACTGTGTTATGTTGTTACTAAGCAAAACCCTGCTAAAGCTGCACACAACTCATGGTTGTGCCTATGCTGAACTAGATTCTGTTGAGAACAAACATCCAATTGGTATCTCGTGAAAGGTCAGCGACCTAAAATGTTAACTTTATTTCTCTCTCCAAAGATGCCTCCTGGCCTGTCGAGTGTTTCCAGCATTTTCTATTTTTAATCCAATTGGCTATTGAGGTATGGAAGAGTGTTCCAAGGAATTTGGCTAATTCTGAAGCTTTTAGAAGGACCCAATCCGCAAGAGCAAGTGGCTCAATCTGACAATCTCTTACTCATGTAAAAATATCTACCTGAGGACAATGTCCTTCTGGGAGTTCCTTGTCATAGAGGACTAAGGAAGGAGCTGATGAGCCCAGTATGTTCTGGCTTTATGTTAGCCTCTACTGAGGATGTGCAGTAGACATTACAAATGTATGATAATGGTGGACAGGGAAAGACCAGCTCATCCATCAATACATCTGTCCCATGTTATTCTAGTGAAAGTTATGCGCACCAGGACCCAAACCACCTGTCAGCCAATTTTCTGGGAAAGGCAAAAAAAAAGAAAAATCTCTATGTTTATAGCACCCATAATGTGAGGGGCTCTACACTATATACAGTATTATATATGAGGTCCAACCAAGGGAAAATTCAGGTATTTTTTGTTTTATATTTAATTGTCCAAGCAATAGACTGAAGTACTTTATTTGCTTTTGAATTAACCTTACATCACTTGTGAACCTTTAGTGATTGATCTATAATGCCTGGGTCTTTTCTAAATCATTGATAAAGATGTTTAAGAGCAACAGTCCTAACCTGCAGGACTCTATTCATTAAGTAGCCTATAGTGCAGAATCTTGTTTCAGGCCTTTTGACATAATGTGAACCAGGATCCCTCTTTACATTTATATAGAAAATTCAATGCAGAAAAATACCCCAAGGTGCTTCACAAAGGCAAAATCAGACAAAAAGCTTAATCAGACAAAAGATGAATGCCAAGACAAAGTCAATATGAAAAACACTGACCAAAAGCTGGGTCAAAGAGCTAAGTTTTAAAGCAATATAGAGAGATGGTGAGGAGTTGGGAGGGAATTCCAGAGCATAGTGCT